>NC_138771.1:531485176-532085176 GCF_965119305.1 Pelophylax lessonae
GATGCATGTGCAGATTGACAGAATTATGTTAACAGCAATAAATACTTACAGAGAGTCAACACACAACACAGCCAAATCTCACCTCCATAAATAACAAAGGGCCAAAAATGTTACCCATAAAACATGTGACACACAAATATATTGGACCTCTTCGTAGGTCAAATCTTTCCTGATGTCTGAGTGAGCTATATATAATCCAAGCAAACACACCCAGAATGGTAACGCCCAGTCCAAAAATTAACTGTGTGTATCCTGTGTGTTTTGGAGCATGCTCAGTTGCCAAAACAAGGGAAATAGAAATGAGGAATAGAAATGTATGTAGGTGTGTATAGTATATGTGAATTGAAAAAATTCTCTCTTGAAGTTTGCTAGTCATTATTTAGAATGTTTAGATACAGGAATACATACATATATATACAATTACGTGAGAGAGAGAGAAATATATATTTAGGGAAACAATTGAAACACACCTTTTGGGATTTGAGAAGTGAGATTGTGACGATTGACCAGATATGTAAGCCAACAATCTGACTCATCACTCATGAACATCCCTAAATTTGGCGTGGCAATTATATCAGGCGTTCTTATGTGCATTTTGGCTGGCGTTTTCACAGGCGTTTTGACATGCATTTTTTGGGCAGGCATTGTTATATGAAATCACCTACAAAAGCCCCAAAAACAGACCACAAACACGTACATGTGAACGTAGCCCGTTTGGGGGCGTTTGAGGGGGATTTGTCCAGCTCAAGGATCAGCTCCCAAAACAGGCAAAAAATCCAATCCTATTCAGTTCAATGGCCCCTGTTCCCATGTGAGCATTTTGACGGCATGAGGAAAACACCCAACGCTCACTGAGAAATAGCACAATGATTAGGGAGTCTGCCTTCCTGCTGTAGGTTTGTAAGTTCGAATCCGGAAGGTGCCCTCTGTATGGGCAACACTTGGATATCTCCAATCCTCCAAATGTTGACATCATTAATTTTGTTCATGTTTGAAAAAGGCATGTGTATCAGCAAACTTTTAATCCAAAGACATGAACAAAATACAAAAGATGCCCCATAAAGTCAATATGTAGCAATATTGTGAGCTAAAGCTCTATTTGTTTGTTGGGCATACTTTGCTAATTAGCCAAGTATAAGGGATATATATATATATACCTTCAGTTAAATGTGTAGTAAAATGGTAACACTTGGCCATACCCATATGGAAGAAAAGGTAGTATTTGCAATATATTTCTAAAAACATTCTTTGGAAACACATAAAATATTGTCAAAATTGTGACATTTCCTTGATATGTGTGAAATGCTAATAATCTTTCTTTGAAATATGTTTTACATCTATTTTTTTTCTATCTGACGACCAATTCCCCAATGTAATATTTTGTGGGTTTTTTCAGAGAATGTGGAGGTTCTATATAAACACTGTAGATTTGACTGCTATGATTTCGGAGTTAGCAGGAAAGGTGTATGGAATGTGATGGTGTTTACTAAAGGATCCCTTGTTGGAAGTGTGCATGTTTTTCCAATTCCGCCGGTTTTTGCCATTTTCTATGGGCGAGACAGCGGATTTGCAAGCGGTATTCAAAAAAAAATTGACCCAAAATCGCGCTGGCGAAATTTTTTGAGCCAATTTGACGTTGCGCATGCGCACATTCGCGAGTTCGCAGCTCGCGGCTGGAGGAGCTGTTTAACCTTTCCACACTTTCGCAGATATCTCTCTTTCTAAGTCAGTTTTTGAGATTTTTTAAACGCAAGTCATCTCCAAATTGACTTCCACACCTTCCACAGTGATTTGGGATTTTTGGGGGTACAGGGGAAAATTTGGCTAAACTTTAGTCGAGCTTTTAGCTGGCGTGGTTTTAAGTCGCGCTCTGACCATATTGCATCTTAATGAATCTCACACTAGGCGCTATTTTCCGCCCGCCGTTCTTTGAATGCCAATTTCAGACTTAAATAATCGCCGCTTCGCAAAATCACGCCGAAACGCCAATTCGCCGTACTATGAATCAGGCCCAAAATAACTAAGCATGTCATTTGCTTTCAAACAATATCAAACATGAATATATTTTATCACAGAAGGGGTATCTTATCGATCGTTTCACTTTCCTGTACTACAGGATGACCATGTGCTGTCTCGTCACGACCAGCGTGCCATGCGGCATTCAAATATCTACTTTTTGTTAATATGTTATGTTTGGGTAAAAAGATATGATTTGAGCACGGATTGTGAGATGTAAGTTAACAGTTTGGCTTTGAGGATGTACAAAGCGATTTCACTGGACATCTAATCTGACCCCCTGCTGTCCGCGGAGACACAACTCCTGCTTGGTCACTCTGCTTGTGTATAGTAAAGGTGTGAAAAATGTCAGCTTAGCAGGAACCTGGCATATAGTGACCCAGGGGGTCATTAAACTGCCAAAAGGCTGGAGAATGAAGCTGGTAAGAATGACCCATTTGGCTTTAACACTGTCAACTAAGCTTGTAACACAAGATGGATGCCTGTGACAGCGCCTGAACGAAATGGCGGCTTGACAAACGGGAGTGCCAACGCAAGATATCATTACAATCAGTGCTATAAATATGCACTGTTACTGTAATAATGACACTGGCAGGGAAGGGGTTATCCCAGGGGCGATCAAAGGGTTAAATGTGAGCCTAGAGGGTGTTTTATAACTGTGGGGGGATGGGCTTGTGAAATCAACACAGAGACCTGTGTTCCTAAATAGGAGGAACACAGGAGCTCTACATTTATTCCTGAGAGAACAACGGTCTGCTGTGTTTACAACAGCAGACCGCCGTTCTCCCTTTAGCACCATGAGCAGACCTAACTCACAGATCCTGCTCTCTGTTAAGCAGAAAGTAAGATAGAATTTGCCTGCTGCTCCTCTGATAGGCAGAAAGAGCTAAAACTATACTCACTCTCTAGCACCTACCTAGGAGGGCGCTACATACTGCTACAAGCACAGTTTACACCTTTCAAAATCCATATGGATGGCTAAATACATTTCCTTTACCTAAGTGCTAAATGGCTTTTTTCTCTTTGATTTACATTGATGGCTCCCACACTGGGCAATGATAAACCCCTATTACACAGTTGAAGGAGTTCTCCTGTATTATTTAGTTGCCAAAAAATGGAGGACAGTAGATGCCTTTCTACAGACGTTAAGAGTATCATATGTAAGGGCAGGAACATCCCTCCCTAGGAGTTTTCCTGTTGTACCTTATGCTCATTATACAAGCCTTTATTTCACTCTCATCCCAGGCTGTATATATAAGGACTTATCCTATATGGGAGACTGTTACGGACTCTACAGGTTACTAACCACATGTAGTGGCCTATCATATCACCCTTAGCTGGGTTGATTTTAAATCACAGCCCAAATTATTTATCACATTTTCGCCACACAGTCTAGACTTCTGCGTATCCATGAGAAGATTTCTTAATTGACTTTGAATAACATCTCATTTCAAACCAGTCCTGGAACATACTTTACAGAAGGATCCCCTTTAAGGAATTCTCAGTAATATTCAGCTATGAGCTATACATTACCACTTTACAATGTTATGTTTTTTTATCTAGTTGATATAGACCGTACCTTCCTTATCTGGGCACAAACATTTATTAACTTTTGTTTTTCTTTTTTTCCCTCTTTCTTTTTTTTTTGGGAGAGGAGGTTGTTTACACAACTTCCCTGCAGCTGCCATGGTTGTGCGTGTTTTTAATATTTGGCCAACGCTGATTTTATTAGAAAGATAGTGCGTTTTGTATTGCTTAGATATTTGTGTTAAAGTTCTTTTCTACATTACTATATATAGGTCCTCTTACACTATATTTGCCCATGGATAAAGTACACTTTGTGTACATTTGAGGTTGAGCTCAGTCAGGTTTTTACGTCTCCTTTTTTCCGTACACTGCTGATGGTGACTGTGTGATATGTACTGTACACTGCTAATGGGCGGCTGTGTGACAAGTACACTCCTAATGGGTTGCGCTGATTGTGGCTGTGTTACAGGTAGACTGCTGATGGGCGGCACTGATGGCTACAGTGTGACAGGTACACTGATTAGGCTATACCGGTGGCTCATAAATGACAGGTACATTAATTAGGCTGCACTAATGGCTGCTGTGACAGGTCTGTGTGTTAGGAGAAGAAGCCGGTAATAACCGGTCTTTGCTTACATTTGTGATTGGCTGTGATTGAACACAGCAATCACATGGTAAAGAGTCACTGTCATTGGCTCTTTACCCTGACCAGTGATGTGCTGTGTCTGAGGGACACAACATAGGATGTCCACCCAGAGGAGGGAATGTCCTGCCTGGCCGTCATTGGACTATAGGCTGGGCAGGAACCATTTAAAGAGTCCTATGGGATTGCATAACAAACAATGGTCAATAGCATTGTGAAGGTAAAGTGAACCTTGTATTGAAAAAATCACATTCTTTTGGTCTAAATTGCTCCCTCAGTTGTGCAAAAGTGAAAAAAATTTACGAGTGGGGAGCCCAGCCCTAACCACTGTATGCTTGGCAAATGTGAATTGTTAAATGGAATTAATGATGGCTTTGTACATATTTTCTTTAGTGATTATGGTCAAATTATAATAATAAAAATAAACATTTTAAAATAAATTTTTGTATGTAAATACAAAATATTGTATAGCATTTTGCTGTTCTCTTTTTCAGTTTATGGAGCTTCAATTAGAGAGAGATAGTCTCAAGGCACTTTATAATGCTCTGTGACACCAGTGTCATATGTGCAACCTATAGTAGAAAAATATGTACACAAATATTTTAATAAACAAAAAATAAACAAATATAAAACATCATTATCAGCCGAAAATTTTGACCTAAAAGCAATTTCGTTTCCCTTAAGACAACCGAGAGTCCCTGGTTTGGAGTTATGTGATATGTGATGTAAGTAGCTTCCCTCATCCTTGGCCCTAACAGTTCTGATCTGTTTGCCTTCAGGTAAAAAGTAAAAGGGGGAAGATATGTAGTCTATATGTAGGGGAAAGATATGTAGTCTAATGGCACTTTTCCACTGCAAGTACCGGCTCGGCTCTACTCGGCCCTGCTTGGCCCTGCTTGGCCCGGTTTGCTTTTCCACTGCTGGTACCGCATGGTACGGGGTTGGAACGGTTCGGTACGGTACGGTATGGTTTGCTTTTCCACTAAAGTAGAACTAAAGTTAAGTGGCTGGGATAACAACGATTCTCTGACCAATCAGTTATTAGAAGAAAAATATACAAAGTATATTACTTGCGCCAAATGAGGGGACCTAGAAAGGTGTCTGAGGGCCTAGTGATAATATTAAAGATTATAAATAAAAATGATGAGGTGAATAAATAGATGGCAGCTGCTATAGTAAAGTGCTAGTGCTAATGGTGAATTATAGTAATCATAGTAGATGATTACCTATAGCGCTTGCTAAACGTATATATACCAAAATGACAATATATATGAAATTGGCAATATAAAAAACACTTGTAAATATTGGAGAAAAATATTGTGCTAAATGAAATAAGAATAAAATATGAATAAATAAATACTGTGCTCCATAAAATTGTAAAATACACTATCAAAAATATTATAAATAATATCTAAAGTTCATGTGCACAAGAAGGCTCAGTATGAGCAAGTAGTATCAAACGGTGAGGCAAACGTGATAATCACTTCATAAAAACCGAGCAAAAACGCCGTCATACACGTGAGCTGCAAGTGGAGAGTGGTAGTTCCGGCTGAAGACGTCTGAAGACATCTAGCCAATGACGAAACACGTTAGGTGGAACGCACATCGTGACGTCATACGGGCTTAGTGGAACGCAAGCCAGAACTACCGCTCTCCACTTGCAGCTCACGTGTATGACGGCGTTTTTGCTCGGTTTTTATGAAGTGATTATCACGTTTGCCTCACCGTTTGATTCTACTTGCTCATACTGAGCCTTCTTGTTTTTTTATACCTGTTTTTATCACCTCATTTGGGATTGTATTTTTTGGATTGTCCGGGGTTGTGTGCAATATTAAACCATTTTTATACAGTACTGCACTATCTGGTTCTTTTATTCCTTTCATAATCCCCCCTTGATTGGAGTTGACCCAACAGGAGGATTACCACTCCAAGAAGGAGCAGTCTTGTCTGAAGGAAAAATACCCGTTTTGGAGACTACCAGCAGTAAGAGTGGTACTGCAGAGGGACAGCTCTATCCGCCAGGAGGGAACGTAAACGGACCTGGAGAGGGTCATTTAAGCACGATTGGTCTTAATGCCATAAGGCATATAGGACCCACGTTTTCTGGTGAGTTTGAAATCTACTTACCTTCCACGGTGAAGGGATACCTGGGCAAGAAAGAAGCACCTGCACTTTAATATTTACATGTATAGTTTTTTTGGACTATTTTTTTCACTAAGAAGTCACAGTTTGGTGTAATATTTTTTTATTATACAATGGACTGTCCATTATAATTCATCCACTGTTTGTGCACATGAACTTTAGATATTATTTATAATATTTTTGATAGTGTATTTTACAATTTTATGGAGCACAGTATTTATTTATTCATATTTTATTCTTATTTAATTTAGCACAATATTTTTCTCCAATATTTACAACAAGTGTTTTTTATATTGCCAATTTCTTATATATTGTCATTTTGGTATATATACATTTAGCAAGCGCTATAGGTAATCATCTACTATGATTACTATAATTCTGACCAATCAGTGGCTAGTAGTGACTGCATGCAAAGGATTGTGGGATATGGTACCGGTATGGTACCTCTTGGAACCACAATCGAGGTGGTACTGTTTTTGAGAGCCGTACCGTTTGGTTCCATGCAGTGGAAAAGCGCCACCGTACCGTACCGAACCATTCCTACACCGTACCATGCGGTACCATGCAGTGGAAAAGCACAAAAACGAGCCGAACCGTTCGGTTCCATGCAGTGGAAAAGCGCCATAAATGAGACAATACCAGATTTTTCTAATACATGGAATATACAAGCAGTGCGTAGACCTGGAATTGGTACTAGTTAATCATTTTTAACATGATCATAATGTAATGCTGGTTGAATTGAGTATTGTGGACTGCAGTAGTGCAGCCTATTACCCAGGAACATGGAATATACAAAAGCAAATCTGTTCATTCAATACTCAAAGAAGATTCTTTGTTAATTCAAAATGGACATCCACTGTTCTGTACAAGCAACAACCAACAGTAAATTGGTCAAAAATGTCCAACCTCAAGGTCCATGTGTTCAGAATTTGTGGTGATAATTTTGTCTCCTTATGGTCAGACTGTGAAATAGTTATGATATATTTTCATGTTACAATTCGATTCTGTGTAGAGGTATCTTTAGTATCTAAATAGAAGTTATATTTTCAATATCTATGTATATCATGGCATTTAAAGCTTCAACCTCAACTCTACCATCTCTTTCATTGTCACTTTCAATCCCACTAAGAAGTATGAATGTAAATGGCATACCCACACGTACACGTTACTAGTTGAGGGCATTGGGGTAGCTAGCATTGGCTAAAATGCAGGAAAAAAAAAAACATTTTGCAATGTTAGCACAACAAAAGGGTAAACTTGAATCTTAGAGGTGCAAAATTGTTCTGTTTCAAATTATTTTGTTTTTTACCTCAAAAGTGGCTACTTTTTTTTATTTATGTTTTACAATAAGAGTTCAAGCAAGGGTGAAATTCTGCTATAATATATCTATTTTGTCACAATGGCTGACATTAACCAAATAGCAGGTACAGAATTAAATTAATGAACTGACCCTTGACAAAATAGCATGGCAAGCACGGGAAGCATATATAGTACCTCAGATTTCTAATGTTGTTTGATGTCTCCCATTCATCACATCACCGACCTGTCAAATAGTTGTAGGACACAATGTATGTTGCCATTTTGTAGCTATGCTGGCAGCATATTGATCAGATGAACATGCAAGAAAACAATGCGATTAAAGTTCAAGGCATAATAAATTCACATCAGTAGGCCTCAGTATAACTAAAAGCTGGTTAGATTACAAGGATCACATACTAATGGGTTACTCGCTTTAATGACATTACACTGCTAAACCTTATCAGATAAGGTGGACTATGAAGAACCAAAATAAAATAACCTTCAAGCGAGTTTTACATTCCCATAGACTTGAATAGGGTTGCAAAACCAGCTTGAAACAAAGACAACCCCATTTACACGAGCTCTAAGGCAGAATGTAAGCTCAGCTTGCAGGATGTTATTGGAAGCTAAAATTACTGTAGGTGTTTGGCACACTTTGCTGCCCCCTTAAAAAAGCAATCCACAGTGGATAACTTTTTTTAGAGGCTGTTGACAGGAGGTGAGGAGTCAATATGTTGCCTTCTCACTGCCCGTTTTAACCCTGTAAATGCCATACCATCTTTCTGTAACCACATGCATTACACACATGTGCAGGGTAGTTGTGGTGAAGCCCAAGTGGTATAACTTGCTGCAGCCGCAGCATGTGTACACTTCTGTCTGGCTGCCCTTGCAGCTTAAAATAGCTGCAAACCCCAGTCATTACATTTTAACTAAGCACATATATCTGTAGTGTTTACTTGTCTCTCTCCAAAGCTCAAAGTGTCGTCTCTCTCTGGTGCTTCATTCCTCTGTTATCAGCATAAGTCACTTCTGAGAAGTTTTCTGACACATGAGATAACACGAGCTCAAAATTTGTGTCGAAGAGGGAGATAAACACAGCTTGTCTACTTTCAATACAGCTATATATGTTCCTTCATACCTCTACCTATGTGGAGGAGGGGGGGGGGGGTGTCCCTTTTCTCCAATCAGCTTTCACACAGTAACAAAGAAAAATTTCAGTGCTCAGCACAATATCAAAAATCCCAAAACACCTGAAGTGCTATGATAGTGAGTTCAACATTGAAAATATTCAAAAGAATCAAAAATAGAATAGTTCAGAAGAAGTATTAAGTGATATGATTCAGGGGATCTCTCTTCTCTAGTGCTTCAATCGCCCAGTGCAACCTCCTTCAATGTCAGAAAAGCGTACTAACTAGACATAGTTGTTGTCTAATGAATAGAACAGAAAAAATCCCATATGATAAGATCCAGATCATCAGAGGTATGTAGTCATTATTAGCTCGCACTTATCCCTTCTATCTGAATCACAGGACCCTCTTCAGAATGTATCAAAATGCATAGATCATGACCAGGAAGTTTTATTTCTCATGGCAAAAACAGCTCAGCATATCCCATCCGGAGTAATAAGTCACCAATGACAAAGAATAAAAAATAAAAACATAAAACAATTGTGCCTAAGCACTTACATAAATAACTGCCAATCCAACCAGGGATAATGGCGGCAGGACCTTAAATGCAAAACATTATTTGTGAAATAATAAGCTTGCCCTTACAGGAAGCACCGCCAATCTGAAGCAGAGTGGCAGCCAGGATCTCATTTGTTGTATAGTTATAAACCATGTTTCACGCACACATGCATCATCAGGAGTATAAAAACCTTTTTTATTTTTTCAGCTCCCACACAGTGTTTCAGAGTTGTAACTGCAGTTCTTCACTTCCTTCTCTGTACTACTCACAGATGCATAAGAATTTCCTCACTTTAAAGGGGTGTAGAGAAGAGAAGACTGCAGTTAAACAAGCCACATAGGAGGATTTGTTTAATCTCTGTGCATCACCAGAGGCTATTAACTTCACTGGGTATATGTGAGGGTTTACAACCACTTGAAGGGAAGGGTGGTAAAAACATGGCTCAACTGCCTGTTTTTTTCTGTCCCCCAATCACAAGTGTTAACGGCGTCTTAGATTCACTAATTCAAAGTAAAAATATTAATTGTAAAACTCTGACATAAAGGGCTAATTGTATGTAAACTAATGAAGAAAAAATAAAATATGCTAATTTAGTACCATACTTTCTTCTTCTAAGTAGCTACTACAGAAGCAATTGGTATGTTATTTGTACAGATGTCATGGTATACATTTGCACAACGTGTCAGCTTTGTGTCTGCTTAGAAGGCATCTAAGTTAGCACATTGTGACATCACCACTTCAAATTTGGCTTATATTTTGGTTATGGTGATACTGGTTATGGGGATATTGGAACTTTAAGTTGCCTGTTTGCAATGGTGCATCCATAGATGGGATACTTTGTGGTCCCTGTGTCCGCCCAAAAGACATGTATATTATCACCTGCTATGGATCCAGCTGATTCTGCTGCAAGTCTTCATTTCTCGGGGAATGTCAACTCACTGACAGTGATATTGAACATGTGTTTGTATGTAACAGAATTTATGCAATTGTATATATATGTAACATATATCCATTGTGTTTAACAGAATAGGATTTCCTCCTAAATTGGCCTTGACAAAGCTACGCATTAAAGTGAAACGTGTTGACCAGCAGGGGCGACCCAGTACATGACCACACCCTTTGGGGATTGTTACCCAAGATGTGTGAAGAAGGGACTGCGATTTTCTGCTGTTGCAAATAGGAATGAACCTACCCCTAGCAATGAGGAAAAAGAGGAATTCCTAGTGGCTGAGGGGCAGGGGAAAAGCCACAGGAGTTAAGGTCTGCCCACTGCAGACAATTCTCCAGGACTGTGTGCAAAGCAGGTGCCTAGGGAGATTGTGATAATTCAGCCAGGACCTGTGGGCAGACAGTGGGCACCCTGAAAGTGTTGCTGACACCCAGTTTCAGCTAGTGCCTGTGTGTCCAGAGGATTACATAAAGAGCCTCGTAGCCTGGGGAAAGGGTTCTGGGGATGAGTTGAGTTCCAGGCTGCTGCTAGGCCACATGACTGGATAATGCTGCTATCAAAGGGTGAGACCACATGCTGCTACCATCTGCTGCTACTGTAAGTCCTGAGCCACGTGCCCCTGTGTTGTGCTATGGAATCTGCTACTGTGCTGCTGAGAGCCTGTACTTTAAAGGATTCTGTTGCTTTGCCATGTGGCTGCTGTGCTACACTTGCTGTGGACTATGGGTATTGTAGGAGGCAAGCTACTAAAGAATTAAATAACCACACTATCACTTTTTTTTTTTTGATAAATCATGGCTGCAGGCTTTTTAATTGGTTTAATCAACTTTACAAATAAATAATTTCAAAAATCTTACTGAATATCAATTTATATCACAAATACCGAAACTTCGAACACGGCCCAGCCACTACGGCTCGAGCCTAACATAATTTCCTTTAAACCAAGGTTATCAATTATCCCCTATCCTTTATTTATAGATAGGTCCCACCACATAACAAGCCTCGACGAGGGATGGGGGGGGGGGGGTGCTTAGAGATGTCCTGGTTAAATCCTTCTCTTGACTGGCAAAATTCTGATCCTAAAACCCCTTTTTATAAGGTATCCCAGGGATTCCAGAAAGTTCCAGGGGTCAGGTGGCCCAAGGAACCAATCCCTGTGCACCTTTCCCAGACTCTAGAATATTCCTGGGATCACCTGACTACGCTGGCCAGTCAGATCCCTAGTACCTCACATAATACCCTGGGGCGCTTGAAACTGCTGCCTCCACAATCCCATGAGGAAAAGGGGGGGCCATGAAACCAATTTTCCCCCCTTTTTCCTTTACATTCTTGCCTCATTGTTGCAGAGTGTGCTGTTGCTGCTGTCCAAAGAGAAGCTGTTCCTGATATATAATCTGGGCTGTGAGTACTATCGCTGCTGGCGAGACCATGTGCTGAGTTACCGTTAAAATATTCTACATTCCATTAATATAGCTGTTCCAGTGTTGTGCTGCTGTGCATTAGCAGGAGACTGTTGTATTAGGATTCCAGAGCTACTAGGAGTAGGCTACAGACATCATCTAAGACCAAACAATCAGAGGTAGTGAGGGGCCTCTGGCCATTTGTTTCTGCCTGTTGAGTGTTAAGTAGAGCATGGGCCCAAATGGTGGCAGGACTGCTTCATGGTTATGTACAGTAGTCCCACTGACCAGTGGAACAGACAGGGCCTTCAGTTTACAGATAATCAATCTTCCTTGTATGTACTCTACAAGATAGTATCTGTGAAGTCATCTTAAATTGTTTCCCTGCATGTGTTTTCCTTTTAATAAAGCCCATTCTAAACTGTTTCCAGGTGTGTGGGTGATACAGGTACAGACAGGTCATTAGTACTAGGCAGAGGAGCCCAAACAATCTAATGGCTCCTCTGGTGGCAGTATTACACACATATAATACAATTTCAACATCTCTACCCTGGCGACAACAATTCACATTTGAAACCCAAACAACTACCACCAGTCCTTCCTCACTTTATTGACTGAATAATGTAATTAACAAGGTGGTTTCACAAACTTTAATTCATCATATCATGTTCTTGGATGATCAACATCTGTCTTGACACATCCCAAATTATTTAAGATGACTGAGATACCCATGTGGCTATAAATTGATGTTCCTAACACTCATTAGAGCTGAAGAAGCTTCTTTGATAAACAGTGAAATGTCTTCAACATTACAGAACTATTCTAGTTGAATGTAACTAATTATTAGCAGCACTACCCGAGAGGTTATTTTTGACAGGTCCACTGAGTGCTTCTGCTTTTTATATGTCTAGTAGAGATTCAAATTCTTCTACTGTGAAGAGAACCATTATATAGTGGTCTCTGCCAGAAACACTTATTGTTCTTAGCAAAGTAAAACAGTCAAAAATACCAATAAATTATTTTTATTGTTGATTGCTTAAAATCCCACTCAAAACAGGAACACAATACACACACAGCATGCAGATATAGTACATTGAAACCAGAACCACAAGGATACTAAACCAATTAGTACAGGCTCATTCCCAGTGACAGTGTGTGCACTTTAATTCTTTGTTTTTGCTGCAGCAAAATTTGGAAATGTTAAATATAAAATAGTTTTTAATGATACTACCACAGCTTTGCATTTCAGGGCATTAAAAAAGAGACTCCCTGCATAATCTGAACATGAAGGATTGGGAGACAAGGATTTTGTTGCCAATTCAGGTTAATAAAATAACTTTTTATTTAAATTCATATAAAAACAGGGGAAGAGAGGTATTGAATATAAAAATATGGCTTGAAAACAAGCCCAAAACTATATACAACTATGTAGCAGTTATTGAAGTATCAATTCCATACTTCCATACAGAGGTAGAGAGAGTTCATACAAATCCTTAAAGGGGTGAAGATACTTGGCACCAGGAGAGTCTTGCCGATGGATTGCAGAGGGAACAATAGCCGTCCAGCAGGACCAGTTGATGCTGTATTCAATAGATCTTATGCATATATTCAATTGCTCAACATATTTCGCCTTTTTCAAAGCTTCATCTGGAGCTTATTAGTGAAATACTCTGTACAGCTTATATAGACCGAGACAAGTGTCTCAACAATATTTGTAATTAACGGAGAGGATGTCGTGGATTTGTCGGAGCCTGATAGAGTTGGTAGGTAGAATATAGGGCCGGACTGGCCTAGCGGGAAATTTCCCCGTGGGCCGCTTTAAGATGCGGCCGCTTTAAGGATTTGACCGCACCGCGGCTGCGCTGTGATGGCCGCTGCAGCCCAGGCCCGGCCCCCGCTGCGCTTCAGTGACGGGATCTTTCCTACCTCAGCCGCTATGAGCGGCATGACGTCACATCCGGGCGGCGGGAGCGGCTGTGCGAGTGTGCGGCGGTGGATCATTCATCTGACTGCAAGTAACTCTGAAGGTTGGTCACGGGGGGTCACGGAGCCTATCCCTCCCACAGCACACAGACGCCAGCAGCAGCAGCCTGACTGAGAGTGACAGTGACTGAAGGAGCGGAGGCGGAGCGGAGCAGAGCCTGAGACAGCCAGCTGAGCCAGGCAAGAGTAAATGGGCTGGGGCCTGGGGGACCTGGACCTCTTGCATTTGGGGGGGGGGCAGCATATTTTAGGGCCCCTACTAGTACTACAATGCTAACCTACCCCCTCCCCCTAATACAATGCTAACCTGCCCCCCTCATACAATGCTTATCTGCCATGCCATCCCCCCCTGGGCCCCCCTCCCCCTAATACAATGCTGTTCCCCCCTCCCCTAATACAGTGCTAACCCCCCTCCCCCTAATAAAATGCTAACCCCCTCCCCCTAATAAAATGATGACCTCCCCTAATACAATGCTGATCCCCTCCCCCCCCCCCAAATTTAGGGGGAGGCAGGGGAAACAGCATTGTATTAGGGGGAGGTCATAATTTTATTAGGGGGAGCAGGGTTAGCATTGTATTAGGGGGAGGGGGATCAGCATTGTATTAGGGCCCCTAATAATTCTGACATCTCCTGTAATATGTCCGCACAGCCCCTGACATCTCCTGTACCATGTCCGCACAGCCCCTGACATCTCCTGTACCATGTCCGCACAGCCTCTGACATCTCCTGTACCATGTCCGCACAGCCTCTGACATCTCCTGTACCATGTCCGCACAGCCTCTGGCATCTCCTGTATCATGTCCGCACAGCCTATGACATCTCCTGTACCATGTCCGCACAGCCTCTGACATCTCCTGTACCATGTCCGCACAACCTCTGACATCTCCTGTACCATCTCCGCACAGCCTATGACATCTCCTGTACCATGTCAGCACAGCCCCTGACATCTCCTGTACCATGTCCGCACATCCTCTGACATCTCCTGTACCATGTCCTAACAGCCCCTGACATCTCCTATACCATGTCCGCACAGCCTCTGACATCTCCTGTACCATGTCCGCACAGCCCCTGACATCTCCTGTACCCTTCTCCGCACAGCCTCTGACATCTACTGTACCATGTCCGCACAGCCTCGGACATCTCCTGTACCATGTCCGCACAGCCTCTGACATCTCCTGTACCATGTCCGCACAGCCCCTGACATCTCCTGTACCATGTCCGCACAGCCCCTGACATCTCCTGTACCATGTCCGCACAGCTCCTGACATCTCCTGTACCATGTCCGCACTTTTACCACTTTTAACTAGAATTTGCTCTTTTATATATAAAGCCCTATATGCTTTCATATATGTCTTATCGATATTTAATACACTTTTCAAACTTGCTTTAAAATGCATGGTTTTCCCTTTTACGAAGAAGATAATAATGGCGTTATGCTGTTGGGCCGGTATAATACTACTATGGGGCTGGTATGAAATTTTTTCCAGGGCTGAATTTTATTCCCAGTCCGGCCTGGTAGAAGAGCCTTGGACATGTAGCCGCCAAGGAATAGTATGTGCCTGGCTGTCATCAACAGAGCCAGTACTGATAGAGAGCTCTGACTAAGAGTCTCCCATATAGTCCCATAGGGTAGGCACTTGTGTATGCTCAAACAGGTATCCACGTTCGTCCTCTCCGGATGGGGAACCGCCACCAGGTGGTGGTGGTTCCCCCATCCGGAGAGGACGAACGTGGATACCTGTTTGAGCATACTCTTAGTCAGAGCTCTCTATCAGAACCTTCCTCTATATCTGGTGGTCATGTCAAAATTATTATTAGTGTGCAAATTCAATATGTAACAGTACTCCCAAGTGCACTGTGAGTTTTATTAAAAGATGTGTTTGTCAATGTATTTCCAACACTGTTCCCACCATAGTGCCTTTGCTACCTTCCAGACTAAGACCTCCTGCACAGAGTACTAATGTTTGAGCTTCTGCTTTTTTAGACATATTTTTAGGTGTTTGTTTTGTGTAAATGTGCGCGTATTTATGCTTCTATGCATGTCGCGCATTTACGGACACAATACCTTACTAGGGAAAATGAATTTATATTTATGCTCATACGCACATATTTGTGTGCATGAGAGCATATTTGCGCACACCTAGACAAAATACTGACCAGGGACTTAGATTTTCAAATTTTTTTTACTGAGGAATACTCCACGCTTGTTAATGCGCATGTGTGCACAGGGACATTGTAAATAGTGGGCTACATTTTAGCTCAGAAATAAAAATGCTGTAATGAGCTTTTTCAAGCTGCAGTGTGCAAGAGGTCTAAGGTAGCTCTTTCCACTTGTCTCCTTCCACTCAGCCTACAGCCTATGCATACACATGGTTTGAACATTTTCCTTTTTACCAATTCACAGATTATATAACATCTGAATTGTAATTTGTATCTTTCTTTTGGTTACTTGGGTAAAGGGCAGTCAATTAGAACATACCACTCTGCATAGATACTATCTAAATGAAAGTTGTTCAAAGACTACATAGGGTTGTCAGATTTTCTTCACTTGCTTCACATTGTACAATTAACCACTTTAAGACTGGAAGGATTTGCCCCCTTAATGACCAGGCCCTATTTTGCGATTCCGCACTGCGTTACTTTAATGGACAATCACGTGGTCCTGCGAAGCTGTACCCAAATAAAAATGTCATTTTTTTTCCACAAATAGAGCTTTCTTTTGGTGGTATTTGATCACCTGTGCGATTTTTAATTTTTTGCGCTATAAACAATAAAAGAGCGACAATTTTTGAAAAAAAAAAAAAAATAACAATATTTTTCACATTCTGCTTTATGACATTCTCAAAAAAAAAATTAAAAAATCAAAATTTTTTTAACATTTTAGGCCAATTTGTTTTCTGCTACATATCTTTGGTAAAAAAATTGCAATAAGCGTATTTTGATTGATTTGTGCAAAAGTTATTGCGTCTACTAACTACGGGAAAGATTTATGTCATTTTTATTGTTTTTTTTTTACTAGTAATGGCGGCAATCTGCATTTTTTTGCGGGACTGCGACATTGCGGCAGACAGATCGGACCCCTATCTGACATTTTTGGACACTTTTGGGGGTACCAGTGACATTACTTAAGTAATCAGTGCTAAAAATATGCAATGTTACTGTAATAATGACACTGGCAGGGAAGGGGTTAACCCTATGGGTGATTAATGGGTTAAATGTGAGCCTAGGGGAGTGATACTAACTGTGGGGGGCGTGGCTTGGGAAATGAGCATAGAGACATGTGATCCTATATAAAAGGATTACATGAGCTCTGTGATCATTCCAGGGAGAAGAACGGTCGGCAGTGTTCACAACAGCCGACCGTCCTTCTCTCTCAGCGGGGAGCGATCGCGGCTGTCAGGCGGCAATCGGAGCCGCCTCACCCATGCATCGTCTTCCCTGCTGCAGAATGGGGGCGGGAGCGCGCCGGGGGCGGCCTGCACTCACCCCCTAGCTTCCCGCGCGTGACTGACGTAGACCTACGTCGGTTCACGCAGGAGAGCCACCTTGCCGCAGTAAATCTGGTGGTCGGGAAGTGGTTAATCACAGTACAAGTGGAGATTGACTTTAAGATTGTTAAATATTGTACTTCTCTGCTCCTCTGTTGATTCCTTTCAAAAGTAATTCTTTGTGGTCTGAGGTTTCTATATGACAGGCAATGTGTGACTTCTGTTGTAGTGAATTATGATAGAAATCTGATCCACAGCGTGAACTTCCTTTTTACAGGGACCTGAAGCCAGCTAACATCCTTCTGGATAAAGTTGGAAATGTGAACATATTCTGATTCTCGATCCATGACACAAACCTTCTGTGAAGGCACTTCATGTTGCATGTCTAAGAAAGTAAGGAATGGGTTGGTACTAGTGTTGAGCGAACACGGACTGTATTATTCGTGTTCGTACCGAATAATTGGATTTTTTGTACCCGAACACGGACACGGACACTTTACTGTATGTTCGGGTAAAAATCCGTGTTCGGTCGTTTTATTTCCGGGTTTTGCATGCTTTGGCGCTCTTTTCATGGCGGGCTTTCAACAGCCAATCAACAATCGTTTAACTGGTGTGCCTTAAGCCATCCCAGCCATGCCTGCAAATGTCTCAGTAGCTGTGATTGGCCGTCTGAAGCATGTGACCAAGTCTTTATAAGTTCGAGGCAGCCGCAGCGGCGTCATTATGCTGCTTAGATTCAGGGACAGAGCACACATCAACGTGCTGGCTGCTGATTAGGGAAAGATAGGCAGGAAAAAACCATTTGTGTCCGGATAGAATTGAGGGACAGGTCGGAGTGTTTAGGCAGGGCGAGTTGTAGGCATTTTAGGGATAGAGTCTGCTGAATTATATAGGGTCAGTGTCTTCTACAAACTACAATCGATATTGCTGTGTGGGGGGTGGGGTCTGCACTCAATCCTGATCTACGATCTCTTCTCAATCCTGTTAGGGACAGAGTCTGCTGAATTTTAGGGAAACTGTGTTCTACAAACTACAATCGATATTGCTGTGTGGTGTGGGATTGGAGATAGGCAGGTGTCAGTGATCCACATCCATTTTTCTGTGTGTGAGCTGCAGTGAACACAATCTTTTTGGGCTGCAGTGAACACAATCTTTTTGGGCTGCAGTGAACACAATCTTTTTGGGCTGCAGTGAACACAATCTTTTTGGGCTGCAGTGAACACAATCTTTTTGGGCTGCAGTGAACACAATCTTTTTGGGGTGCAGTGAACAAAATCTTTTTGGGGTGCAGTGAACACAATCCTTTTTGGTGTGCAGTGAACACAATCTTTGTGGGGTGCAGTGAACAAAATCCTTTGTGGGGTGCAGTGAACACAATCTTTTTGGGGTGCAGTGAACAAAATCCTTTTTGGGGTGCAGTGAACAACATCCTTTTTGGGGTGCAGTGAACACAATCTTTTTGGGGTGCAGTGAACAAAATCCTTTGTGGGGTGCAGTGAACACAATCTTTTTGGGGTGCAGTGAACACAATCTTTTTGGGGTGGAGTGAACAACATCCTTTTTGGGGTGCAGTGAACAAAATCCTTTTTGGGGTGCAGTGAACAAAATCATTTTTGGGGTGCAGTGAACACAATCTTTTTGGGGTGCAGTGAACACAATCTTTGTGGGGTGCAGTGAACACAATCTTTTTGGGGTGGAGTGAACAACATCCTTTTTGGGGTGCAGTGAACAACATCCTTTTTGGGGTGCAGTGAACACAATCTTTTTGGGGTGCAGTGAACACAATCTTTGTGGGGTACAGTGAACAGAATCTTTGTGGGGTGCAGTGAACACAATCTTTGGGGGGTACAGTGAACACAATCTTTGTGAGGTGCAGTGAACACAATCTTTGTGGGGTGCAGTGAACACAATCATTGTGGGGTGCAGTGAACTCAATCTTTGTGGGGTACAGTGAACACAATCTCATACTGAAGGTTTGAGGGTGCTGCCTGTTCCATACTCCCCCTACTCCTCATCTAGCCTTTTAGGGGTACAAACAATAGTAATTGGGGCCTAGTGTGGTTGTGTACGTGTGATATACATACACTTTTTTGGGATCATATTTTCTATTCCGCTATTTAATCAAAAACCTTTGGGGATCAGTTAAATTGGGGGATAGTCTGTGTTGGTACGTGTGAGAGAGATCCACCTTTCCAAGTTGTTGGGGTTCATCTCATACTTCTGAAGGTTTGAGGGTGCTGCCTGTTCCATACTCCCCCTACTCCTAGCCTTTTAGGGGTACAAACAATAGTAATTGGGGCCTAGTGTGGTTGTGTACGTGTGATATACATACACTTTTTTGGGATCATATTTTCTATTCCGCTATTTAATCAAAAACCTTTGGGGATCAGTTAAATTGGGGGATAGTCTGTGTTGGTACGTGTGAGAGAGATCCACCTTTCCAAGTTGTTGGGGTTCATCTCATACTTCTGAAGGTTTGAGGGTGCTGCCTGTTCCATACTCCCCCTACTCCTAGCCTTTTAGGGGTACAAACAATAGTAATTGGGGCCTAGTGTGGTTGTGTACGTGTGATATACATACACTTTTTTTGGATCATATTTTCTATTCCGCTATTTAATCAAAAACCTTTGGGGATCAGTTAAATTGGGGGATAGTCTGTGTTGGTACGTGTGAGAGAGATCCACCTTTCCAAGTTGTTGGGGTTCATCTCATACTTCTGAAGGTTTGAGGGTGCTGCCTGTTCCATACTCCCCCTACTCCTAGCCTTTTAGGGGTACAAACAATAGTAATTGGGGCCTAGTGTGGTTGTGTACGTGTGATATACATACACTTTTTTGGGATCATATTTTCTATTCCGCTATTTAATCAAAAACCTTTGGGGATCAGTTAAATTGGGGGATAGTCTGTGTCGGTACGTGTGAGAGAGATCCACCTTTCCAAGTTGTTGGGGTTCATCTCATACTTCTGAAGGTTTGAGGGTGCTGCCTGTTCCATACCCCCCCTACTCCTCATCTAGCCTTTTAGGGGTACAAACAATAGTAATTGGGGCCTAGTGTGGTTGTGTACGTGTGATATACATACACTTTTTTTGGATCATATTTTCTATTCCGCTATTTAATCAAAAACCTTTGGGGATCAGTTAAATTGGGGGATAGTCTGTGTCGGTACGTGTGAGAGAGATCCACCTTTCCAAGTTGTTGGGGTTCATCTCATACTTCTGAAGGTTTGAGGGTGCTGCCTGTTCCATACTCCCCCTACTCCTCATCTAGCCTTTTAGGGGTACAAACAATAGTAATTGGGGCCTAGTGTGGTTGTGTACGTGTGATATACATACACTTTTTTTGGATCATATTTTCTATTCCGCTATTTAATCAAAAACCTTTGGGGATCAGTTAAATTGGGGGATAGTCTGTGTTGGTACGTGTGAGAGAGATCCACCTTTCCAAGTTGTTGGGGTTCATCTCATACTTCTGAAGGTTTGAGGGTGCTGCCTGTTCCATACTCCCCCTACTCCTCATCTAGCCTTTTAGGGGTACAAACAATAGTAATTGGGGCCCAGTGTGGTTGTGTACGTGTGATATACATACACTTTTTTGGGATCATATTTTCTATTCCGCTATTTAATCAAAAACCTTTGGGGATCAGTTAAATTGGGGGATAGTCTGTGTCGGTACGTGTGAGAGAGATCCACCTTTCCAAGTTGTTGGGGTTCATCTCATACTTCTGAAGGTTTGAGGGTGCTGCCTGTTCCATACCCCCCCTACTCCTCATCTAGCCTTTTAGGGGTACAAACAATAGTAATTGGGGCCTAGTGTGGTTGTGTACGTGCGAGATACATACACTTTTTTTGATCATATTTCCTACTCCGCTATTCAATAAAAACCTTTGAGGATCAATTGAATTGCGGGATAGTCTGTGTCGGTACGTGTGAGAGAGATCCACCTTTCCAAGTTGTTGGGGTTCATCTCATACTTCTGAAGGTTTGAGGGTGCTGCCTGTTCCATACTCCCCCTACTCCTCATCTAGCCTTTTAGGGGTACAAACAATAGTAATTGGGGCCCAGTGTGGTTGTGTACGTGTGATATACATACACTTTTTTGGGATCATATTTTCTATTCCGCTATTTAATCAAAAACCTTTGGGGATCAGTTAAATTGGGGGATAGTCTGTGTCGGTACGTGTGAGAGAGATCCACCTTTCCAAGTTGTTGGGGTTCATCTCATACTTCTGAAGGTTTGAGGGTGCTGCCTGTTCCATACCCCCCCTACTCCTCATCTAGCCTTTTAGGGGTACAAACAATAGTAATTGGGGCCCAGTGTGGTTGTGTACGTGTGATATACATACACTTTTTTGGGATCATATTTTCTATTCCGCTATTTAATCAAAAACCTTTGGGGATCAGTTAAATTGGGGGATAGTCTGTGTCGGTACGTGTGAGAGAGATCCACCTTTCCAAGTTGTTGGGGTTCATCTCATACTTCTGAAGGTTTGAGGGTGCTGCCTGTTCCATACCCCCCCTACTCCTCATCTAGCCTTTTAGGGGTACAAACAATAGTAATTGGGGCCTAGTGTGGTTGTGTACGTGCGAGATACATACACTTTTTTTGATCATATTTCCTATTCCGCTATTCAATAAAAACCTTTGAGGATCAATTGAATTGCGGGATAGTCTGTGTCGGTACGTGTGAGAGAGATCCACCTTTCCAAGTTGTTGGGGTTCATCTCATACTTCTGAAGGTTTGAGGGTGCTGCCTGTTCCATACCCCCCCTACTCCTCATCTAGCCTTTTAGGGGTACAAACAATAGTAATTGGGGCCTAGTGTGGTTGTGTACGTGCGAGATACATACACTTTTTTTGATCATATTTCCTATTCCGCTATTCAATAAAAACCTTTGAGGATCAATTGAATTGCGGGATAGTCTGTGTCGGTACGTGTGAGAGAGATCCACCTTTCCAAGTTGTTGGGGTTCATCTCATACTTCTGAAGGTTTGAGGGTGCTGCCTGTTCCATACTCCCCCTACTCCTCATCTAGCCTTTTAGGGGTACAAACAATAGTAATTGGGGCCCAGTGTGGTTGTGTACGTGTGATATACATACACTTTTTTTGGATCATATTTTCTATTCCGCTATTTAATTTAACTGGGCCTCCATGCGAGACCTGTGTGCCTTGTTGCGCTGTTTTGAGTACTCCACCAACATGGCCAGTGGCAATGACGCCGTTCTCAGCTTAACTATCCCACTTCCATGCCTCCTTGAAAAAACAATTCGGGCGATGATGGAAGAGGATGTGGCACAGGATGAGGAGGAGGAGGAGGATGAAGAGGTAACATTTCCAAGGCTTTCAGGGCAGTCATTCGCAAGGGGCTCCGAGGGTGGGTTCCTGCACACGCAAACGCCAGGGACGCAATTGTCCAGCAGGGGCACAGTTCTGGAGGATGAGGAGGATGAGGAGGAGGAGGAGCTGGAGGAGGAGATGGAACCATGTTCACAGCAGGGTGGCACCCAGGCCAGCTCATGGCCATCACTGGTGCGTGGCTGGGGGGATACAGAGGACACGGACGATACACCTCCCACAGAGGACAGCCTTTCGTTGCCTCTGGGCAGCCTGGCACACATGAGCGATTACATGCTGCAGTGTCTCCACAACGACCGCCGAGTTGCCCACATTCTAACTTGTGCTGATTACTGGGTGGCCACGCTGCTGGATCCCCGTTACAAGGACAACGTACCGTCCTTAATTCACTCACTGGAGCGCGATCGCAAGATGCGCGAGTACAAGCGCACGCTGGTAGACGCCATGCTGCTGGCATTCCCATCTGACAGCGGGGCCACAGTGGAAGCACAAGGCAGAGGAGGAGGAGGAGGAGGTCGCCAACGCAACCAGGGCACCGCCAGCACCTCAGAAGGCAGGGTTAGCATGGCCGAAATGTGGAAAAGCTTTGTCAGCACGCCACAACAAACAGCAGCACCAGCAGCTCAGATGGAACGTCTTAGCAGGAGGCAGCATTTTACCAACATGGTGGAGCAGTATGTGTGCACACGCCTACATGTAGTGAATGACGGGTCTGCCCCCTTCAACTTCTGGGTCTCCAAATTGGGCACATGGCTTGAGCTTGCCCTTTACGCCTTGGAGGTGCTGGCGTGCCCTGCAGCCAGTGTATTATCTGAACGGGTATTTAGCACGGCTGGGGGCGTTATAACAGACAAGCGCAGCCGCCTGTCCAGAGACAATGTGGACAAGCTCACGTTCATTAAAATGAACCAGGCATGGATCCCACGGGACTTTTCCGTACCTTATGCAGAATAGCAATGGATACCGACCTTACCCACCCATTGTTCCATTTTTGCTCTTTCTCACTCTTTTGGGGTGTACCCTCATTTAAAATTTTTGAAAAGAAGCAGTGTTGGCTACCTCGTCCTCCTCCTCAGGGCCAGATTAATGTAGGGGCTATTGGAGCTGCAGCTCCAGGCCCCTACCTTTTATATAGGCCCCGGGTTGGCCATATTCACTGTTACCGCTCTTCTGTCACTTGTAAACACAGAAGTCTGGCTTCTATGCTCGCTTCCCCAGGCAGCACCCTCAGAACCTCCCCACACAGCGTGAAGGCCGGACAAGGAGGGACAGTTGGCGATGCATGGATGTGTTTATGGGCTTCAGAGACAGCATCCCATGTTGAATTAGGCATGCATGGCTGCACCCTTCCTCCTCTGGGTGCATGGCAAGGCACGGCCCTTAAGGCCCTTCAAAATCCTCAGCACCAAGCCCATGATGCTGTTAATCCGGCCCTGGTCCTCCTCCACCGCCGCTTCCACCTACACCGCCCATAGGTGTGCGCAGCCTATTGCATTAAGGTGTGCACCCCAAAGTTGAAATACACATGCATGTGTTTGCCAGCAGGGAGAGTAATGTATCGGGGCCATGTACCTGTAGGCAAGGAGAAATAGAGCAGAGCAGGTCCCAGGGAGATCTTTCCCATCTCCTCACTGGCAATGCTATGTGCCCTAGGTGATTAGGGTGTGCCCAGGCACACCCAGCACACCCTGTGCGCACGCCTATGTCACCGCTAGGCTTGTGACGGTATCAGATTTTCATGCTGCGATTAATTGATTAAGGTTTTGCCACGGTATACGGTATTATCACGGTATTCTATTATTAAATTTAAATTATTAAATTTCCACCTCACTTCAATTTCATTGCTGAATTTAGGGGCTTTGGTTCACTTATGCACATTATTATATAGTCAGTCAGTACAGACTCTGTGAACCAGGCCTAAAATAGGTCATCAAGCAGTGTCTGGCCTAACTGGTGATAACTGGTTCTGGCGCTCGGCTCCGATCCGATGGCCTGGTCATTAAGAGGGCAAATCCTTGTGGTCAAGAAGTGGTTAAACCTGAAGGAGGTGTTGTTTATAAATTACTTTACTATTGCTTTAGGCCTGGTTCACATGTATGCGGGTTGGTGGTTCACATTTGCACAGGCATAGCAGCCCATTGATTTGAATGGGCTGCTATGCCCTCATTTTCCGCAGAAAAAAGGTGCATGCAGCATTTTTTTAAAATTCAGTGGCCTTGAAATCCATCCTGCTTTTGCACCATGCGACTAACCTGCAGTTCCTGCTCTGGCAAGCTTTCTGCATTTTTTGTATACGTGGGCACGGCATTTAAAAATAAACAGTTTGCGTGTGCAGCAACGGCAGGTAAGTCGCATGGTGCAAAAGAAGGATGGATTTCATGGCCACTGCATTTTTTTAAATTCTGCATGCACCTTTTTTCAGCTGAAAACGCAGGCATAGCAGCTCAAGCCCATTCACATCAATGGGCTGCTATGCCTGTGCAAATGTGGGCCCCCAACCCGCATACATGTGAACCAGGCCTAAAGCAATAGTAAAGTCATTAATTGGTTAAACCTGCAGGAGGACCGGTGTTTTTATCTATTAATGACTTTACTATTGCTTTAGGCCTGGTTCACATGTATGCGGGTTGGGGGCCCACATTTGCACAGGCATAGCAGCCCATTGATGTGAATGGGCTTGAGCTGCTATGCCTGCGTTTTCAGCTGAAAAAAGGTGCATGCAGAATTTAAAAAAATGCAGTGGCCATGAAATCCATCCTTCTTTTGCACCATGCGACTTACCTGCCGTTGCTGCACACGCAAACTGTTTATTTTTAAATGCCGTGCCCACGTATACAAAAAATGCAGAAAGCTTGCCAGAGCAGGAACTGCAGGTTAGTCGCATGGTGCAAAAGCAGGATGGATTTCAAGGCCACTGAATTTAAAAAAAATGCTGCATGCACCTTTTTTCTGCGGAAAATGAGGGCATAGCAGCCCGTTCAAATCAATGGGCTGCTATGCCTGTGCAAATGTGGGCCGCCAACCCGCATACATGTGAACCGCCAACCCGCATACATGTGAACCACCAACCCGCATACATGTGAACCAGGCCTAAAGCAATAGTAAAGTCATTAATAGATAAAAACACCGGTCCTCCTGCAGGTTTAACCACTTCTGGATCGCAAGGATTTGCCCCTTTAAAGACCAGGCCATCGGATCAGAGCGCCAGGACCAGTCATCACCAGGTAGGCCAGACACTGCTTGATGGCTATATAATAATGTAATGTGGGCTGCTAGGCGTGTGTGTGTGTATATATATATTTATTAGAGCTGCACGATTCTGGCCAAAATGAGAATCACGATTTTTTAGCTTGGAATAAAGATCACGATTCTCTCACGATTCTCTGTGTAACAAAAAAAAAAAAAATTGGGATAACTTTACTGTTACGTTTTTTTTTTTTTTTTTATTCATTAAAGTCTAATCATTGCGTTTGAAAGACTGCTGCGCAAATACAGTGTGACATAAAATATTACAACAATCGCCATTTTATTCTGTAGGGTCTCTGCTAAAAAAATATATAAAATGTTTGGGGGTTCTAAGTACTTTTCTAGCAAAAAAAAAACTGATTTTAACTTGCAAACAGCAAGTGTCAGAAAAAGATCCAGTCTTTAAGAGGTTAAACTTCCTTTCTCCCTGGCAGAGGGAAGGAAAAGATACAAATGTAATCATTTTTGTTTATAGTTAGGAGACTTAATGCTGAAAGGTGTTAGCTGAGTGAGTGAATGAGTCATCCAGCTCACTGAAATGTATCAATTCACAAGTCAGGCAGACTTGACAGAGAAACTCGGTATTTTAAAAATGCCACAATAACAATACCGTGGCTATGCAATACCGCGATATATCGAATTACCGAAAACCGGCATATGTCTAGTCACCGCCACATCCACCACCACCTCAACCTCCCTCCTACTCCATATGGGCCTCGTCCTTCAGAGATGAAGAAGAACATTGTTTTATTTTTCTGTTTTTTTTTGTTGTTTTAAGTTATTTCCCTATCCACATTTGTTTGCAGAGCACTTGCCATGCTCTTAATTACGTTTTGCTGCCATTTGCAGCACTCTAGCCCTTTCCTTTGGTGTTTTAGAGCCATTTTAGTGCCTTAAAGTTCGGGTCCCCATTGACTTCAATGGGGTTCGGTGTCCGGGAAAAGTTCGGTAAAAGTCCGGGACACGGACCCGGACTTTTTTTTAAAGTTCGGCCGAACCCGTCGAACACGGACATCTAGGTGTTCGCTCAACCCTAGTTGGTACCCATCTGGCCGTAAAGAGCTTATAAATGGAGGTGTACATAAAAGTATAAAGAAATCATATACATAAAAGTATAAAGAAGTTAGAAATAAAAAAATTGCTTAAAGGCGAGCTTTACTGTATCTAAGCATCACAAGCTAAAAATGCTATTTAATTCATTTTTAATATTTAAAGCAAATTTTATTGAGAAATCACTAATCTCAGACCTCGACACCCAACTACTTCTCAATGGCTTCCCTTCCACTCCCTCTTACACCTCTAAATGGGACTTGGAACTAACACTAGATAGTTCAGACTGGAACCAGTTCTGGCAAGCTAAAAAATCATCTTCCCAGAATATTCTGGTACTTGAAACTAAAAAACAAAACAAAGTCCTAACCCATTGGTAATTGGCAGTCAGGATCACCAAATATATTCCTCAATACGCCCCTACTTGCTGTAGAGGTTGTGCAGCTCAATGAACCTTCCTCTATATCTGGTGGTAATGTCCAACTGTTTAGCATGTTCTTTACCCTCTTTGACACATCCCTACCGCCTGACCCATCTAAAGCACTATTGAATCTAAAGCCACC
The DNA here is from genome assembly GCF_965119305.1 of Pelophylax lessonae. Lineage (NCBI taxonomy): Eukaryota > Metazoa > Chordata > Amphibia > Anura > Ranidae > Pelophylax > Pelophylax lessonae. The sequence goes on from NC_138771.1 coordinate 531,512,525, forward strand.
AGCCTTAACCACTTCAATACAGGGCACTTTCACCCCCTTCCTGCCCAGGCCAATTTTCAGCTATTAGCGCTGTTGCATTTTGAATGACAATTGCGCGGTCATGCAACACTGTACCTAAACCAAATTTATGTCATTTTTTCCCCACAAATAGAGCTTTCTTTTGGTGTTATTTGATTACCGCAAGGTTTTTTCTCTTTTGCTAAACAAATAAAAAAAGACCGAAAAGTTTGAAAAAAAAAAAAGTTTTTTTGTTTATGTTATACAATTTTGTAAATAAATATGTTTTTTCCTGCACTGATGAGCACTGATGAGGCCGCACTGACAGGGACTGATGGGGTGGCACTAATATGCAGCACTGATATGCAGCACTGATAGGCAGCACTGATGGGCACTGATATGTGGCACTGATAGGTAGCACTGATATGCAGCATTGGTGGGCACTGATAGGCGGCATTGCTGGGCACTGATAGGCGGCATTGATGGGAACTGATAGGCGGCACTGATGGACACTGATGGGCACTGATAGGTGGCACTGATAGGCGGCACTGATCAGCACTGATGGACGGCACTCATGGGCACTAATGGGCACTGATAGGCGGCACTGGTAGGCAATAATGGGCACTGGTGGGCGGCACTGATAGATGGCAATGATGGGCACTGGTGGGCAACACTGATGGGGAGGGCACTGATGGGCAGCACTGAGGGGGAGGGCACTGGTGGGCTCCCTGAGCCCTGATTGCCATCCCTGGTAGCCATAGTGGGCATCCATGGGGTCATGGGTGGGCATCCCAGGGGTCATGGGTGGTTATCCCTGGTGGTTCTAGTGGCACCCCCCCAAGGGTCTGCACTGGTAATCAATGCCCTGATTACCAGTGCAGACCCCCCCCCCCCCTGTCAGGAGAGCCGCATATCGGCTCTCCTCTACTCGTGCCTGTCAACGGCTCTTCCTGTGTACTATGTGACCAGCTGTGATTGGACACAGCTGGTCACATGGTAAAGAGCCTACTGACGTAGGCTCTTTACCGAGATCAGTGATGCGGTGTGTCAGAGTGGCACGCCGCATCACCGATCGCCGCTCTGCGTGCCCCAGGGGGGCGTGCAGAGCGCATTATCCCGCCACCATCATATGACGTCCAGGCAGGATAATGCAAGCGCCTTCCCATCGTCAATCGCCTATAGGGCGGGTGGGAAGTGGTTAAAGTGGTTGTAAAGTCTAGTTTTCTCTCTTTTTTCTATAAAAATAACAAAATGTTATACTTAACTAATCTGTGCAGTAGTTTTGCACAGGGCAGCTCGGATCCTCCTCTTCTCGGGTTCGTCTTCGGTGCTCTTGGCCCCTCTCTCCTGTTGAGTGTCCCCACAGCAAGCAGCATGCTATGGGGGCACCCAAGCCGAGCCGCAGCTCTGTGTGTCTATTCAGACATGCACCTCGCCCCCTTTGGCTGACTGACCTTAATTGACAGCAACGGGAGCCATTGGCGCCACTGCCGTGTCTCAGACAATAAGGAGGAAGAGGGACTCATGGACATCGTTGGATCGAGATGAAGCTTAGGTAAGTATTAGGGGGGCTGAGGGGAGCTGCTGCACACAGAAGGCTTTTTTTTAAACTATCGCCAAATCCTGGAAGACCCCTACCCTTTGTGTCCTTGCAGTTAAAAACAAGGTCACACAAGCTATGATAAATGCGAAAATTTAAGCTTTTATCTCCGACAGAGTTGCCAAATATGAAGCCTTCTAGTCCTCATGGGTGGCACACTACCTTCCACCTAATTTTGACTTTTCTCTTTTGCTTCCATGAGTGGGATCATCATTGGAATGTTTATTGATAGGCTCCATTCGGTCTGCCCTAGAGACACCTGGGGTTCTCTCTTTCCCCTCCTCTCCTTTTTCTTTCTCCTTTCTTCCTCTCCTACTTATCTTTCTCCTCTTTGTACTTCGCCCTTGCTACTTCTTTTTATTTCTCTTCTTAAATGACCTGCCTTCTTTTTGTTAGTTAGCCAATTTCCTGTAAATCCCTATTGCACTTTGACATATTGTCATGCTAGTTCTTCATTGTTGCTATGCTCTGTGAACCTCATACATTCATTTCAATGTTCCAATGTAGTTCAGAAGCTCTTCATACAAGTAAGCTAATCAGATCTTTGGGTATATCTCCTAATGCCACCTGCACATTTTCTGTCTGCATACGTGGATTGTCCCTCGCATGTTAAATGACCTTGGCTACTGGTATGTTTCTTATTTAATTTTGAAATAAGTCCTGCGAGCAACCTCCCTATCCTAGATTTTTATATATTGCTGCAAACACTTCACTTCTCAGAAAGTGCACAGTGCCAAAATATTGTATAATTTGTGTTGCGCAAAAATAAAAATCTGTATCACTATAGGTAAATATAATCGTGTCCGCCCAAATTCTAATATAGGTGATGTGTATAAACTTCCATGTGTCAAATCATAAATAACAAAGTGCTTACCATCTTAAATTATTAATCAATACAATAAATTTATAAAGTGCTGAGTGCTAGATCAATAATTAATATATCAATCTTGCTTAAATTAAGATACTGCAAATAGTGCTTATTATATTCTCTCATGCAATGTAATAATAATAAATAAGTGCTCCTGGGGGATCCTGAGGAAGACACGAGGTCCCTGTGTCGTCACGCGTAGGGGAGGGGCAAGGACGGACAGAGCGTTGTACCGAACGTAGGTGAGACTGTCAGGCGGACCAGCTAGGAGGGTCACACAGCCGAGGCGGCTCCCATTGCACCAGATAGGTATCCGGAGGTTATTCAACACACAATGAATGGCGGTTTATAGGTGCATGTATGCACCATAAAATGTGAGTGAGATTACTTATATTTTATTTACAATAAAGCTGTGAAAGGTATAAGCACTATCTTGAGCTATTTTTTCCTGCATGATATATAACATCGCCCACTTGGAACACCGGCGGTACATATTGGAAGGTGGTTTCATAGAGCCATCAGGGTCTGATTGAAAGTGAGGAGAGGTGACCCCCAGGAGGAACCATTGTCTACGTTCTGGGTTTTTATATCCCTTTTTTGAGGTGAGCGCCAATCACAAGGGGGTGCACGGTGTGACAAGTATTTGTGACACATTGGTCACGCACATTGGCCGGGAACACAGCCACACACTGGGTGGCCCGAGCACTAATAGAGGATTATTTATAAGCACTTGGCACTAATTACTCACTACGGACTTATATTCAACATATTAAGTTTTTAAACACTTTGTGGACTGTTTTTGATATTTTAAAGTTGATTGCACTTATTTATTATTATCACATTGCATGAGAGAATATAATAAGCACTATTTGCAGTATCTTAATTTAAGGAAGATTGATATATTAATTATTGATCTAGCACTCATCACTTTATATATTTATTGTATTGATTAATAATTTAAGATGGTAAGCACTTTGTTATTTATGATTTGACACATGGAAGTTTATACACATCACCTATATTAGAATTTGGGCAGACACGATTATATTTACCTATAGTGATACAGATTTTTATTTTTGCGCAACACAAATTATACAATATTATGTTTCTTATTTACCTTCAGTCCATGCATGCAGCATTGCTTGTTTATATTATTATTTTCATTGTCTAATAAAATATTTGAACAAGGATAAATCACTTTCAAAAACATTAGCATCTTGGCCATCTTGAGTATGGGCAGGGGATTCATTTGGCATTTATTTCCTGGAATCCATCTGCCCTTAGGTCAGGCTTGCAGGTAGGAGGATGTGCTTAACTGAGAAAGTCCCTCCTCCCCTCCTTCAGATGAAAGATGAAAAAAATGTCCATGGAGATTCTTGGAATATATGACATATTTTTGGCCTAGGTCAGAAACCAGGAAGAAATTGAAGAAATGTAAGAAAAAGTTTAAAACAAGTAAATAGAACATTCCTACATTAATTCCTATCTATTTACTAAGGCTAGCAGCATAATGATTGAAAATAGTTAATGTTGATTGAGAGAGTTTAGTTCCATTTTAAACACAAACACAAGCTCTGACTCTTTGCACGTGAGCCACAATAATTACGCAGCCAAATGCTGATTGTTGGATAGTGCTTTTTGCAGTGCCTTGCAGTGTCTCGGTTCAGGCTTTGCTATGTGATGATTGTTCCTTTCTCCATGATGATTCCGCAGGTCTTAATGGATGTCGTAGATTACTTTCTATATGACACCACTTTGGAATTATGGCATATGAACTACAGCTATTTTTGTACAATAATAATAACAATAAAGTACAGGATCTGATGGAGGAAGTAAGCAAAGCCAAGCCATAACCAAAAAGAGATAAAATGTCCTTTATATTTAGGCCTCATGCACACAGGGCGTTTTTGCAGCTGCTTTTTAGGAGCGTCAGGCGTTTTATGGTTTGTTTCAAGCAATCCAGCAGCTGTAACATAAGGTGACCAGAAATTAAATCTGGGGACATATTTTTTTTTTTTACTAGTAATGGCAGCAATTGGTGATTTACAGCGGGGCTGTGATATTGCAGTGGACAAATCAGAGACTGAGTGACACTTTTGACACTTTGCTGAAACCAATGACACTAACACAGCGATCAGTGCTAAAAATATGCACTGTCACTGTACTAATGACACTGGCTTGGAAGGTTAACATCTAGGGTAATCAAAGGGCTAAATGTGTGCCTAACCAGTGTTTTCTCACTGTGGGGGAGGTGCTTTTACTAATGGAAGGCATAGATCCTAGATCCCTGTCCCTGCTTTGCATACTGACAGAACGGCGATCTGACTTGTTTACACAGGCAGACCGCCGTTCTACCTGTGTACAGAATGATTGGTGGGTACCGGTTGACTCCAATACCCAGAAATGCAGGATCATGTGTATAAACATGATCCTGCACAGCGCGACCGCCATGTAGTAGGAAATTTACTATGGGGCGGCCAACAACTGGTAGATGATCAGCATTATGACAACTCACAGACAGCAGGCACTCTATCATGGCTCTGGCTGGCTCTGTCACAGTGTGTCACATGACATAGCTGCTGGGTGCTGGTTTTGGTAATTTATGTCCAATAAATTAACAAAATCAGCACCCAGAAGCCATAATATGTGACACACTGTGACAAAGCACTGCCAGCCAGAGCCATGATAGAGTGCCTGCTGCCTGTTAGTTATGATACCATGCATGATGCCAGAGGGACAGATACAGTGCAATGTAGTCTATTCACCCCCAAAGCAAACCTGTGTTGAACCCTTGAAAGCGCCGGCAGCCCCACGATTGGATCTGCTTCCCCTCTGTTCCTGTTGCTGGACACGGTCAGCTGAGCTCAGCTGCCTCTCTCTGCATCCCGCCTCATAGCTTCTCAAGTCTCCCTCTCCGGACCCCGGCTACTTCTGGGTGGGGAGCGGAGCTGAACGGAGGAAGATCACTCCGCTGGTGAAGGCAAGTAGATAGGCAGGCGGCTAACCGGGACTTGAGCCAAGGCAGAAGAACATGCAAGCGGGAGCTGAATGGGCATGCCCCCTAAATGGAAGAAATAGTCCATCCGCTTTGACCAGCACATGTTCATCAGAAAGGGGCACAGATAAAGGAAAAAACACACCCCCCTAGGCTAGTAGGAGCGGCGAAGCGGGGGTGTGTAATTCAGAATTTTTTTATTTTTTATTCTGCATTGACTGTCTTTGAAATTGCCTGGGCCCCTATTCAAATCCAAACTGGGGGCAAAACCGGGGACAGACTTGGTCCGGGGACGATGTCCTCAGTCTGGGGACTGTCCCTGGAAACCAGGGACCTCTGGTCACCCTACTGTAACAGCCACTGGAAAGTTTTCACCGGATGGCAGGGAAATGGTTAATGGTCCTTATTTAAGTATATGTTTTTAAAGCTCTGTATCAAAACCTTTCAAGGCCTTGTCATGTGATCTGCAATTTGTAGTAGAAACAGAAAGCAAAAAAACATGGCCAACTGTTGAGATGATAATGGTAGGTACTGTACATGAACAAGGTTAAAAATCCAGCACTGGGTCTTCTTTTCTGCCCAATTTAACCACTTCCCGCCCGCCCTATAGGCGTTTGACATTGGGAAAGTGGTTGCATTATCCTGACCGGACGTCATATGACGGCGGTAGGATAATGCGCTCTGCGCGCCCCGCAGAGCGGCGATCAGTGATGCGGCGTGTCAGTCTGACTCCCCACATCTCCGATCTCGGTAAAGAGCCTACTGACGTAGGCTCTTTACCATGTGACCAGCCGTGTCCAATCACGGCTGGTCACATAGTAAACAGGAAGAGCCGTTGATCGGCTTTCCTCAGTACGTGCCTGACAGGCACGAGTAAAGGAGCGCCGATCTGCGGCTATCCTGACAGGGGGGGGGGTCAGCACTGGTAATCAGATCATTGATTACCAGTGCAGACCCTCGGGGGGGGTGCCACTAGAACCACCAGGGATGCCCACCCATGACCCCAGGGATGCCCACCCATGACCCCAGGGATGCCCACTATGGCCACCAGGGATGGCAATCAGGGCTCAGGGAGCCCCCAATTGCCCTCCCCATCAGTGCTGCCCGCCAGTGCCCTCCCCATCAGTGCTGCCTACCAGTGCCCATCATTGCCATCTATCAGTGACGCCCACCAGTGCCCATTATTGCCCACCAGTGCCGCCTATCAGTGCCCATTAGTTCCCATCAGTGCCGCCCGTCAGTGCCGATCAGTGCCGCCTATCAGTGCCCATCAGTGCCTACCAGTGCTGCCTATCAGTGCCCATTAGTGCCCATCAGTGCCGCCTATCAGTGCCCATCAGTGCCACCTATCAGTTCCCATCAATGCCGCCTATCAGTGCCCAGCAGTGCCCCCTATCAGTGCCCACCAATGCTGCATATCAGTGCTGCCTATCAGTGCCTATCAGTGCCGCCTATCGATGTCGCCTATCAGTGCCTATCAGTGCCGCCTATCAGTGCCGCCTATCAGTGCGCATATCAGTGCCACCCATCAGTGCCACCCCATCAGTGCCACCCCATCAGTGCCTCCTCATCAGTGCCTGTCACTGCAGTCTCATCAGTGCTCATCAGTGCAGAAAAAAAACGTATTTATTTACAAAATTGTATAACATAAACAAAAAAACTTTTTTTTTTTTTCAAATTTGTGTAGCAAAAAAGAAAAAAACTTGCGGTGATCAAATACCACCAAAAGAAAGCTCTATTTGTGGGGGGAAAATGACATAAATTTGGTTTAGGTACAGTGTTGTATGACCCCGCAATTGTCATTCAAAATGCAACAGCGCTAAAAGGTGAAAATTGGCCTGGGCAGGAAGGGGGTGAAATTGCCCTGTATTGAAGTGGTTAAATAGCATTAACCCCAGAAGAAATTCAATGGCTGTCCCATGCAATTTGACAGGCTGTCCCAGGGGCTCCAATAGATTGTGGTGAAATGTAAATCTTACTTCCTACATGTGGTTATTCATCCTTTGCATCCAGGGTGGCAATTTTGGCGCCCATACACGGCTGCAGGCATTTATGCCTGATGTCTCCCTTTCCTTCCTCCCAATTATGGCAGGTATAATACAAGCACCCATTCCCTGCAGATCAGCCTCTGTCTGGGCATGCTGACTGTGGTCATTCCACATACATCTATGTAGAGAATACTGAGACATTCTCTGAATTCTTTCATGGACATGGTTAATGTGTGTCTTCTTCACAGAGCCCTCCAACAGATCTATCATTGAAAATCAAAGTAGATGATTTTATATTCTTCTCTGAAGATCAGACACCTCCAATAGCTATAGAGGACCAAAGGCTATATGAAAAATATCTCCTTTGAGAGTTTATCAATAGTAATATTAAATCTCATTTTTCTACCCTGTCCAATAAATCAATATTTGCCTGAGTACTGTTTTTTGAAATAAATTTGTTGTGATTTGCACTACAACAGCAAAGATTGACAGGTGAAGATATAGGCAGAAACTATAATTATGGTATGCCATCATTACTATCTGTAAAGGGAAACAAAGGGGATGCAAACCTTCAGCACCCTCAAAAGAATAATCCAAAATAACTTTAAAAAATAACATTACTACAAATCATAACATAATACATTGTACAAAACCTAGACATATGTAGCACCCTCCTAGTCAGGTGCTAGATAGCAGACATAGCTTGGCTTTTTCTGCTTAACAGGAAAGCAGCAGGAAAACCATAGTTGCTCTGTCTGCTTATCAGGGAGCAGGATTTCTAGTAAGGCCTGTTGCATGTGTCCATGTGTGATTCATCTGGTCTGAGGGAGTGTCCCCACTGTACCCAATAGGGAGGCCTGTTGGACAGTGGAGGAAACCCAGCCAGTGACACACAGGCATTTGTAGCTGTCCCAGTGGGTTGACACAGACAGTGGTGCATCCTGGGATGGGCTATAAAAGCCAAGGGCACATGTGGCAGGGGGTCTTTGGGCGGGAGGCCATATCCCAGAAGGAGGGTGATGGCTGTCTCTTCTTCTGAAGTTGTGGATGGTGGTCACAGGCAGTTGGCCTGGTGAACCGGAAAGTGTGGCTGAACCCAGAGGTCCAGTGGATGCTGACAAGTAGAGTTTGGATTTCGTGAGTACAGAGGAATTTGCCCAGGGGTATGTCAGGAAGGGCACCACTCCAGAAGCTAAGGTAAGCGGATAGGTGTCCGCACTGGCATTGAGAGTAAAGGGGGTGCCAGTTTCAGAACCCTACAGAAAACATTTACACAGGAACATTTAATATCTTCACTTAGTGGCAAGGTGAAGCAGCGGCCTTGCCGCATTTTACAGTAAGCTGTCCTTCAGACTGTGAATAGTTAATAGTTGGAGTATCCCACTCATCCCTTCTCCTATCCCAGTTCCAAATAAAAACACAAAAACAACATCCCCTGGATTGATTATTGACTGAGCCAAGGACTTTCATTGCTGTTTATCTGCTACGGGTAACCCAGGGGAATCCAGAAAGTGTAATTCTCAGCAGTCCTCTAGGGGGCAGTGCTACACATAAAATACACACATTATTGCAGCTCTGTATTTAGTAATATATCATTAAATGTATTGTTTTATGTAGCTAGTATAAACATCTTACTTTGTCTTCATATCAACCTTGCAGCCCCAATAAATCAGAGCTCAGACTATGAGAGGGAGGAGCAGAATAAGGATCCAGTCGGCTTTGCTGCTGTGATCATGTGCTAACAGGAAACATGCTGATAGGAGGTGAGAGCCGAGTGACAGAAAGATGAGTTTATCAGTCCACAGCTTTTCCTTCCACTGTCTAGTCAGCGACTGGAGGAATGGACAAGATCTGCAGGTGTTACTTATCTGCAGCATTGAAAAATCAGGTCTTCTGAAAGAAAATCACATAATGTGGTGCAATAGACATGTATGTAATCTATCTATATGTGTCTTATATTTTACACTGGTGTCTGTGTTCAGTCTGTTCTCTGCTATAGTAAGAATTGAATGAAATGGTCTCAACTAATCAGTTTTCATTGTTGAGCTCCAAAATTTTCAAGACAGCGAAACTGTAAGTGAAGAATAGTGAAGCATACACCTTTGATTGGCCATTGTGTAAAAATTTCCTGGCATACCATAATCTAAGGTATGGGCTATTATGAAATGATTTATGTGAATCGCAAATAGGGAAAATTTTCTAATCCACACCTATTCCTGCCCTCTCCCATACTTCTACTCTTTTTTCCTCTGTTGCTTCCAAGTCTTTTTTAATGCCTAGCTATACTCAGGTACAGTTTTTCAATGTTAGCTATGTGATACATCTTCATCTCAGTCTCCTTATACTTTGCATAGCTTTTGGTAGGAATACAATGTATGCCTACTCATTTACAGTATGTGTGTTACACATGTACAGCTGAGGATTGCCCTTTTATTTTATCTAACCTTGTACCATGTTTTTCTGTAATGTGAGAACACACTACTCCGGTGATCTCCACTTGCTTCGGGTCCCATTCCAAGTGGCTGTACTTCTGCTTAGTGAACAAAGGAGGTCAGCCGCTTATAGGCATGTGACGATATCAGATTTCCATGCTGCGATTAATTGATTAAGGTTTTGCCACGGTATACGGTATTATCACGGTATTCAATTATTAAACTTAAATTATTACATTTCTACCTCACTTCAATTTCATTGCTGAATTTAGGGACTTTGGTTGACTTTTGCACATAATTATATAGTCAGTCAGTACAGACTCTGTGAACCAGGCCTTAAATAAGCCATCAAGCAGTGTCTGGCCTGCCTGGTGATGACTGGTCCTGGCGCTCTGATCCGATGACCTGGTCATTAGGGGCTAAATCCTTGCGGCCCAGAAGTGGTTAAACCTGCAGGAGGAGCGGTGTTTTTATTTGTAAATTACTTTTCACATGCTTTAGGCCTAGTTCACATGTATGCGGGTTGACGGTTCACTAGTATGCGGGTTGGCGGCCCACATTTGCACAGGCATAGCAGCCCATTGATTTAAATGGGCTGCTATGCCCTCATTTTACGCAGGAAAAAGGTGCATGCAGCATTTTAAAAAAATGCAGTGGACTTTAAATCCATCCTACTTCTGCACCATGCGACTTACCTGCAGTTCCTGCTCTGGCAAGCTTTCTGCGTTTTTAAATACATGGGCCCAGCATTTAAAAACAGTTTGCGTGTGCAGTAACTGCAAGTAAGTCGCATGGTGCAAAAGCAGGATGGGGTTCACCGCCACTGCATTTTTTAAAATTCTGCATGCGGCTTTTTTCAGCTGAAAACGCAGGCATAGCAGCCCAACCCCATTCAAATCAATGGGCTGCTATCCCTATCCCTGTGCAAATATGGGCCGTCAACCCACATACATGTGAACCGCTAACCCGCATACATGTGAACCGCCAACCCACATACATGTGAACCGCTAACCTGCATACATGTGAACCAGGCCTAAAGCAATAGCTAAGTAATTTACAAATAAAAACACTGCTCCTCCTGCAGGTTTAACCACTTCTGGGCCGCAAGGATTTGCCCCCTTAATGACCAGGCCATCGGATCGGAGCGCCAGGACCAGTCATCACCAGGTAGGCCAGACACTGCTTGATGGCTATATAATAATGTAATGTGGGCTGCTATGCCTGTGCATCTATATATATATGCTGCTATGCCCGTGTATGTATTTCTATCTATCTATCTATCTATATCTCCATCTCTATCTATCTATATCTCTATCTCCATCTATATCTCCATCTATCTTTCCATCTATCTCTCCATCTATCTGTATATCTATCTCTCCATCTATCTGTATATCTATCTCTCCATCTATCTGTATATCTATCTGTATATCTATCTCTCCATCTATCTGTATATCTATCTCTCCATCTATCTGTATATCTATCTCTCCATCTATCTCTCCATCTATCTGTATATCTATCTGTATATCTATCTCTCCATCTATCTGTATATCTATCTGTATATCTATCTGTATATCTATCTCTCCATCTATCTGTATATCTATCTGTATATCTATCTGTATATCTATCTCTCCATCTATCTGTATATCTATCTGTATATCTATCTGTATATCTATCTCTCCATCTATCTGTATATCTATCTCTCCATCTATCTGTATATCTATCTCTCCATCTATCTGTATATCTATCTGTATATCTATCTCTCCATCTATCTGTATATCTATCTCTCCATCTATCTGTATATCTATCTCTCCATCTATCTGTATATCTATCTCTCCATCTATCTCTCCATCTATCTCTCCATCTATCTGTATATCTATCTGTATATCTATCTCTCCATCTATCTGTATATCTATCTGTATATCTATCTGTATATCTATCTCTCCATCTATCTGTATATCTATCTCTCCATCTATCTGTCTATCTAGTGACAGTGTATGGTAAAAGTACTTGCAGACACTTGTAGAAGGCACTGTGTCTCTCACTGTGTCTCTCTGAGCCCGGGAAGGAAGCATGTGGGTGTGTGCTGAGTGGGAGCTTTCTGATTGGTTACAGGGAGGAGCTAAGTCTCTCACTCTAGGATCATATTACCAGAGCTGTTTTCTATTGAGTGAGTGAACTGCTGAGTGAGGAATGAGTCATCCAAATGTATCAATTCACAAGTCAGACTGAGGAGCAGAGAAACTCGGTATTTTAAAAATGCCACATTAACAATACCGTGGGTATGCAATACCGCGATATATCGAATTACCGAAAACCGGCATATGTCTTGCCGCTTAGCACGGGCACAATTTCTCAATGCAAAGTGTTCTCTGATTGGAAAGGATAGAGAGGTGGGGCTGTGATTTTACACTCCCCACCTTGTGGGTAATGGACTCCGCGCTTATGGAATATACGGATATAAATAAATGGGAAAATTTGTTTTAGACTGCAGCCTCCTTAAATTATAGTCAGAAGACTATAAAAGGTGTAAAAGGGGGGGGGGGGGGTAGAGTGGCGCTGTCTAATAATGAAGCATATGTAAAAACCTATATGCTAAAAGTGGCAATAAATAGTTAAAAATGATAATAAATGCCAAGATGAAGGAGAGAGATATAAAAGGTGAAAATGTAAAAATGTGAATAGTGTAACAATAAAAAGCGCAAATCAGAATAAAAATATAAATATAAAGTGCCTGGTGCAAAAACAATTAATGTATATATATAACCATCAACTATAATAGTGATAATAAAAAAAGTGCATAGGTGATCACAGGTAATATATGATATGGATAATAATACAAGTATTCATAAATCAAAGTGACACGTGCCTATAAACCAATGGGTAAGAAAACCCAATAAGCTCAAAGTGAACATGCAAGGTGGGAATAGGTGTATGCCAACTTATACTGGTGCCGTATACAAATAAATATATAAATAGTGATAGAAAAAGAAGTCCAGTGTAAAATATATAAAGTGGCTGGAAAAGTCCAGGTGATGACAGATGAATAAATAAGTGATAATCTTCGTGTGGATAAAACACAATAAGTGACCCCGTGGTGGGTAGTGAGGTGCTTGGTGACCCCTCTAATAAAATGGCACACTCACCAGAAATACCCACCCCACACAGGGGTATAGAGCGGGTATGTGTAGTAATCTGATGAATGGATCTTATTCTCCTTTACAGGTCCTGAATGGACGTCTGTGGGAATATTCAGATGAAAGGATTCCTGGGGGAAGTTGGGGTCTGGTTGGCAATATTACACTATGAGCCTTTTCTCTGTACTTTGAACACCTGTTTCACCGATACCCCATGGACATCTGGAGCACATAGCCCTTAGCCCTGGGACACCACCAGACCCCAACTTCCCCCAGGAATCGTTTCATCTGGATATTCCCACAGACGTTCAATCTGGACCTGTAAAGGAGAATACGATCCATTCATCTGATTACTACACATACCCGCTCTATACCCCTGTGTGGGGTGGGTATTTCTGGTGAGTCTGCCATCTTATCAGAGGGGTCACCAAGCACCTCACTGCCCACCATGGGGTCACTTATTGTGTTTTATCCACACGAAGATAATCACTTATTTATTCATCCGTCATCACCTGGACTTTTCCAGCCACTTTATATATTTTACACTGGACTTCTTTTTCTATCACTATTTATATATTTATTTGTATACGGCACCAGTATAAGTTGGCATACACCTATTCCAACCTTGCATGTTCACTTTGAGCTTATTGGGTTTTCTTACCCATTGGTTTATAGGCACGTGTCACTTTGATTTATGAATACTTGTATTATTATCCATATCATATATTACCTGTGATCACCTATGCACTTTTTTTATTATCACTATTATAGTTGATGGTTATATATATACATTAATTGTTTGTGCACCAGGCACTTTATATTTATATTTTTATTCTGATTTGCGCTTTTTATTGTTACACTATTCACATTTTTACATTTTCACCTTTTATATCTCTCTCCTTCATCTTGGCATTTATTATCATTTTTAACTATTTATTGCCACTTTTAGCATATAGGTTTTTACATATGCTTCATTATTAGACAGCGCCACTCTCCCCACCCCCCCTTTTACACTCCCCACCTTGTCCACTGAAAGACCTGTAGACTTTTCAAATCATAGACTCATCCACCTTACAAACCGCTTAGCGTCTCTGCCAATTCCTCCATTGGCTCCAAATCACCCAAAGAACTAAATTCAAAATACTAACAATAATTTACAAGCCACCCACGACTCAGAGCCAGCTACATCACTAACCTAGTCTCAAAATACCAACCAAATCGTCTTCCCAAGACCTCCTGCTCTCTTGCTCCCCCCCTCCCATACTCACCTCCAGGACTTCTCACAAGCCTCTCCCATCCTTGGTAATTCCCTACCCCAATCCATCTGACTATCTCCAATTCTATCCACTTTAAGGCAATCCCTAAAAACCTTTCTCTTCAGAGAATCCTATCCTGCCCTCACCTAACAACTGTTTTTTTATTTTCTTCATCAGCTTCCCCCCCCCCCCCCCCCCCCCACAGTTATTACTTTTTGTGACAATGAATTGTATTGTAATTGTACTGTCTGCTCTAATGTTGTTAAGTGTTGCGCAAACTGTCGGTGCTATATAAATTCTGTATAATAATAATAATTACAATGCTATTTTGTGTAATAAAAAATGCTACTATGTGCAGTAAAAAGAGCAATGACTCAACAGCTCATCCAGGAAAACTTTACTGATGTAGCACCCTCCACTGTAGGTGCTAGGTAAAGTGTAGTGGGCCTTGTCTGATTATCATCAGGGCCATGATTTCAGCTAGGCTGACATGTGTTCCCAGGTGGGCCTGTTGTGTTGGGGGAGTCTCCCCACTGTGTTCCAATGAGGGCTCTGCAATCCTCACATATATATATATATATATATATATATATATATATATATATATACACTGAATGTGTATACATATATATATGCTAGAGGATTAATACCTTATAATACTGTAAATACATTATGTTTTATGTAAAAGAGAGTGACCACAAATTAAGGTTGACAGTACTTAAGGTAAAGATGATTAATGAACTGTAATCCCCAAGATAACAACCAGTAATTGTAATCCAAAATAGATGAAAGAGAATATAGGTTCCGATGCTTCACAATAGGCAGTCAGCCTAACACTGTCAGAAGGGCTTGAGGCCTTTTCTGCCCGCCACGCACTATGTGTAACTACAGTGTCCTGTGGCAACCGTTAAGTCAATGTCCTGAACTCTGCTCCAAGGTCTCCTTCAACAAAGTTCCGCTCTCCTTGGCGACTCTCACGGCCTGTCAGGGCTTCCGCTCAGTCACACTACCAAGATCCTTCCGCACACCGCTCGTTCCGACTCCGGTGTCCTCTGCCAGGCCTCCGGCCTACTCCTCTGCGTTCCGCAGCAGCTCTTCCCTTCCTCACAGCACGCTGTCCTCGAGGCAAGAGAGCGAAGAATGATCCCGCCCCCATAAAGACAGTCCCAGCAGGCTCCACGAGTCACATTTCTCCCTGGGAGAAGAGTCCTATTACACAGGCAGTCTATGGTCCTCGCTCCTCAGAACTAAATCTCCCATAATTCACAAGTCAGTACTTTGCAAACTTTAATAACAGAACAACAGTCTGAACAATACTTGCCTTGCGACCAGGCTACAACCGCATGCCCCCCCCAAAATCTATACCAGGCCCTTTGGGTTTGGTACATATTTTAAGGGGAACTCCATGCCAACATTTAAAAAAAATGGCGTGGGCCCCCCCCCCAAAAAAAAATCCATACCAGGCCCTTTGGGTCTGGCATAGATTTTAAGGGGAACTCCATGCCAAAATTTAAAAAAAAAAACAAAACGGTGTAATACCAGACCCATATCTGAGCATGCAGCCTGGCTGGCCAGGATGGGGGGGGGGGGGGGAGCAAGCGCCCCCCTCCTGAACCATACCAGGCCACTTGCCATCAACATGGGGAGGGTGCTTTGGGGTGCCCTCCAAAGCAGCCTGTCCATATGTTGATGGGGACAAGAGCCTCTTCCGGACATCCCTGAGCTGTGGTTGTCGGGGTCTGCGGGTGGGGGGCTTATCGGAATCTGGAATCCCCCTTTAACAAGGGGGCCCCCAGATCCCACCCCCCACATGTGAATGGATATCAGGGTGCATCATACCCCTACACCAAAAAAGTTTACAAAAAAAATAAAGACAAAAGCCAGTTTTTGACAAGTCCTTTAATAAAAAAAAAAAAATAGTGCCCCCCCCATGTAAATCCATCGTCAATCATGTTGCCCGCAGTTGCCAGCACTGAAAAAAAAAAGACGCTCCTGCCTCTGCACACGCCTCCCGGCTAATGAGCCGCTTGAGCCATGACAGCTCTTTTTTAGGAAAGGGGCAGGGACACCCGGTTACATCACCCGGTGGCACCGGCCCCTTCTGATGTCACGTGACATCAGAAGGGGGCGGTGCAACCAGGTGATGTAACCGGGTGTCCTTGCCCCTTGTTTATAACAGAACTGTCATGGCTCAGACGGCTCATTAGCGGGAGCATCTTTTTTTTTTTCCTCTATTTTTTGGGTGCGGTGGTTGACGTGATTGATTTACATCGGGGGACACTATTTTTTAATAAAGGACTAATCAAAAACTGGCTATTATTTGTACACTTTTTTTGGTGAATGGGTAGGGGTTGAGGGCAAGCGGCCTGGTATGGTTCAGGAGGGGGCGCTCACACATCCCCCCGCCATCCTGGCCAGCCAGGCTGCTTCCTCGGATAAGGGCCTGGTATGGATTTTGAGGGGTACCTAACGCCGTTTTCTTTTTTTTTTTTGACATTTTGGCGTTTGGCCGTTTTTTCATTTTCTTTTTTTTATATCTGTGTTGCCTGGAGCCGACAATACATTACAGCCGCGAGCAATTTTAAATTAAATTTTTTCCTTTAGAAATGTCAGTATTGCTGCAGCAAGCTACATACATCGTACAAATGTGCCACTTTACAGGCACGATATTTAAAGGAGTTTTTCATTTTTATTGTTTCACTTTAAGCATTATTAAAATCACAGCTCCTGTAAAAATGATTTTTTTGCATTGGTATATGTCCCCCAGGGCAGTACCTGGCTCCCCATACACTTTTTATGGCAATAACTTGCATATAAGCCTTTAAAATGAGGACTTTTGATTCTTCATATTAGTGTCCCATAGACTTTAATAGAGTTCAGATGCTCGCTAGAACTTTTTCCATGTTCGAGATGTTCTGGTGCGAACCGAACAGGGGGGTGTTCATCCCATCACTAGCCCTTACTGATCTCTGTACCTGGAGGGCACTGTGGAACAAATTATATGGTACCAACAAATAAATTGAAATGTGATAAAGCTGTTCCTGCAGCCCAAATGTGTTCCCTACAGTGAATCACAATAATGCGAAAAGTGTGCTGCGCTGCTAGTTATTGTTCAATATATTTGTAGCACCCTACAGGTAGGTGCTAGGTAAATGCATAGTAGGCCTTGTCTGCTTAACAGCAGGGCCATGTTCCTTTCTGTCAGGTAGGTTGTCATGGCTCCCAAGTGTGTCTTCTGAGAAGGGGAGTCTCCCCACTGGCTCTATTGGAGGCTTCTGACAGGGCAGTGGAGGAAACCCAATCAGAGATACATTCAGGCTTGTATCTACCCCAAGAGGCAGATTCTGCTGCAGAGGATTCTGGGGGAGGGTATACGTCTGAAGGGGGTGCATGACTCGGCGTCTTTGGTGGGAACGGCTGTCTCTCCTCCTGTCTGAGGAAGTGGATGTCCCTGGGTGTCACCTGGGAATCCAGAGAGTGCTGAGTTGAGCTGAGGGGATCCGGTGTGCCGAGAAGCAGCGGAGAGTGAGAGGGGTCCAGTCCCAGGAAAGCCTACACAGGTCATGAGTACTGAGGATTGCCCCTGGGGTCTGCTTGAAGTGTTAGAGGAGGCCACTCCGGAGGAGGTTCTGGGATCCAGTGTCAGCTAGTTGAAAAGGGGGTACCTAGGTTGAGGACCCTGAAGTAACAGAGGGGGTACATAGTCAGTGGAAAGGGGGTGCCTGCAGTTTGGGCCCTGAATTGTACAGAGTGCCAGTTGAGCGTTGCAGCCATACAGGAATTCACAACAAGCTACCTCAAGCCAGTGCAAGGCTGGAGGCAATAGTCAGTGACTTTGCAGTGCAGCAGTGTCATCAGTTTCATATTCTACAGTCCTAGGTCTTCTGGACTTAAAGTCAAGGATTCAGCACTTCTTTCAAGTTACAGTGTGTTCTAAGCGTCAGTGAGCATTGGCTAGCGTCGGCTGGCATCAAGGCAACGTTAACAGACATTTTTTTCTGGATAAAGTCCCAAGTTGTATCTAGTTGAGCCTAAAGGAGTATCCCACTGATTCCCTTCTCCAATCCCCTTAAATATAATAAAACCACAAAACAAAGATGCCGGAGTTGTCAATGTCTCAGTTCTCACACCCAGGGTCGCAGCTCACATGGGCTGGAGAGGTAACCGGTAACGATGGCAGACCCACATCAGGCTCAATGCCTGGAAAACCTGCTACATATTAAACAGATATAAGCATAACATCATTGTGCAATCTCAGTCAAGCATATCAAACATAAATGCTTAAATGCATCACAACCAGTCTTGCTAAACGCTGCAAAGTAAATCCAAATCTAATGTGATTAACAACGGTACATCAAAATAAATATCAATCAATAACATATAAATCAACAAAAAGTAGAATGTGTCTGTAATTCTCCTCAATAACAGAATGTTTCAGTGCTCAGCGCAATGTGACTATTAATATGGCACTGTTCTGTGGTATGCAGACCTCCTATCCATTAGAGACCCTCCAGCTGTTACTCCAGATACCCTTAATGTTAATGGCTCTGCTCCCTTTAAGAATCCGAGTTGCTCATGCCAAGGTGTACATGTTAGGAGGATAGATATAGAAAGCCTCCCATAGTACAGGATTTTATTAAATACTAATTGCACTTAAAGAGTAAAAACTTTAAATGCCACAACAAAGTAAGAAATTGAGATAAAACACCCATTACTTCTGGTCCGCGACTGTCTCTGCTACACCCTTTGCGTTACGCCATGGTCACCTGAAATTCTTTCTAGAAATTTGAGTTTTCATCAGGTCAGGAATGTTTACATGAATTTGGTTCTCAGACTGTAAAAATGTTTTTGCTGTTTTTCAGCAAAGGCTACTTGTTATATTTCCTTTGATGCAGCCAGTACATTTCATTGTGACTGCCTGAATTAGTTTGTATGCTGTTGGCATTCTGAACCTAAGATAGCTTTATTGTTTTAGTACTGCTGTGCCCAAGATGACTGTGCCAGTTGTGGATACCTTTCTATACTTTGCATCTCTGTTACTGCTGCTTCACATCCACCTGTAGCCTCGTTAACATTATGTTGATGTGTATTTTGTTTTAAGTCTCTCTAAATTATGGGCTGATCTTAATCTTTACAACCCTGCCCTCTTGGTTCTCTTGCAGTTTAATTGGGGTGTGAAAAGTTTGCTCTGCTAGCTGTGTCCAAGCATGACAGAAATTTTGACCGCACTCCAGAGTATAGAGGATAAAACATATTTCTTTTTTCCAGATATAAATAAATCATGACAACACTGATACAGACAAACCACAGCAGGAGTTGATGCATTTCTCAAATTCGCTTCGCTTAATCATACCCTAAAATGCACGTCTAGGTGTAAAATCAGCTGAATATAATAGGTGCTAAATTACGCTATTTAGCATATTTATCAGGTTCCTATAGTCAATCAAGGATGAACCCCATGACAGAAATAACAAACAACAATTGTATTAAAAACAACATGTATATATACAGAATACAAGAACCTTGGTATATTCATCACTGGAATATGGATATAAAAATATATAGATCAATTTGTAAAGAAATATATATATATATATATATATATATATATATATATATATATATATATATATATATTGTAAGCTCTAACGAGCAGGGTCCTCTGATTCCTTTTGTTCCAAATTGTAGTGTAACTGTAATGTCTGCCCTCATTTTGTTAAGCGCTGCGCAAACTGTTGGCGCTATATAAATCCTGTATAATAATAATAATATATATATATATCTCCGTAATTTGTATATTGTTTAAAATAAACCCATATGCCTGCGATGAGCAGACCATATCAATTCCAATAAATAAATGGTGTATATGAATTTGAATGTGCAAAAAATAAAGAAATGAATGAAAAATAAAGAAAGTAGAAAAATATAACACATAAACTGTGCAAACTAAAGCCAATGTCTACATTTTAATAACAGCTTAACACAGCCTTAGATGATCCCTAATATTGTTTTAAAACAAATGAATATAATAAATCTAGCAACATCCTTATAGGGAACAATTGAGTCAAACTGGAAAATTGGGAAAAGAAGAAGACAAGGACAGAAAAGAAAATTGAAGTGACCAATTAATTTAAACATAATAAACCCTTGTTGGTATATGTATGAATGAAAAACAAATTATCTCCATGTCTGTCTAATCTCACTTCCCAACAGGAAGGTATGTATGTGGACACTCACTACGTAAAGGCAAAGTACCATAAGAAAGTGTGAGAGAGGGGGTTGAACTTGGCGAACCTCAATCATATCGCTACTCATAATAGTGTGTGACATCCCACTCATAGTTCAACCCCTTTGGTATTCTGCTCTGGGGTTTAAAAATCCAGATTACTTCCCTCTTACAGAGGAGGCGAAAGACATTCCCTCCTCTTTGAGGGACTCTCAGTTTTTCGATGACTTGTTCCTGTTCCAACGACAGATCATCTGAATGCATGTAATTAAAGTGACGGGCTACATTGGTAGATTTACATCCTCTTATGTCCCCCAAATGCTCACTGAACCTGTCTCTAAGCCTCTGGATGGTTCTCCCCACATACTGGATGGAACATGCTCCACATCTGATGACATAAATCACATAACTAGTGCTGAAATTAAAAAAACTATCAATGTTGTATGTATTGTCACCAGCAGTGGAGCAAAATGTATTATCAGGCAAAATGTGGGACAACACTGACAAACACGAGAGCTGCATCTAAAATGACCCTTAAAATGGAGCCAGGTTAAAGAGCAGGAGGATATTTCCTTAGAGCTGAAAAAGCTAGGAGATAAATAATTGCCCAGAGATCTTGCTTTACTTGCCACAACATGAACACCCTTATCAAGAATTTGTGCACAAAACTTATCATTATAGAGAATTGGTAAATGTTTTTGAACAATATGTTTAATTTTTAAACTCTAAACTGTAAGAAAGTACCAGTAAAGGACATGTATTTCTATTATCTGTTGCCCCCCCCCCCCCGTCTGCCCTTACTGGATAGTAGATCTTTCCTATCCTTCCTAAGAGCTATAGAATAAGCTCTGTCTGTAGACCACCTTAGATAACCCCTTGCTAAAAAATGATTATATAAAAGGGTTGACTTTCTCTCAAAAGTGGAATGTTCACTACATACCCTGTGTAATCTAAGAAATTGTTTCACTGGAATGCCTATAATGATATGGGATGGATGGCTTGAACGAGCAAAAAGTAAACTGTTACCAGCAAGGGGTTTTCTATATAGTTGTGTAGAGATCTTTCCTTCATTGTGCCTCAGTTAAAGATCTAAAAAGTTAATTGTATTAACATCCAGTAAAGCAAAGATTATATGTATTATCATTCAGATATCTCAGGAAAGAGGCAAGATCAATACTGTTGTTACACAAGAAGATCAAATCATCTATGTATCTAAAATTTAAAGCAATCTGGCCCCTAGAGGGGGATCCTATCTCCAAAAATGTGGGACCTCTCCCACCAACCCATAAAAAAGTTTGTCTTCTTCTTTTCCCAATTTTCCAGTTTGCTTCGATTGTTCCCTAAAAGGACTAGATTCATTATATTTATTTGTTTTATATTTATATATTTATTTATTTGTTTATCTATACTAGTGAATCACCTAATGCTGTATTAAGCCATTATTTAAATGTAGACATCGGCTTTAATTTGCACAGCTTATGTGTTATATTTTCCTGCTTTCTTTATTTTTCATTAATTTCTTCATTTTTCTTCACATTCAAATGCATATACACCATTTATTTATTTTTTGTGCGATTCATATGGTCTGCTCATTGCAGGTCTATGGGTTTATTTTAAACAATATACAAATTACGGATATATATATATAAATATATATACAGTATCTCACAAAAGTGAGTACCCCCTCACATTTTTGGAAATATTTTATTATATCTTTTCATGTGACAACACTGAAGAAATGTCACTTTGCTACAATGTAAAGAAGTGAGTGTACAGCTTGTATAACCGTGTACATTTTCTGTCCCCTCAACACACAGCCGTTAATGTCTAAACCACTGGCAACAAAATTGAGTACACCCCTAAGTGAAAATATCGAATTTGGGCCCAACTAGCCATTTTCCCTCCCTAGTATCATGTGACTCATTAGTGTTACAAGGTCTCGGTGTGAATAGGGAGCAGGTGAGTTAAATTTGGTGTTATCGCTCTCACTCTCTCATACTGGTTACTGGAAGTTCCACATGGCACCTCATGGCAAAGAACTCTCTGAGGATCTGAAAAAAAAGAATTGTTGCTCTACATAAAGATGGCCTAGGCTATAAAAAGATTGCCAAGACCCTGAAACTTAGCTGCAGCACAGTGGCAAAAACCATACAGAGGTTTAAAAGGACAGGTTCCACACAGAACAAGCCTCACCATGGTGGACCAAAAAGTTGAGTGCACGTGCTCAGCGTCATATCCAGAGGTTGTCTTTGGAAAATAGATGTATGAGTGCTGCCAGCATTGATGCAAAGGTTAAAGGGGTGGGGGGTCAGCCTGTCAGTGGTCAGACCATACGCAGCACACTGCATCAAATTGGTCTGCACGGCTGTTGTCCCAGAAGGGAGCCTCTTCTAAAGATGATGCACAAGAAAACCTGCAAACAGTTTTCTGAAGACAAGCAGACTAAGGACATGGATACTGGAACCATGTCCTGTGGTCTGATGAGACCAAGATAAACTTATTTGTTTCAGATGGTGTCAAGTGTGTATGATGGCAACCAGGTGAGGAGAACAAAGACAAGTATGCCTTGCCTACAGTCAAGCATGGTGATGGGAGTGTCATGGTCTGGGGCTGCATGAGTGCTGTCAGCACTGGGGAGCTACAGTTCACTGAGGGAACCATAAACGCCAACATGTACTGTGACATACTGAAGCAGAGCATGATCCCCTCCCTTCAGAGACTGGGCCGCAGGGCAGTATTCCAACAAGATAATGACCCCAAACACACCTCCAAGACGACCATTGCCTTGGGCATCTGTGGGGCATCCTCAAACAGAAGGTGGAGGAGTGCAAGGTCTCTAACATCCACCAGCTCCGTGATGTCATCATGGAGGAGTAGAAGAGGACTCCAGTGGCAACCTGTGAAGCTCTGGTGAACTCCATGCCCAGAAGGGTTAAGGCAGCGCTGGAAAATAATGGTGGCCACACAAAATTTTGACACTTTGGGCCCAATTTGGACATTTTAACTCAGGGTGTACTCACTTTTGTTGCCAGCGGTTTAGACATTAATGGCTGTGTGTTGAGTTACTTTGAGGGGACAGCAAATTTACACTGTTATACAAGCTGTACACTCACTACTTTATATAGTAGCAAAGTGTAATTTCTTCAGTGGTGTCACATGAAAAGATATAATAAAATATTTAAAAAAAATGGGAAGGGTGTACTCACTTTTGTGAGATACTGTATATTTTCATACCCATATTCCAACAATGAATATACCAAGGTTCTTGTATTCTGTATATAAACATGTTGTTTTTAATACAATCGTCATTTGTTATGTCTGTCATGGTTTTCTTCTTTGATTGACTACAGGAACCTGTTGAATATGCTAAACATCATAATTTAGCACCTAATATGTTCAGCTGATTTTTTACTATTTAAGTGTTACACCTAGAGGTGCATTTTAGGGTATGACTAAGCGAACCTAATTCATGAAATGCGCCAACTCCTGCTGTGGCTTGTCTGTATCAGTGTTGTCATGATTTGTTCATATCTGAAATAAAGAAATACGTTTTATCCTCTATACTCTGGAGTGCTGTCAAAATTTCTCTCATGCTTGGATACTTGCCCAGACCGTGGACTGGACCTGCATTTGGTTATTAGAGGGAGGATTAGTCTTACCTGAAGCAGTACAAACTTGCTTTCTCATCAGACTCTCTGCTAGCTGTGTGCCTAATATTAATTCCTGATCGATTAATTGGCAAATTCCATCCACAGCAACCATGGGGGGGGGGGGGGGGGGATGCTAGGGTGGCACATGTTGGGGTTCTTCCAATAAAGTGGGATTCTTTAATTAAGTGGCACTTCTGCTATTGCACTTCAGTGATTGCAGCAAAAATCTACAGCAAGCTACTGCAGATGACCTTGTTTCCTCATTCAACTCTGCTTCCTTTCTGTAACATGTGCTCTCTACCTCTCCGTTTCACAGTTGTATCCTCTCTCCCTAACCCCTTGATGCTGACCTCACACAAATATGCGGCCCCACTAGATTTTCCTTTTTTTTCGTGGGGCTGCATGTTTGCATATCTTCCTTTGTGCAGCACAGAGACCAGGGTCTAACCGAGAACCCCGGGCCCTGTACTAAAGATCAGGACTGGGGAAACACCCAATTCTGGGTCACCTTATCGCTCTGATAGCCTCTGATTGGCTACCGCAGTGATCAGACACTGTGAAGCCCGCCCTCACGTTTTATCTCGCTGTAAATGGAGGATACATCATATCTGTGTAAGTGTGTGTAAAAAAAAATAAAAATAATATTAATTAAAAAAAAAATGCCTGGGTTAGTGTTTGGGTCAAGGTTCGGGTCAAAAGTCAAGTTCAGGGTCAAGGATCAGGGTCAGTATTTTTCGGACAGGATTTTCTTTTAAATTAGTGTCAGTTAGTGTCAATGTCAGTGTGTTTTAGGTAGGATAAAAAAAAAAAAGCAAAAGGAGCACTATTGTTTCTGGTCTGTACTACGGGTAGGCATCATCTGGGGTCCGCAGATAATGTCTTAGTGGATGAAATGCATCGGGTCTGATTGAGTCTTTTCCATGTCATTGTGTTTGGAATCCCTTGATGATCACATTTATTGGATATGTTTTTAAGATATGCCTACTACTTCATAATTGATGTAAGTGTTCTAACATTTCAATAAATTGCATAGCGATGTAGAGACATTTTATTTTTTATGAACATTGGACTTCATGATCAAGTAAGAGGGCCTGTCTTACGAAAGGACATGGTGTCAGATCCCTAGAGTTACTTTAGAGATACTTTATTGATCATCATCTTGGAAATATCATGCTTTCTATGCTTCCTGTTTGACTCAGTACTGCTGGTATTTGAGTGACACTTTATATTTTGCACTTGTGTTTTTGTGATTATTGTATTTTGTATGTATATGAATTCATTTTTGCACATTTATTTACAGTGTCAATTGTGTATTACACATAGTGCAGCACTTATTTCTATATTTAGTTGTGATGCTATGTACAGTTTTACTAACACATGTCAAAGTTGCAAAATTTGTTTTATCCTTAAGCACATAGGGTTTAAACTCTTTCCTTCACCCCTCTTCTCCAATCCAAAATCTGTATATATAACTCTCACTTCTGCCCTCTCTTTATTCCTGCATTCATCATCTCCTACTAATTCTAATTCCCCAGGATGCTGAAGCATGTCTCCTCATAAAAAATCACACTCTCATATTACCCCCCTTACCCTTCTGCTTCTCCTAACCTCTGGAGATATATAGCAAACTCTGAGCCTCTTTTATTTAACTGTACTGAATGCACCCATCGCCCCTGTACCCTCTGGCAGCAGCCACAATCCACACAATTTAGTTTCCTTTCCTCCTGTTCCCAAAACCAGCCTCCCCTTCTCCTGTGCGTTCTGGAATGCCCACTCTGTCTGCAACCAAGTCACCTCTGTTCGTGGCCTCTTTGTTGCTAACTCCTTTAATCTACTTGCTGTCACTAAAACTCGGCTTCGTGAATCCGACACTGCTTCTCCTTCTTCCTCCCCGCATGGTGGCCTTCTCTAGATTCACTCCCCTAGACCCAGTGGATGCAAGGGAGGTGGAGTGGGAATCCTCTTATCCCCACAGAGAACCTTCCAGGTTCTTCACTCTCTCCCCGCTCTGTCCCTCTCATCATTTGAAGCTCACCGTATACATTTATTTTTTCCAGAATTGGCCCCCTGGACCAGTATCAACTTTCATGGATGGCTACCCTACTTTCTCTCCTCTGAAATTCCCGCAATCATTCCTGGTGACTTCAACATCCCTGTTAATACTAACACTCCTGCTACTTCTAAACTTCTTAGTCTAACCTCCTCATTTGATCCAAAGCAACAGGTACATGCTTCTACTCACTCCGATGGCAACACCCTCAACCTTGTATTCACCTACCTATGCACTTGTGCAACCTCTCCATATGATGTCCAGCAGAAAAAGCCACTTGTGCGCGCTCCCAGGGACAGGCAGTGCAGTGATCGGTAGTGCGGTATGTCGCTCCAACACTGACATACGTTCTTTACCATGTGATCAGCTTTTGACCAATTGTGTTTGTAAGACCACTGCACAAATATGGTGTGACATAAAGTATTGCAACAATCTCCATTTTATTCTCTAGGGTAAAAAATGTATAATGTTTGGGGGTTCTAAGTAAATTTCTAGCAAAAAGGCCTGGTCCTTAAGTGGTTAAACACCGGGTATCATCCAGTTTTTATTTCTAATTTCCCCTTATATCAACTTCAATTCCTTCTGTTACCAATAGACTAACTACATTACAGGAGATTTGGGGAAAAAATGATTGATACGCTGAGGGAGGCCCATGACTGTTACAAGAAGGCTGCTGACAGACATCGCAGGTCACCTCCTACTGTACATTTCATGTGGGTTACACCAGACCTTAGAGCAGCACCTGGAAAAATGAGGGAAAGTCCACACAGACTGCCCTTCGGCTCTGTCAAGTCACACATCAGAGCCAAGGAGGAGCGTGAAATGGCTTCCTTCAGCTGTACATTTGTATGAGGAACCTTGGCGATATACTGGAGTTCCTGTGACACAAGCACTGTCTATGCAGGGATGCCCACATAACACAAATGCACATGGTGTTGCTGATCTTCCACAAGTGTCATCCTCCACTGTCCCCTGCTGTGCTCAGTGGCTTCTCCTGACAGTTTCTACTTCACCTTCTATTTCTAACAGTCTCTTCCAACTTCCTCAGTGGAAGAGTTTTCCAATCACACAAATTGTTTTTTGCTAAGAGGAAATCAGTTTATCAAGAGAAAAACATTTCCGGTAGGGTCCGCAATCACACAGTGTAGTGACAGGCAGTAGCTGCCATGGTCACAAAATAGACATTTTTTGTATTTTTTCCAGTTTTACAAAATCATACCTGGCTGCAGATTAAGATGTAAATGGCATTCATAATTAAAGCAGATCTATGGTCAAAATGTTACATCATATATTTATTTCCAAATTGTATTTCATTTATTTCAAGCTTACTCCTGTTACTCTGAATGACCTGATCTTTGTGAAGATCCCACATATTCACTTCCTTGAATTCTGTGACATACACTCACTATGCCTTGTGAGTAGACACTGCTGTGTCACACATTTCACAGAGCCTGCCTTCTGAACTACAGAAGTGCTGAGAGGAGGAGTATCAGGAGGCGGAGTTGGTACAGGAATCACTGCTTGCAGGCAGCAAGGTACCATGGAAGATGTAGTCTTTAGAGCCGGTTCACACTGGGGCGACTTGTCAGACGACTTGGTCGTCTGACAAGTCGCCGTGGGTCGCCTGCCATAGATTAGCACAGGACCCGTTCTAATAGGAGCGACACAAGTCGCTCTGACTTAGAAAAAGGATCCTGTACTACTTTGGGGCGACCTGCATTGACTTAAATGATATGAAGTCCGTGCATGTCGCTCCGAGGTCGCGGTGTGCGCTGTGCACCGCGACTTCACAGGTCGCCCCGGCAAGTCGGGTCGCCTGTATGTGAACCGGCTCTTAGACATTGAAAGTAAACGGTAGAGGAGAAGATGCAAAGCATGCTGGGAATCCAGGAGGTTGTGGAAAGAGATGGTCAGTAGACAAGCAGAACTCACAACATGAAGAAAGAAACATGAAGATTCTTAAAGAAAGCTTTTATTGGATTGTCAAAAATAACTTTTGTTTGTATTGATAATACAATGCTGGTGTAAAAATAGGAAATTTGCTGTGGCCAAAGATTTCCTTTAAAGTTAAAGAGATTGTAAATGAAACAACTCATTCAGTTTAAAATTGAAATTAAAAGCAAAACAGTTGTGTATAGATTAAAAAAAAAAAAAAAACGATAAACACTTTTTCCCCTTTTATATAAGTGATCACATTCCCTCTGTTCTCAGCTGCATAAGAGCTGTGGGGAGGAGAAGCAACAGTACATTGAGCTTCCCAGTGAATGGCTGTGCAGTAGAGGGGGGGGGGGGTAGTCAGGACAAGTCTGATCATTGGAGGAGAGCACACTGAGTTCCCAGCATAGCTAGAGAACTGACCATGGTGTGTTCTGCTTAGTGTGGTCAGTTTTTATAGGAAAGCAGGGGACTGGCAGGAACACCAGGGATTTCACACAAAGGAAGCAATACAAGGAGTTCAGGTTACTTTTTCATACAAGTATATAGTACAGAAGGCACATAGGAGGAATATAAAATGATGGAGGGAACAAACACTTCAAATTTAAAAAAAATATTTATTGCAATGATATACTATATCATTTTTTTTTCTTTTTTTTTTTTTTTTAAACAAAGTGGATTAGCTGTCAAATTACACTAAAACCTGCATTCAGCAGATAGATAGCCTATGTACATTCCATAGATATATTTCATGTTAAATAGCATAAATAGGTGCTCCCCTGGAATGCCAGACAAATACAAGAAATTATAAATACATATAGTAAGACATGTTTAAGATACTTAAAACTACCATTTGCTGTTCCTTTCATTTTCTAGGCAGGAGAGCTCTAGCCTGTGACATTCAGTTTTCTGATCTCTTGGATGCACAGGCCTCTTAGACTCAAAGAACTATTTCAATGTACCAATACTCAGTGAATTTGAGATCATAGCATATTGTATGCATAATGTTCCAGGCTGCCAGCTGCTACACAGCAGTAAAAGTGGACAGATATCACCAAATGTACGCATACTGGCTGCTGTATGCCAATCAAAGTTTGATCAAACTCCTGACAATACAGAGCATACATCAGTGTCAGAACTGCGATGCCTGGAGAATGTTAAGTATGTCAACTTTATCCACTCTCTACTCCTAAAATAATCCAAGCAGAAATAGGAACAAAACATACACACACACACTTGATATTTAAATATATATACACTATATTACCAAAAGTATTGGGACGCCTGCCTTTACACGCTCATGAACCTTAATGGCATCCCAGTGTTAGTCCATAGGGTTCAATATTTGGTATTATAGTTGGCCCACCCTATGCAGCTATAACCGCTTCAACTCTTCTGGGAAGGCTGTCCACAAGTTTTAGGAGTGTGTCTATGGGAATGTTTGACCATTCTTCCAGAAGCGCATTTGTGAGGTCAGGCACTGATGTTGGATAAGAAGGGCTGGCTCGCAGTCTCCGCTCGAATTCATCCCAAGGGTGTTTTATTGGGTTGAGGTCAGTCAAGCTCCTCCACACCAAACTTGCTCATCCATGTCCTTGCTTTGTGCACTGGTGCACTGCTGAGGTCTAAGGGCCATACATCATATACCAAAGGGCTGCATGCGGCCCTCAGGCCACAGGTTAGGCACCAGGGGTCTAAGAAGTGACTACTGTCTGGAGGCTTAACACTTTCTACCTGATATCAAAAAATACAGCACAGTGTTTTAGAGGTTTTCACAGATGAGGGCAGCACAGTGGCTTTTTGGTTAGCACTTCCGCATTGCAGTCCTGGGTTTCACGGTTTGAATCCAAATAAGGAGGACACTGTCTGCATGGAGTTTGCATTGTTTTCTTCCACTGTCTGTCACGAGGAGTGTCATTTGCTTGGAGTTACCTTGTATACAAACGTGGGGCCTTCTCACTGACTTGTAGTGGTGCAATGTAGACTATTTGCTTTTTCTTCTCAATGGTTTCTTTTTTCACCTTTTCTTGGTTTTGCTACTTGGCCTGGGTTGTTAAAAGACATACTCTAAAGTGCATGGTAGAGAATCGTGGGGTTCAGATTGTGAATAAAAATATATACGGTATCTCACAGTGTACAGTACAGCCCTCACATTTTTGAAAATATTCTATTATATCTTTTCACGTGACAACACTGACGAAATGACACTTTGCTAAAATGTAAAGTAGTGAGTGTACAGCTTGTATAACAGTGCAAATTTGCGGTCCCCTCAAAATAACTCAACCCGCCACTTCACATTATAAAAAGACATACCTCTCAGCCTCAGCACACATAGAGGTGTCACCCCTTTGGATTTTTTAGATCAGTCACAACTCCATTTTTGGTAAAGGGATTTCACATGCACATGCATTGGACTGTTCATATTATGTTGGTGCATGCTTTTTTATATGGACTCACTTTGAATTGATATACAGTGTCACAGTGTCACTTTTTTACTTGAGGTTTTATCTATATCCCCATGTTCTTCAGCTATATATTATTAGTCTCTCTAGGTTTACTTCTAGGAGGGCTTTTTGCATTTCATCGAATGTAGTGCTCTTTCAGATTCTTTCTGTTTTTTATTTTTTCTCAGCTCTTCTAATCATGCTTTCTCTTTATCATTTCTATTTCTTGCTCAGCAAAGGCTGTTCAACCTTGTGCAGCTTCAGCTGTTGCATGGGCAATGGTGAGTGCATTACGAGTGGATGATAATTTAAAGGAACCAAAGACTTGAGAATTTTACCACTCTGTGATATGTTGCCTTTGCTGAGGTGCCTGAATGTGTGTAAACTACTGCATTGCTGTAGGTGATGGTGCTGACTGTGTACTGTCCTGCAGAGGCAGCTTTAGGCTTTGTCAGGCCTTAGGCAAAGTTTAGACATGAGGCCACACTCACCCCCTTTGCAGAGGTTAAGGAAGAACCCCGAGGCCAAGCATCTTATTACTGCTGCTGCTTGTGTGGGTAGATGATGAGGGATGGGTAGAGGAGAACTGGAGTGAAACTGGGGGATCATTATCTATATAGTAATAAAAAAAGGAGAAGGAGAGGAATGGAGGAATGGAGACAGAAAGAGAGAAAATAAATGGAGAGAAATTAATGGACAGAGAAAGAGAGAGAGAAAAAAGGAAGGAATGGAGAGAGAAAGAAAGAAAGAAAGAAAGAAAGAAAGAAAGAAAGAAAGAAAGAAAGAAAGAAAGAAAGAAAGAAAGAAAGAAAGAAAGAAAGAAAGAAAGAAAGAAAGAAAGAAAGGGGAAGGAGAAAGAAAGAAAGAAAGAAAGAAAGAAAGAGGGGAAGGAGAAAGAAAGAAAGAAAGAAAGAAAGAAAGAAAGAAAGAAAGAAAGAAAGAAAGAAAGAAAGAAAGAAAGAAAGAAAGAAAGAAAGAGAAAATTTAATGGAGAAAGGAAGGAAGGAAGGAAGGAAGGAAGGAAGGAAGGAAGGAAGGAAAAGTGTCCCTTACATCAGAGTACTCACTGGAAGGAGAAGGGAGTGGATGGATAGGATGGGATGAATGAATAAGGCTCCATATTTCTTCTTTTGGTTGCTGGTGTTCAATCTTCCCGCCCACACATCACCTTCTCTGAGGAGAAAACTGTCGGGGGTGTGGGCGGGGCAAGCACAGGAGGAAAGGGCAGGAGGAGGAGCAGAAGCAGCTCTCTCCTCCCCCGTCTGTGGCAGCGGCTCTAGTATCTGGCTGTGATCTGGAGGTGTCAGTGAGCTCTTATCCCCGGTGAGCTGCTCCTGATCACAGCCATGAATCGTAGCGGATTGTACCGCTTACAGACAGGCCGGCACTTGGGACTGTGCTGATGGCAGGGAGATCCCTGCTGCCAGCCCCAGAAATAGCTCTTTAACTTGGCGAATTAGGCGGCCTTAGGCCCCTGTGAGCGCGAGGCCTTAGGCGATCGCCTAATTTGCCTAATTAAAGAGCTGCCTCTGCGGTCCTGTATCCCACTTGCTGAGTAGTCACTGTTTCACTGTTCTGTCCACACTACAGATTATCCTGTAGCCCATGTGTGCAACTTGATACTGAGTAGTGGGGTAATATAGGAAAAGTTTCTATTTCATTATGTGAGCAGATCTTTTTCCTGCTTCTTATCTGTTCAGCTATAACGTGATAGGGATAAAAACGGCCATACACAGTTCCCAATTTTCTTAATAAATTCACGTGATACAAGGAGGAGAGGGCATGGGTGTTTTCCCACACAAAGGGTTACTTTGGGGTTGTCGTTTTCAGTGGAGATTGTATGCAAATGAATAAAATATTTTACTTGTTACAAACAAATTCTTGCATTTAAATATGTATAATGCAAGACATAAAATAATGTTAAATAACCTTTCGGGGTAACCTAATAAAAAGACCTGAAATCCAAACTAAATAATAAATTATGGAACTCTTCTTTCATTCTGTCATAACCCATTTTCCATCAGCTTGAGTTAGTATCAACTTGCAATAAACAAAATAAACAATATATTAAACTGAAAACTCCAGAGCACCCTACTTTCAGCAAAGTACAACATTCAAAATACAATAATCCACTTGTCAAGATGATAACATATACCTCTTAACTTTCGAACTTGAGAAAGAGGGACATGTCAGACTCAGAAGAAAGAAGACATGGGGTCCGGCAAAAATGAGCATGACCTTAAGGAGAATGGTTAAATAGTCTATGCCTGCATACTATAAACACTGCACATAGTCTGTGATCCTTGTATCCACAAAATGTAAAATATAATTAAATATAAAATGTAGCCTTCTTTTCAGGGGGTTATGAAAAATTACTCTCCCCAGGATATTGCGCTAAACCTGTAGGTAAACAAGAAAACCAGAACCTTCGCTAAGTGGAAGAGCGGGTTTGATGATAAAGTTAGCAGCGCCTCCACCCAGGACAGGGCCTCTGTGAACAGAGGGGATTCCCTTCCTGGGAAATTAACCAGTAATCTAAAAAAAGTAATTGGGAGCAGAGAAACTCCTGCAACTATCATATTGTAAAGGAAATGTGTAAATTCTGTATAAAGTTGTATTCTGTTTTGTATGTATTGCACACTGCACTCACTGTGCACACAGCACTAACAATGTTTTCATTACATATTTGCATTCTTTCGAGTCCTGATTAGAATTAACCTGCCTATGTTACGCCCCTTGTTACCATAAAAGTACAATTGTAATATTAATGTGATACCTACGTAATCATGTGTATAAAAACCTTCAACTGCGTCAAACAAAACAGAACAGTTATTTTGGAAAGATGCTAAGTGTATCTTTTATATTTGTTCCCTATTGCAGTAGTTATTATTAATTTGGAACCACTAATCAATATGAGGATAGGAGTTGCATAACTATAACATTTCCAGAACAGATGGCGAGCCAGCCAGGAGAGAATTTACAGGTGACCCTGAGAATCTGAAACGAGGAGCTTGAGATGATCTGGGAATTTTTGATTATCAGCTGGCTGAGGTAGGCCCTTTGCTTACATTTAGGTTATCAGACTTCCTTGATCGGTAAGGCATTTTCTGGACAAAGGGTACCTATTTTACTCCCCTTAATAAAACTGTATTGATTGGTAGCTATAGTTAGGGATGGGCCAAACACCCCGCTATTCAGTTCACACCAGAACATCTCAAACAGGGAATAGGTTTTAGAGAACATGCAAACTCTAATAAAGACTATAGGATGCGGACATGAAAAGTCAAAAGTACTAATTTTAAAGGCTAATATGCAAGTTATTGCCATAAAAAGTGTATGGGGACCTGGGCACTGCCCTTGGGGACATGTACCAATGCAAAAAAACTTTTTTTAAACAATTGTTTTTTAAGGAGAAGTGATTTTAATGATGCTTAAGATCCTGATCCTAAAGAAGGAGAGCATGCTCCGCAACGTGTCGCCGTTAGTCTGCAGCCCGGCATCCAGGAAGTGATGTCACAGCCCCTTGGATGGACGAGCCTCGGCAAACTGAGGACCAAGAAAGTCTCCTGTCAGCACACAGATGGCCCCTACCCTCAGATACAGCTGCGACCGCCCCAAGAGGGAACCCCCTGATGCCGAAGCCCAGGACCATCTTATCATCCTATTATTGTTTTTACACTACTCTTGTAAGTAAGAAAGTGTTCTTTTATTGTATTAAATTGTTAACTGCTACACTTAGAAGGGCGCTTGTGGATTCTCCCCTTTGTTTTTGATGACAGAGCCGCTTCTCACGCCACCATCAGCAGCCGTCACAGTGTGCAGATATTCCATGGATACTATTCCTGTCCCTTTCTTTCCCTCCCTTTCCAATTATTCACTACAGACTGCCTGAGACTTACTGCTCATCTGTCTTGCGGCAATACCTGTTTGTTAATTCAGAAGGAATAGCACCTGCGACACAGAAGGGGGAGTACTAATAATGCAGCAACGGAACCTGATACTGCAAGAAAAAAAAATTATCAATGAAAAAAAAATGGGATCAGTGGGGTGACACAGAGTTGTACACACCGACACTTCAGTGGCTCCAATACCCTGTGTTATTCACAAGAATCATTACACTACACTTACTGCACTAAACTGACTGAACACACAATCCACTAACTACCTGCCTAATCTCCACTAACACACACTATCAGTGGCGGCCTGGGCGCCGCCCCCCCCCCCCCCTAAAAAAAAGGAAAAGAAAAATTACAAAAAGAACAATAAAGTTTAAAAAAAAAATCGCGTTCGCCAGCCTATGTGGTGGCTATGGGGGGGGGGGTGGGGTTTACGACCCAGAAAAGGCGCCGATTGGCTGCCTTCTGGGGGCGTAACCTGGGCGCAGGTCATAGCGCTAGGACACCCCCACTTTCGTGATATCCTGGCTGTGATTGGTCCAGTCTCCAGCCTGGACCAATCATCATCCAGGACATCCGATTGCTGACCCCGCCGACGTCGCAATGGGGGCGGTGCCGGTGCGTGCGTCAGTCACGCACCGTCACCGCCCGATCTCCTTCCCGCCGCCCGGACCGTTCGGAAGACCAGAAGACTGAAGAGGACGAGATGAGCAGCACCATGGACGGTTCCCGGAATCCCGCCGCCGTCAGAAGAAGAGGACTCGAGGAGAGGAGCAGCGCCGTGGACGTCTCGCAGGCAGCCCAGGAGGAGAGCAGGTAAGTGATTGAAGCCGACCTGTGCCCTCACCTGTACCATGCCTATACCATCACCTGTACCATGCCGCCTATACCGTCACCTGTACCATGCCGCCTATACCATCACCTGTACCATGCCACCTATACCATCACCTGTACCATGCCGCCTATACCATCACCTGTGCCATGCCGCCTATACCATCACCTGTACCATGCCGCCTATACCATCACCTGTGCCATGCCGCCTATACCATCACCTGTGCCATGTCACCTATACCATCACCTGTACCATGCCGCCTATACCATCACCTGTGCCATGCCGCCTATACCATCACCTGTGCCATGCCGCCTATACCATCACCTGTACCATGCCGCCTATACCATCACCTGTACCATGCCGCCTATACCATCACCTGTACCATGCCGCTTATACCATCACCTGTACCATGCCGCCTATACCATCACCTGTTCCATGCCTATACCATCACCTGTGCCATGCCTATACCATCACCTGTGCCATGCCTGTACCATGCCTATACCATCACCTGTGCCATGCCTATACCATCACCTGTGCCATGCCTATACCATCACCTGTGCCATGCCTGTACCATCACCTGTGCCATGCCTGTACCACCACCTGTGCCATGCCTGTACCATCACCTGTGCCATGCCTATACCATCACCT
The DNA here is from genome assembly GCF_965119305.1 of Pelophylax lessonae. Classification (NCBI taxonomy): domain Eukaryota; kingdom Metazoa; phylum Chordata; class Amphibia; order Anura; family Ranidae; genus Pelophylax; species Pelophylax lessonae. Next base: position 531,548,476 of record NC_138771.1, read on the forward strand.
GTGCCATGCCTATACCATCACCTGTGCCATGCCTATACCATCATCTGTGCCATGCCTGTGCCATGCCTATACCATCACCTGTGCCATGCCTATACCATCACCTGTGCCGTGCCTGTGCCATGCCTATACCATCACCTGTGCCATGCCTGTACCATCACCTGTGCCATGCCTATACCATCACCTGTGCCATGCCTGTGCCATGCCTGTACCATCACCTGTGCCATGCCTATACCATCACCTGTGCCATGCCTGTACCATGACCTCAAAGTCACGCAATTTTTTTACCTTGTTTTTTGCCGCGAAGCAATACCTATTACATTTTTCTTTTTGCACCCCCCCAAAAATTTTGAGCACCAGCCGCCACTGCATACTATACATGGCTTATATAGTGTGGGGCGTGGACTTAGCCCCTGAGCCATGATTGGCCAAAGGCACCCTGACTTCGGCCAATCATGGCTCTCACAGTGCATTGCGCTGTAATTGGCCTAAGCATACATGTCAGGTGCATGCTTTGGCTAATCATAAGCAATCAATGCACTATGAGATCACACAAAAAGAGCAGGGAAAAAGACTGGTCAGTCATTATGGGCCTTAAATTAGGTAAGGGAATGAAAGGTAAGAGACCCTCAAAAATGCCCAGCGCAAGAGAAGTGCTAGAAAATATATGAACCGAAGGTAAGTTTCTGCCTATAATGAACCCTTTAGATAAATGGTTAAAGTGGACAGGGATCCACAATGGGTAACAGGGTTACCAAGTCCACAGGGACTAAGAATCATGCAGATTTAACAGCTAGAGAAACATCTATCTATTTGAGAAGGATGGATCAAGGGTGACAGGCAGGCCCGGACTGGGACAAAAAATAGGCCTGGGCATTTTAGGCTGAGCAGCCCATTTTTTTTAAACCATGAAATGCGATTTGGTAGTTTAGAGCTCTAGAGAACCTTTTTAAAAGGTTGTTAGTGTAGGTAGATGATTCCTAAAAGTAGTGGCGCCAACATCCCTGGTATGTATACAAAAAAGTATTTGATTCCTCAGGTCAGTAAGTGGGATTTTAAGGCAATAAAGAAAACGTATCAGCATACGAGCGTTTTATAGATTTTATCGTAAAGGATACATGAATTACAACATGTTTGTTTCATAAATTATATAGTGCAGGGTGGGTGAGAGACCCATCCGTGATAGTGCAAGAAGGTAAAGAAGTGACACTTGTGAGTATTTGGTGACTTTAGAAACACAAAAATCCTGCCATCCGTCGGTATTGGATATTGCAGGTAGCGTCTCAATTTCCCACGCGTTTCGGCTTGCCTAAAAGCGGCTGTGCCTTTTTCAAGGTATCACCATATCTAAAATGATATTTAGACATTTTAGACATTAAAAGTGTCATTATGCACTGAATACTTAGTTTGTGTAGTATAGGTTGAATAAATAGCTTACATTTTGTTTTTTTGTATATACAGTTTCTCGGTCGTTGTTATTGGAACATTCCCCTCTTTTTCCCAAGGTAGTCACAAGATCCCCATAAAGGAAAGGAGTAATGGTGATGCAGGCACTGGAAAGACCAAATTGCTGTTCCATAAATATCCATGACATATATAGAATATATAGATTCTTACCCACTTAGAGTTCTCAGGGGTACTCACATGGTCCAGAGTAACTGGTTCCCGCATCCACAGTCCCTGATGGAAGTGGTGGCTGTCCCTGGAATTATATGTTTATATAATATATCCAAGGATTATGTGTTGGACAGAATATAATGGGCTTAACAGAAAATTGGGTGAAATACCTCCTCTGTTGCAGGTCTCAGGAAAAAGCAGGGCGGTATCTCCTCTGCTTCAGTCTTGGGGGTATGAGGCCGTATCTGTATAAACATTATACATGGAGATTTGTTCCATGTAGTGGTATATAATGGTGCTAAAAAAAGGTTTCGTGTAAAAATACCTTGGTCCAGTGGGAGTAGGCCAAATAAGATATACGGGACCGGTGCTTGTTGTTTCCTTCCAATCTCCAAGTTCCAGGACTGTATCTGTATTGCAAAATGTGATTTGCAAGTTTAAGGAAAAATTTCCTGTAAAAGTCTAACAGAGTTGTCCTAAGAAAAAGGCTTGTAGTGAGTTTCTACCTTAGTCCTGCAGGGGGAGACCATGTGCTGTTCTGGGAGGCTGGTTGCGTCACCGTCGTCCAGGAGTGTTTCCTCTCCGGCATCCGGAGGTGAATGGCACTCTTCCGGGGATCCCCGGCGCCTTATATATAGGCCGCGCATGCGCATTGCTGCGCAGCGCGGTACTATATGTCAGGGCGGAAGGGCCTCAACGTCGCATACTGCGCATGTGCCGAGGCTCCTGCGCGAGTTGCGGCGAGGATTCCCCTTGCTGCCTGGCAACTAAGGACGCCGCCGACACGGAGAGGAGGGGCCATTCGCGATGCCGTCAGGCATTGATCAACAAGCCATCGGGCTCAGATGGAATGTTGGTGACCCAAAACAGTGCCCCGCCTCGGAGGGCGGGGCTTACCGTGCCGGGGACTACTATTGGGTATTCGGGGGGGGAAAAAGGATTCCATAACGATCCGAGTCTGTTTAACATCGAGTGTATATATTCATCTCAGCAGTATATCTATATTGTATATATATACATATGTATGATTCTTTTCCATTTGGCAGCAATAACGTACAATCATTTAAAAGAAGGAGACAAAGAAGAAACATAGATGAAAAATTATGTTAAAAGAAAGACAGTCCCCAGAGCGGGGGTATATAGGTGACTGGGGATTGTATGGATATCTGATGTCAGCCAATTGATGTGAATGGTGTTTCATAGATTGTTGTTCCTGGGATGGTTAGGCCTGTCAGGTACGGCCTTTATCTTGGGGCACAGTGATGTAGGAGATGGTGTGGATGGTTGGATGAGAGTTAACAATCTGTATGAGAGTTGGATTGATAATAAATAAATAATTTGATGAAAGGGGTTCAAGATTTGTTTGTTTAAATTTTTAAGCCTAGATATAGGTTTGTAATGTTTGACTGGTACTGATTATTTTCCAAGTACTATTAGTCGGTTTTGCCCGATACAAATCCTTCAAGGAAGGGTTTAAAGCTCTCTGCTTCGTTGAGGCCAGGAGGTATGGTAGCTCTAAGGTGTCTAATCCACCTCATCTCTCTTTGTAGGAGGGTCTTATTCCAATCGCCCCCCCTCCCCGGGATATGTATCCTATCCAGGGCCATGAAGCTTACTTTGGGCATTTTTGATTGGTGTTTGTCTCTTACGTGCCTCCCAAGTGGGAGATAAAAGTTACACATCTCCATAGTTGACATGTGTGTGCCAACTCTTTTGCGAAATTCTTGTTTCGTTTTCCCAACGTAGAAGGCCCCGCAGTTGCATTCCATCAGGTAAACAATTGCTCGAGTTTTGCAGTTAACGAAATGGGTTGGCATGAACAGTTCCCCATTTGGTAAGATTTTGCTTGTACATTTAACAATGACATGGCATTGGGAACATCCTCCACATGGGTATGTCCCTTTATCCTTACAGGGATCCTTTTTAGATCCATTTTTGAATTCACTATGTACTAGTGATTGCTGGAGAGATCCAGCTTTCTTAAATGTGATTAAGGGATTTTCTGGGAGTAGATGTCTAAGACTTGGATCACCGGTGAGAATGTGCCAGTTGTTTTTGATAATTTTCCTGATGGAGTCGTGCTGGTTAGTATATCGCATGATGATCCTGTTGGCGTTTTCAGGTGGTTTGTCAATTGGTTTTTTAAATAAGATTTCATGTCTCTCCTGGCCATTGGCTCGATTGAAGGCCTTTCTCAGGCAGGTTTTGGAGTACCCTCTCAGTCGGAGTCGTGCGGATAGTTTGTCTGATTCAAGTTTAAAGTCATGTTGTAGGGTACAGTTCCTTTTTAGCCTTAGAAATTGACTGTATGGAATCGATTTGACTAGGGCTGTGGGGTGGAAACTGTCCGCGTGCAGAACAGTATTACCTGCAGTCTCTTTTCTGTATAGTGTTGTGTTGAGGTTAGCATCGGAGTCTTTATAGATCCAGGTGTCAAGGAAGCTGATCTTGGTTTGGCTATATTGCATAGTGAAATGCATATTGAAGGAGTTCCTATTCATGCGTTCCAGGCATTTTTTCAGAAAGTCTTCGGGTCCGTTCCACAGGAGGAAGATATCATCTATATATCTCTGCCATAGTATTATGTGGCAAGAGTATATAGAGTTCTCCTCACTGTGGAGGAAGTCCTGTTCCCACATGCCCAGATATATGTTGGCATATGATGGGGCACAACTAGTGCCCATGGCAACACCGCAGATTTGTAAGAAATGGAGGCCATCGAAGCAGAAATAATTGTGATGTAGGATGAAGTGTAGCATAGAGATAATGAAATCATTAAAATCAGTGGTCATAGCCACTTTGTTGGCTGAGTGCTTGTTGTACTGCAAGAATCCCTTTGTCATGCGGTATGTTGCTGTAAAGTGATTCTACGTCAATTGTAACAAGGTACGTATCTGGTGGGATGGTCATGCCTTCCAGGATTTGCAGAAGGTGGATGGTGTCCTTCGTGTATGATGATAATTTGGTTACATGAGGTCGAAGGTGAGCATCTATGACTCTGCTCATATTTTCTGAGATGTTCCCGTTCCCAGATATTATGGGTCTCCCTGGCGGGTTGTTGGCGTCCTTATGTATTTTTGGCAAAGAATAGAACGTAGGTGTTCTAGGATGTGTAGTTCTGATGTATTCCCATAAGGTTTTTGAGATGGCCCCTTCGTTCAAGGCCTTGTCGACTTTTTTATAGAATGTTTCATTATAAGATTTTATCATCAGTGGTGATATTTGTTTGTAGCATTGCCGATTATCCAAGATGTTCATGCACATCTCCTTATATTTCTTGTTGTCCATGATAACTATGTTCCCGCCTTTATCAGCTGGTTTTATCGTGATGTTGTCATAGCTTTTTAAGTCTTTAAGTGCTTTCCTTTGTGATTGGGATAGATTATCCTTTGTTTTGTTCATACTAAGTCCTTCGATTTCCTTAGTCGTCTGTTTGACAAATAGGGCGACTGCTGGATTGAGGCTTAATGGGGGGAATTTTTGAGATTTTTTCTGGAAGCGGGGTGTTTCTGGATCTTCCTCTTCTTCCTCACTTTTGTCTTCTTCGGGTGGTAATGAGGGATCTTCCCAATCATCGTCGAGACCACCTTCCTCCAACAGGATATTTAAATCTCTGATCGCGCGAAATTCTGCAGCCGTGAGGTGGGGATCTTTTTTTTCTGGAGGGGGTTTGTTATACATGGCTTGGAATAATGTTTTGCGTGCAAATAAGTTGATGTCTTTTATAACTTCAAATTTGTCTGCATTTTTTCTTGGACAGAAGGAGAGGCCTAGCCGTAGTACCTCTTCTTCGTGGGTGGTCAGATTTTGTGATGAGAGATTGATTATGGATCGTCTCTCCTCTCCATCTGTTTCGATCCTTGGGGGTCGGTGACCACGGGGAGTTTGGTTTGTTTCAACGTCTTTCCTAAAAAAGCCTTTTGTTTTTTGGAGGGCTCCTCTCTATTTACTCGAAACCTTGTAGCCATTCCCTGGGTTTTTGTACCACCTTGTGTTTGACTCTCCAGTTCTTCACTTTCATTTTCAGTTCTGGCCTCTGCATCTTCTCTCTCGTTGGGTGTTGGTGTTTGTCGTGGTAGCGGTCCTCTGGGTGGTTGCCCTCTCTTGCGGCTGTCTGACCCGGAGGCATGTGATGAGGAGTCTGATGAATAGTAGGTGTTGTCATAGTTGGTGTATTTAGTGCCAGGTTGTGATTTATTTTTGTACGTCCTTCTAGGGTTGTTCCATCTGTAGGCTCTTCCTTGGGCGAAGGCATTCTTGTCTCGCCAATACTTTTTCTCCTTTTTACGGAGAATTTGTTTGCTGTAGTTTTCCAAGTGGTCCTTCAATTTTCTTTCTTCTTCGCTGTACATCTGGACAGTTTTTAGTGGTGCTAATTTCAGGTATATCAGTTTCGTTTCTTCATCGATTTTTTTGATTTGACGTTCATATTCCTCCTGTAGTAGGATCATCAGGTTTTTGGAGCATATGTTTAGTTGTTCTTCCCATTGTTGTTTCATAAGTGCTGTTACATTGTCCATAGTTGGAAAGATCTGAATTCGAAGTCCCGCTGGGTTGATCTCCTCGGCAATATATCTTTCAAAAGACTTAATATGCCAATGAAGAGATGATTTCTTTTCCAATTGTCGTCTGAGGGTATAAAAGAGAGCAAGTGTATCTGATTCCTGCTGTTCTTTGTTTTGAAAACTTGTTTCAATCTTGGACATCAAGTTCTTCCATTCATCCCCCTGTAGGTCACCCATGGTCGTTTCTTGTTTTTTTGACCTCCTTTAGTAAGAGTGATCACTGAAAGGATCACTGATGCAATTTTCCTAATTTCCTTTCACTCTGCAATGCAGAGATTCGAATAAGGAAAAAGCGTTTAATTATGTTCGTAGCTATCTGTCTTGTAGCTACAATTTGATTGGTACGTGTGTACTCCGTGTCGGCGGCGTCCTTAGTTGCCAGGCAGCAAGGGGAATCCTCGCCGCAACTCGCCGCAACTCGCGCAGGAGCCTCGGCACATGCGCAGTATGCGACGTTGAGGCCCTTCCGCCCTGACATATAGTACCGCGCTGCGCAGCAATGCGCATGCGCGGCCTATATATAAGGCGCCGGGGATCCCCGGAAGAGTGCCATTCACCTCCGGATGCCGGAGAGGAAACACTCCTGGACGACGGTGACGCAACCAGCCTCCCAGAACAGCACATGGTCTCCCCCTGCAGGACTAAGGTAGAAACTCACTACAAGCCTTTTTCTTAGGACAACTCTGTTAGACTTTTACAGGAAATTTTTCCTTAAACTTGCAAATCACATTTTGCAATACAGATACAGTCCTGGAACTTGGAGATTGGAAGGAAACAACAAGCACCGGTCCCGTATATCTTATTTGGCCTACTCCCACTGGACCAAGGTATTTTTACACGAAACCTTTTTTTAGCACCATTATATACCACTACATGGAACAAATCTCCATGTATAATGTTTATACAGATACGGCCTCATACCCCCAAGACTGAAGCAGAGGAGATACCGCCCTGCTTTTTCCTGAGACCTGCAACAGAGGAGGTATTTCACCCAATTTTCTGTTAAGCCCATTATGTTCTGTCCAACACATAATCCTTGGATATATTATATAAACATATAATTCCAGGGACAGCCACCACTTCCATCAGGGACTGTGGATGCGGGAACCAGTTACTCTGGACCATGTGAGTACCCCTGAGAACTCTAAGTGGGTAAGAATCTATATATTCTATATATGTCATGGATATTTATGGAACAGCAATTTGGTCTTTCCAGTGCCTGCATCACCATTACTCCTTTCCTTTATGGGGATCTTGTGACTACCTTGGGAAAAAGAGGGGAATGTTCCAATAACAACGACCGAGAAACTGTATATACAAAAAAACAAAATGTAAGCTATTTATTCAACCTATACTACACAAACTAAGTATTCAGTGCATAATGACACTTTTAATGTCTAAAATGTCTAAATATCATTTTAGATATGGTGATACCTTGAAAAAGGCACAGCCGCTTTTAGGCAAGCCGAAACGCGTGGGAAATTGAGACGCTACCTGCAATATCCAATACCGACGGATGGCAGGATTTTTGTGTTTCTAAAGTCACCAAATACTCACAAGTGTCACTTCTTTACCTTCTTGCACTATCACGGATGGGTCTCTCACCCACCCTGCACTATATAATTTATGAAACAAACATGTTGTAATTCATGTATCCTTTACGATAAAATCTATAAAACGCTCGTATGCTGATACGTTTTCTTTATTGCCTTAAAATCCCACTTACTGACCTGAGGAATCAAATACTTTTTTGTTTTTTTTAAACCATATTACAAATAATGATAACTCATGGTTTCTCAATGTCTTTTAGTTATATTTAGCCTGCTTCAGTGATTGTATTTTATCAATCATTTGGAATTATATAAATATATGATAATAAATGATAGAATGAATGCAATATATATAAGGTGCTACATTTTTAATGAACAATTCAATACAAAAACAAACAAATAAAATATAATACATTTTTTGGCATATATTTTTTTTTATATTTAAAATTACAGAACAAAATAACTGCACTATGAATTCAGCAAGTTTCATAGAAGTTCACTAGTTTCTGCAACTCTGTCAATGACATCATCAGAATCAAGGTTCATTAGTATATCCTTTTCAATTGCCATTAGCATCAATAGAGATACAGAGCTTCTTAGACGGGTCTTAATAAACTTCAACGTGGAGAAACTTCTTTCACAGATGACTTGAGTAAAAGATAGTGTAAGCAAAAATGTGTAGGCTAAACCAATGACATTATAGGCATCAGTTAACAAATTGTAGGGCTGCAGTATCTTATAGCAGCATAAATAGCACAGTTCTTACATGCCATGCAAGATGTGTTCACCAGTTCTGTTTCTGGCAATTTGCTTTCCTGGTTTTCCACAGATACATCTTCTACAATACTATATTCTTCAATGGGCGATGTTTTCAGCCTGGCCCACTGCATTTCAAAATTTGCCAGTTGGGAATGCAAATTTTCTGATTTTGCTCCCTCATCAAATCTAACTAATCGTTTGCTGAGTTCTTCCACTGCTGGTGCCTGAAGTCTAGATTTTTTTATATCAGAAAACCTGTTTGGCTCCAAGCAAGCTAAGTCAGCATAGAGAGTCCCACAAGAGAGAAAGCGGTGATTCATGCTCTCTATGACTGTATCCAAGATTACATTGTGCACACATATTTTATAAGCTGAAACAGCATCACAAACTGCTACATCGCCATCAGTTTCATTTGCCATTCGCTTTCTTTTTCTTATTCTTTTTTGGTGGTAACTTTCTTCTTCTTGAATCTTGTAATTCGCTCACTTAAGAAACTTATCAGCAGTCATTTGTATTGAATAAAAATCTCTTGTAATTGTTTTAAGTTTTTTTATAAGTTCCCTGTACCATTTGCATAGCTTTTGAGATATCCATCTGAGTTGTTTGCAGATATTTGTAAAATGGTGTTGTCAATTCAAATTTTCTCAAAATAATTTGAGCTGTGAGTATGGTTTCATATTTGAGCAAGGATTCCGCATAAGATTTTGCTCTAACACACACCTCAGGTTTCAATGACCCGCTTTCTTCAATTCTGCTCAAAGTGTACAGTAGACTAAGAAACAAAGCAGAATCAGGATTTGAAAATTCCCAAAACACTTTTCTTAAAGCAGATTTTTTTTGACCACCAACATGTTTCCCCAATTACTGAAATTCTTCGATGGTGAGGGTCCTGGCTAACTTGTTCCCAGGTATTCATGCGCTGATAAGAATCACGAATAAAGACTGCAATGTCATTCAACAAACTAAACAGTGATGCACTTTCAACTACCACCTTTGTTGTATCTGCAGGTACTAAATTCAGAATGTGTGCATAGCACCAAATGTGAATTTGCCCTGGTGATACAGTTGACAGCCAGGAAGAGAAACCATTGTATTGGCCTTGCATATTTGCTGCTCCATCGGTTGAATTGCCAATGCAATTTGTAATATTAAGTTTGCATGATTTTAAGACTTCCATTAGCAATTTAAAAAGATTTTGCCCTGTTAAAGATTCACATTCAACAACTGCAAGAAGGTTTTCATTGATACAATCAGTCACATAGCGAACAATTATGGAACATTGATCTTTGGAAGTGATGTCTTGAGTTGTATCAATCTGAATTGAAAACATCCCGGCTTCCCTTACTTCTTTTGAGATATTTTCCTGGATAAGCATCCGAATAGCTTGTATTACTTAATTGACAGTTGTTTTTGAAAGCGGGGTTATCAAAGATCCTCTTCCTTTCCCTTCAGAAGACTGCAATTTCTTGCTGTTTTCAATACATTTGGTTACATAAGCTTTCAGACAAATGTCATACTTGCTGACGAGAAGAATGAGCTCTAAAAAATGTCCATGGTCTTTCGTTATGTCCTCTAAATTACAGGCAGTCTCATCTTTATCTCCTCTATAACGCAAACCCTGCTTTCCTATAACCTTTACTATATCTACAACCTGCTGCAGTGCTTGCCACCTATTTCTTACTTGTTCTCGCAGCACAGATATTTGCTTATACAAAAGTATATCATCAACACCAGCACTGCTTGATTTCATAAAAAAAAGGCTTCGGCAGTCGGCACACACGTTGTGCATTACACTCTTCTCATGCTCTTCAATTCTTTGATGAACATGAAGCCTATCTGTCATTCCTTCAATAAAATAATTTGTTTCTTGTGACTTTGAAAAAGCCAGACAAACAGAGAAAAACATAGCTTTTTTCATTGCAGTAGGTGAGACATTTGCGACTTGTTCCATCTTTACATTTTGTAGCCTTTTTTAATATCGGATCTGGAATATCCTGCCGTGGATGATATTTGAAAAAGACAGCAAGCTCATTTTATTTGGACGAGCAAAATAATTAAACAATGTATCTATGTCTTCGGTTTGGCCTTCTAAAACATCCATAATAACTTGTTTCCTGGGTAATTCTGTGTGCCCCAATTCTCTACGTTCTTCAGTGGATAATTCTGATGTTTCATCAAAAGATTCCACTAAATCATCTTCTGTTGTTATTTGTTCTATGTTTGTTTCCTATCTACTGGGCCCTGCCATGAGATCACTGGAACTCTGTACATGAGGTGGGCTGAACACATCTGAAATTTTAGCACATTTCAGAGCATCAAGTTCCAAATATATTTCTCTCTGATTTTTTCTATTCCTCCTTTTTGTTTTTTTTTTATACAGGGCAGGGAAGATGATTCTCACAAACTTACTGTAAGAGTAGGACCAAGCCGCCTGCAGGCTTTATTGAGGGTGGCAGCCCAGCACAGCACCAGCAAAGAAATCCTACGCAATGTACATAGCCTGATACATCTTTATTCCACCTCCAACTGGTTGCCTAGGCTAGCAATCTACTGCCCCTCTCTGAATGCTGGCATCCTCTACTGAACACCGGCATCTCTATTGAGCGCCACAAGAGATGAAACACTGCAATGGAGCATTGCTCGAGCAGAGTAAGTTCCTGCCCGTGTCACAATCCCTCCCTGGAGGCCCCCACCAGACCCAATATAGAAATAGAAAACAGAACCTGGCTACGCATATCGCATAACAGATTCTCTTTCCAGTCTTACAGGCAGCTACCACTAAGCAGCATCATTATGTTCTGTGGTGAGGTCGAAGGAAAAAACGGTCTGGGAGGTCAGTCTCACTCCCTAGAGGCCCACAAGGTTGTGGCAGACAGGGACCCGCGGGTGAGAGCCAGGTGCATGATATATACAATATAATTGCATATTTTATGTCGCAGTTCTCACCCTCTGGAGCTCTCTGTCACATTCAGGGCTATCTTTATTGATTGGATCCTCAGCATACATTTTCCCAGCCCTCCCCCCATGCAATTTTGAGTTTACTGCACATTATTACCACTCACTGATATGTTGCTAGAGGTTACTGCACACCATTACCACTTACTGATTGGTTTCTGCAGGTTACTGCATATTTTTACTAATCAATAAATGGTTGCTAGAGGGGGTGGGGTCAGTGGCAGTATTGGGGGGGGGAGGCAAATGCCTGGTATGCCTCCCCCTAGTAGGTATAGCCCCCAGTACATATATGACTTATCTTGCAAAGGATTTGAATTTGAATTTATATCCATCACTCCTGTCATTTACACAGCCCTACCATATAGCACAGTCAGCCTGACCTTTCTCTGCTGCCGTTAAGCAACACAGCATAGTCACCTCAATTCTCCCAATTTATGACTGGGCAATGAAAGGCCAGCAACAGCCTGGTCAGGTGAACACTCTCCTAATGCCAAATTATCATTTTCCAGTCCAGGCCAATTTTGGCATTCCTCTCCTACATGTAAAAAAAAAACAAAACATTTTTTTTTGCTAGAAAACAACTCAGAATCCCCCAAAATTATGTTTATTTTTTTTGCAGAGACCCAAGAGAATAAAATAGTGGGTGTTGCATGTTCTATGTCACATAATATTTTTTCAGCGGTTTTTAAAATGCAATTTTTTTGGAAAAAATACACTATAATGGTTTTTAATGCACAAAGACACAATATAATACCCAATTGTTTGGTAAAATATAAACGATGATGTTATGCTAACTAAACACATACCAAGCATATTGCACTTTAAAATTGCATCCTCCCGTGGGACAGCGCCATTACGGTACCTAAAAATATCCATAGACAATGCTTTTAAGGCCTTTACAAGTTACCACTTTAGAGTTACTGTATCCAGAAGGTCTGGTGCTAGAATGATTGCTCTCACAATGATGTTTGTGGTGATAACTCACATGTGTGGTGCGATCGCTATTTACATAGGCATGTGGGACCTATGTGTGCGTTTGCACGCGAGCATGAGGGAACTTTTTTTTTTATTTCATTTTTTTTAAACAATGCAACTTTTTTTTTTTTGATCATCTTTATTGCTATTACAAGGCATGAACAACATCCCTTGAAATAGTATGGGCCATGACAGGTCCTCTTTATGGAGAGATCTGGGGTCTATTGAACTCCAAATCTCTCCTCTGGCCTCTAATGCAGCCAATTAGTCTTATTGGTTATTTCACTGGCTGGTAACGGCCAGGTAACCAAAGAGCCAAAACAGGAAGGATAAATATAGTGAGATGTGTATATGGCGCTATCTGCTCAAGGGGAATAAGAGTAAAGTGACTTGGTGCACAGATTTTGTGTATGTATAAGCTAAGATGTATAAATTCATAATTACTCACAAAAAAGCAATCACCCTATTATAGTAAACATGAACATAAGTACAAAATAAAACAGTAAAAAAATAGTAAGAAAATATAAATTATATTAAAGTGCACCGTGCTAAGTGGAAAGGAAGTGTCAGCTTCCGGACCGGATCCCTCTAACCGGAAGTGATGTGTGACGTTGTACTCCTGGTCTTGGCCACCGTGCTGCAGCTCAGTTTCAGGGTCCTGGTAATCTTCTTATAGCCTAGGCCATCTTTATGTAGAGCAACAATTCTTTTTTCCTCAGAGATCCTAAGAGAGTGTGGTGCCATGTTGAACTTCCAGTGACCAGTATAAGAAAGTGAGAGCGATAACACTAAATTTAATACACCTGCTCCCCATTCACACCTGAGACCTTGTAATACTAACGAGTCACATGACACCAAGAGGAAAATGGCTAATTGGGCCCAATTTGGACATTGTCACTTAGGTGTGTACTCACTTTTGTTGCCAGAGGTTTAGACATTAACTGCTGTGTGTTGAGGTATTTTGAGGGGACAGCAAATTTACACTTTTATACAAGCTGTACACTCACTACTTTACATTGTAGCAAAAGTGTAATTTATTCAGTGTTGTCACATGAAAAGATATAATAAAATATTTACAAAAATGTGAGGGGTGTACTCCCTTTTGTGAGATACTGTATATACTTTAAATGTAGGACACTTTTAGGGCCCAAGAACTGCCCCTCTCTCACACAGTCTGATGACATCACTTTACCTTTGTGCAGCATGCATCACTCACTATGTCAAAGAGAGACAGTTACCAAAACCAAACCCACACAGACACATCAAAAATTGTGTAAAAATCAGGTTTTCTTTTGCAAATAGTCAGGCTGGCATAGTCACTTACTTTGAAGGCCTTGGGTGGTCCTATGGCTGCAGAGACACTGTTCCCGACATCAGGCAGAAGGGGGTCTCCTCTAGCTCCTGCCTGTTCACAGTCACCTGACTCCTTCATTTTTTCTCCCCCCTGAGCTAAAGAGGAGGCTGGATGGCCGTGGAGCCAGCCGCAGTGAGCAACGCTGGCCTCAGCATCAGCCCGGCTGGCAGTGCTTTGGGAGTGGAGACAGGAGACCTGGTCAAAAGGATAAGTGTCCCTCTTTGCAGAATCGGCCGGCAAGTGAGGAAGGCCTGCCCAAGCAGCTGCCTCAGGAGCTGGGAGGGACCCAAGGTGACATACAGCCCGGCAGCCTTGTTCCACTGGGCATAGGCCCGGTCTGCCCTATACCCAGTACGGGCCTGGTGACAGACAAAGTAACACTAGACATAAAGGCAAAGTTTGATGTTAAGTGTGTGATGAATTTAGGGTCAGGCACTACAACTAGTAAATTAAATGTAACACCCTCCTAGGTAGGTGCTAGAAGAAAGAATATTGTTTTGTGATCTTTGCTGATTACCAGAGAGATTGCCAGGTAAATTTATATTGCTCTCTGACTACCAGAGGAGTGGGATCTGCTAGTGTGGTCTGCTTATGGTGCTAAGGTGCAACTCAGTTTGTCTGAAATGTTTCACACTGGTCCAATAGGGAGGCATATTGGACAGTGGGAGGAAACCTGACAAATAAGTGCACAGGCATTTAGTACAGCCCTGGTGATTGGCAGAGGAATATGCCTCGGTGGATGCTGGGATACTGTATAAAGGCCAGGGACACATGTGCTCGGGGTCTTTCAGCTGGAGAGCGGGTCCTGGAGGGAGGGGACGGATGCCCCTTCTTTGTAGAAGCTGCCATGCGGCCTCAGGTGGTCGACCTGAGGGCCGGAGAGTCAGAGAGGAGCAGAACCCAGATGTCCTGCAGAGCTGACTGGAAGGGAGACCCTGGAGAGGATCTGATTCTGCCTACATTGAGTACAGATCTGTGTCATGGGGCCTGTTCTGAGAGGGCCACCCCTTCTGAAAGCAGACAGTGGACCGGTGTCAGTCAAGGGGATGCTAGAGAGTGTTCTGAAGATGAAGTAGTTGCAACAAGTCTGTTGCTAGAGAGAGCAAGAAGACTTAATTCTTCCAAACAAGTGGCAGTATGGTTAAAGCAGTGTGTCTGCTTCCACAAATAACCTGGTGAGGCCAAGTGAGAGCTGTCCTCATCAAGTGTATATACTGTAGTTCCAGTTGGAGTATCCCACTATTCCCTTCTCGAATCCAAATTCCACAATAAATATAAAACCAAAACCCCTAGACTCCAGGATTTCCTCTGAGTTACAGCAGTGGTTGCTATCGGCAATGACTGGATATTTGCCCAAGAAACGCCATGTCTTCTCAAGTAAAGTGCTGGATTGTCAATGGAGAAAGGATGTGCTGTACTGTAGGAGAAAGTAATGTCTGCTTTACAGTAATCAGTGCAAGTCTGCTTTCAAGTCATGGTCAAGAAAGCAGTGACTCGGGATGCGTGGATTGGCGCATCAGGGGTTGCGTCAGCACATGTACTGTAGAAGAAAATGTCTGCTGTGCAGACAGTAACAGCTGGACAATTTCTAACACCAGTGAGTGAGTTGGCTTGTGAGCAAGAGTACAACCGGAGCTCAAATCAAGACATAAGAGGCAGATTTATGTGTATCTATGGCAGGGAACACAATCTAAATTGCAGTACCATTTGTGCAGGTTGAGCAGCGGTATGGCAGCAGCGAAGAAGTTACTGCACCACGCGGGAGAGAGCGCGCCAAAGAGATCTGCCTTGCAGGAGAAGCCACCGCTGGAGAGTCAGCTAGTCTGGGGATGTGGGCAGAGTCGCTGTCTGTGGGCCACCAATCTGAACGGAGGAAGGGAGCTGAGACGTCACTTCCACCGTCGGGTGTAGCTGAGGAGAAGACATCTTTGTGGAAGAGCAAAATGGCGGATGCCGGAGTGAGCCAGAGCACAGGGGCTATCCCAGGTGTTGGTGAAGAACCTGTAGAGCAGACTGAATCACAGAATCCGACCCTGTTGGACACAGCCCAAGGGATGCCCAAGGGAAGTCTGGCATTGGGCAGCGGAGGGGACATGGAGCACCCTGGACTGGTATGTGGCAGATGCCTAAATGTGTCCATGTGGCTGCGAGCGTGGGGCCAGTGTGGGCACTGCGGTGACATGTTGCTGAAGTTGGACCAGAGTGACTGCCAGCCCAGAAGAACTGTGAACTGGGAAGTAGGAACCACATCTAAACTGCTGACACCTATAGTGGCCATTCCCTTTGGGAGAGGACAGGGAGTGCCGAGAGTACCGCTGGGGCCGGGACCAGTAGTACAGACTCGCACAACCTTTTGCCAAACCAGGAAGATCCACATTTCAGAGGTGCAATGCACAAAAGTCATGAGGACAGAGCAGCGGTCATGAGGTGCATTGTTTGTGGTCACAGCAAGAACAGTCCAGGTCTTAAAGAGGCAGGGGGGTGCCAATAGGCCCAGAAGTTGAAGTCCTCAGGTTTGTCCAGTGAGGGGGAGGCAGGGGCCATTGATGTGGGATCACCCAGTTTTGAGTATAGGTATGGATCCCTGGAAGAGGGAATCAATGACTGAGGATCAGAAGTAAAGGCTGAGTGGGACTGGGGAACTGAAGGAAGAAGAAGTCCTGAAAGCTTCAGTTCACAGTGGCAGCGGTCGTTCGGATAAAGTGTGCATGATATCTAGGGTTCTTTGAGGCCTAAGCCACTAGGGTCCCAGACCTATCCCCACCCGCACCTAGGCCCGGGGCAGAATGATGCCTACTCCAAGCTGATCGCAAATGTAGAGACCCCCTACTCCCCACCTGGGGGAGGAGACCGGCAGAAACCTCAAAGGTTCTCACATTTTCAATGACTTGTCCAAAGAAAGGTGGCCATGGAGTACGGATATGATTATCCATTTGCTCCCCGGGAGGTAATGAAAGAAATCAAGAGCAAGAGGGGGGGGGGGCTTGGTGTGAAGAGGCTGTCTGGGACTTCCTATATGACCACAAGCCTGATTGGAACAAATCCAGGCCTCAGTTGTGGAACACCTTCCTAGTGCGCCCGAAGAGTTCTTTGTTACAATGTTGCTGTTAGGGCTAGGAGCCTTTTTCCCAGATCCCCTTTCTCTTCTATCCTTGCAAAAGAAGATAGGGATCATCAAAACTGCCATAGTTACATCACCTGGGAGAAAGAACTTTTGCCACAGAGGACTTCTTCTGTTAAAGCCAGGGGCTACTACCTGGAGGGGGTAAATACCTAGTTTAGAGAGACACCTTGCTACAGGACACTTTGTGAAGATCTTTTGGGCCATGGGACATTACTGTTGCTAAAAGAAGTATTGAGGAAGGACACTTTGCAAAGATACTTTTTTGCGAAGATTCCTTAGGGCCAGTGGGCCGAGTAATGTTGGAAGAAACTTTGTGAGAGCTACTACCGTGTGAGAGAAGGGTAGTGGCTCATTTTTTCTTTAGAGAGTGGGATGTCAGAGTAAAGGATCCCTTGAAGAGTTCTTACAAACACTCACAAGTCGGCAAGCTTTGCTCAGGCTCCAGAAATAATAGCCTGCCGCCAGGAGAAGATGTGTTGCCTTGGTGTTACAGAGAGAAGAACACTGTGAGCACCAGTCGAGTGGACTCCGCACTTCTTCATCCTAACTTGTGGGTCTGACTAGGATAGGAAAGAGTCAGTGCCCTAGTTATTGAGAGGGACTGTGCCAATTGCTAGTCATATGGTTCTTAGATGGAACAAGTACAAAAATGTCTAGTTAGATGTCTATATTTTTTCATGTAACTTATTGCTCTGTACACATGCTTTTTACTTTTCCCCCTTTCCAAGTTTGTGGGATACTTTATGTAAATTTTTACAGGTATTTTTGTAGGAGCGGATGGCCAGAGCCAATGAGGACATGGCTCAGTTTAGGTAGGTGCTAGAAGAGAGAATATCATTTTTGGATCTTTTCTGCTTACCAAAGAGATTGCCAGGTAAATTTATATTGCTCTCTGCCTACCAGAGGAGCAGGATCTGTAAGAAGTCATCCCACAGCAAGCCCTACGGGGACAGTGCTACATCTAAAACATGACTAAAAGCCAAAATGGACAAATGAGAGTCAAACTGTATAGGAATAACGTTATTTTTGGCCCTGGCTCAAAACAGAATACTGTATATGTGGTCAGAGTGGGAAGATGGGACGAGCATTATGGCTGCCCATCTGATCATAGGAGCTAGAGTAAGTTAAGTATGGGAGTACAGTAAATGTGGTTAATGGGATATCAGAACAAAATAAGGAAAGCAGATTTAAGGGAGATAAAACTAACTTAAGCATCAAAGAGTTAATGGTGGTGAAACTCTGCATGTGCCACATCCCTTGTATGTATAAAGAAATAATTCCCCTAAATGGTCAGGACTTTAAAGGCACTAGTGAAAAACAATTGTATATGTATATGTTAAAAACTATGTTTTATTGAGATACACCAACTGTGAGATGAATGATGGAACAGAGATTCCTACACCCAACGCATTTCGGAGAGTAACAATCTTCTTCATCAAGGGTATGGGAGGCATCACTGAGAGTTGATCACATGACGTTGCATATGAGCATTGCACATATCATAATAAAAACAAAATCAAATGTTTCTGCCTGTTCCCCTACTCTGTGACACATCACATGGCATCCATCCGTGAAAAACAGCAAAAATATTGTAGTAAATGGTTTATTTGGATGCTTATAGGATTTCTGAATTATATGTAGTTAGAGATCAAACCGATGGAATACAGGTAACACTGAGACCCAAAAAGGAGAGACTCCATCCTAGTGAATCCACTGATGAAAAATTTGATGGATATCTCCGTGACATGTAGTTAGATGTTGCCTGTTAGGAACTGCAGCTTACTAACAGGCACATCTAACTACATGTCACTGAGATATCCATTTCATTTTTCATCAGTGGATCCAATAGGACGGAGTCTCTCCTTTTTGGGTCTCAGTGTTACCTGTATTCCATCAGCTTGATCTCTAACTACATCTAATTCAGAAATCCTATAAACATCCAAATAAACCATTAGCTACAACTTTTTTGCTGTCTTTCACGAGTGGATGCCATGTGACGTGTCGCTGAATGGGGGAACAGGCAGAAACATTTAATGTTGTTTTTATTATGATATGTGCAGTGCTCATATGCAACTTCATATGATAAACTCTCAGTAACACCTTCCAAACCCTTGATGAAGGAGATTGTTACTCTCCGAAACGCGTTGGGTGGAGGAATCTCTGTTCCATCATTCATCTAACAGTTGGTGCACCAGTTCATTGCACAAATATTATGTGATGTATAATGTTTCCATGTATCCTGTGTTAATTTTTTATTTGTCAATCTTTTTTTTTGTTGTTAAACTTTTAACCAATATGCTCAATAAAACATATAGTTTTTAAGTTATACATATTCAATTGTTTTTCACGTGTGCCTTTAAAGTCCTGACCATTTAGGAGAGTTTTTTCTTTATAAACTAACTCAAGCAGGTAAATAAGTTAAAAGACAGTGAGAGAACGATATGCATGTATTGCATAAGGGGAAAATGTAAGCGATTTTAGAGAGATAATTTGTATGTGTGTGCATGCTGGAACTTTTAGTCCACATCTTGTGTGTGTCCTGTTAGTTCTGTGCAGACATGACCCCCTCCCTTACCCCCTCCCTCTTCTTTTTTCATGAAACAATGTTCTGGATGAGACATTAGTGGCAAGGACACCCATGATATGACTACACGTATATAACAACAATATGTTCCGGGTTAATTAATTTGATAAACAATGTGATCACAGTTATTTTGAATCTGTTTTCCAAAAAATGGTAAAATTAAGGTTACATTTAAAAGTGCACACAGTATAGAGAAACACAAAATAAATATCCTTTGATAGTGGAAACAGTGCATTTAAAAATAAGGGAAATTAAGTAAAACGTCCTCCTTTAACCACTTCCTGCGAGTCGACGTAGCCCTACGCCTGCTCAGTGAAGTGGTTGTACTGGGGTGATGCCTGCAGCTAGATGCATAATCCTGTAACAATTTTTTAGAGCTGGCGGTCGGCTTTCAGGTGATAATGGCTGATGTGACCCTTCTGTGGCTCTGCCCGGGTCTCCCGGTGGACGTCCGCCAGCTGGTTGGAGTCCCGATCAAAGCCGAATTTAACTTTGATCGGGTCTCCGAAGTAGTAACCCGGTAGCGGCGTAATGAAGTCATGTCCGGGTTACTCGGCGGCTAAAGGCGCCGAATTTAAAGAACTGTCAGCATTCAAAGATACAGATTTTGGCATTTTGAATACATTGAAGTGCAGTGAAGGGGTCTGGGGTCTTTTAGACCCCCGATCCCTCTATAAAGAGTACCTGTCACAAGGAATGTTTACATTGCTTGTAAAAGCAATAAAAGTGATCAGATTTTTTTTTTAAAACTGTGCTAAAATTTTAAAAAAAATTAATAAAATAAATAGGAAAAAAAAATGTAAAGCGCCCCCGACACCCTGAGCTCGCGCACGAAAGAAAACGCATATGTAAGTCACGTCTGCAAATGAAAGCGCTGTTCAAAGCACACATGTGAGGTATCGCCGCGATCGCCAGAGCGAGAGCAATATGTCTAAAAATAGAACTACTCTGTAACACGAAACTGGTAACCATTAAAAATGTTAAAGCGACACCTATGGATATTTTTATGTACCGTAGTTTGTCGCCATTCTGCGAGTGTGCGCAATTTTAAACCGTAACATGTTATGTATCTATTTATTCAGCGTGACATCATCTTTCACCAAAAAATTGGCAAAATTTACTGTTTAGTTTTTTTAAATGCAGTGAAATCTATTTTTTCCTAAGAAATTGCATTTGAAAGACCATTGCGCAAATACCACGTGACAAAAAATATTGCCACAACCGCCATTTTATTCTCCGGAGTCTTTGCTAAAAAAAAAAAAAAAATATATATATATATATATATATATATATATATATATATATATAATGTTTGGGGGTTCTAAGTAATTTTCTAGCTAAAAATACAGATTTTAAATTGTAAACAACATGTGTCAGAAATGGGCTCGGTCCAGAAGTGGTTAAAGAGATACTATATATCTGTGGAGATATATTAGAATTAGGGCTCTTTCACACGGGCGTTCCGTATGTCCGTTTTTCATCCCATCCGTTTGCGGATGAAAAACGGACATAATGTATCTCTATGTAAATACGGATGTCAGAGGATGATCATCCTCTGACATCTGTTTTTTGTCAGTTCAGTTCAGTTCAGTTTTTTTGAACGGAGGAGAACCCTATTTTTTCTTCCTTTCAAAAAACGGAACTGAAGCAAAAACGGATGTCAGTGGTGTCATCCGCAGACATCCGTATTTACATAGACATGCATTATGTCAGTTTTTCATCCGCAAACGGATGGGATAAAAAACGGACATACGGACCGGATGACACAAGTGTCATCCGTGTCCGTTACAAAAAAAAAAAAAGGACCTGATCGGGCAAAAAAAAAGGAACGCCCGTGTGAAAGAGCCCTTAGGGTGTGATATTGAGATTATCACTTGATTATTGATTTCTGATATGATGTTAACAATTTTATTAATAATATCGATAGATTGTAATTGGTTTAGACAACCTTTGGTTAGAAATGAAATATAGGTTATTGGAAAATTTTTAAAATGGAGTTAGTTTTGATTAAGATTAAGGAATACAGCTGCCATATTACTTAACAAAGCCAAGATGGATGGGATACATGGGAATTTTCTACAAAAGATAAACTCTAAATGTCTGATAATAATTAATATGTGGTCCATTATGTAAGAGTAAAAAATAAAATTAAAATATAACAGATCCATCATGCCAAGTCCAAACACCCTGCTAGGATAGATGCCACTTGCAGCCAGCTGTTTTATAGTTTTTGATCTGGCTGATGATTTTTCTGTTCTTTCATATACAGATGGTTGGTAGTTTTGTTTTTATATTTTTTTATTTTTGAAATTCAAAGCAGAATGTGTGGATTGTAAAATGATGTGCCCCTATTCCTTGTAAGTGCAGTTGAAAGCTGAACAAAACCAGTGATTTACAGATATCTCTGCATGACCGCACGGTATTGTTATCATTTATTATGTTATGACATCAGGAAAATAATGTCAGATGGAAACGAAGGACTTGTGTCATCTTGCTAAAACTAACAACAGCGCAAGCAAAGAGAAATTATAATATTGCCAGGAAAAGGTTGTCTTTTTGAAACATGAAACTGGAGCTCTTATACAAACAGCATGATAGAAAAAAGCAAGCCATTGTAATATATTTCATAAGTAGTGTTGAGCGAACACGGACTGTATTATTCGTGTTCGTACCGAATAATTGGATTTTTGTTACCCGAACACGGACACGGACACTTTACTGTATGTTCGGGTAAAAAATCCGTGTTCGGTCGTTTTATTTCCGGGTTTTGCATGTTTTGGCGCTCTTTTCATGGCGGGCTTTCAACAGCCAATCAACAATCGTTTAACTGGTGTGCCTTAAGCTATCCCAGCCATGCCTGCAAATGTATGAGTAGCTGTGATTGGCCGTCTGAAGCATGTGACCAAGTCTTTATAAGTTCGAGGCAGCCGCAGCGGCGTCATTCTGCTGCTTAGCTCAGGGACAGAGCACACATACGTGCTGGCTGCTGATTAGGGAAAGACAGATAGGGAAAACAAATTGGTGTCCGGATAGAATTTAGGGTCAGGTCGGAGTGTTTAGGCAGGGCGAGTTGTAGGCATTTTAGGGATAGAGTCTGCTGAATTATAGGGTCAGTGTGTTCTACAAACTACAATCGATATTGCTGTGTGGGGTGGGGTCTGCACTTAATCCTGATCTACGATCTCTTATCAATCCTGTTAGGGAGAGGCTGCTGCTGAATTATAGGGTCAGTGTGTTCTACAAACTACAATCGATATTGCTGTGTGGGGTGGGGTCTGCACTTAGTCCCGATCTACGATCTCTTCTCAATCCTGTTAGGGAGAGGCGGCTGCTGCTGAATTTTAGAGAAAGTGTGTTCTACAAACTACAATCGATATTGCTGTGTGGTGTGGGATAGGAGATAGGCAGGTGTCAGTGATCCACATCCATTTTTCTGTGTGTGGGCTGCAGTGAACACAATCTTTTTGGGGTGCAGTGAACACAATCCTTTTGGGGTGCAGTGAACAAAATCTTTGTGGGGTACAGTGAACACAATCTTTGTGGGGTGCAGTGAACAAAATCTTTGGGGGGTACAGTGAACACAATCTTTGTGGGGTACAGTGAACAGAATCTTTGTGGGGTGCAGTGAAGACAATCCTTTTGGGGTGCAGTAAACACAATCTTTGTGGGGTACAGTGAACAAAATATTTGTGGGGTACAGTGAACACAATCTTTGTGGGGTACAGTGAACAAAATCTTTGGGGGGGACAGTGAACACAATCTTTGTGGGGTACAGTGAACACAATCTTTGTGCTGTGCAGTGAAGAGAATCCTTTTGGGGTGCAGTGAACACAATCTTTGTGGGGTGCAGTGAACAAAATCTTTGTGGGGTACACTGAACACAATCTTTGTGGGGTACAGTGAACACAATCTTTGTGGGTTGCAGTGAACAAAATCTTTGGGGGGTACAGTGACACAATCTTTGTGGGGTACAGTGAACACAATCTTTGTGGGGTGCAGTGAAGACAATCCTTTTGGGGTGCAGTGAACACAATCTTTGTGGGGTACAGTGAACACAATCTTTGTGGGGTGCAGTGAACAAAATCTTTGTGGGGTACAGTGAACACAATCTTTGTGGGTTGCAGTGAACAAAATCTTTGGGGGGTACAGTGAACACAATCTTTGTGGGGTACAGTGAACACAATCTTTGTGGGGTGCAGTGAAGACAATCCTTTTGGGGTGCAGTGAACACAATCTTTGTGGGGTACAGTGAACACAATCTTTGTGGGGTGCAGTGAACAAAATCTTTGTGGGGTACAGTGAACACAATCTTTGTGGGGTGCAGTGAAGACAATCCTTTTGGGGTGCAGTGAACACAATCTTTGTGGGGTAAAGTGAACACAATCTTTGTGGGGTGCAGTGAACAAAATCTTTGTGGGGTACAGTGAACACAATCTTTGTGGGGTACAGTGAACACAATCTTTGTGGGGTGCAGTGAAGACAATCCTTTTGGGGTGCAGTGAACACAATCTTTGTGGGGTACAGTGAACACAATCTTTGTGGGGTGCAGTGAAGACAATCCTTGTGGGGTGCAGTGAAGACAATCCTTTTGGGGTGCAGTGAACACAATCTTTGTGGGGTACAGTGAACAAAATATTTGTGGGGTACAGTGAACACAATCTTTGTGGGGTACAGTGAACACAATCTTTGTGGGGTGCAGTGAACAAAATCTTTGGGGGGTACAGTGAACACAATCTTTGTGGGGTACAGTGAACACAATCTTTGTGGGGTGCAGTGAAGACAATCCTTTTGGGGTGCAGTGAACACAATCTTTGTGGGGTGCAGTGAACACAATCTTTGTGGGGTACAGTGAACACAATCTTTGTGGGTTGCAGTGAACAAAATCTTTGGGGGGTACAGTTAACACAATCTTTGTGGGGTACAGTGAACACAATCTTTGTGGGGTGCAGTGAAGACAATCCTTTTGGGGTGCAGTGAACATAATCTTTGTGGGGTACAGTGAACACAATCTTTGTGGGGTGCAGTGAACAAAATCTTTGTGGGGTACAGTGAACACAATCTTTGTTGGGTACAGTGAACACAATCTTTGTGGGGTGCAGTGAAGACAATCCTTTTGGGGTACAGTGAACACAATCTTTGTGGGGTACAGTGAACACAATCTTTGTGGGGTGCAGTGAAGACAATCCTTTTGGGGTCCAGTGAACACAATCTTTGTGGGGTACAGTGAACACAATCTTTGTGGGGTGCAGTGAAGACAATCCTTGTGGGGTGCAGTGAAGACAATCCTTGTGGGGTGCAGTGAACAAAATCTTTGGGGGGTACAGTGAACACAATCTTTGTGGGGTACAGTGAACACAATCTTTGTGGGGTGCAGTGAAGACAATCCTTTTGGGGTGCAGTGAACACAATCTTTGTGGGGTACAGTGAACACAATCTTTGTGGGGTGCAGTGAAGACAATCCTTGTGGGGTGCAGTGAAGACAATCCTTGTGGGGTGCAGTGAACAAAATCTTTGGGGGGTACAGTGAACACAATCTTTGTGGGGTACAGTGAACACAATCTTTGTGGGGTGCAGTGAAGACAATCCTTGTGGGGTGCAGTGAAGACAATCCTTGTGGGGTGCAGTGAACAAAATCTTTGGGGGGTACAGTGAAAACAATCTTTGTGGGGTACAGTGAACACAATCTTTGTGGGGTGCAGTGAAGACAATCCTTTTGGGGTGCAGTGAACACAAACTTTGTGGGGTACAGTGAACACAATCTTTGTGGGGTGCAGTGAACAAAATCTTTGTGGGGTACAGTGAACACAATCTTTGTGGGGTACAGTGAACACAATCTTTGTGGGGTGCAGTGAAGACAATCCTTTTGGGGTGCAGTGAACACAATCTTTGTGGGGTACAGTGAACACAATCTTTGTGGGGTGCAGTGAAGACAATCCTTGTGGGGTGCAGTGAAGACAATCCTTTTGGGGTGCAGTGAACACAATCTTTGTGGGGTACAGTGAACAAAATATTGGTGGGGTACAGTGAACACAATCTTTGTGGGGTACAGTGAACACAATCTTTGTGGGGTGCAGTGAACAAAATCTGTGGGGGGTACAGTGAACACAATCTTTGTGGGGTACAGTGGACACAATCTTTGTGGGGTGCAGTGAAGACAATCCTTTTGGGGTGCAGTGAACACAATCTTTGTGGGGTGCAGTGAACAAAATCTTTGTGGGGTACAGTGAACACAATATTTGTGGGGTACAGTGAACACAATCTTTGTGGGTTGCAGTGAACAAAATCTTTGGGGGGTACAGTGAACACAATCTTTGTGGGGTACAGTGAACACAATCTTTGTGGGGTGCAGTGAAGACAATCCTTTTGGGGTGCAGTGAACACAATCTTTGTGGGGTACAGTGAACACAATCTTTGTGGGGTGCAGTGAACAAAATCTTTGTGGGGTACAGTGAACACAATCTTTGTGGGGTACAGTGAACACAATCTTTGTGGGGTGCAGTGAAGACAATCCTTTTGGGGTGCAGTGAACACAATCTTTGTGGGGTACAGTGAACACAATCTTTGTGGGGTGCAGTGAAGACAATCCTTGTGGGGTGCAGTGAAGACAATCCTTGTGGGGTGCAGTGAACAAAATCTTTGGGGGGTACAGTGAACACAATCTTTGTGGGGTACAGTGAACACAATCTTTGTGGGGTGCAGTGAAGACAATCCTTTTGGGGTGCAGTGAACACAATCTTTGTGGGGTACAGTGAACACAATCTTTGTGGGGTGCAGTGAAGACAATCCTTGTGGGGTGCAGTGAAGACAATCCTTGTGGGGTGCAGTGAACAAAATCTTTGTGGGGTGCAGTGAACAAAATCTTTGTGGGGTACAGTGAACACAATCTTTGTGGGGTACAGTGAACAAAATCTTTGTGGGGTACAGTGAACACAATCTTTGTGGGGTGCAGTGAAGACAATCCTTGTGGGGTGCAGTGAAGACAATCCTTGTGGGGTGCAGTGAACAAAATCTTTGTGGGGTACAGTGAACACAATCTTTGTGGGGTGCAGTGAACAAAATCTTTGGGGGGTACAGTGAACACAATCTTTGTGGATTACAGTGAACACAATCTTTGTGGGGTGCAGTGAAGACAATCCTTTTGGGGTGCAGTGAACACAATCTTTGTGGGGTACAGTGAACACAATCTTTGTGGGGTGCAGTGAACAAAATCTTTGTGGGGTACAGTGAACACAATCTTTGTGGGGTACAGTGAACACAATCTTTGTGGGTTGCAGTGAACAAAATCTTTGGGGGGTACAGTGAACACAATCTTTGTGGGGTACAGTGAACACAATCTTTGTGGGGTGCAGTGAAGACAATCCTTTTGGGGTGCAGTGAACACAATCTTTGTGGGGTACAGTGAACACAATCTTTGTGGGGTGCAGTGAACAAAATCTTTGTGGGGTACAGTGAACACAATCTTTGTGGGGTACAGTGAACACAATCTTTGTGGGGTGCAGTGAAGACAATCCTTTTGGGGTGCAGTGAACACAATCGTTGTGGGGTAAAGTGAACACAATCTTTGTGGGGTGCAGTGAACAAAATCTTTGTGGGGTACAGTGAACACAATCTTTGTGGGGTACAGTGAACACAATCTTTGTGGGGTGCAGTGAAGACAATCCTTTTGGGGTGCAGTGAACACAATCTTTGTGGGGTACAGTGAACACAATCTTTGTGGGGTGCAGTGAACACAATCCTTGTGGGGTGCAGTGAAGACAATCCTTTTGGGGTGCAGTGAACACAATCTTTGTGGGGTACAGTGAACAAAATATTTGTGGGGTACAGTGAACACAATCTTTGTGGGGTACAGTGAACACAATCTTTGTGGGGTGCAGTGAACAAAATCTTTGGGGGGTACAGTGAACACAATCTTTGTGGGGTACAGTGAACACAATCTTTGTGGGGTGCAGTGAAGACAATCCTTTTGGGGTGCAGTGAACACAATCTTTGTGGGGTGCAGTGAACACAATCTTTGTGGGGTACAGTGAACACAATCTTTGTGGGTTGCAGTGAACAAAATCTTTGGGGGGTACAGTGAACACAATCTTTGTGGGGTACAGTGAACACAATCTTTGTGGGGTGCAGTGAAGACAATCCTTTTGGGGTGCAGTGAACATAATCTTTGTGGGGTACAGTGAACACAATCTTTGTGGGGTGCAGTGAACAAAATCTTTGTGGGGTACAGTGAACACAATCTTTGTTGGGTACAGTGAACACAATCTTTGTGGGGTGCAGTGAAGACAATCCTTTTGGGGTACAGTGAACACAATCTTTGTGGGGTACAGTGAACACAATCTTTGTGGGGTGCAGTGAAGACAATCCTTTTGGGGTCCAGTGAACACAATCTTTGTGGGGTACAGTGAACACAATCTTTGTGGGGTGCAGTGAAGACAATCCTTGTGGGGTGCAGTGAAGACAATCCTTGTGGGGTGCAGTGAACAAAATCTTTGGGGGGTACAGTGAACACAATCTTTGTGGGGTACAGTGAACACAATCTTTGTGGGGTGCAGTGAAGACAATCCTTTTGGGGTGCAGTGAACACAATCTTTGTGGGGTACAGTGAACACAATCTTTGTGGGGTGCAGTGAAGACAATCCTTGTGGGGTGCAGTGAACAAAATCTTTGGGGGGTACAGTGAACACAATCTTTGTGGGGTACAGTGAACACAATCTTTGTGGGGTGCAGTGAAGACAATCCTTGTGGGGTGCAGTGAAGACAATCCTTGTGGGGTGCAGTGAACAAAATCTTTGGGGGGTACAGTGAAAACAATCTTTGTGGGGTACAGTGAACACAATCTTTGTGGGGTGCAGTGAAGACAATCCTTTTGGGGTGCAGTGAACACAAACTTTGTGGGGTACAGTGAACACAATCTTTGTGGGGTGCAGTGAACAAAATCTTTGTGGGGTACAGTGAACACAATCTTTGTGGGGTACAGTGAACACAATCTTTGTGGGGTGCAGTGAAGACAATCCTTTTGGGGTGCAGTGAACACAATCTTTGTGGGGTACAGTGAACACAATCTTTGTGGGGTGCAGTGAAGACAATCCTTGTGGGGTGCAGTGAAGACAATCCTTTTGGGGTGCAGTGAACACAATCTTTGTGGGGTACAGTGAACAAAATATTGGTGGGGTACAGTGAACACAATCTTTGTGGGGTACAGTGAACACAATCTTTGTGGGGTGCAGTGAACAAAATCTGTGGGGGGTACAGTGAACACAATCTTTGTGGGGTACACTGAACACAATCTTTGTGGGGTGCAGTGAAGACAATCCTTTTGGGGTGCAGTGAACACAATCTTTGTGGGGTGCAGTGAACAAAATCTTTGTGGGGTACAGTGAACACAATATTTGTGGGGTACAGTGAACACAATCTTTGTGGGTTGCAGTGAACAAAATCTTTGGGGGGTACAGTGAACACAATCTTTGTGGGGTACAGTGAACACAATCTTTGTGGGGTGCAGTGAAGACAATCCTTTTGGGGTGCAGTGAACACAATCTTTGTGGGGTACAGTGAACACAATCTTTGTGGGGTGCAGTGAACAAAATCTTTGTGGGGTACAGTGAACACAATCTTTGTGGGGTACAGTGAACACAATCTTTGTGGGTTGCAGTGAACAAAATCTTTGGGGGGTACAGTGAACACAATCTTTGTGGGGTACAGTGAACACAATCTTTGTGGGGTGCAGTGAAGACAATCCTTTTGGGGTGCAGTGAACACAATCTTTGTGGGGTGCAGTGAAGACAATCCTTGTGGGGTGCAGTGAAGACAATCCTTGTGGGGTGCAGTGAACAAAATCTTTGTGGGGTACAGTGAACACAATCTTTGTGGGGTGCAGTGAACAAAATCTTTGGGGGGTACAGTGAACACAATCTTTGTGGATTACAGTGAACACAATCTTTGTGGGGTGCAGTGAAGACAATCCTTTTGGGGTGCAGTGAACACAATCTTTGTGGGGTACAGTGAACACAATCTTTGTGGGGTGCAGTGAACAAAATCTTTGTGGGGTACAGTGAACACAATCTTTGTGGGGTACAGTGAACACAATCTTTGTGGGTTGCAGTGAACAAAATCTTTGGGGGGTACAGTGAACACAATCTTTGTGGGGTACAGTGAACACAATCTTTGTGGGGTGCAGTGAAGACAATCCTTTTGGGGTGCAGTGAACACAATCTTTGTGGGGTACAGTGAACACAATCTTTGTGGGGTGCAGTGAACAAAATCTTTGTGGGGTACAGTGAACACAATCTTTGTGGGGTACAGTGAACACAATCTTTGTGGGGTGCAGTGAAGACAATCCTTTTGGGGTGCAGTGAACACAATCTTTGTGGGGTAAAGTGAACACAATCTTTGTGGGGTGCAGTGAACAAAATCTTTGTGGGGTACAGTGAACACAATCTTTGTGGGGTACAGTGAACACAATCTTTGTGGGGTGCAGTGAAGACAATCCTTTTGGGGTGCAGTGAACACAATCTTTGTGGGGTACAGTGAACACAATCTTTGTGGGGTGCAGTGAAGACAATCCTTGTGGGGTGCAGTGAAGACAATCCTTTTGGGGTGCAGTGAACACAATCTTTGTGGGGTACAGTGAACAAAATATTTGTGGGGTACAGTGAACACAATCTTTGTGGGGTACAGTGAACACAATCTTTGTGGGGTGCAGTGAACAAAATCTTTGGGGGGTACAGTGAACACAATCTTTGTGGGGTACAGTGAACACAATCTTTGTGGGGTGCAGTGAAGACAATCCTTTTGGGGTGCAGTGAACACAATCTTTGTGGGGTGCAGTGAACACAATCTTTGTGGGGTACAGTGAACACAATCTTTGTGGGTTGCAGTAAACAAAATCTTTGGGGGGTACAGTGAACACAATCTTTGTGGGGTACAGTGAACACAATCTTTGTGGGGTGCAGTGAAGACAATCCTTTTGGGGTGCAGTGAACATAATCTTTGTGGGGTACAGTGAACACAATCTTTGTGGGGTGCAGTGAACAAAATCTTTGTGGGGTACAGTGAACACAATCTTTGTTGGGTACAGTGAACACAATCTTTGTGGGGTGCAGTGAAGACAATCCTTTTGGGGTACAGTGAACACAATCTTTGTGGGGTACAGTGAACACAATCTTTGTGGGGTGCAGTGAAGACAATCCTTTTGGGGTCCAGTGAACACAATCTTTGTGGGGTACAGTGAACACAATCTTTGTGGGGTGCAGTGAAGACAATCCTTGTGGGGTGCAGTGAAGACAATCCTTGTGGGGTGCAGTGAACAAAATCTTTGGGGGGTACAGTGAACACAATCTTTGTGGGGTACAGTGAACACAATCTTTGTGGGGTGCAGTGAAGACAATCCTTTTGGGGTGCAGTGAACACAATCTTTGTGGGGTACAGTGAACACAATCTTTGTGGGGTGCAGTGAAGACAATCCTTGTGGGGTGCAGTGAAGACAATCCTTGTGGGGTGCAGTGAACAAAATCTTTGGGGGGTACAGTGAACACAATCTTTGTGGGGTACAGTGAACACAATCTTTGTGGGGTGCAGTGAAGACAATCCTTGTGGGGTGCAGTGAAGACAATCCTTGTGGGGTGCAGTGAACAAAATCTTTGGGGGGTACAGTGAAAACAATCTTTGTGGGGTACAGTGAACACAATCTTTGTGGGGTGCAGTGAAGACAATCCTTTTGGGGTGCAGTGAACACAAACTTTGTGGGGTACAGTGAACACAATCTTTGTGGGGTGCAGTGAACAAAATCTTTGTGGGGTACAGTGAACACAATCTTTGTGGGGTACAGTGAACACAATCTTTGTGGGGTGCAGTGAAGACAATCCTTTTGGGGTGCAGTGAACACAATCTTTGTGGGGTACAGTGAACACAATCTTTGTGGGGTGCAGTGAAGACAATCCTTGTGGGGTGCAGTGAAGACAATCCTTTTGGGGTGCAGTGAACACAATCTTTGTGGGGTACAGTGAACAAAATATTGGTGGGGTACAGTGAACACAATCTTTGTGGGGTACAGTGAACACAATCTTTGTGGGGTGCAGTGAACAAAATCTGTGGGGGGTACAGTGAACACAATCTTTGTGGGGTACACTGAACACAATCTTTGTGGGGTGCAGTGAAGACAATCCTTTTGGGGTGCAGTGAACACAATCTTTGTGGGGTGCAGTGAACAAAATCTTTGTGGGGTACAGTGAACACAATATTTGTGGGGTACAGTGAACACAATCTTTGGGGGTTGCAGTGAACAAAATCTTTGGGGGGTACAGTGAACACAATCTTTGTGGGGTACAGTGAACACAATCTTTGTGGGGTGCAGTGAAGACAATCCTTTTGGGGTGCAGTGAACACAATCTTTGTGGGGTACAGTGAACACAATCTTTGTGGGGTGCAGTGAACAAAATCTTTGTGGGGTACAGTGAACACAATCTTTGTGGGGTACAGTGAACACAATCTTTGTGGGGTGCAGTGAAGACAATCCTTTTGGGGTGCAGTGAACACAATCTTTGTGGGGTACAGTGAACACAATCTTTGTGGGGTGCAGTGAACACAATCCTTGTGGGGTGCAGTGAAGACAATCCTTTTGGGGTGCAGTGAACACAATCTTTGTGGGGTACAGTGAACAAAATATTTGTGGGGTACAGTGAACACAATCTTTGTGGGGTACAGTGAACACAATCTTTGTGGGGTGCAGTGAACAAAATCTTTGGGGGGTACAGTGAACACAATCTTTGTGGGGTACAGTGAACACAATCTTTGTGGGGTGCAGTGAAGACAATCCTTTTGGGGTGCAGTGAACACAATCTTTGTGGGGTGCAGTGAACACAATCTTTGTGGGGTACAGTGAACACAATCTTTGTGGGTTGCAGTGAACAAAATCTTTGGGGGGTACAGTGAACACAATCTTTGTGGGGTACAGTGAACACAATCTTTGTGGGGTGCAGTGAAGACAATCCTTTTGGGGTGCAGTGAACATAATCTTTGTGGGGTACAGTGAACACAATCTTTGTGGGGTGCAGTGAACAAAATCTTTGTGGGGTACAGTGAACACAATCTTTGTTGGGTACAGTGAACACAATCTTTGTGGGGTGCAGTGAAGACAATCCTTTTGGGGTACAGTGAACACAATCTTTGTGGGGTACAGTGAACACAATCTTTGTGGGGTGCAGTGAAGACAATCCTTTTGGGGTCCAGTGAACACAATCTTTGTGGGGTACAGTGAACACAATCTTTGTGGGGTGCAGTGAAGACAATCCTTGTGGGGTGCAGTGAAGACAATCCTTGTGGGGTGCAGTGAACAAAATCTTTGGGGGGTACAGTGAACACAATCTTTGTGGGGTACAGTGAACACAATCTTTGTGGGGTGCAGTGAAGACAATCCTTTTGGGGTGCAGTGAACACAATCTTTGTGGGGTACAGTGAACACAATCTTTGTGGGGTGCAGTGAAGACAATCCTTGTGGGGTGCAGTGAACAAAATCTTTGGGGGGTACAGTGAACACAATCTTTGTGGGGTACAGTGAACACAATCTTTGTGGGGTGCAGTGAAGACAATCCTTGTGGGGTGCAGTGAAGACAATCCTTGTGGGGTGCAGTGAACAAAATCTTTGGGGGGTACAGTGAAAACAATCTTTGTGGGGTACAGTGAACACAATCTTTGTGGGGTGCAGTGAAGACAATCCTTTTGGGGTGCAGTGAACACAAACTTTGTGGGGTACAGTGAACACAATCTTTGTGGGGTGCAGTGAACAAAATCTTTGTGGGGTACAGTGAACACAATCTTTGTGGGGTACAGTGAACACAATCTTTGTGGGGTGCAGTGAAGACAATCCTTTTGGGGTGCAGTGAACACAATCTTTGTGGGGTACAGTGAACACAATCTTTGTGGGGTGCAGTGAAGACAATCCTTGTGGGGTGCAGTGAAGACAATCCTTTTGGGGTGCAGTGAACACAATCTTTGTGGGGTACAGTGAACAAAATATTGGTGGGGTACAGTGAACACAATCTTTGTGGGGTACAGTGAACACAATCTTTGTGGGGTGCAGTGAACAAAATCTGTGGGGGGTACAGTGAACACAATCTTTGTGGGGTACACTGAACACAATCTTTGTGGGGTGCAGTGAAGACAATCCTTTTGGGGTGCAGTGAACACAATCTTTGTGGGGTGCAGTGAACAAAATCTTTGTGGGGTACAGTGAACACAATATTTGTGGGGTACAGTGAACACAATCTTTGTGGGTTGCAG
Organism: Pelophylax lessonae; assembly: GCF_965119305.1. Classification (NCBI taxonomy): domain Eukaryota; kingdom Metazoa; phylum Chordata; class Amphibia; order Anura; family Ranidae; genus Pelophylax; species Pelophylax lessonae. The sequence goes on from NC_138771.1 coordinate 531,582,230, forward strand.
TGAACAAAATCTTTGGGGGGTACAGTGAACACAATCTTTGTGGGGTACAGTGAACACAATCTTTGTGGGGTGCAGTGAAGACAATCCTTTTGGGGTGCAGTGAACACAATCTTTGTGGGGTACAGTGAACACAATCTTTGTGGGGTGCAGTGAACAAAATCTTTGTGGGGTACAGTGAACACAATCTTTGTGGGGTACAGTGAACACAATCTTTGTGGGTTGCAGTGAACAAAATCTTTGGGGGGGTACAGTGAACACAATCTTTGTGGGGTACAGTGAACACAATCTTTGTGGGGTGCAGTGAAGACAATCCTTTTGGGGTGCAGTGAACACAATCTTTGTGGGGTGCAGTGAAGACAATCCTTGTGGGGTGCAGTGAAGACAATCCTTGTGGGGTGCAGTGAACAAAATCTTTGTGGGGTACAGTGAACACAATCTTTGTGGGGTGCAGTGAACAAAATCTTTGGGGGGTACAGTGAACACAATCTTTGTGGATTACAGTGAACACAATCTTTGTGGGGTGCAGTGAAGACAATCCTTTTGGGGTGCAGTGAACACAATCTTTGTGGGGTACAGTGAACACAATCTTTGTGGGGTGCAGTGAACAAAATCTTTGTGGGGTACAGTGAACACAATCTTTGTGGGGTACAGTGAACACAATCTTTGTGGGTTGCAGTGAACAAAATCTTTGGGGGGTACAGTGAACACAATCTTTGTGGGGTACAGTGAACACAATCTTTGTGGGGTGCAGTGAAGACAATCCTTTTGGGGTGCAGTGAACACAATCTTTGTGGGGTACAGTGAACACAATCTTTGTGGGGTGCAGTGAACAAAATCTTTGTGGGGTACAGTGAACACAATCTTTGTGGGGTACAGTGAACACAATCTTTGTGGGGTGCAGTGAAGACAATCCTTTTGGGGTGCAGTGAACACAATCTTTGTGGGGTAAAGTGAACACAATCTTTGTGGGGTGCAGTGAACAAAATCTTTGTGGGGTACAGTGAACACAATCTTTGTGGGGTACAGTGAACACAATCTTTGTGGGGTGCAGTGAAGACAATCCTTTTGGGGTGCAGTGAACACAATCTTTGTGGGGTACAGTGAACACAATCTTTGTGGGGTGCAGTGAAGACAATCCTTGTGGGGTGCAGTGAAGACAATCCTTTTGGGGTGCAGTGAACACAATCTTTGTGGGGTACAGTGAACAAAATATTTGTGGGGTACAGTGAACACAATCTTTGTGGGGTACAGTGAACACAATCTTTGTGGGGTGCAGTGAACAAAATCTTTGGGGGGTACAGTGAACACAATCTTTGTGGGGTACAGTGAACACAATCTTTGTGGGGTGCAGTGAAGACAATCCTTTTGGGGTGCAGTGAACACAATCTTTGTGGGGTGCAGTGAACACAATCTTTGTGGGGTACAGTGAACACAATCTTTGTGGGTTGCAGTGAACAAAATCTTTGGGGGGTACAGTGAACACAATCTTTGTGGGGTACAGTGAACACAATCTTTGTGGGGTGCAGTGAAGACAATCCTTTTGGGGTGCAGTGAACATAATCTTTGTGGGGTACAGTGAACACAATCTTTGTGGGGTGCAGTGAACAAAATCTTTGTGGGGTACAGTGAACACAATCTTTGTTGGGTACAGTGAACACAATCTTTGTGGGGTGCAGTGAAGACAATCCTTTTGGGGTACAGTGAACACAATCTTTGTGGGGTACAGTGAACACAATCTTTGTGGGGTGCAGTGAAGACAATCCTTTTGGGGTCCAGTGAACACAATCTTTGTGGGGTACAGTGAACACAATCTTTGTGGGGTGCAGTGAAGACAATCCTTGTGGGGTGCAGTGAAGACAATCCTTGTGGGGTGCAGTGAACAAAATCTTTGGGGGGTACAGTGAACACAATCTTTGTGGGGTACAGTGAACACAATCTTTGTGGGGTGCAGTGAAGACAATCCTTTTGGGGTGCAGTGAACACAATCTTTGTGGGGTACAGTGAACACAATCTTTGTGGGGTGCAGTGAAGACAATCCTTGTGGGGTGCAGTGAAGACAATCCTTGTGGGGTGCAGTGAACAAAATCTTTGGGGGGTACAGTGAACACAATCTTTGTGGGGTACAGTGAACACAATCTTTGTGGGGTGCAGTGAAGACAATCCTTGTGGGGTGCAGTGAAGACAATCCTTGTGGGGTGCAGTGAACAAAATCTTTGGGGGGTACAGTGAAAACAATCTTTGTGGGGTACAGTGAACACAATCTTTGTGGGGTGCAGTGAAGACAATCCTTTTGGGGTGCAGTGAACACAAACTTTGTGGGGTACAGTGAACACAATCTTTGTGGGGTGCAGTGAACAAAATCTTTGTGGGGTACAGTGAACACAATCTTTGTGGGGTACAGTGAACACAATCTTTGTGGGGTGCAGTGAAGACAATCCTTTTGGGGTGCAGTGAACACAATCTTTGTGGGGTACAGTGAACACAATCTTTGTGGGGTGCAGTGAAGACAATCCTTGTGGGGTGCAGTGAAGACAATCCTTTTGGGGTGCAGTGAACACAATCTTTGTGGGGTACAGTGAACAAAATATTGGTGGGGTACAGTGAACACAATCTTTGTGGGGTACAGTGAACACAATCTTTGTGGGGTGCAGTGAACAAAATCTGTGGGGGGTACAGTGAACACAATCTTTGTGGGGTACACTGAACACAATCTTTGTGGGGTGCAGTGAAGACAATCCTTTTGGGGTGCAGTGAACACAATCTTTGTGGGGTGCAGTGAACAAAATCTTTGTGGGGTACAGTGAACACAATATTTGTGGGGTACAGTGAACACAATCTTTGTGGGTTGCAGTGAACAAAATCTTTGGGGGGTACAGTGAACACAATCTTTGTGGGGTACAGTGAACACAATCTTTGTGGGGTGCAGTGAAGACAATCCTTTTGGGGTGCAGTGAACACAATCTTTGTGGGGTACAGTGAACACAATCTTTGTGGGGTGCAGTGAACAAAATCTTTGTGGGGTACAGTGAACACAATCTTTGTGGGGTACAGTGAACACAATCTTTGTGGGGTGCAGTGAAGACAATCCTTTTGGGGTGCAGTGAACACAATCTTTGTGGGGTACAGTGAACACAATCTTTGTGGGGTGCAGTGAAGACAATCCTTGTGGGGTGCAGTGAAGACAATCCTTGTGGGGTGCAGTGAACAAAATCTTTGGGGGGTACAGTGAACACAATCTTTGTGGGGTACAGTGAACACAATCTTTGTGGGGTGCAGTGAAGACAATCCTTTTGGGGTGCAGTGAACACAATCTTTGTGGGGTACAGTGAACACAATCTTTGTGGGGTGCAGTGAAGACAATCCTTGTGGGGTGCAGTGAAGACAATCCTTGTGGGGTGCAGTGAACAAAATCTTTGGGGGGTACAGTGAACACAATCTTTGTGGGGTACAGTGAACACAATCTTTGTGGGGTGCAGTGAAGACAATCCTTGTGGGGTGCAGTGAAGACAATCCTTGTGGGGTGCAGTGAACAAAATCTTTGGGGGGTACAGTGAACACAATCTTTGTGGGGTACAGTGAACACAATCTTTGTGGGGTGCAGTGAAGACAATCCTTTTGGGGTGCAGTGAACACAATCTTTGTGGGGTACAGTGAACACAATCTTTGTGGGGTGCAGTGAAGACAATCCTTTTGGGGTGCAGTGAACACAATCTTTGTGGGGTGCAGTGAACAAAATCTTTGTGGGGTACAGTGAACACAATCTTTGTGGGGTACAGTGAACAAAATCTTTGTGGGGTACAGTGAACACAATCTTTGTGGGGTGCAGTGAAGACAATCCTTGTGGGGTGCAGTGAAGACAATCCTTGTGGGGTGCAGTGAACAAAATCTTTGTGGGGTACAGTGAACACAATCTTTGTGGGGTGCAGTGAACAAAATCTTTGGGGGGTACAGTGAACACAATCTTTGTGGATTACAGTGAACACAATCTTTGTGGGGTGCAGTGAAGACAATCCTTTTGGGGTACAGTGAACACAATCTTTGTGGGATACAGTGAACACAATCTTTGTGGGGTGCAGTGAACAAAATCTTTGGGGGGTACAGCGAACACAATCTTTGTGGGGTACAGTGAACACAATCTTTGTGGGGTGCAGTGAAGACAATCCTTTTGGGGTGCAGTGAACACAATCTTTGTGGGGTACAGTGAACACAATCTTTGTGGGGTGCAGTGAAGACAATCCTTGTGGGGTGCAGTGAAGACAATCCTTGTGGGGTGCAGTGAACAAAATCTTTGGGGGGTACAGTGAACACAATCTTTGTGGGGTACAGTGAACACAATCTTTGTGGGGTGCAGTGAAGACAATCCTTTTGGGGTGCAGTGAACACAATCTTTGTGGGGTACAGTGAACACAATCTTTGTGGGGTGCAGTGAAGACAATCCTTTTGGGGTGCAGTGAACACAATCTCATACTTCTGAAGATTTGAGGGTGCTGCCTGTTTCATCCTCCTCCTCCTCATCCATCCTTTTAGGGGTACAAACAATAGTAATTGGGGCCTAGTGTGCTTCTGTACGTGTGAAAAACATACACTTTTTTTATCATATTTCCTATTCCGCTATTCAATAAAAACCTTTGGGGATCAATTAAATTGCGGAATAGTCTGTGTCGGTACGTGTGAGATCCACCTTTCCAAGTTTTTGGGGTTCATCTCATACTTCTGAAGCTTTGAGGGTGCTGCCTGTTCCATACTCCTCCTCCTCCTCATCTATCCTTTTAGGTGTACAAACAATAGTAATTGGGGCCTAGTGTGCTTCTGTACGTGTGAGATACATACACTTTTTTTGATCATATTTCCTATTCCGCTATTCAATAAAAACCTTTGGGGATCAATTAAATTGCGGAATAGTCTGTGTCGGTACGTGTGAGATCCACCTTTCCAAGTTTTTGGGGTTCATCTCATACTTCTGAAGCTTTGAGGGTGCTGCCTGTTCCATACTCCTCCTCCTCCTCATCCATCCTTTTAGGTGTACAAACAATAGTAATTGGGGCCTAGTTTGCTTCTGTACGTGTGAGATACATACACTTTTTTTGATCATATTTCCTATTCCGCTATTCAATAAAAGCCTTTGGGGATCAATTAAATTGCGGAATAGTCTGTGTCGGTACGTGTGAGATCCACCTTTCCAAGTTTTTGAGGTTCATCTCATACTTCTGAAGATTTGAGGGTGCTGCCTGTTCCATACTCCTCTTCCTCATCCTCCCTTTAGGGTAGGAAAAAATTTAATCGGGCCTAGTCTGTGTTTGTACGTGTGAGATACACAGTTTTTTATCCTATTCCGCTATTCAATACACACCCTTTTGGTGTAAAAAACATTAAATTGCGGCATAGTTTGCATATTTGACTGTGAGATACACCCGTGCGATACTGTTGTTCTTTTGTTCTGCTATTCAATAAAGACCTTTCTAGGGCAAGATCTTACATTTCAGAAATATGAGGAGAGCGTCAAATAGGGGCCGTGGCCTGGGTCGTGGTGCTGCTGCTAGAGCTCCTGTTGCAAGGAGAGGACGTGGTCGATCTGCGCCAGCTACACGCACAAGTGAAACACCTTCCTCAAGTGTGAGTAGGCGACAGAACCTGCATCAGTATTTGGTAGGGCATCATACGCCTCTAGAAGTGATGAGGCCAGAACACGTAGAGGCGATAGTAGATTGGTTTGCTGCTGACAGTGCCTCCAGTTCCTTCACATTGTCTCCCACCCAGTCTACTGCAGAAAGGTCAGAGTTGGCACCTGCAGCCAATGTCCAACCGTCTTTCACCTCACCCCCTTGCAAATCAGGCAAGCAGTCTGAGCCCCAAGCCATACAGCAGTCTCTTATTCTTTTTGAGGACTCTGTCAGCAGGGTTTCCCAGGGCCATCCACCTAGCCCTGCCCCAGAAGTGGAAGAGATTGAGTGCAGCGATGCCCAACCACTTATTTCTCAAGATGAGTACATGGAAGGACCATCACAGCACGTCTCCGATGATGACGAAACGCAGGTGCCAACTGCTGCGGCGTTCAGCATTGTGGAGACCGACAGGGAGGGCAGGGGTGAAGACTGGGTGGAAGATGATGTGGAGGACGATGAGGTCCTCGACCCCACATGGAATGAAGGTCATGCAGGTGACCTGAGTAGTTTGGAGGAAGAGGCGGTGGTCGCACAGAGCCACCAGCACAGCAGAAGAGGGAGCAGGGTGCAGAAGCGGAGCGCCGTGCCCTAGACACTACGCCTGCTACTGCCCAACGCAGCAAGGGAACGAGCGCACCAAAGTCAGCTCAAAAGAGTTCTCTAGCGTGGAAGTTCTTTAGAAAATGTGCTGATGACAGGACACGAGTGGTTTGCACCCTGTGCAATCAGAGCCTGAAGCGAGGCATAAACCTTCTCAACCTGAGCACAACCTGCATGATCAGGCATCTAAGTGTAAAGCACGAGCTGCAGTGGAGTACACACCTTCAAAACCAAGAAACGTCTCTGGCTCATCCTGCTTCCTCTTCTGCTGCAGTCTCGGCCGCTCCAGCCACCTCTGTAGTCATACCGGCACCTGCCACCCCGCAAACAGACGATCTGTCAGCAACACCACCACCTGGGTCACCAACAACCATCTCCACAATGTCCCGTGGAAGTGTTCAGCTTTCCATCTCCCAAACACTTGAGAGGAAGAGGAAGTACCCCCCTACCCACCCGCGATCCCTGGCCCTGAATGCCAGCATTTCACAATTATTGGCCTTTGAAATGCTGTCATTCCGTCTGGTGGAGACGCCCAGTTTTAAAAAGCTTATGTCAGTGGCTGTCCCACAGTATGTCGTGCCCAGCCGCCACTACTTTTCCAGGCAAGCCATCCCTTCCCTGCACAACCAAGTGGGGGAAAAAATCAGGTGTGCACTGCGCAACGCCATCTGTGCCAAGGTCCACCTAACTACCGATACGTGGACCAGTAAGCACGGTCAGGGGCGTTATATCTCCCTAACGGCACACTGGGTAAATGCAGTGGCGGATGGGCCTGAGGCGGATAGCAATTTGGCGCATGTCCTTCCACCACCGAGGATTGCAGGGCACTTCAGTTTGCCTCCTGTTCCTAACTCATCCTACTCCGCTACCTCATCCTCTACCGCCTCCTCATCCGGACAGCGTAATACCTTCACCACCAACTTCAGCACGGCCAGGGCTAAACGACAGCAGGCAGTTTTACAACTTGCCTGTTTGGGGGACAAACCACACACCGCGCAGGAGTTGTGGAGGAGCATGGAACAGCAGACAAATGAGTGGTTGCTGCCAGCGAGCCTCAAGCCCGGCCTGGTGGTGTGCGATAACGGGCGAAATCTCATAGCAGCTCTGGGCCTAGCCGGTTTGACGCACATCCCTTGCCTGGCGCATGTGCTGAATTTGGTGGTGCAGAGGTTCCTTAAAAACTACCCCGATATGTCAGAGCTGCTGCAGAAAGTGCGGGCCGTCTGTGCGCACTTTCGGCGTTCTCACCCTGCTGCTGCTCGCCTGGCAGCGCTGCAGCGTAACTTCGGCCTTCCCGCTCACCGCCTCATATGTGACGTGCCCACAAGGTGGAACTCCACCTTGCACATGCTGCAAAGACTGTGCGAGCAGCAGCAGGCCATAGTGGAGTTTCAGCTGCAGCACGCACGCGTGAGTCGCTCTGCGGAACAGCACCACTTCACCACCAATAACTGGGCCTCCATGCGAGACCTGTGTGCCTTGTTGCGCTGTTTTGAGTACTCCACCAACATGGCCAGTGGCAATGTCGCCGTTCTCAGCTTAACTATCCCACTTCTATGCCTCCTTGAAAAAACAATTCGGGCGATGATGGAAGATGATGTGGCACAGGATGAGGAGGAGGAGGAGGAGGATGAAGAGGTAACATTTCAAAGGCTTTCAGGGCAGTCATTCGCAAGGGGCTCCGAGGGTGGGTTCCTGCACACACAAATGCCAGGGACACAATTGTCCAGCAGGGGCACAGTTCTGGAGGATGAGGAGGAGGAGGAGCTGGAGGAGGAGCTGGAGGAGATGGAACCATGTTCACAGCAGGGTGGCACCCAGGCCAGCTCATGGCCATCACTGGTGCGTGGCTGGGGGGATACAGAGGACACGGACGATACACCTCCCACAGAGGACAGCCTTTCGTCGCCTCTGGGCAGCCTGGCACACATGAGCGATTACATGCTGCAGTGTCTCCACAACGACCGCCGAGTTGCCCACATTCTAACTTGTGCTGATTACTGGGTGGCCACGCTGCTGGATCCCCGTTACAAGGACAATGTACCGTCCTTAATTCACTCACTGGAGCGCGATCGCAAGATGCGCGAGTACAAACGCACGCTGGTAGACGCCATGCTGCTGGCATTCCCATCTGACAGCGGGGCCGCAGTGGAAGCACAAGGCAGAGGAGGAGGAGGAGGAGGAGGAGGAGGAGGTCGCCAAGGCAACCAGGGCACCGCCAGCACCTCAGAAGGCAGGGTTAGCATGGCCGAAATGTGGAAAAGCTTTGTCAGCACGCCACAACAAACAGCAGCTCAGATGGAACGTCTTAGCAGGAGGCAGCATTTTACCAACATGGTGGAGCAGTATGTGTGCACACGCCTACATGTAGTGAATGAGGGGTCTGCCCCCTTCAACTTCTGGGTCTCCAAATTGGGCACATGGCCTGAGCTTGCCCTTTACGCCTTGGAGGTGCTGGCGTGCCCTGCAGCCAGTGTATTATCTGAACGGGTATTTAGCACGGCTGGGGGCGTTATAACAGACAAGCGCAGCCGCCTGTCCAGAGACAATTTGGACAAGCTCACGTTCATTAAAATGAACCAGGCATGGATCCCACGGGACTTTTCTGTACCTTGTGCAGAATAGCAATGGATACCGACCTTACCCACCCATTGTTCCATTTTTGCTCTTTCTCACTCTTTTGGGGTGTACCCTCATTTAAAATTTGTGAAAAGAAGCAGTGTTGGCTACCTCGTCCTCCTCCTCAGGGCCAGATTAACGTAGGGGCTATTGGAGCTGCAGCTCCAGGCCCCTACCTTTTATATAGGCCCCGGGTTGGCCATATTCACTGTGACCGCTCTTCTGTCACTTGTAAACACAGAAGTCTGGCTTCTATGCTCGCTTCCCCAGGCAGCACCCTCAGAACCTCCCCACACAGCGCGAAGGCCTGACAAGGAGGGACAGTTGCCGATGCATGGATGTGTTTATGGGCTTCAGAGACAGCATCCCATGTTGAATTAGGCATGCATGGCTGCACCCTTCCTCCTCTGGGTGCATGCCAAGGCACGGCCCTTAAGGCCCTTCAAAATCCTCAGCACCAAGACCATGATGCTCTTAATCCGGCCCTGGTCCTCCTCCACCGCCGCTTCCACCTACACCGCCCATAGGTGTGCGCAGCCTATTGCATTAGGGTGTGCACCCCAAAGTTGAAATACACATGCATGTGTTTGCCTACATGTACATGGCCCCGATACATTACTCTCCCTGCTGGCAAAGAGAAATAGAGCAGAGCAGGTCCGAGGGAGATCTTTCCCATCTCCTCACTGGCAAACAGAGCGATAATGCTATGTGCCCTAGGTGATTAGGGTGTGCCCAGGTACACCCGGCACACCCTGTGCGCACGCCTATGACACCGCCACATCCACCACCACCTCAACCTCCCTCCTACTCCATATGGGCCTCGTCCTTCAGAGATGAAGAACATTGTTTTATTTTTCTGTTTTTTTTTTTGTTGTTTTAAGTTATTTCCCTATCCACATTTGTTTGCAGAGCACTTGCCATGCTCTTAACTACGTTTTGCTGCCATTTGCAGCACTCTAGCCCTTTCCATTGGTGTTTTAGAGCCATTTTAGTGCCTTAAAGTTCGGGTCCCCATTGACTTCAATGGGGTTCGGTGTCCGGGAAAAGTTCGGTAAAAGTCCGGGACACGGACCCGGACTTTTTTTTAAAGTTCGGCCGAACCCGTCGAACACGGACATCTAGGTGTCCGCTCAACCCTATTCATAAGCTCACCCAGCTATGTTAGATCAGTAGCTGTATGTAAGATGCTACTAGATGAAGTTACAGACAATATTTTGGTCAATTATATCACTTTTAATGGTCCCACAGTCTGTGCAGAAAATATTGCAAACAGCCAAACTAAATATTTGTTTAATGAAAAGTTCACAAATCTGAATTCATATGCATCTGAATTTGTATTGTTGTTTATGTACAAATCGAACAATTAAAAGCGCATACATTTAAATCTAGCCACCTTATTGCCTGTATTGGAGGAGGCTGGAGACAAAGAAAACCACACGTGTTAAATTGATGACATATGAATCAGCTGCGGTGAGCCCAGTGCAGGACACACTCCTTGAAGACCCAGATATTTGATTTTTTGTAGATTTGATCCCGATTTTATACTGAGGATGGCAATACCTATACTGAGTAATATAGTTATCACCCAGAAGGTTGCTCTGTATTCAGAGTAATCTGATCCTTCTTCTCCAGCTCAAGAAACAGAGCTTCGTGCTTTAGCAAAGCCTGTAAGATATCAAAAGAGTATATATTTATATACAGTAGATTGTACAGATTGATTGCGCTTTTGGTTCCATTTGAAAGGCCAGAAGTTTGTTTTTACTTTGGCAGGTAAGCTAATCAACCATGCTAAGGTAATTGATTCACTCTTCAGCCTTCAATCTTCCTTCCATACTGACATTAAAACTTGCACATTGGAAGCTGCTCAGGTAACTAAGAATGCTGCATTATAGCTTTGGACACTTGCTGGGTCTGTGCAACTCACATATTCCACCCTAATTTTGGCCCAATAGAACTGGGATTAATATTTAAACTTTAAGGACCTCAGAACAAAAAGAACAAGTGGTCCACAGGGGGCAACTTCTTATGAAACAGGACTTTGGAAAAAGATGATCTTTTATGTCTGCCAGCCACTCTTTTCCCTCCAGCTTGACACATGGACCTTGTCATAATTTAAAGGCAGTTATGGCTATCTTAGTAAATGAGTGTGGGATAGAGACAGGGTTCACCACAGTTGTTTATATATATATATATATATATATATATATATATATATATATATATAAAAAGCTTCTTGCTTTACCTGTTACCAAAAGCTGAACATCCCTTTCAAAGATTACAAAAATATATATTCAGATGCCAAGTCAGGACCTTACGAGTATGCATTTTGTCTGTATGGACATGTTTTCTGGATGGCCAGAAGTATGTCCAGTGGCAAATGCTACTGCAAAGCCATAGTAAAAAGTGTTATCAGAAGTAGTTTGTAATGTAAGTAAAGAGTCCCAGAGGCTACAGAGAGAAACAAAGGAACTATTTTTATGGAAGAGTCCTAACAAAAAGTTTTGAGGTTTTATTTTACACCCTTTACCATCTACAATGTAATGGAAAAAGTAGAGTAACTAACAGGATTGTCCGAAACCTGAGAACTTTGGTCTAAATTTCTTCATATGTTTATTAAGCCCTTAAGCCCTTGAGTGTATGAAGTGAGGCTTTCTGGCTTGCCACGCACCAACTCAGCACAACAGTGTCCTATGGCTAACGATATATGTCAATGCAGCTCTCTGTCCAAGCTAAACTGTGTCACAGGCCTTTCCTTGCTCTGTTTCTGTCAATTACAGTGTGTGCTGTAATCAGATATCTCTCACCCAATCCATCAGTGTTCTTGTTCAGCAATCCTCCACACCCGGCTGGTTACTCCGCTGTAACGTCTGCCACTGTGCGATCACCAGCATCCGCGCTGCTGAAGCCTCATGCACTAGGCCTCAACACAGACTGTGTCTCAGCACACCTCCCAGGCTGATCTGTCCTCGCTGAGTGCAGGAAGCAAAGAGAGAGACACGCTGTGAAGCATTGCATCCTGGGATTGTAGTTTCTTCTGCAATCCAAACAACAGTCTGCTCATAGTTCAGAACTACACTTCACACAATCCTGTTCTTCTGTTTCCTGTGGGAGGCTGACTTCTGCTGAAAGCAGTCTTAAAGGTCCACACACACACACACCCTGAATAAACCAGGGGGGTAAATCTGCATTATTAAAGAATGACAGTCCGCTACACATATATACAGTCTGTATATACAGTATCTCACAAAAGTGAAAATTTTCTGTCCCCTCAAAATAACTCAACACACAGCCATTAATGTCTAAACCGCTGGCAACAAAAGTGAGTATACCCCTGAGTAAACATGTCCAAATATGGCCCAAAGTGTCAATATTTTGTGTGGCCACCATTATTTTCCAGCACTGCCTTAACCTTCTTGGGCACAGAGTTCACCAGAACTTCACAAGTTGCCACTGGAGTCCTCTTCCACTCCTCCCTGACGACATCACTGAGCTGGTGTATGTTTGAGACCTTGCGCTCCTCCACCTTATGTTTGAGGATGCCCCACAGATGTTCAATAGGGTTTAGGTCTGGAGACATGCTTAGCCAGTTCATCCCCTTTACCCTCAGCTTCTTTAGCAAGGCAGTGGTCGTCTTGCAGTTGTGTTTGGGGTGGTTATGTTGGAATACTACCCTGAGGCCCAGTCCCAGAAGGCAGGGGATCATGCTCTGCTTCGGTATCTCACAGTACATGTTGGCATTCAGGGTTCCCTCAATGAACTGTAGCTCCCCAGTGTCGGCAGCACTGATGCAGCCCCAGATCATGACACTCCCACCTCTATGCTTGACTGTAGGCAAGACACACTTGTCTTTGTACTCCTCACCTGGTTGCTGCCACACACGCTTGACACCATCCATCAGACCACAGGATATGGTTCCAGTAATCCATGTCCTTAGTCTGCATGTCTTCAGCAAACTGTTTGCAGGCTTTCTTGTGCATCATCTTTAGTAGAGGCTTCCTTCTGGGATGACAGCCATGCAGACCAATTTGATGCAGTGTGTGGCATATGGTCTGGGCACTGACAGGCTGACCCTCCCCACCCCTTCAACCTCTGCAGCAATGCTGGCAGCACTCATATGTCTACTTCCCAAAGGCAACCTCTGGATATGACGCTGAGCACGTGCACTCAACTTCTTTGGTCAACCATGGCGAGGCCTGTTCTGAGTGGAACCTGTCCTGTTAAACCGCTGTATGGTCTTAGCCACCATGCTGCAGCTCAATTTCAGGGTCTTGGCAATTTTCTTATAGCCTAAGCCATCTATATGTAGAGCAACAATTCTTTTTTTCAGATCCACACAGAGTTCTTTGCCATGAGGTGCCATGTTGAACTTCCTGTGACCAGTATGTGAGAGTGAGAGCGATAACACGAACCTGCATTTAACACACCTGCTCCCCATTCACACCCAAGACCTTGTAACACTAACGAGTCACATGACAACGGGGAGGGAAAATGGATAATTGGGCCCAATTAGGACATTTTCACTTAGGGGTGTACTCACTTTTGTTGCCAGTGGTTTAGACATTAATGGCTGTGTGTTGAGTTATTTTGAGGGGACAGCAAATTTACACTGTTATACAAGCTGTACACTCACTACTTTACATTGTAGCGAAGCATTTCTTCAGTGTTGTCACATGAAAATATATAATAAAATATTTACAAAAATGTGAGGGGTGTACTCACTTTTGTGAGAGTCTGTAACTTAAGGGCTAATTCAAACTAGAACGTAGTGCGGGAAAAGCACATTTCATGCGTTTGTGATGTGCTGCGGGTGCCAATACATTGTTAAAGACACCCCAAACACAGATCTTAAATGCAGTGTGTTTGTCTGCACCAGATCACATTTGGTGTGGTGCATTTTTGAAAAGTAGTGCATTTACTACTTTTTCTGCATTCTGGTGCGATTTGAGGCCTATTCAAATGCATAGCCTGCAAAATTGCACCTTGCTGAATCGCACAGGAACATGGACTACATTCCTGTGCGATTCAGGTGTAAACTGGCCCTAAGCGTAATTAAGTCTCAAATTACTTTTGTGTTTCCAAGACAACCATTCAAATATGTCTCTTCACATATTCTTCCTCAATAGCCAATATTCTCCAGATCAAGAAAAGATAAAAGAAAACTTCTAATAGTGTGATACCATTTAAAACATTTATTAAAAGGTTAAAACAACCTAATTACACTCACATTTTATAAAAAAAAACAGCATGTCTCAATGTCTATATTCTAGCAAATAGCTCTTAGCAAGTGTCTTCTTTATCGTCATTCCCCTTTACCCTGTCAGACATATGTTCACACAAATCCAATATGGCTAACAGGCAGGCTCCTCCAAGACTCACTACAACTCGTTGCCCCAGGGTGATAAGCAACACACTAAGGTGGACTTATAGACTCACAAACAGCGTGAAGAGACTCTCCCCAACATGTTTCGTCCACTGGACATTGTCAAGGGATCTCTTGGTGGATTATAAAGAAGAAAAATTATAATTACTGTTTTCCTTTTGTTAATTTTTCTATTTACTGAATATTGTTTAAATGGACACCTTTTTTGATTTGACTTTATTCACTAATTACTTTTATGTAACAGATTTACAATATTTGTGCTTTATAAGTGATTTATAGTGATGAGGCTAACACCCCCCGGTTCGGTTCGCACCAGAACACCGTGAACAGGGAAACGTTTGTTAGAAAATGCAAACTCCATTGAAGTCTATGTGACTTGAACATGAAAAATCAAAAGTCCTAATTTTAAATGCTTAAATGCTAGTTATTGCCCAAAAAAAGTGTATGAGGGTCTGGGTACTGCCCTGTGCAATGCAAAAATTGTTTTTAAAAACAATTGTTTTTACAGGAGCAGTCATTTTAATTATGCTTAAAGTGAAACAAACAAAAAGGAAAAATTCCTTTAAATATCATGACTGGGGGGTCCCCTTAATGTGCTTGTAAAGTGGTGCATTTGTGTGATGTATGTAGCCTGCTGCAACAATACTGACATTTCTAAAGGAAAAAATTTCATTTAAACTTGCTCACGGCTGTAATGTATTGTCGGCTCCTGGCAATACAGATAAAAAACATGAAAAAAACAGTGTGTGGTCACGCCAAAAAAAAAAAAAAAAAAAAACTAGGTTGGGAAGGGGGTCCCCCCCAAAAGGCCCTTCAGTTTGGTATGGATTTCAATCGTTTTAACCATGCTGAAATTGAAAAAAATAAAATAAAACGGCATAGGGTCCCCCCCAAAATCCATACCAGACCCTTATTCTAGCATGCTGCCTGGCTGGACAGGATGGGGGGGGGAGAGTGAGCACCCCCCTCCTGAACCATACAAGTCCGCATTTGTGGGGAGGATGCTTTGGGGTGCCCCCCAAAGCACCTTGTCCCCATGTTGATGGGGACAAGAGCCTCTACCGGACAACCTTGGGCTGTGGTTGTCGGGGTCTGCGGGTAGGGGGCTTATTGGAATCTGGAAGCCCCATTTAACACGGGGGCCCCCAGATCAGGGGAACCGGGTACATCGTACCCCTACCCATTCACCAAAAAAGTGTACAAAAAAAACGGGACCGGGTACATCGTACCCCTACCCATTCACCAAAAAAAGTGTACAAAAAAAAAAAGACAAAAGCCTTTTTTTGACAAGTCTTTATTAAAAAATAAAAATAAAAAAATAGTGTCCCCGATGTAAATCCATCATCAATTATGTCGCCAGCCACCGCACCCGAAAAACAGAAAAAAAAAAAAAACAGACGCTCCTGCCTCTTCAGACGCCTCCCACATTATAAGCTGTTTGAGTTTGACAGCTCTTTTAAAGAATCCAATGTCACGAGTGCTCCATAATGCACTGCTCAGGTGCAGTAAATAAATTACTGACATCACATCAAAAGGAACTTGTCAAAAACTGCCTTTTGTCTTTATTTTTTTTGTACACTTTTTTGGTGAATGGGTAGGGGTACGATGTACCCAATATCCATTCACATGGGGGGGGGGGATCTGGAGGCCCCCTTGTTAAAGGGGGCTTCCAGATTCCGATAAGCCCCCCACCCGCAGACCCCCACAACCACAGCCAAGGGTTGTCGGGAAGAGGCCCTTGTCCCCATCAACATGCAACAACAAAGCACTCTCCCCATGTTGAGGGCAAGTGGCCTTGTATGGTTCGGGGGGGGGGGCTTGCTGGTCCCCCACCTTATCCTGTCCAGCCAGGCTGCTTGCTCGGATAAGGGTCTGGTATGGATTTTGGGGGGGACCCTACACCTTTTTATTTTTCAATTTCGGCATGGTTAAAATGATTAAAATCCGTACCAGACCGGGGGCCCCACGCCGTTTTTTTCATGTTTTTTTATCTGTATTGCTGTGAGCCGACAATATATTACAGCCGGCGAGCAAGTTTAAATGTCATAAGAAACAGTCCTACACTACACTGCACTGCACTGCTAGATACAGGCAGTGTAGATATATATATATTACTAGATACAATGCACAATCCACTAACTACCTGCCTAATCTCACTCCTATCTCGCCTAACACACTATACAGGGCTGCCGTATAAGCAGCAGCTTTATATAGTGTGGGGTGTGGACTCAACCACAATTGGCTAAAGGCACCCTGCCTTTGGCCAATCATGGACATTGTGCTGTGATTGGCCAAAGCATACAGGTCATGTGCATGCTTTGGCCAATCATCAGACAATCAATAATTTATTCACTACACCAGCACAGTGCATTATGGGGCGCTCATCAGCGGGCGAACTTCCCGCCGAGCGTTCCATTTGTTCGTGTGTTCAGCGAACTCGACTCGACTCAAACTCGAAGCTCATCCCTAGTGATTTATAGTATTGATTTAAAGGTGTTTTGTGCATATTTTCACTAAGCTGCATTTCTTTTTTTTTAAAGGGTGTTAGCGCAAAATTATACATTTATAACCAATCATCATTATCTTGTTTCTGGAAAATGTTAGAAAATAATACAACTGACAATTTGCTTTTGTTGGCAACATCAATACATTTCCCATCTACAAGTGTTTTTTTATTTTAACCAATCCATAAAATATAAATGAGACTTAAAAAAATCTTTGTCTGTTTGTAATACATATAATTGGAAATCCCGTTTATGTCTAACTAGGTCCCTTAACAGCTGGACTGTATGCCTGTGACCATCTAAAACCTTAACATATCTATGCTTGCTTTAGCTTAAAGACTAAATCCACCTTTTTGGGCAAAATTTCACTTTTCATAATAAATAGAATCCTTTTGTAATATACCTTCTGTCCTAGCAAAGAAGCCTTTTATTTTTCTGCAACCAATATACATTAAATGTACATTGGTATGTAGGGGGAGCTGGAATTTAGAAAAAAAAAAGGTGAACTTAGCCTTTAAAGCTGGGTTGCGTAACTGCTAGCTTGTAAAAGGTATATGTTCAGTCCTTAAATAAGAACTAAAGGCAAAAGCTTTACATGATACATGAAGTGTATAAAGTATATAACAATAAAGATACTGTAGGTGACCTGTGTTTCTAATGTCACTTCCTTTCATATGGTGACACTGCTTACTTGGTTCTTTAGAAATAATAGTGGCATGGGTACCCTTACAGTCCGCACAGACTAGACAACAGCATAACAAGTCAAAAGGGTAGAGGAGGTCCATGAACAATAGCTTTGTCACCCCTGATAGACAGCATATGAATAGCAGTTGACCACAATCTGTCTTCTCTAGCATTATCTATCTTCTCCCAAATAAAAGCCCCTTGAAGAAAGTAGCACTCGATGAGGGCTAAGAATGCTGGGAAATGTATTCTCAGAGCTGACGTAAGGGTGGATGCTGCCCTCCTAACAGGTGCAGAACACAGAAAGCTGTTAAAGAAGGTCATGGGACTTCTAATTTGGACTTCCAAAAGTAGGAAATAGGTAGGAAAATAAAAGTTTAAAATAATTGCTTGGTGCTACTAAAAAGAAAAACTGTGCTTTACCCCTGCAGGGCAAGAAAACACATTTGCTGTTATGCCCTCCTCCCTATTCCTTGACTCACCCACCCCTTTGTTCAGTTGCTTGGAGCAAAGAAAATACCCAGTACTACCAGGTCTGGAGGAGCATGTTACTTACTCCATGTCCTCTCATGTGACAGCCTTGGTGATTGGCCCAGCATTGTCATATGAGGGATGGGAAAAACTTCCACAGTTTAGAGTTTAGACACTCTGACTAGAGTTCTGGCTAGAGTGTAGAGTTCCTATTTTCCTCGTTCCCAGCAGCTAAACAGAGTGGTGGAGAAGTGACGCAAAAGTGGGTATAAATTGTTGGGGAAGGAACAATAAAAACAAGCCTGGGTAATTGACCTGCAGATGCACACCAGGACACGTTTTCTTTCAATTCTTTTATTACAATCTATAGGATCTTCTAAAAATAAATATGGTTTAAAGCCTATCTTCTGGATTAGAGCAAGCTAATATTTGATACAAAGTATTATTTTAGGCTTCCTGGATTACTTTTGAGGTGCAAGAATGGATTTTGATATGTGCAAGGAAATAGAGAAAATAAAGCAGATTAGATGTTTGGAAGCACTCTTTTGGTATATTTCTATAAACTGAATTACATTATAACAAGTATTTCCTATGTTGAAAAAAGTTTGACATTCGCCTTGAGAAATGTTGTCAGTTTTTTCATATCTTATATAGATTACATAGATTTGTTTCCCTGTAGCCAATTTTTCTTAAGCCTTCCAAAAATGAAATAACACCACTCATCTTCTTGTTCACCTTTCCGCATTAATGTTAAATGTACTTTAGGCACCTTTGAAACAAAATAAACTATTTTAGAGAGAAAAAAAACATGTCTTCAAATAAGAAGGATTATATTTCTGATTTGTTTTGAGATTTGGTCACATGACAGACTGATGTGGATCCCAGAGATGTGTTTTCTCTTTTTTTTTTTTAGTATGTTTGATTTCAAAGACACCTTTTAACCTGGCCTAAAAGTTGTCTACAGTAACTGCTGTGCTGATTACTATGTCTTTGTGAAGCCTGTTGGGTTCTAGGTCAGCACCTCCATTTCTCATTGCGTCAAAAACTGAACTGCACTGTGAGAAGGCTAACTCAGTCACTATGAAACTATGGTATGGTGCTATATGATATAGTACTGTCTAAACATTAGAGTGTATTTAATCAGGTTAGAACATTTTGGAGGGTTCTCTTGGTGCCCAATAACTTTGCCCTTACTCTGCATCTGTCCTACCAACTCAGAAAGGCAGGATAGGAGGGATTTGGGTCATGTGTGCATCAAAAGTGAGCAGAGAATGTGCTGTTCATATTAAGTGTGTCTATTTCAGTTTCATGTGGGTCGCAACCATTAAAGCTGGCCATACACCAGTAAAATTATGTTAAGAATTTTCATTTTTGGAACTTTGTTTGACTTTGTAAACCTTAGTGGCCTCAAATTGACATTGTTTTTTAACCACTTGCCAACCACAATACGTATATATAAGTTGCAGTTTGCAAATGGTTTACCGGGTTTATGGCTGGGGATATCAGCCATAACCCCAGTATTGTTTTTTTCAGCAGGGGGATGGCTTTCTCTTGAAAGTGTCCCGAGTGGCTCACCGGTGTGTCTCAGGCTTACTGTTTGCACCGGCTCGCCCGAGAAACGATCCGAAGGTGCGACCGGCTGGTCACAGAGGCGATAAAAGACTAGATCACCTTTGATTGTCTCTACGGCTTTGGCGGACCGAAGTCATGACCTCAATTCAGGTCCTGGGTGGAAATAAACAATTTTTTTTAAAGCAAAAGATTAAAAATAAATGTTTTTTTGATTTTAAAGATAAAGGAGAGATTTGGGGTCTTGTTTGACCCCAATCTCTCCATAAAGAGGACCGGTAAAAAAAAATTAAACAAAAGGGACAGTGTAAAAATAAAAAGTAAAATAAATAAGGAAAAAAAATTAAAGTGCCCCCATCCCTCTGTGCTCATGCGCAGACGCAAACGCATACATAAGTCGTGCACACATATGTAAATGGTGTTTGCACCACACATGTGAGGTTTCTCCACAAATGTTAAAGAGTGAGCAATAAATTCTAGTGCTAGACCTCTCCTGTGAAGTATATCTCAACAGGCAACCTGTTAAGGTATTTAAAGTATCGCCTTTGGAGGATTTTTAAGTACTGTGATTTGTCGCCATTCCATGAGCATGCTTCATTTTAAAGCATAACATGTTAGGTATCTTTTTACTCGGCATACCGTCATCTTTCATATACAAAACAATTGGGGTATATTATGTTTTTTTTTTTTAATTCGTTAAAATGTATTTTTCCCCCAAAAAATTGCGTTTGAAAAACCACTGCACAAATTCTGTGTGACATGAAAAATTGCAATAATCACCATTTTATTCCCTAGGGCCTTTGTTTAAAAAATATATAATGTTTAAGGGTTATAAGTAATTTTCTAGCAAAAAATATAGATTTAAACTTGTAAACAAAAAGTGCCAGAAAAGGCTTGGTCTTCAAGTTGTAGTGATGAGAAAATTTAAAGGTGCGGGAAGGAAATGTTTCTTGAACCAACAGTGTATAATATTTTAAAATAGGAAATTGCATCCACAACAAAATCAAAGGTTAAAAGCAAATTAAATGTTGTAGTACTTTTGAGGGACATTCATCAAGTTTCTGCTGGCATAAGGAGACTTTTTATATGAATGTTCATTCCAAAATATACAAGTGTATGGCCAGCTGAAGACTACATTGGCAGGTGTGGTGACATCTTGTGTCTTAAAGCAACCCTTTACTTTTCTAATGTTTACAGAAACCACTCCCGAAATATAACCTACTTCACTTATAAGCCGTGCACTGCGGCAAAATCAGTGAACAGGAACTCTGCTTCAATCTGTCCCGAGAGACCCAGTTGTTCCCCATTGATTGCCGCCATCTTGCCTCTTACATAGTGAGGGTGAATCCAGACTGTCAATCCCAATCCACACATCACACACCTCTGCAATTGCTGTGCTTCTTGTATCACTGCTTTCATCATACATCAGCATTCATAAGGAATGGTTAGATGAAAATGCAGCTGATGATTTTTGACAGAAATTAGAACATTTTCATCTTAGTGACATATTAGGACAAGAATTAATAGAATGAAGCTCTGCCAGTATTTGAAAATTCTTTCACTGAGTTCCAAGTCTGTTTATTAGTTTAGCTCATCAAAAAATGCATACACTGTTCGTTTAAGGGTGCTTTCATCCTGTCCCACACTTTCCCATAGGCTTCTATTATGTCCTGTGTTTTTGCGGCATTTTCTGAATGTGCACCAAAGATGCTGCATGCAGGACTTTTGGCATACTTTCAGAAAACACAAGAAAAACAAGGGGTATAATAGAAATCTATGGCAAATCGTGGGTAAACCGCACAAAAACTATGGGTACACTGCGCTGTGGCCAAACCTCAGTGGGACAATGTGAAAGCACCCTAAGTAACCCTGAACATGACCATAGACCAGTATGCTGCATTACACAACATATATACTGTTGGTGTCAGGACCTATGTCTGAACCTGTAATCTCTGTGGTTTCTGGCTGTGGCTCTTCTTGCTTTAAATGAGAAGAATGAATAGTGCGCTAACCTAATATATGAATGAAAATCAATAAACATAACATTTAGTGATTAACACGTATCAAAATAAGTGCAAAACATATGAAATCTTGTGAATAAGTCTGTGTTGATCAATAGAACAATAATGAGAAAAAACACAAGTCTCTCAAAAATTGTGAGGTATAAAAAACTTCAACGCTGAAAAAGGTGTTCTGTGCCAAATAAACGTGCCATTCTGTAAAAGTGATCGTGTTCTCATATAGGATCCTTAACTTTTGTCAAGGTGGCCCCTTACCGCAGAAAACCTTAAGGCTGCATTCACATGTCAGCTTATAATCCGGGACGCCTAGCGTTGCCCGTTGATTTGCAATAGCCCCCCCCCCCCAATAGCCCCCCCAAACGCCGAGCGATGTTGCCGCGATTTACGCCCGCCGAATCATGGCAACATCGCGCAAACAAAATCGCGGGACGCAATACGCTCCAAAAAAGTACAAGAGCTTCTTTGGAGCGTATTGCGTCCCGCGATTTTGTTTGCACGATGTTGCCGCGATTCGGCGGGCGTAAATCGCGGCAACATCGCTCGGCGTTTGGGGGGCTATTGCAAATCAACGGGCAACGCTAGGCGTCCCGCGATTTGCAATAAATCTCCGAATCGCGGGCGGAACCGCGGCGGTTCTGCCCGCGATTATAAGCTGACATGTGAATGCAGCCTTAAAGAAAGCTTCCAAGTAATGGACTTTCTATGGCGTTGATGTGATGACACTTTATGGTAAAGATGGGTGCTTACCAGAAATCAGGGAGACTTGAGCATGGACTGCTGTAGAATCGGGAATTCCGCGAGGAAGCCTGGAAGCTGGTCCGCTTTGCAGTAATGAGATTCCAGCAATGTAAGGAGCAGGTTCCACAGAGCAGGTACCCAATGTAAAGAAAAGGGACTGATAGTTCATTACCTTCAATACTTTTTATTGAGGAAAAAGATGGCTACTTACATCAATCAGGACAAACAAATGCAAAACAAGCTCAAGAGCATGCACGGCCGCCTGCAGAACGGTCCTTGGCGTAGGATGTCGCAGCTAGCCCCCCCGACGCATTTCCACTTAGGAGTCGTCAACTGGGAATGGACTTCTTGCTGTGCCACCAGGGATGCAGGTCAGTTCCCTGCCTGATTTCTTGGACAACCTTATCTTGTGTCTTGTTTCTCTTGAATATTTAAACCTTTGCTCCTACCATGAACTTCCTGATTTAAGCCATGTCTCTGTTTGCCAGATAATTGTGCTATTTCCATCTGATATCTTGCTCCTTGCATACCTGCTGCTGTCCTTATCTTCGCTACCACTTGTTATCAATCCTTTGCTTGTGCTAAAGATGCTTGCTCACTGGTTTGTAATTTCCCTTAATTACTATTAATTAGATAGGTCTAGATGCACTTGTGTTATACACAAAAACTTCCAGGAGATTTTTTTTTTATTCAGATTTTATTTTTAAAATTTGTTTCCTTCCATATGAAGATATACAAAATATACAAAAAAAGAAACAAAACAAACAAAGAGTAAAAAAAAAAAAGAAAAGGAAATTGCCCTCTCAAAATCTTATTTCTCCTTCACAAAGATCTATGGGGGATATAATTTTGGAATGCCCACCAGCTCCAGGGCTTAGTGAAGCTGTGGCATCCTTTCACTTTGGTTTAGTCAGCTGGTCATTACGGGTGACGGAGGGGCACTATTATTTTCAGTGCATATATTTTTGTATTTGGGCATGCTTTTTAAATAAATGTTGCACAATGATATTTTCCTAGTCTGTGTCTCCTATGCTTTGAATACACTTTGAGAAATATCCTTACTAGAGATTGCTTGAATAATCGCTCCCATGGCTGTTTGAGGGGAACCCTATAGAGGAGGAGAAGGAATAAGATTCCTGTTGAGCAGGCATTTTCTTTGAGTTTTTTGCGAATAATGCAAGTGGATCTAGATCTACTTATTTAATATAAGGGGGTCGTTACCATGTGGTGAGTGAGCATCTTTAAGAGGCACTCTGGAGAATATATATTGATCATCATCGGCGATGAAGATTGACATTGGTTTTTCACACAAAATTGCTGAATGGCACTTTAATCTTTATGAAACACTTTTTTTGTGTTTTTGGAACTTTAGGTTGCCTTTGGCCATTTGTAAACAATTTTTAATGGCTGCATAGTTTAAGATTGCACATTTGCTAGAATTTTTGCTTATCATTTAGTAGCACCGTTGCACTGTAATTATTTATTTATTCCTTGGCACTGTTACATTTTATCGGTCTATTCATCATATGTTTGCACTTTGATGGCCTAGCAACATTAGTGGTGTAATTTGCCACATATCACTACTATAGCACTTTTTTTTTACTTATAATTAATCTAGCACTTATAATTTAACACATAGGATATAGAGAGTGCCAGAATTTTTAGGGTAGCATTTCTGTTTTTTTTTTATCACTGTAGTCACATTTATGTATAGGTCATACATGTTTTGAGCAGCAGCTGTGTTTATTTACATAATTTGTATTATTAATATTAGTATTTTGTTAGTGATACTCACTATACAGCACAGGTGTTCTACATACATAATTTATTAACTAATTCATGAATGCCTCTGCCACTCAAGTTCAATGGATCAGATCCGCCTGTCAGTTTTTTAGGTGGATCTGATTGGATCCTCCATGCATCCCTATGGGGCAGCGGATGTCAGCGGAGACATCTCCGCTGACACCCGCTGCCATCCGCATCCGATCCTGTCCGTGAAATCCGGACGGATTGAAACCCTATTTTCCATCTGTCCAGGGGATCGGATCGGATGGGATCAGATGAGAACGGACAGGCAGTCCGCTCTCA
Organism: Pelophylax lessonae; assembly: GCF_965119305.1. Taxonomy (NCBI): domain Eukaryota; kingdom Metazoa; phylum Chordata; class Amphibia; order Anura; family Ranidae; genus Pelophylax; species Pelophylax lessonae. The sequence continues at coordinate 531,606,567 of NC_138771.1, forward strand.
TCCGATTCCCCATAGAGAGCAGCGGGGCTCTGACACCTCCCTCTCTGCACACAGTGCGGAGACGGAGCTGTCATCCGCCTGCTGAGCGGGGATCGATGGATCGATCCCCGCTGAGCAGAGAACGGTTCGCAATGGAATGCGGACCGCGTGAAAGGAGCCTAACAGGGGTTTCCCTAATAAATGTCATACATACTTTCAGGTGCAACCTGCTGCATTTACTAAGTTCTGAGAGAGAGGAAAAAGGTGCTGTTTATTACCAACCTCCTGGCTGAGGAAGCCTAAGCCTGGTCCTCCCTTAATGTGGAGCAGGACAATTCTATACTGGATTGTTTTGATCCTTTTGTGATTGCTGTGGATCAAGCTGTTGATTATCCCAACTGCTGTGCTATTACCATAGAAACGTTGCACCATTTACGGCAGGGTAGATGCTCTGTTGCAGAGTACATCTGAATTCCAACAATGGATTTCAGATACCACTTTGAATTCAGCAGTGCAAAAGAGTCAATTTCGTCAAGGGCTCTCTGAACAAGTAAAGGACAAGTGTGCCAGAGTAGAGGCTCCTGAATATCTCTAGACCTTTGTTAAAATAAGCATTAAAAATATATATCAAAGACTCACAGAAAGAAGGAAGGAGAGACTGTGAATCCTACAAAGTAATGGAGATGTGTGATTTTCTACGTGTTTGCTCAGAAGGGTCCAAAAATTCTTCCAAATTCCGACACTCCTGAACTTATGCAGGTGGATGCTATTTAAAGACTTTCGCTACTCAGGAGAAACAGAGAAGACATTCAGATAACTTATTGTTATGATGTGGGGGTCTCTGAACTTTACCCAGTTAATTGATCCAACAAGGCTAAAAGAACAATAGCTGCCATTGATGTCATAGTGCCGGCACAAATACATTTCATTGCTCAGTTTCCTCATTGATCCAAGAAGAGAATAAAGGTAATTATCTACTATCATTTTATGCCTTCCCCTCAACTTCACTAACGAATTAACTAATTATTAACTAATTAACTAAGGGCTTTGAAATTCCATGCTCAGCTATGCTGGACTCTGGGGCCAGGGGGGAGGGGTGGACTTTGTGGACATATAATTTGCCTAATGTAATTATATTCAAACAAGAAATAAAGCAGCCCGTATTGATAGTTAGATGTTTACTGTTACTTTCAGGACCTGTTACCTATGACACGTAGAGGTATACCGAACTGTTCGCCGGCGGACAGTTCCCGGCGAACTTAGCATGTTCGCGTTCGCCGATGCGGGCGAACATATGCGATGTTCGGTCCGCCCCCTATAATACATCATTGAGGCAAACTTTGACCCTGAACTTCACAGTCAGCAGGCACATTTCCAGCCAATCAGCATACCTCCCTCCCACACCCTCCCACCTCCTATAAATAAGCAAGGGCAGCATCCATCTTAGATCATTCTGAAGCAGTGTGTGTTAGTGAGAGCAGGGAGAGCTGCTCCTGCTGCTGCTGTTAATAGCTAGGGACAGTTGTCAGTGTTCCTGGTCTTGCTAGTCAGTGTTCTTGGTCCACTACTGCTGTAAGGACAGCATCTTATTCCTGACAGCACCCCAAAAAGCCCTTCTAAGGGCTGGTATTTGTGTAATTATATATATATATATATATATATATATATATATCTAGTGTCCCCAAAAACCCTTTTAAGGGCTGGTAATTGAGTTTTTTCTTTATATATATATATATATATATATATATATATATATATATATATATATATATATCTAGTGTCCCCAAAAGCCCTTTTAAGGGTTGGTAATTGAGGATTTTTTTTATTTATATATATATATATATATATATATATATATATATATATATATATATATATATATATCTATTGTACACAGCAGTTGCCTGCCCGCTGTGTGTGAGAGGCCACAGACCCACCACAGACTGTACTGTGTGCACACCACACTCATTTCGGGTGGCACAGGCACAGTACCGTGCATTTTAAAAAATATTTTTTTTTTCCTCTGTCATAATTGCAGTGAGTGCTGTGTCAGGTCCACAGAGTGTACTGTACCCACTGCAGTGCACTGCCCACCACTGATATATATACGGTGGCACAGCATCTTGTTGCAAATTAAAAAAAAAAATATATATATTTTTTATTATTGCAGTTGCCTGGGCTGCCAGTGACTGTCAGGTCCACAGAGTGTACTGTGCCCACTGTAGTGCCACTGCGTGCCCACCCACCACTGATATATATACGGTGGCACAGCAGCTTGCAAAGTAAAAATATATATATTTTTTTTATAATTGCAGTTGCCTGGGTGCCAGTGACTGTCAGGTCCACAGAGTGTACTGTGCCCACTGCAGTGCCACTGCGTGCCCACCCACCACTGATATATACGGTGGCACAGCAGCTTGCAAAGTAAAAAAAAATATATTTTTTTTATAATTGCAGTTGCCTGGGTGCCAGTGACTGTCAGGTCCACAGAGAGTGTACTGTGCCCCTGCCCACCCACCACTGATATATACGGTGGCACAGCAGCTTGCAAATTAAAAATATATATATTTTTTTATAATTGCAGTTGTCTGGGCTGCCAGTGACTGTCAGGTCCACAGAGAGTGTACTGTGCCACTGCTCACCCACCACTGATATATACGGTGGCACAGCAGCTTGCAAAGTAAAAAAATATATATTTTTTTTATAATTGCAGTTGCCTGGGTGCCAGTGACTGTCAGGTCCACAGAGAGTGTACTGTGCCACTGGCCACCCACCACTGATATATACGGTCGCACAGCAGCTTGCAAATTAAAAATATATATATTTTTGTATAATTGCAGTTGCCTGGGCTGCCAGTGACTGTCAGGTCCACAGAGTGTACTGTACCCACTGCCCAACACTCCTATAGGGTGGCACAGCACCTTGCACTCATAGTCCAACACATTAAAAAAAAAAAAATGACAGGCAGAGGCAGGCCACCCCGCAAGGGCCGTCATGGTCGTGGTGCTGTGATTTCCTTAGGCCCTAGAATAATGCCCAGTGTTCAGAGGCCACCACAGACCCTGAACTCAAAAAATTCTGAGGACATAGTTGACTGGTTTACACAGGACACCCAATCGTCTACAGCTTCCGCTCAGAACCTTAATGCACCATCCTCCTCCAGCTCAGCTTCCGGCACCTCTCAATTTACCACTCGCCAGCCCGCCGGCACCACCACCAACGCTAGCACCACAGCCGCTTCACTTGATCCGTCAGAGGAGTTATTTTCACATCAGTTGGAAGAAATAAGTGATGCGCAACTATTAGTGCCAGAGGATGTAGATAACGGGGATATGTCTCAGTCAGGCAGCATTATACACATGGACGTACATTGTGATGATGATGATGATGTTGTACCTGCTGCTGCTGCCTTTGCTGAGTTGTCAAGTGAAGCGGCTGATGATGACGATGTGTCTGTGGATGTCACCTGGGTGCCTGCTCGAAGAGCAGAAGAAGAGGGGGAAAGTTCAGATGGGGAGACAGAGAGGAGGAGGAGGAGACGAGTTGGAAGCAGGGGGAGGAGGTCATCGCAAGGAGCTAGTGGCGCAGTCAGACAGCATGTAGATTCGGCACCCGGGGTCAGCCAGACAGCACGCCAATCAACGCAAGCTGTTGCCACCACCAGAATGCCGTCCTTGCAAAGCTCAGCAGTGTGGCATTTTTTTTGTGTGTCTGCCTCTGATATCAGCGATGCCATTTGTAACCTGTGCCAAAAGAAACTGAGTCGTGGGAAGTCCAACACCCACCTAGGTACAACTGCTTTGCGAAGGCACATGATCTCACATCACAAACGCCTATGGGATCAACACATGAGTAAAAGCAGCACACAAACTGAAAGCCACCATCCTCCTCCTGGTTCAGCATCTTCAGCCACGTCAACCACTGCTGTCCTCCATGCCCCCTATCAACAACCCGCCCCTCCGCCTCTCACCTTCAGCAGTTCCTGCTCATCTGCCCACAGTCAGGTGTCTGTCGAGGAAATGTTTGAGCATAAGAAGCCAATCTCACAGAGTCACCCCCTTGCCCGGCGTCTGACAGCTGGCTTGTCGGAACTCTTAGCCCGCCAGCTTTTACCATACAAGCTGGTGGAGTCTGAGGCCTTCAAAAAATTTGTCGCTATTGGGACACCGCAGTGGAAGGTACCCGGCCGAAATTATTTTTCACAAAAGGCAATCCCCAACCTGTACTCTATTGTGGAAAATGAAATCATGTCATGTCTGGCACACAGTGTTGGGGTAAGGGTCCATCTGACCACTGATAGCTGGTCTGCAAAGCACGGTCAGGGCAGGTATATCACTTATACTGCGCATTGGGTAAACCTGCTGGCGGCTGCCAAGCATGGAAGGCGTTGCTCTGCTGCAGAGGAGTTGGTGACACCGCCACGACTTGCAGGCAGGCCTGCTGCCACCTCCTCTACTCCTCCTACTCCATCCTCTTTGCTAACCTCCTCGGCTGAGTCCTCTTCTGCTGTTGCGTCTTGCTCCACACCAACTGCACCCCCCCAGCTCCCCAGGGGCTATTCCACATGCCGGATACGACAGTGTCACGCTGTCTTGGGGTTGACTTGCCTGAAAGCAGAGAGTCACACCGGACCAGCACTACTGTACACCCTGAACGCACAGGTGGATCAGTGGCTGACCCCGCACCAACTGGAGATCGGCAAAGTGGTGTGTGACAACGGAAGCAATTTGTTGGCGGCATTGAAATTGGGCAAGTTGACACATGTGCCGTGCATGGCACATGTGTTGAATCTGATTGTACAACGCTTTGTGCAGAAGTACCCAGGCTTACAGGACGTCCTCAAGCAGGCCAGGAAGGTGTGTGGCCATTTCAGGCGTTCCTACACGGCCATGGCGCACTTTGCAGATATTCAGCGGCGAAACAACATGCCAGTGAGGCGCTTGATTTGCGACAGCCCGACACGTTGGAGTTCAACACTGCTAATGTTCGAGAAATGTTCCACAAAATTGTCTTATTAACAACTTATTTCTCTAACATTGCATAGGCATACTTGCAATTACACATCCCACCGACAATTGATGAGTCATCAGTTGTTAAGGACACATAGCTGGCTTCCCGACCCGCTACTTTACAACCAGATCGGTCAATCATTTTTCGACCGATCCAAATTCAAATCAATCCGAAAGTTTGGAATTCGTTAGAAAATTAATAAACGAAATTAAATTAAGTGAAAAGAAACTAAACTAAATTAATTCCAAAATGAATAAACGAAGCAAAATTCATAACATAAAGAATATATCCGAAACAAAACAAATTTTTCAGTTTGGAAAAGTCTAGTAGAAGCCTTCATTTTCAACAAGAATATAAATGCTTCTACTTCCCACTGTATCTTGCAACCCTGACACCGGTGCCCAGGCTGAAAAAAAACTGAAACCTCATCCAAGTCAAAGCATCAAAGTGAGCTGACACCATGGTGTAATCTTTGCAAAGAAGGGCTTTATTTAGTAGGTCTGCATGGCCAGAAAGCCACAAAATGTTAATGTGTTTCAGCCAATTATGGCCTTAACCATAGCTGACACATACTAACAAACAACAGCTTAAATAGTGCTCAATACTCAAATGTGTAATTAAAAACATATGGAAGTTCTCAGGGTGGTTTATGATTCTAAACTTGCTGACTTTTTCTGGGTTTCTGAGACGGAATAACTTTTATCACATTCCTTTTGGTGACCTGGTTACAAGAATACAGATGATATGCAGCCTTGTGTCTGACTTGTGCACGCAGTAAGACACCCCAGTGTTCTCATTTGGGGTTGCTCCAGCCAATTCCTGTTCCATCAAGATAATGGGGGTAATTTTTTTGGACTTTTTGGTTGATTTTCCCTTAATAAAAAAAACACTATCTTGGTAGTCATGGACTGTTTTACTAAGATGGCTCATTTTATACCAGATAAGGGGGTGCCCTTTGCTGAACAAATTATGGAACTGATAGTTCAAAAAGTCTTTAAAATCTATGGAATTCCTGATGATGTAGTGTCTGACAGAGTACAGTTTACTTAAAATTTTTGGAAAAGCTTTTGCTCTGGAGTTATAATTAATCTGTCCTCTGCTTTTCATCCTCTGTCTAATGGTGAGACAGAGAGGACCAATCAAACTCTGGAGCAGTATCTTCCATGTTTTGTAAGTTATCTTCAGGAACTGGTTGGACTATCCTCCTATGGCAGAATTCACTGATAACAATTATAAGCATAGCTCCACTTCTCAAAGTCCTTTTTCTCTTAAAGATGAGGTACCATCCAGTTTTTATTCCTGATCTCCCTATTTAATCTCCAATTCATGCTGTTACCGAAATTCAGGAGAAATTGGTTAATACTTTAAAGGAGGCTCAAGAATATCACAAATAGGCATCTGACAGACATCATAGATTATGATATGACAGCTTAAATGCCCACCGAAGACAAAATAAATGAAATAAGCTATCCCAAGCGCTCAAACTGAGGACCACTCACCAATAAATGCAATGGCTATGCAGCTACTTGACTGAGAAAATATGGAATGGATATATACTAGATAGATGTTACACAATAACTCTACATATATATAGTAGCGCAAACTCATCAAAAAGATAGTGCCATAAATAATGTGCACACCGCACAAAGTCCAATAGTTCAACAGATGTCACATAGGCAACAGGGAAAAACTGAGAGATGTCATAAACAGTCCGTAATCCTTCAATCTATCTCCTGGGATGACTACGTAAAGAAACGTGTTTCTCAAGGGGATCACCACCACCACCGTGCTCCAAGGGGGGAGGAGAAATGCCCACTCACCAGATGCTGTGGCTCAACCCACTTGCGTGTTTGAGCATTTAAGCTTATAATGATGGTCACTGGTCCAGAGTATCCACACCGGGAATCACACCAGCACAGTCAACAGAAGCTCAGCAGCATATGGAGAGAAAAAGCATAATCCCAATAGCGTGATACCGTTTTTAAAGGCTTTATTAAATAAAACATAAGGTAGCACACTCACATTTCTTGCATGTCATCAAACGCATAATACAATCACCATTAGGAGAGGGATGCCCTTCGGGAGATGATGTCCAGGCTCCATGCCGTGGACGCCGCGCCTTCTGGGTATTCCAAACTCCTCTTATGAAACCTGGTTACACCGCCTGGTCACGCCCCGACGCGTTTCGTGATTTCCACTTCTTCCCCGGGAGCGTGACCGCGGCGGCTTGGCGGTAACCTTAAATACCCATGCCCATCACCCCACAGGGTGGGGCCGGGATTAGCAACATCGGCCATTGGTGGTTGCTCCGGTGTATTAACCAATAGTAGACTAGGTTTACAAGATAACTTCCTCTCCTTCTGCTAATCTCTATGGTAGAACGCCCTACAACCCGGAAGTAGGGCGGGGACGAGGTTCACACCATCGGCCATTGGTGGTTGCTTATAATATATTGGCCAATAGCGTACTAAGTCAGCGATCTATCTCGCCGCTGTCATCTGTAATAGGACGCCCTGCAACCCGGAAGTAAAACTCACCAAAAGTTCACTTCCTACTATGCATAAAGCAAAAAACAAAAAAACAAAAAACACCATACGCTAACCCACCGATGGACCGATGTTCCACATACAGAATACAGAGTGTGTATACATACTTAAGACAACGCTGTAAATTCTGTCACCTTCCATTGATGGTAGCTGTCGTGCTCTAGCCAATAGGGGTTCAAAGACCTGGACCAATCAGCTAGCGTCCTTCTTATTTGACCTATGGCCCGGAACAATAATAGAGAGCCACGGCCGGATATGTGGACTCCGCCCACCGGGATAAATCCCACATGACCAAGAAGTTTAAATGTGTACACAGTACACTGAGCACAGCAGCGCCACCTACCAATGGACCGGTGTTACAATAAAAGGAATGGTATAGTAATCTATATGGAAAATAGCTTAATCCATATACCAAAGAATAAAATATACCAAAGGATAAAATAAACAAAATCATGTCACTCCAAAAAAAGAACATGAATCTATCGGAAACTAATAGGCAATACTAAAATATAAATATAAAAATATATAGATATAAATAATTAATAATTAAAATAGCACTAAACATTTGACCCATACCCATCCCGCATAGGTCACAAGTTTGGGGACAAATTTGTGTGTGCAGACACCCAGGAGGGTCGTAATCCTCCCAACGCACTTCATCCAAAGATATAAATAAATAAAATAAAATAAAATATAGATATAGAATTGGAAATTAAAATCAATAGTCACTAATAAAACAATTTAAATCCAACTCTATATTTAATCCTACAGGGCTCAAAGATTGGGTCTGAAATATCCATTTCGTTTCGCACTTTGACAATTCCCTAACCCAATTCGCACCCCTCCACGGGGGTGTCACCCGCTCAATACCCCAGAATTGTAAACAACTGGGGTCCCATTGGTGATGTGAGCGGAAATGGGCTGGGACACTGTGCTCTTGTTTCCCCTTTATGATGTTACTGATGTGCTCCCCAACTCTAATTGTCAAAGTACGTTTGGTTCGTCCTGTATAAATGATTTTGCAGGGACACATTAAAGCATACACCACATGCGTGGTGTCGCATGTGATGAAATGCTTAATGTCAATGTCCTTATCAATTGCTGCAACATGGAAGGACACACGTCTTCTCTGATTTTGAGGAGTAAAAGAACATGATTTGCATCTTCCACATTTATGAAACCCCCGTCTACCCGGAAAAAAGGATGTGTCTGGGGGATTAAGGATCTTCTTCACCACTCTGTCCCCAAAACTCGGGGCCCTACGATAAATGAAGGATGGAGCATCAGGCAACACAGGCCCCAATACGGTGTCCATCTGCAAGATGTTCCAATGGGTTCTAAAGATAGCTTCTACTTTTTTGTGGTCCTCACAGTAGTCGGACAAGAAACTCCATTGTTTATCGTCAGATCCATTCATGGGTCTAGTCACATTCTGTAAACATGCAGCTCGGGGGATATCAAGAATGTTATCAATCTCTTTCTCAAGAGATTGTTCGTCATATCCCTTCTGGATGAATCTCTCCCTCAGGACATTCGCTTGGGCAATATAATCTTCTTCAAATGTACAGTTCCGTCGTACTCGCATGAACTGGCCACGCGGAATATTTCGCAGCCAGTTCGGGTGATGTCCACTTTGAATAGACAGATAACTGTTTCTATCTGTAGACTTGAAGAAGACAGACGTAGTTAGTTTGCCCAAACCTTTCTTGATGTTTACGTCCAAGAAGTGGATTTCCGTTTGACTCCAGTTGAACTCAAGTTTGATGTTATTTGTATTTGCGTTCAAATAGCTCATAAAGTTCAACAATGAGGACTCTGTATCGTTCCATACAAAGACAATATCGTCTATATATCGACGATAAAAGAGGAGTTCCGGTCTCTCCCTACAAAATACATGTTTGTCCTCCCACTCTGCCATAAAAAGGTTGGCAAGGCTGGGAGCAAATTTCGCTCCCATTGCCACACCTTTCTTCTGGCTGTAGAAGGACCGACAATACCAGAAATAGTTATGCCCTAGACAAAAATCCAGGGCATTCTGGATAAACAATTTTTGGTTGTGTGGTAAATCATCCCTTTTACTCAGGGCCCAGTTCAGGGCCAATAGAGCATCATCATGTTGGATGATGGTGTAGAGGGATGACACGTCCGCCGTCACTAAGAAGGCGGACGAGTCATCCCCCAAGATCACATCATCCAACGACATAAGCAGGTCCTTAGTGTCTTTAAGGTATGCCCTTGTAATTACGACACTGGGTTGGAGGAAGGTGTCTAAATATTGGCCCAACCTAGTGCACACCGACCCAATCCCGTTTACTATCGGGCGGGGCGGGGGGCACTTCGGATCTTTATGGACCTTAGGCAGCGTGTAAACTATCGGTGTTCTGCACGCACTCGGGACCAGATATTGTTTCTCTTTTTTCGTTAGCATATGGTTTTTATACCCCTGGTCTACCAAAACTCTAAGGTCACTTTCGAAGTCACTGGTTGGATCCTTTGACAACAGTACATACGTGGTTTCATCTGCCAACAAATCCTGTAATTGTTGATGATAAAACTCTGGATCCATTATCACCACTCCCCCACCCTTATCGGCGGGTCGGATGATAATGTCTATCCTCTGTTCAAGGGATTCCAAACCCTCCTGTATATGTCTACTGTTGTTCTTTACAGAATGATCAATTGGAAGATTCTGGAGGTCTTTCAGAACTAAACTTTTAAATACCTCAACTGCCTGGTTATTTCTAACCGGGGGATTCCATGTGGACTTATTTTTCAGACCACTATTCACCACCATACTAGAATGAGTATTACTCACAGAGTTAATGGGGTTACTAATGAGATATTTTTTAATGTTAAGCTTGCGTATGTACTTATGTGTGTCAATATAAGTACTAAATTTATTAAGGGTCCGTTTCGGGGCACATTTCAGACCCTGGTCCAATATATGGAGTTCTTTATCTGTTAGAGTGACAGAGCTGATATTGTAAATGCCCTGTCCTCTCATTCCCTCCTTCTTTTTCTGGCGTTGTATTCGCCGTCCCGCTCTGACTCCTCGTTGTTGTTTGGATACTGGTTTGGGTTGGGGTTTGAGTTTCCCTGATATTCCCCTTGATGTCCCTGGGGTTGGGTGCGATTCTTCCCCCTCCCCCTGCCCCTGCCTCTCCCTAAAAAAGGTTGCCGGAGTGGGGTACCATTTCCAGTTGCATCCTGTCCCACTAATGGTTGGTAATAATTGTGGGTATTTACATAATTAGGCTGGGGGTAACCTCTTGTACTTCCCCTTTGGTTGCCACGGGATTTACCACGTTGTTTCTGATGTCCCCTCCTTAGGGGTCCCGTCCACTGAGGTGTATCGAACGGGGTTTGGGGTCTAGTATGAAACCTATTCACCACATTCGGTGTCCTAGGTTCATCACCCTGTCCCATTGTTCCCGATGGAGCTCCGGATGTTTCCACTTCGGGAACTATGGGAACTTGCGGAACTGTTCCATATAAAGATGGTTCAGCCTGCCAACAATATACCTGATTTGTTTTAAAATCTTTAAGATCCCTGTTGAATTTTTTGACTTTCTTTAATTGTGTCTCCTTGTCAATTTTGTCCAATTTAGCTTTAGTTTTCTCGTTAAAATCTTTAATTGCCGTAGTTTCCTGAATATTTTCTATCTTTTTTTGTAGTTCCTTAATCTTGTCATTGATTAATTCCATCTTACGTTTTTTCCTTTTAAGTATAAGAAACTGTAATTCTATACCTGCTCTATGGAAGAACGAGTACCACTCATTCGTGGACTCGTCATCTGTCAGGCCGTCCTGGGGTGCCATATCCCATCTGAGACCCCTACTAATGAGTCCTTCAGATAGGTAAATCTCAATGGTATTGATATCCCACCAGGTTCTCACTTGCTTTTCTAGAGTGAAGGCCAAAATCTTTAGAGTGGCAGTGATATCCTCATCAGGTGTAATCACCTGATTGGAGCTAAAAATATTCTTGAGATCAACCTGTCTCGATCCCAAGAATTTGATAGCATCCATAGCAGCTCGGTAAGTAAAAAAGTATATGATATGACAGCTTAAATGCCCACCGAAGACAAAATAAATGAAACGGCGTGGAGCCTGGACATCATCTCCCAAAGGGCATCCCTCTCCTAATGGTGATTGTATTATGCGTTTGATGACATGCAAGAAATGTGAGTGTGCTACCTTATGTTTTATTTAATAAAGCCTTTAAAAACGGTATCACGCTATTGGGATTATGCTTTTTCTCTCCAGATTTCTCTCTAGATTACTCCCTACTTTTCATGTGGGTGACAAAGTTCTAGCAGGAATTTGAGGGTTCATGTTCCATCTGCTAAGTTCGGGGTCCTAGATTTCTCCTCAAATCAATCTGGTCACCTTTTACTTAAAAATGCCTAACAGTATGAGGATTTAGCCTGTTTTTATGAAAACCCTTTTTCTAGAATAATTCTCTCACCCCTTTCCACCAGTTGAGGTACAGGGTGAAGAAGAATTTGTGGTTGAAAGAATTATTGATTCCAGGATCTTTAGGAATTGTAAGATTCTGGTACCTCTGGTACCCTTACTTTCTATTTTCTTTCAAATATGCGTCCCACCTTTCTAATTAGGTGGTACGCATACACCTTTAAGACAGATGACGTCATCGCCGAGCGCTGCAGAGCGGCTATTTCAACCGCCGGCGTTCTCTCTCACGTTGTTCGTTCAACCTGCCTGTGTGTCCACATGCTTACAAGCTTGTCTTGCTGCCGGAACCTCCAGCTACTTTCTTTTACTTGGAACAGACCAGAACCTCGCTACTGATCCCTGTTTCTCGCTACTGGATCACTCCCTCACTACTGGACCCTTCTACTACTAACCTTACTAAGTGATAAGTACCCCACAGGGGAATCCTCCATAACCTTACTTACACTATCTACCTCTGCACATTAAGGACTGTTACTATCTATGCATACTAATTCTATCATCTGCACTGTTACATAGATTGCTAGCTCTTGAGTCTACTACCATCTATCCTTGCACTGGGTTAGTCTATCCTGTATTTGTCATCTGCTGTCCTTACCACCTGTTACCATACTCGATTACTAACCTATCTGCATTCTACCTAATACCATCTAATACTCTCCTGAACATTTCTATCAAGTGCTTACCATCTTTATCACTGTTCACACCTGTCCCTTCAGCACATCATCTTCATACTATCATATACATCCTATCACTCCAGGAACATCTTATTGAGTGTGTATATCTGTATGCTGAAGCTGACAGGCCCACAGTGATGAGTCTGGAGAGTTGGATCTGGTTATTCAACACATCTCTACATGACTACTGAGTGGAGATTCTGCAGCTGCAAATCCAGCCTACTACAAAAACGCAGGAGCTTTACAGATTGAACGAACCTAAAAAATGGATTCAGCAGAATTACCCACTCAAGTGACACAATTAACACAACAAGTAAATGCATTAATACTTGCTCTTACTGAAGTAAAAGAAGAAAATCAGACTCTGACACAGCAGGTAACCCGTCTTTCACGGCTTACTGCTGCTCAACCCCCTGAACCTAAAATAAACCCTCCTCTAGTGTTTACAGGTGATCGGAAAAAAATTAGTGAATTCAAAAACGCATGTCAATTGCTTTTTTTGTTAAAACCTTGTACATACCCTACTGATCAAATTAAAGTCTTTACCGTTATCTCATACTTAACGGGTGATCCACAGGCCTGGGCAGACTCTCTCTTTGAGAAAAATGATCAGCTTCTCAACTCCTATTCTTTATTCCTAGCGGAACTCGCTAGTTTATACGATGACCCCAACAGGCAGAGTACTGCTGATATTCAATTGAGGGCTTTAAAACAAGGAAGGAGACCTGTAGAAGACTTTGTAGCTGAGTTCAAAAGATGGACCCTTGATTCAGGGTGGAATGATACATCTCTGCGAACTCAATTCAGACTCGGGTTGTCAGAAGCTGTTAAAGACGAGCTCGCCCGAGCGGATTTACCTGGCACCTTGGATGCCTTAATACAACTCAGTATCAACATCGACAGGCGACTGCGTGAAAGAAAGGCTGAGAAAATGGGAATGCCATTGTCTAGTCCTTCTCGAATTTCGGCCGTTGACCCTACTCCCATGGAGGTAGGAACCATACGCCCACCTTTATCAACTACTGAACGAGCCAGAAGAAGATCCAGAAACCTCTGCATGTACTGCGCATCCCCGGATCATTTAATAAGCGTCTGTCCCCTTGTCCGCAAAAAAGAGGGTGAGTGTTCACATGTCTTACTAGGAGGATTAACGGCTTCCTTTTCTAACCCCTATCTCTTTGTTCATTTGACATTGCAGTGGGACCAGACTAGGATTACCACCAAGGCTATGATCGACACCGGATCTTGTGGAAACTATATTGATACATGTTTTGTTACCTTAAATAAAATACCTATTATTTCAAAACCTAAACCTGTTTCTGTTAGTTTCATTAACGGTATTCCACTATCTTCTGGTCCAATCACCAACCAGACACAAGCACTCCTTGTCACTACTAACGAGTCTCATATGGAGACCACCACTTTTGATATACTATCTTCACCCCATTTTTCTATTATTTTGGGACTCCCCTGGTTACACACACATCAACCAATCATAGATTGGAAAAGACGGACTTTGTCTTTCCCTTCTCACTATTGCGAGATTACGTGTAACCTCCCATCTTATGGAAAGATCCTGTCTGTGGTGTCAGATGAGATTGCACCACTATGCTATCAGGACCTGTCCGAAGTATTCCTTGAAAAAAATGCTCAAGTGTTGCCTCCGCATAGGGATTATGATTGCACTATAGATCTACTCCTTAACAGCAAATTGCCTTTCGGTCATGTTTATCCTCTTTCACAGAATGAACTTTCTCATCTCAAGAATACTTGGATGAGAATTTGACAAAAGGGTTCATCAGACCCTCTACTTCTTCCACAGCTGCAGGACTTTTCTTTGTCCGCAATAAGGATTCAAGTCTTAGGCCTATTATCGATTATAGGCAATTAAATACGATTACAATAAAGGATCGCTATCCTTTACCGCTCATCCCTGAACTCATTGAACAAGTGCGTGGGGCTACTTACTTCTCTAAATTAGACCTGAAAGGGGCATACAACCTAATCCGAATCCGTGACGGAGATGAGTGGAAAACAGCATTCAGAACCAGATACGGATTATTCGAATATCTTGTGATGCCATTCGGGTTGTGTAATGCTCCCGCAGCTTTCCAAAGGTTCATAAACGACATCTTTAGAGACTTACTTGATGTCTGTGTTGTAGTATATCTGGACGATATACTTATCTATTCTCGATCTCTCTCTGAACATATAAAACATGTAAGACTTGTGTTATCCAGATTACTCGCACACAATCTATACGTGAAATTAAAAAAATGCCTATTTCATAAAGAAGAAATATTATTCCTAGGATACATCATATCCAAAACCGGAATTAAGATGGATATGAGCAAGATATCCTGTATTCTGGACTGGCCTATACCAACAACTCATAAGGCATTACAGCGATTCCTTGGATTTTCAAACTTCTATAGGAAGTTCATCAAGAACTTTTCTGCCATTGTGAGACCTCTCACACAACTGACAAGTATAAAGAAACCATTCAAATGGTCAGAAGAAGCAAATCGAGCTTTCTGCTTGTTAAAAT
This sequence comes from Pelophylax lessonae, assembly GCF_965119305.1. Classification (NCBI taxonomy): domain Eukaryota; kingdom Metazoa; phylum Chordata; class Amphibia; order Anura; family Ranidae; genus Pelophylax; species Pelophylax lessonae. Next base: position 531,621,800 of record NC_138771.1, read on the forward strand.
CAAGCTTTACTTCTGCTCCCATACTACGCCATCCAGACCCATCCCTCCAATATATTCTGGAGGTAGATGCGTCAAATATGGCAGTAGGAGCAGTTCTCTCCCAACGACCAACAAATACTTCACCACTCCACCCAGTTGCTTTCTTTTCAAAATCATTAAGCAGCCCAGAGGTGAATTACCCAGTGGGTGAAAAGGAGTTGCTTGCCATTAAACTGGCACTGGAGAATTGGCGACATCTACTTGAGGGTACCCGGTTACCAATACTCATATATACAGATCATAAAAACCTTCAATACCTCCAGACTAACAAAACTTTCTCCCACCGGCAGGTACGATGGTCATTATTCTTCCTAAGATTCAACTTCTTAGTGACCTACACGCCTGCAGACAAAAATAAAAAAGCGGATGCGCTATCATGATTAACCGAAGATAACTGCGCTGAAATCCCTTCTATTCCTATAATACCCTATGAACGTATTATTGGGGTTGTTCGTTCCCTGAAGGAAGAGATTTTGCACAGTATAGGATTGGATTCACCTCCACCACAACTAAGTACTGATGCAGAAGGCTTCCTCTATTACAACGACAAACTCTACATACCCCCTACTATGCGCACCAAGATCTTGGAGTTATCACATGATGTGCCCATGGCAGGACATATGGGTATGACGAAAACCCTTAATTTGCTTGCTAGGCAGTTTTGGTGGCCTGATATGAAGACGTCTGTACAAAAATTTGTATCTTCATGTGACATCTGTGCAAGGTCCAAAATTGACACTACAAAACCATCTGGTCTACTCTGCAGTCTACCAATACCCCAAGTTCCATGGGAAGTTGTGTCCTTAGACTTTATAGTAGAACTACCACCATCTAAATGATTTAATACCATTCTAGTGTCAGTGGACCACCTGACAAAGATGGCACATTTCATCGCTATCCGTAGACTACCTTCATCTAAACAAACAGCAGAATTACTGATGAAACATGTGTTCAAGTTACACGGAATTCCAAAGACTCTTTTACTCGACCGTGGTTCACAGTTCATCTCCAAATTTTGGCAAGCTCTTTGTCAAATATTACGGATTGAGCGAAAGCTCACTTCTCCCTACCACCCTCAGACCAACGGACAGACTGAAAGAGTCAACCAGTGTATAGAACAATATCTGCGTTGCTACACATCATACCTACAGGATGATTGGGTGGACCTTCTCCCTCTGGCGGAATTTGCTTATAACAACGCAACCCACAGTACTACTAAGCAAAGTCCGTTCTACTTGAACTACGGGTTTCATCCCACACTTCTTCCACCACGCATCCTACCATCAAGTAACCCAGTAGCCTCAGACTATCTTACCCAAATAAAGGACTCTCTGGGTTTACTTAATACCACTATCTCACACGCCCATGGACAACAAAAAAGGTACTACGACCTACGTAGAAGACCTTCTCCTCAGTATGCTATTGGGGACCTCGTTTGGCTATCGACAAGAAATTTAAGATTAAAGATCCCTAGCAAAAAGCTTGGACCTTTATTTCTGGGACCCTTCCCAATTAAGAAACTCATTGGAAAAGCTGCAGTACAGCTCAACTTACCAGCAGATCTCAAGATCCATCCCATCTTCCATGTGTCGCTACTGAAACCCCATGTTCCTAATCAAGGAATAAGGCCTACCATCTTGCCTCCACTTCAGTACAAGTTGAAGGCGGAGAAGAATATGAGATTAAGGAGATTTTGGATTCTCGTATCCACAGAGGAAGACTCCAGTATCTCATAAGATGGAAGAACTATGGACCCCAAGACGACATTGGTTGGATACCACTGATGTTCACGCACCTAGGCTTATACGAAGGTTTCACTCGAAATACCCGGAGAAACCAGTGCTATAGGCCTTCCGGAGCCGGCCTTAAGGGGGGGGTACTGTAAGATTCTGGTACCTCTGGTACCCTTACTTTCTATTTTCTTTCAAATATGCGTCCCACCTTTCTAATTAGGTGGTACGCATACACCTTTAAGACAGATGACGTCATCGCCGAGCGCCGCAGAGCGGCTATTTCAACCGCCTGCGTTCTCTCTCATGTTGTCCGTTCAACCTGCCTGTGTGTCCACATGCTTACAAGCTTGTCTTGCTGCCGGAACCTCCAACTACTTTCTTTCACTTGGAACAGACCGGAACCTCGCTACTGATCCCTGTATCTCGCTACTGGATCACTCCCTCACTACTGGACCCTTCTACTACTAACCTTACTAAGTGATAAGTACCCCACAGGGGAATCCTCCATAACCTTACTTACACTATCTACCTCTGCACATTAAGGACTGTTACTATCTATGCATACTAATTCTATCATCTGCACTGTTACATAGATTGCTAGCTCTTGAGTCTACTACCATCTATCCTTGCACTGGGTTAGTCTATCCTGTATTTGTCATCTACTGTCCTTACCACCTGTTACCATACTCGATTACTAACCTATCTGCATTCTACCTAATACCATCTAATACTCTCCTGAACATTTCTATCAAGTGCTTACCATCTTTGTCACTGTTCACACCTGTCCCTTCAGCACATCATCTTCATACTATCATATACATCCTATCACTCCAGGAACATCTTATTGAGTGTGTATATCTGTATGCTGAAGCTGACAGGCCCACAGTGATGAGTCTGGAGAGTTGGATCTAGTTATTCAACACATCTCTACATGACTACTGAGTGGAGATTCTGCAGCTGCAAATCCAGCCTACTACAAAAACGCAGGAACGTTACAGGAATACATTACAATATCCATTTCAATCAGAAGGAAAATCAGAGGAAAACTCTTGGGAACCTGAGGAGAACTTTCGGGCCCCCAGATTGACTAGAGAACTTCATCAGAGGTTTCCTCACAAACCTGGACCTAAGATGTCCAAGGGCTGTCTTGAAAGGAGGGGAGTACTGTCAGGATCCAGGTCTGAACTTACAATCTCTGCAGTGTGTGGCTGCTGCTCTTCTCACTGTGCCACCAGGGTTGCTGAAGAGCTTGCTGCCCGATTCCTTGAACAGTCTTACTTTGTGTTTTGTTTCTCTTGAACCTTGGATCATTTGCTCCTCCCATGAACTTTCTGATTTAAGCCATATCTCTGCATTTCCTGATTGCCAGATTATTGTGCTGTCTTAAGCCAATATTTTATTTCTTGCATACCTGCTGCTGTCCTTTTTTTTCACTACCGCGCGTTACCAACCCTTGGCTTGTTCATTGACTATGCTTTGATCTGATCTCATCCAGCTACTACTTGTTACTGACTTTTTGGCTTGTTTATTGACTATGCTTCTACTTGATCCTTACCTGCCATGTCTGCTACCTGCCCCCGGCTTGCTCACCTCCTGGTGGGGTGATCTTGAGGACCCCAACCGGGTACTAACATGCAGAAAAACCCATGTCCATCATCAGGAGCTCTGGTAAATTCCAGTTAGAGCTTAAACCCCATACCTCAAATGAGCCCGCATCCTCCGCTAGGGGGATCTGCTTGTACATTTCCAGCTGACTAACTGTAAAAATCTCTACTGCTACAGCCACTCATCTTCAAGGCTGACCCCAGACCGTGACAATAGGTAAAAGCCTAAAGCAGAAATAAATATACTGTATTTACAAACGTACGGTATATAAATGAATATGGAAAGCTATTAAAGTATAAATTCGAATTGATTAAATGTTTAGGGGTTAGCTCATTCACTTATGCTCAATATCTTGTTTGTATACCTATTGCAGATCTGTGCAATGGATGATAGCATAGCTAGATTTGCATTTATCACAGACTGCACAGCTGCCAATATTATCAAGGTCTGCTTGTCCAACCTGACGCCTTCCTTGTTAATACTGAAGTGTTATGTCAGACTCAGCAGCTGAGGATTCACTGATAAGCCTAGCAGATAGCAGGTCATGCAATAAGCAGGTGCTCCCCATTTTCCAGCCAACATCACCGGCTATGTGTTTCAAATTAATTGACAATTTTAGTTTGAGTGGTCAGAACTGGCATAGAGACACCTCTTCTGAAATGAGCCTGGGCACAGACACTCTCAGTTCTGCCAAGATTTAACAATCTGTTTCAGGAGCAGCATGGCAGTCTATTGATCTATATCCCTGACATGAACAGGAATTAAAGGCTAAGCTCACTTTTTTTTTCCAGCTTCCCTATTTACCAGTATACTATTAATGTAATTCTGTTGCAGAAAATAAAAAGCTTTTTTTTGTATTTTAGGGCAGAGCCCCTAGACCAGGGGTGGGCAAACTGTTTGACTTGAGGGCGCAATGGGTTCATATATTGGACCCGGGGGCCAGACCAAGAGTAGATGGCAAAAAACGCTGTAAAAAATTGCGTGACTTTGAGGTCACAAAAGTGTGATAGGGGCCTTCAGTAATTAAGGTATAGTGTGACCCCTTTCAATGCAGAGAGACCAGCGTGCCCCCTTTCAATGCAGAGAGACCAGCGTGTCCCCTTTCAATGCACAGTGACCAGCGTGCCTCCTTTCAATGCACAGTGACCAGCGTGCCCCCTTCAATGCAGTGACCAGTGTGCCCCCTTTCAATGCACAGTGACAAGCGTGCCCCCTTTCAATGCACAGTGACCAGTGTGCCCCCTTCAAAACAGTGACCAGCGTGCCCCCTTCAATGCAGTGACCAGCGTTCCCCCTTTCAATGCAGTGACCAGCGTGCCCCCTTCAATGCAGAGACCAGCGTGCCCCATTCAATGCAGAGACCATCGTGCGTGCCCCCTTTTAATACAGAGACCATTGTGCTTGCCCCCTTTCAATGAAGAGACCATCGTGCATGCCCCCTTCAATGCAGAGACCAGCGTGTGTGCCCCCCTTCAATGCAGAGACCAGCGTGCATGGCCCTTTCAATGCAGAGACCAGCGTGCATGCCCCCTTCAATGCAGAGACCAGCATGCGTGCCCCCTTCAATGCAGTGTGGCCCCCCCAAGACCAGTGCACTTACCTGCAGCAGCAGCGGCGGCTTCTCCTCAGTCCCCGGCGTCTCCTTGAGTCCTCCCGCCTCCTCCTCGGTCAATGGCATGGGGTTTGCCTTGCAGCCAATCAGGAAGCGGGTATTAGAGCCGCTTCCTGATTGGCCAGGAGGAGGATCCGTGTGACAATAGTGAATTTTCATTCGCTATTGTCACACAATGGGTGGGCTCGGGGCGCACTGCTCTGCACCCCGGGTCCACCCTTTGCTGAAGCCTAGGACCGGCCGCTACTGTAAATTAATAAATTAGCTAGTGCTCCATGGGCCGATTAAATGGTCTGCCGGGCCGTAGTTTGCCCATTCTTGCCCTAGACCCACAGTCTGGTGTAGGTCCCTTTAAGTCAAACTCCCACAATTCTCTGGGCTCCCAGAATCCCCTGAGCTCTTGGACATGCCCAGGGGATATAAATTCCGGCTCTTCCCTGATTCCTGTGCTCAGAGAGACCCTGCCTGATGGGACAGCAGTGACTTTGCAAGTGAACTATTACCAGGGTTTTCCCTCATTAAGTCTGGTATGCGGGCCACCAGCTGTGAGCACAAGAGCATGCAGCATCTATCTAAGCCTCAGTCACTGGAGAGGACTTTGCTACAGTCCGTGTGGAGAGGCTGTCCATGCAGTAGGGTGGCCATATCTTCAGGCACCAGAACCACCTGACCAAACACAACAACAGCAGTGCCAGTGTGAAGCCTATGCCAGCCCCAAATGCACCCAGCCATGAGCTTTCCTAGAACCTTCCTTCATAAGGTGAACATGTGGAAAAATTGTCTTCTTTCCCTTTCAGAAGCTGAACTGAACTCAGGAACTCTACTGGCATCTATTGGCCATTTGTAGAACTGTTCTAATTTACTCTGTTCCTGTTTTCCCTACTGTTAATATTAATGTTCTATACTGCACTCCTCTGTTCATGTGATATCCCCCCATGCAATGTTATGTTGACCTCCATTGTTTAGTAAAGTAGAAATTGCATATTACCACTGGTCTGATCATTTGACTGATACCATTACACTACAGCATTACCTCAGCCTTCAGCATCTCTTATAAAGAAAAACTCCTCTGTTATTTCCCAGTGTTCATCCTTAGGGCATGAAAACATTTAGAAGTAGTTCAGAAGCTTACCTCATTAACATACACCCTGCCCTACCCCTCCATGGGATTGCTCCCATCCACCCCCGCAGTTACATGCGGACATTGTCAGTGAGCACTATTCTCCTTGAATATACAGTCAGTGTCTCCTTCTGCTGATAGAGCATTGCCTTCTTCTTGCATAAATTGTTTATTTGGCAGGGTATGCAGAAGCTGAGAAATCACATAACAGCCTATGTGGAGCAGAGCTGTAGTATTTAAAACAGGAGACATGTGTCTACGGAAGTCCGTAAAGCTCACCATACACTATACAATCTGATTGTACAATCTCCTTTAGATCAATCATCAACTATGTAGTGCAAGGGCCTGCCTGAGTGGATACAGAATGATTGGAAAGATAGGTGTGCCCTCCTAATATATAGTTTTGGTAAATCTAAAGGAGATTGTAAAGGGATTGTACAATCGGAATTATAGTGTATGGCCACCTTTGTACACCTAAAATGAACTAGTGGTGCTGTCAGTGCAATTGCTAATGACCGCACAAACACGGAAGCAAACATGCAATTTGTTGAGTGTAAAAATGTGCGACAGATTCAGCAAAACGCATGGTAAAAATGTGCAATCTGCAACAAAATGCCCCATAAGCTACTGTACTTTACTGTGCTTGTCACGCGTAGGGAAGCCCATTAGTGATGGACAAACATCGGCCGGGGCGGTTCGCGAACGTCAGCCGCAAATTTTCTCAAAAGTCCGCGAACCGTGAGTTTGCGGCTGGCCCCATTGACTTTAATGGGAGGCGAACTTTAAAAACCTTTAGGTCATATTTGCAGCCACAAATACTTACTAGCTGTGCACAAATAATCCCAGCACATGGACAATGTCATAACAGAAGTATTGCAATTGGAAAAGTTGCCCTAAAAAAATTTTTGTTACAGCAAAACATTTTTTTTTTTTTTTCATAAATCAGCCAGAACTGACAGCAGCTGGTAAATACATGTCTAATACATATAGGGTCCATTCACACATCTGTAAAATGGGTCCGCATCCATTCCACAGTTTGGCAGAACATTTACAGACCCATTGATTTTCAATTCCAGTCTGAAAAATTAGGCATTCACAGGATAAAGAAGTAAGTGTCGGCCATTCCAGGCCCCAAAAATTAGCCCACATGCGTTTACCTGACAGCTAAGAACGTTGCATTCTGTGGCTGAAAGTACATTAGGCATTCACAGGATACAGAAGTAAGTGTCGGCCAGTATTGGCCCCAAAAATTAGCCCACATGGGTTTACCTGACAGCTAAGAACGTGGTATTCTGTGGCTGAAGGTACATTAGGCATTCACAGGATAAATAAGTAAGTGTCGGCCATGAAAGGCCCCAAAAATTAGCCCACATGGGTTTACCTGACATGAGCTAGGCGAGTGCACTTATCGGTCACGATCCCCCCTGCTGCACTGAACGTCCTTTCGGACAGGACACTGGATGGGTGGCAAGCCAACAGTTCCATTGCAAATTGTGCAAGCTCTGGCCAGAGGTCAAGCCTGCCCACCCAGTAGTCTAGCGGTTCATCACTCCTCAGAGCATCTACATCGGCCGTTAACCCGATGTAGTCAGAAATCTGTTGGTCTAGGCGTTCCCTGATGCTGGATCCAGAGTACAGCTGTCGATGGTTCGGCTGAAAGAAGGATCTCATATCTGAAGTGACCAAGACATCTTCAAACCGCCCTCTTCTTGCAGGCGCTGTTGGATTGCTACCCGCAACTGTCTCTCTGTGACTGGAAATTCCTCTGCCAGCGCACGCGAAAGCAGAATGCAGCATTTCCCGCAGCAAGGCCTGGAAGTGCTGCATTCTGACCGCACTCTGTGATTGTGGTAACATTTCCACCATTTTTTGCTTGTACCGGGGGTCTAAGTACGTTGCCACCCAGTACTGTTTCTTGGCCTTTATGCTTTTTATATGGGAGTCCCCCTTAAAACACTGGAGCATGAAGGCCCCCATTCGCACTAAACTGGAAGCGGTGTAGTGGCCTGCTTCCAGCTCATCATCCAGGATAATGTCATCCTCGTTCTCCTCCTCCCATGCACGGATAACACCAGGGATCCCAGAAAGTGAAAGCATGCTCTTCTTGCTCCTCCTCATCCCCCCCCCGGCACCATCCTCCTCTGACTCCTCTTCAGACTCCTGTTGTTGACTTGTCTCAGATGGAGTAGCAAACACTGGGAATTCATCCAACATTGCGACTTCCTGATCTTCCTGCTCCTCGACGGCTTGATCAATGACACGATGCAATGCACGCTCCAGAAAGAAGGCGTAAGGTACGATGTCACTGATGGCGCCCTGGCCGTGACTGACCAGTTTGGTGATCTCATCGAATGGCTGTAGAAGTCTGCATGCATCCCACATGAGCAGCTACTGGCGAGGTGAAAAAAACCCAAGCTCCCCAGAACCTGTCCTGCTGCAGAGTTCGTACAGGTAGTCGTTAACTGCATGTTTCTGCTGGAGCAGTCTATCAAGCATATGCAACGTTGAGTTCCATTGCGTCGGACAGTCACAAATAAGATGCCTGTGGGCAGGTTGTGTCGCCGCTGAATGTCAGCAAGGTGAGCCATGGCTGTGTAAGATCTTCTGAAATGGCCCGAGATTTTCCTGGCCTGCTGCAAGACGTCCTGGACCCCAGGGTATTTGCCAACGAATCGCTGCACCACCAAGTTCAGGACGTGTGCCATGCATGACACGTGTGTAATTTTTCCCTGTTTCAGCGCGCTCAGCAGATTGGCACCGTTGTCACACACAACTTTACCAATTGTCAAAATGAGCGGTGTCATCCACGGATCTGCCTGTGAACACAAAGCTGAAAGGAATACAGGACCAGTGTGGCTCTTGGCTTCCAGGCACAACAGACGCAGCACAGCATGGCAACGTCTCACCTGGCATGTGGAATAGGTTCTGGGGATCTTGTGCGGCGCATTGGAAGAGACGGTAGCAGCGGAAAATGAGGAGTCAGCCAAGGAGGAGAGGGAGGATGGAGGAGGAGGAGGAGAAGAAGAGGCAGGCCTGCATGCAATCCGTGGCGGTACAACCAAATCTACACGGCTGCCACGGATTACATGCTTGACGGCCGTCGGAAGGTTCACCCAGTGGGCAGTAAAAGTTATATACCTTCCCTGCCCGTGTTTGCTAGACCATGTGTCTGTAGTCAGATGTATCTTGGCACCAACACTGTGTGCCAGAAATCTATTCACTTGCCGCTGAACATGGCCATACAGCTCTGGAATGCCCTTCTGCGAGAAATATTTCCTGCCTGGGACCTTCCATTGTGGTGTTCCAATGGCCACAAATTTACGAAAGGCCTCCGAGTCCACCAATTGATATGGCAGTAGTTGGCGGGCTATCAGTTCTGACAAGCCAGCAGTCAAACGTTGGGCAAGAGGGTTATCCAGCGTCATCATTTTTTTCCGCTCCAACATTTGGGCCACAGAAGCCTGCCTTTTTCCAGAAGAACGTGAGGATGGCATGATGGGAGGTGGAGTGGAGGACAATTGTGAGGAGAGAGGAGAAGGAGAAGAGGCTGGACAGTGAGAGCCTGGAGTGTGGCTTTGTGGGTTCTGACGGTGTTGCTCCCACTGGGCTCGGTGATGGGAGTTCAGGTGCCTGCTTAAGGTGGTTGTCCTTAGGTGCTAGGTGAGTGTTGGGCTTACCGCGACTTATGCGTTGACTGCAAAGGCTGCAGATGGCAACAATGTTGTCAGCAACGGACACATTGAAAAAAGCCCACACTGCGGAGCCATGTGCCAGCGTCCTGGGAGCGCCAGATGTGACTGACATGATGGCTTGCTCTTGATACATTTGCAGTCTGCTTTGTACCTCTTGTGCAATGCAAGTTCTGCCTGCCTCTCCTCCCTATCTGCCGGTCTGTCTCTCCCTCTGAACTCCCCCCCTCTTCCTCTCTTGTGGCCACCCACGTGACGTCCATAGACACGTCATCATCCACGTCACCTTCCCCACCACTGACATTCAAGATCTCGGAGTAGGCAGCAACAGCGGGGACCAACCTCCTTGGGCTGATCTGGGTACTGTCGTCAGACTGCTGAGTGGCGGCTGTTGCTACCTCCCCTTCCTGATCCGATGCCAAGAATGGCTGCGCATCGCAAATGTCTTGTGATGGATCGGAAAATAATTTCCAGTGATTCAAGCGGAGAGTACGTGGTGGTGGTGGTGGTGTTTGTGGCGGTGTCTTTGGGGGTGCACACAGCAGAGAGTGAAGAGGGTACAGATAGAGAGGATGAGGAGGGTGCAGAAGAGGAAGGCTAAGTGAGCCACTCAACCAAGTCTGGTGCGTCCTTTGACGTAATCAAACACACCTTCTGAAACTTCACACTTTGGCTACGGCCTACTGCTCCTGCCCTACCCCTACCACCCCTGCGTAAGTGTCTGCCTCTTCCTCTGCCTGTCATGTTTTTAAATTACCCTGTGACAAAAGTCTCTAGAGAATCGCAGTATATCTGGAAAAAGGTATATAACACCCCGCTTCAATCTGTGGTATTGGGGGCCACAGGTTTATCACACCAGTTCTAAAAATAATTGGCCAGTAACTGTTGTCACTGTGTGTAGCACAGTTAACACATCAAAAAAGGCCAAATTTTTGCAGGACTAAAATACACTCTTAGAAAAGTATACTGTTAAATAACACCCCACTTCAATATGTGGTATTGGGGGGCCACTGGTTTATCACACCAGTTGTTCAAAAAATTGGCCAGTGAGTTTGGCACTGTGTGTATCAGACTTAACGCAGCAAAAGAGGCAATATTGTTGCAGGACACAAATACACTTATGAAAGTATACTCAGATAACACCCCGCTTCAATCTGTGGTATTGGGGGGCACAGGTTTATTACACCAGTTCTACAAATAATTGACCAGTAACTGTTGTCACTGTGTGTAGCAGAGTTAACACAGCAAAAGAGGCCACATTTTTGCAGGACTAAAATACACTCTTAGAAAAGTATACTGTTAAATAACACCCCACTTCAATATGTGGTATTGGGGGGGCCACTGGTCTATCACACCAGTTGTTCAAAAATTGGCCAGTGAGTTGGCACTGTGTGTAGCAGAGTTAACACAGCAAAAGAGGCAATATTGTTGCAGGACACAAATACACTTGTAAAAGTATACTCAGATAACACCCCACTTCAATATGTGGTATTGGGGGGCCACTGGTCTATCACACCAGTTATAATACATTAAAAGTGCTTTTGTCACTGTTTGTAGTATTGCTGCAGCAATGCTCAGTCACCACACCAGTCACAATGCTGCACAGTGCACAATACAAATCCACTATAATATGCTTTCTATATTATAAAGTATATTATACCGTGGATTACACCCCTATATAGTGCAATGCACACCTATACCAAATAAATAGCAGCCCTTAAAATTACTTTTGTGGACATTAACAGAGCAATTTTTGTCACTGCTGATCTCTGTCCCTGGAGCACACTGGATACCAGTCCCTAAACTGAAAACCTGCACACCTATACCAAATAAATAGCAGTCCTTGAAATGACTTTTGTGGACATTAACAGAGCGATTTGTGTCACTGCCGATCTCGATCTGTCCCTGATGAACACAGCATACCTGTCCCTAAACTAAAAAAAAAGTGTAGTAGACCTATACCAAATACCAGCCCTTAAAAGGACTTTTGTGGATCTTAACAGAGCGATTTGTGTCACTGCCGATCTCGATCTGTCCCTGATGAACACAGCATACCTGTCCTTAAACTAAAAAGAAAGTGTAGTAGACCTATACAAAATACTAGCCCTCGAAAATACTTTTGTGGATCTTAACAGAGCTATTTGTATCTGGCAATCTGTCCCTGATGCACACAGCCAACCTCTCCCTATGCTGACAAAAAGCAGAATGTGAAATGGCCGACAGCTCAGGTCTATTTATAAAGGTAGGGGGCATGTCCATGTGCTGAAATGTTTCAATTGGCTGTCCCGTTCCACCTGACGGCTGTGTCATGGGTCAAAGTTCTCCCCAATGTACACTAATATGGCCGCCGCGAACAACGCCATGTGTTCGCAAAATTGGCGGGTAGCGAACAAGCAAAATTTGCCGCGAACCGACCGCCGGGCGAACCGCAAGGCCATCCCTAAAGCCCATTGAAATCAATGGGCCACTCAATGTGTGTCACTGGAAAAACACACCAAAAATGTGCACTCCCACTACACTGTGCGAATGGGGCCTGAAAGTGATATTGGTGTGTTTTCACCCTTCCCCTCCCTGAGCTGGCCCAGGATTACAAGAACATTGACAGCTGAATATCTCCCTCCCATGTACACTATAAGCAAGAAGTAGGAAAGTGGGTGGAAATAAAAGACAAAAGAGAAAACAGGCGCCTCTGAGTTAAGACTGCGATTTAATATGGCAAACAAGTAATAAAAACTTATATCAAGGTAAGTATAAGCAGACAAGATGGGTCCTTCCGGTGTCCATGTGGAGGCTGGGGCTTGGAGTCATCACTGTGGGTCTGTAATCATCTCCTCTCTTCCTCTTCCTGTCCAGCAGGAAGTGGAGGGTGTCACAGCAGTGAGATGGAGGCTTGGACAGCAGGGTGAAACCGCAGTGAGATGGAGGCTTGGGCTGCACAGTGGCCGTGATGCTTGTCCAGAGGATCTTCTGGCGTAATGACTGACGCGTTTTCGAGCATGCGCACTGTGGTGGGAAACCAGCGCGCGCTCCTTTTTGAAAGTCGGACGTAAAAGGGAAAAAGAAGGACCAATTTATGTGTTCCGGGACAATGCCCTCTGGTGGTGAAGTTATAAAATTACTATCAAAGTAAACATGACTCTACGTTATAGCTGTATGAGGAACAATGCCCTCTGGTGGTGAAGTTATTAAATTACTATCAAAGTAAACATGACTCTACGTTATGGCTGTATGAGGAACAAGGGTCCCTCTAGAGGTCAAACCAGTAAGAAATAAAAATAAACAATAATATACATGTGATACGATGCATGAAGAGAATAGTGCCATAGACAATGAGAGGAAAATTAGAGAAAAAAAAAAAACATGGGATGAAATGAGAAATAAATGATAAATGTGGAAATAAAATAAAATATGAATAAAAATAAAATATAAAAATTAAATTAAAATAAAAATAGAAATAAAAATCAAAAATGGGAAATTAAAAAGTAAGAATAAAAATAAATGTAAACAAAATAAAGAATTGTATGTGATGTATGCATATCATTAACTGAGACTAAATATACAATAAAAAAAAAAAAAAAAAAAAAAAAATTATTAACTGTGTGTAGCCAGGTGCTTGGCAAAGAGTGGAGAGTAAGAAAAACGCTACAACACTACTACATAATGGTGGCCTGAGTAGGATCCAGAGTGCTGAGTCCAGGTGTGCCAACAGCCAGAGTCACCTGGGTGCAGAGCAGAGAGTGGACTAATTGCTGCGTGTGACCAGATGGTGAGCTGGTGACATTGCCCCATATTTTAGCCATTCTCATAGATGCACTCTATACTAGTTATAGGACTATTATTCACATTGCAGTTAAGACTTACATGCACTGTGGACTTTGCTAAATCATAATTAATCCCAATCTAGTGGTACAGAACTCTAATATAAGTTCCCTGGGCATAGTAATTATACTGTCTAGCGGACTGAGTCTAAAAATACCTTCCGTGTATTAATTTATGCTCAAACCACCATTTATTTCAAACTGTAAGTTCATTTATCGCTAAACAGTCCTGTACCTATTTCCTGGTGCTAATTCACAGTGGTAAATGTTAAAGGTATCTATACTCATGTTCTTATAAGTGCTTGCAATAACTTTCATTCAACCGTGTGTTTTTAGAAGGGCTGAGGTTGTTCTTGGAGTCGAGATACAGAACAGAGAACCCATAAGCAGCTCCTGCGTGGGGTAGCGATACACGTATGTAAAAAAATCAAGGTAATTCTCCGGCAGTTTGTTGGCACATTCACTGTTGTTGTTGGCACATTCACTGTTTTTTTTATGATAGTGGTGGTGTTGGTAGTTTATGATAATGTTAGGTGAACTGGTCTGTCCATCTGTGTATGTATTCTATGATGATTCCTCAGCTTTCTGCTGGCATAATGCCACCATCTTAACACTATCAGCCCTGTCCTCAGTGTTAAGCCCCACTGCTTCTTATTGTGCTTGTACAGGTCCTGCACACAGTTGGTATCGGGCATCAAAGCTCTCCTGAAAGGCCACTATGTGCCACATGAGACCAGATGCTTGTACCTTGGTAGAAAACCCATGGCCTGAAAGCTGGAAATAACTTTAAATAGACACCGCTACTCCAGTGATCTCCACTTGCTTCCAGGTCCTGTACTGAGCAGATGGCCTGCTGCACTGTGAATACAGGAAGTCAGACGCTCTGCATGGAAGCCATTCAGAGAATGCTTTGCATTTTCTGAATGAATGCAAACTGTTCTCTGATTTGATGAGGTGGACTGTGTGATTATCCCCCCACCTATCCACCTCATCCAATCAGAGGGTGTTTTACATTCATTAAGTAAATGCAAAGCACTGGCTGAATAGCAGCCAACCTCCTATGTTCACACAATGCAGTAGGCTGGCCACTCAGTATGGGACCCGGTGTAACGTTAGAAAACCATACCTCATGAAAATTCCATACCCACGTCACTTCCTGTCAGAAACGTAATGGAACAGCTGAGCAGCGTATCAGTGCGCATGCTCACAGCTCCGGATACGTCATTGAACAGCTGAGGAGCTTACATGCTCGGAGGGTATGGAATTTTCACGGTAGTGTGTGTAACGTTTAACCGCATCAGCTGTTGCGGCGGTTACATAAAAGGTTACATAAAAACAGCTCGGCTGCAATATGAGTCATTTCCGCTCCTATCCCTGTCACTTCCCCGATCTCTGCTACTAAATGTAAAAGTGGTGGCGGGTGTATGAAATCTAAATGACGGAGATCTCGGCTCTGTGATTTATATTTCCATTGACCTGCCGCCGCTTTTACATTTAGTAGCCGAGATCAGGGAAGTGACAGGGGTAGGAGCGGAGATGACTCATGTTGCAGCCGAGCTGTTTTAATATAACCGCTGCAACAGCTGAGGCGGTGTAACGTTACACACACACTACCGTGAAAATTCCCTACCCTCCGAGCATGCGCACTAGTAAGCTCCTCAGCTGTTCAATGACGTAGGTGCTGACGTAGGTGCACCGGAAGTGACGAGGGTATGGAATTTTTACGGGTATGGTTTTTTCACGGAACACTGGCAGCAAGTTAAGATCATTGGAGTAGTGGTGTCTACTTCAGTGATTTCCAGTTTCCAAGGGCATCTGCCAAGTACGATATATACACTACGTAGTTACATTGGTTCAAGCTAGATCAATGCAACAATGTAAAAATGCTCTATGCCTGGAATTCATCTTTAACATACAGTATCTTAAGTCCAGATTCCTTGAATATATAGTTGGTTTGTTCCAAAGTGGTTTATTTACTTCTGAAATTCTCATTTATAGTTTGTACAGTAATCAAGGCTGTTATCTTCTGTCATGCCAAGGTTTTAGTTTAGGCAGCTGCTATTTATTATTTTGTGATTAGGCCCTCTGAAAAGCTGTCTTTTGTTATTGTAAGATAATGTGTGGGCTTGTACTTGGATATACTAAACCTTCATTCCCTGGTAAACACAGACAATGCATACAAGCATTGGGCTCTAAACAGGTTAGGTTAATATGAGACAGTCTTCAAAAAATAGCCACTTCTTCCCATAGATTAACCTGGAAAAACTGCCTCTTACCCAACTTTATTCTTAATGTAGGCTGTAGTGCACATATTGTTTAAGGCAACACGGACAAGAGTGAATCTTCAGCACTGTGTGTAGGGCCTACAGAACTTTTAAAGTCTACAAAAAAGTGAAATATTTAAATAGCTAGACAAATTTGAAAAAGTATGAAAAAATATACAAAAATATAGGAATTTTATTATAACTAAGACATTACTTACAGTACCTCTCTTCCTTTCACTGAGATCCTCCCCCTCCAATGCCACCCCCCCATCACCATAATCTTTCAGTGCGGCGGGGTTAATATAACTAAGGGTCTGTGACAGGCTCCTGTCAAGAGTGCCTGGTTATGCTCATTCGTTCAGCCCAACTGCTCATTCATAGAAGCCATTACTGAAATGGGATCTATGAATGGAGCGCGGGTGGAGGATCGAGAATTAGAACCAGCGTCAGCGTTCATGAGGGTTGAGGTAACAGTTCAATGGGCATAACCAAAGAGCCTGCTAAACATCTACATGAGGCTGGTAATTTCAGGGGGAGGGGGGCATATTGGATCTTCCTAATTACTTGACCAGTGCAGAACTGTACAAAGGTTGGCCTTAACAAAGCAAGCATTCTACACAGTCATGGCCCTTTGGAACACCAACCTGTATCAGAAATCAGAGTCAGCCAGGAAAGAGCATCAAGACTCCACAGATTTCCAATTTTCTCGCCTTTCCTTTAGTTGATTGGTTAACGCCGTCCATGTGACGTTGAATTCCTGTAATCCATACTAAAATTGGTGCAGTATCAGCGCTGCTTACTCAGTGTGTGTTCTTTTTGTATTCACATACCCAAAAATTATAGCTCCTAATAAACCGTGTTAAGCCAAAGTGCCAGTGCTAAACTGTATCAA
The DNA here is from genome assembly GCF_965119305.1 of Pelophylax lessonae. Taxonomy (NCBI): domain Eukaryota; kingdom Metazoa; phylum Chordata; class Amphibia; order Anura; family Ranidae; genus Pelophylax; species Pelophylax lessonae. The sequence continues at coordinate 531,638,572 of NC_138771.1, forward strand.
ATGTATAATACATAAAACTTTCCAATATACAATCGTGATCATAAATACTAATAAAATTGTGCACATAAATACAAAGTATCAAAGTGGTAGTGCTTAATAAATATATATAAATAAGTATCTCCAAATAAATTCATGTAAAAAAGTTCATAAATTCTTCAATTGATTATATTGTGCTAAGTGACAGTCTCTGTGCAAATCAACAAATCCAAAAAGTGCTAGGTGCTTGTACAGGATATACTATTCAAAGTGCCGGTGCTCATATATTGTGAGTAGGTGCTCCCCTCTCGGTCCCCTACTCACCAGAAGACAGTCAAATATAAGCCTTAAGGATAATCCTTATTGGGTTAAGAGCCACGGAGGACGCCAACCAGCAAACAAATGGTTCAAACACTCTGTAGATTGTCCCTCTGCTTGCAGGGCAAATGTTTCTTCTTCCAGAATCTGTAAGGAAACCGCTATTAACCGCTGAAGACTTCTCATGGAGGAGGTAAAGGACACGCCACGTTCTATGACAGGACAAGCGGAAAACTCCACAGTGCGAGGCGACACTTCCCGGACCATTCACTCTCATAGAGAGCATCAATGCGACCGCAACTGCAACTGCAAATGTGCATGAAAAAGTGCATAAAAAATACATAAAAAAGTTCATGGTGGTAAGACCCAATAAGCGAATGGGTGGATAAGGGTACACTCTCCAAGGGATAAAACTCTAATCACAAACCCTTCACCATATAGGCACCCGATGTGTGAGTGTGCTTACCAGAAAGCACAGACCCCTTAATTACAGGGGGTCAATGCAAGCAGGGTATATCTTATCGACCAGTATCCAAGCATATGAGAACAAGCCCTCTAGAGTAGTCCAACCGCCTGTAAACCACAGAACTCCACACTCCTCCTCCTTCTTACGCTCATCAGCGATATGTAAACAAAAGGAATGGCCAGGATAGTGAAGTATGTATAAACAGTTTATTAAAGATAGGTGGACACACTTACATCAAGGACATGGAAACAGGCAAAAGGCTCAAGATCCGAGATTTGGACTCAGGACGGTACTGCTCCCGCGTTCACAGGTCCTATCCAAATGGTCTCAGAGATGGCAATGATATCAGGATGATTGTATTCCCGACCGGTTTCGTCGGCACATAAGCCGTCGTTTTCAAGGGTCATGTCATGAGTGTACCCTTATCCACCCATTCGCTTATTGGGTCTTACCACCATGAACTTTTTTATGTATTTTTTATGCACTTTTTCCATGCACATTTATTGTACTTTTTAATTAACTATGTTTTTTGATATTTATTATGCACTTTTATGATTAATTCCTTAGACATATTTACTACTATTGCACTTTAAGGTGAGCGCAGCTTAGTACACCTTGTGTGTATCCAGGGCCGATCCTAGGGTCACAGGCGCCTGGGTGCAGAAATTTTTATGGCGCCCCCACATGGGCGTGGTCATCTTACTAACTCCTCCCCTTTACAAAATGTCAATGTCTCAAACACAGAGATGCTCCCCTAAGAAGTCGTCCTTACCCCGGGACCCTCCCACGATCTCTTAACAATAAACAAATTACAGTAAGAGAAGCAGAGTACTCTAATGGGAACTGGAGGGGGGTCTCTCTAATGGACACAGAGAGGACATCTGTTAGAGAGTCTGTTAGACAGAGCCCCCAGACAGGAGATGGTAAGAGACTGCAGACTTGATACAAGAGATGGTCAGAGACTGCGGATATGATACAAGAGATCAATGCATTGATGCAGCCTCATCAGTGCCCACCAAATGCAGCCACATCAGTGCCCACCAAATGCAGATTACCAGTGCCCACCAAATGCAGCCTACCAGTGCCCACCAAATGCAGCTTACCAGAGCCCACTAAATGTAGCTTACCAGTGCCCACCAAATGCAGCCTTATCAGTGCCCACCAAATGCAGATTACCAGTGCCCACCAAATGCAGATTACCAGTGCCCACCAAATGCAGATTACCAGTGCCCACCAAATGGACATGGTACAGGGGGGAGATGTCTGAGGCTGTGGACATGGTACAGGGAGGAGCTGTCTCAGGCTGCGGACATGGTACAGGGAGATGTCTGAGGCTGTGGACATGGTACAGGGGGGGAGATGCCTGAGGCTGCGGACATGGTACAGGGGGGAGCTGTCTGAGGCTGCGGACATGGTACAGAGGGGAGCTGTCTCAGGCTGCGGACATGGTACAGGGGGGAGATGTCTGAGGCTGCGGACATGGTACAGGGGGTAGATGTCTGAGGCTGCGGACATGGTACAGGGGGGGAGATGTCTCAGGCTGCGGACATGGTATAGGGGGGAGCTGTCTCAGGCTGCGGACATGGTACAGGGGGGAGCTGTCTCAGGCTGCGGACATGGTACAGGGGGGGAGATGTCTCAGGCTGCGGACATGGTACAAGGGGGGAGATGTCTCAGGCTGTGGACATGGTACAGTGGGGGAGATGTCTGAGGCTGCGGACATGGTACAGGGGGGAGATGTCTGAGGCTGCGGACATGGTACAGGGGGGGAGATGTCTGAGGCTGCGGACATGGTAAAGGGGGGAGATGTCTGAGGCTGCAGACATGGTACAGGGGGGAGATGTCTGAGGCTGTGGACATGGTACAGGGGGGAGATGTCTGAGGCTGTGGACATGGTACAGGGGGGAGATGTCTGAGGCTGCAGACATGGTACAGGGGGGAGATGTCTGAGGCTGCGGACATGGTACAGGGGGGGGATGTCTGAGGCTGCAGACATGGTAAAGGGGGGAGATGTCTGAGGCTGCGGACATGGTACAGGGGGGAGATGTCTGAGGCTGCGGACATGGTACAGGGGGGAGATGTCTGAGGATGTGGACATGGTACAGGGGGGAGATGTCTCAGGCTGCGGACATGGTAAGATGTCTGAGGCTGTGGACATGGTACAGGGGGGAGATGTCTGAAGCTGCGGAAATGATACAGGGGGGGGGAGATGTCTCAGGCTGAGGACATGGTACAGGGGGAAGCTGTCTCAGGCTGCGGACATGGTACAGGGGGGAGCTGTCTCAGGCTGCGGACATGGTACAGGGGGGAGCTGTCTCAGGCTGCGGACGTGGTACAGGGGGGAGCTGTCTCAGGCTGCGGACATGGTACAGGGGGGAGATGTCTCAGGCTGCGGACATGGTATAGGGGGGAGCTGTCTCAGGCTGTGGACATGGTACAGGGAGGAGATGTCTCAGGCTGTGGACATGGTACAGGGGGGAGCTGTCTCAGGCTGCGGACATGGTACAGGGGGGAGCTGTCTCAGGCTGCGGACATGGTATAGGGGGGAGCTGTCTCAGGCTGCGGACATGGTACAGGGGGGAGCTGTCTCAGGCTGCGGACATGGTACAGGGGGGAGCTGTCTCAGGCTGCGGACATGGTACAGGGGGGAGCTGTCTCAGGCTGCGGACATGGTACAGGGGGGAGATGTCTCAGGCTGCGGACATGGTATAGGGGGGAGCTGTCTCAGGCTGTGGACATGGTACAGGGGGGAGCTGTCTTAGGCTGCGGACATGGTACAGGGAGGAGATGTCTCAGGCTGTGGACATGGTACAGGGGGGAGATGTCTCAGGCTGAGGACATGGTACAGGGGGGAGATGTCTCAGGCTGCGGACATGGTACAGGGGGGAGCTGTCTCAGGCTGTGGACATGGTACAGGGAGGAGATGTCTCAGGCTGTGGACATGGTACAGGGGGGAGATGTCTCAGGCTGAGGACATGGTACAGGGGGGAGATGTCTCAGGCTGCGGACATGGTACAGGGGGGAGCTGTCTCAGGCTGTGGACATGGTACAGGGGGGAGCTGTCTCAGGCTGCGGACATGGTACAGGGGGGAGCTGTCTCAGGCTGCGGACATGGTACAGGGGGGAGCTGTCTCAGGCTGCGGACATGGTATAGGGGGGAGATGTCTCAGGCTGCGGACATGGTACAGGGGGGAGATGTCTCAGGCTGCGGACATGGTACAGGGGGGAGCTGTCTCAGGCTGCGGACATGGTACAGGGGGGAGCTGTCTCAGGCTGTGGACAGGGTACAGGGGGGAGATGTCTCAGGCTGCAGACATGGTATAGGGGGGAGCTGTCTCAGGCTGCGGACATGGTACAGAGGGGAGATGTCTCAGGCTGCGGACATGGTACAGGGGGGAGCTGTCTCAGGCTGCGGACATGGTACAGGGGGGAGATGTCTCAGGCTGCGGACATGGTATAGGGGGGAGCTGTCTCAGGCTGCGGACATGGTACAGGGGGGAGATGTCTCAGGCTGCGGACATGGTACAGGGGGGAGCGGTCTCAGGCTGCGGACATGGTACAGGGGGGAGATGTCTCAGGCTGCGGACATGGTACAGGGGGGAGATGTCTCAGGCTGCGGACATGGTACAGGGGGGAGATGTCTCAGGCTGCGGACATGGTATAGGGGGGAGCTGTCTCATGCTGCGGACATGGTACAGGGGGGGAGATGGTCAGGTGCTGTGGTAGCAGGCGCTGTGGTGGCAGGCGCTGTGGTGGCAGGCGCTGTGGTGGCAGGTGGGCAGGTGCTGTGGTGGGCAGAGGGGAGAGGGCACTGTGGGGTCTGTCAGCCAGGTGTTGCTGAGGCCTGAGGGCGGCTGAGTGAGCTTCAATAACATTGTTGTTGTCATTTCTTTTTCAATGTCCTACCTTACCTGAGAACTAGCAGCACGCAGCAGACAGACCAGATGCCAGTTCAGTTCTTCAGTTGCAGGGCAGTTCTTCTTGGTTCCTCTTCTCTTCAGGCAAGAGGCCAGGCACCACCGAGGCACGTCAGGCGGTCTTCTTCTTCTTACTTTCGTTTCAGGGGCTCCTCCAACGCACAGCGCGCTGCTGGAGGGGGTGGGGGTGGAGCGCCAGCCCGCCCCCAACACTGTTTACTAGGCGGACGCGGAGGAATACTGTAGATTCCTCCTCCGCTCTGAATGTTGGGGCGGCGGGCCGGCCCGGGCATATGACGTCACTGGTTGCTAGACGCTAAGCGGTCCTAGCATAGCAACCAGTGATACAGCAGGCCCGGATCATGGAGGAACAAAGCAGAGAGGCTGCCCTGCGCTGCGGCTGTGGCTGCCGCCCGGCCGGACTGGTCAGTAACCGTGCGGGCTGACAGTGTTGGAAGCGGGGAGGGAGCTAATACTAATTTACATACAGTAACTCTGAGTCACTGCCAGCTTCGGCCGGCCCGGCGGCGCCCCCCCTTTTTAACACAGTGATGCGCCTGGGTGCGCTGCACCCTCCGCACCCGCTCAGGATCGGCCCTGTGTGTATCATATAAAATAAATCTTCTTATAGCCTAGGCCCTCTTTATGTAGAGAAAAATTATTTTTTTCAGATCACTAGAGAGTTCTTTGCCATGAGGTACCACGTTGAATCTCCAGTGACCAGTATGAGAGAGTGAGAGCGATAACACCAAATATAACACACCTGCTCCTCATTCACATCTGAGACCTTGTCACACTAACGAATCACATGACATCAGGGAGGGAAAATGGCTAATTGGGCCCCATTTGGACATTTTCACTTAGGAGTGTACTCACTTTTGTTGCCAGTGGTTTAGACATTAATGACTGTGTGTTGAGTTACTTTGAGGGGACAGCAAATTTACTCTGTTAGGGCTCTTTCACACAGCCGCTCCGTGTGTCCGCAAATCATCCTATTTGTTTGCGGATGATTTGCGGACATAATGTAAGTCTATGACATTGCGGATGTCAGCGGAATACCATGCGCTGACATCCGATTTTCCTCCTTTCAGTTCTGTTTCGTTTTTTGGAACGGAACAGAACCCTATTTTTGTTCCATTGAAAAAAACGGAAAGGAAGGTGTCATCCGCTGACATCCGCAATCCCCATAGACTTACATTATGTCCGCATATCATCCGCAAACGGATGGGAGGATATGCGGACTTACAGAGCGGATGACACAAATGTCATCCGCTCCGTGAAAAAAAAAAAAAAAAAGTCCCGCAGCGGAGCTTTCACACGGAGCCCTTATACAAGCTGTACACTCACTACATTACAAGCTGTACACTCACTACATTATATTGTAGCAAAGTGTAATTTCTTCATTGTTGTGACATGAAAAGATAGAATCAAATATTTCCAAAAATATGAGGGGTTTACTCACTTTTGTGAGATAATCTATATACAGTAAACCCCCGCTCCATCGTGGTTCAGTTTTTGCGGTCCCGGTATATTGCGCTTCTTTTTGTAATGTTATTTTACTATATAAATCATTAAAAATGAAATATTTTTGTGTTTTCCATAGCTCTTGCTATGTCTCTCAGTATCTTTTATGTGTTTAAATGAGTTTCTATTGTTTTAAAAGTGTGTTTAAAGACCTTAAAATGCTTTTACACGTACAGTGACAGTAAAAAAAACATGCCTACAATGCATTTTAATAGGGTTTTTCTATTTCGCGGAATTTCACTTTTCGCGGCTGGGTCCGGAACGTAACCCCCGCAATGGAGGGGGGTTTACTGTATATATCCCAAAATGTGTGTATGTACCTTGTATGTATTTTTAAAACAATAAAAATTAATGGCAAAGGTTCATTGGTTCATTGATAAAGTTAAACTCCAACTTTCTTTTAGCTAGAAGTAAATAGAATGATCAGTCCCAGCATAGATCATCCTTGTTGCTTTGTTGTCTGCAGGTCCCCTGATATTCTGGGTTTAGTGTTGGCTTTGAATGTAGACTGAGGGCCTTCCAGCCTTCCAGCCACTTCTTGCTCCATCTCTAGCCTAGATCACACCCCTTTGTAGTCTGCAAATGATGTAACTTCCTTCAAAGCTCTTATGGTGGGTAGGATGGAATACATCCTAATTAGCATTTAGTCTTGCGCAGTCACACCTACAGGAAGAGTCCAAACCTCCCAAGTCCCAAATCACAGATCACAGCATTATTCAAAAAAAGGAAAGCCATCCCTATAATATATACAGCCTGCTGGGAAAGCTAGTTGTGCTGATGCTGGAAGGGATGAATAGACAGCCTTGGTACACACAGCACAACATAAGTCACGTGACTTCCAGCACGAATATCACAGATTATCACTATCACACAGAAAATGCATACTTTTTCTTGCAGATGTGAATGAATGGTAACCCAAGCATGACATGCGTTTTCACGTGTTTTTCAAATGCACACAATGTTGGTTGTCGCTCCATTGGAAATGCGCAAATGCAAATGCAGCCTATATGGTATCATAAGCATGACGCACAGTGCTACACATATCTAAAGCAAATGGCAAAGCATGCGTTTTCTTGCAGCTTACTGTGCGTTTGGAAACACGCAGATGTGAATATATGGTAATGCAAGCACACTGCGTGTTTTCTAAACACACAGAAAAGCATACATTTTCTTGCCGGATGCTGTGAGCAAATGCAAACGAATTCTAACGCAAGCACAATGAGTGTTGCCGCGCCTTTTTGAAAAGCATGGCATGGTGCATTTTCTTGTGGGTTGCCATGCATTCAGAAACATGCAGATGCTAGAGAAAAGTAACACAAGCATGCCCTGCATTTTCTTGTGGATTCTTGTGGATTTGGCAATGCACAGATGTGAACGAATGGTAACACAAACGCGACGCGCGTTGCCATCTGTTTTTGAAACTCATGACAAAGCATATATTTTCTTCGCAGGTATCTGTGCAAAGTGCAATTTGCATTGCCACTAGTAATGGGCCAAACACCCCCCTGTTCGGTTCCCACCAGAACATCTCTAACAGGGAAAAAGTTCTAGTGAACATGCAAACTCTATTAACCACTTTAAGACCGGAAGGATTTGCCCCATTCCTGACCAGGCCCTATTTTGCGATTCGGCACTGCATTGCTTTAACGGACAATTGCATGGTCGTGCACCGCTGTACCCAAATAAAAGTGATGTCCTTTTTTTCCCCACAAATAGAGCTTTCTTTGATGGTATTTGATCACCTGTGCGATATTTATTTTTTGCGCTATAAACAAAAAAAGAGTGACAATTTAAAAAAAAACAATATTTTTAGGCCCCGTTCACATAGGGACATTGAAGTCTATGGCGGTCGCCTCCTGGTTGCCCCAAAGAAGCTCCGGACCCTTTTTCTAAGTCGGTCGACTTGTGTCGCTCCTATTAGAACGGGTCCGCAGCTTCCCTATGGGAGGCAACCTGCGGCGACCTGTGAGGCGACCAGGTCGCCTCACAGGTCGCCCTAGTGTGAACCGGGACATAACATTCTGCTATATGACATTCTCAAAAAAAAAAAAAAAATTAAAAATCTAAATCTTTTAACAGAATCTTTTATCTTTTTAGGCCAATTTGTTTTCTGCTACATATTTTTGGTAAAAAAAAAATTGCAATAAGCGTATTTTGATTGGTTTGCGCAAAAGTTATCGTGTCTACTAACTACCGGAAAGATTTATGTCATTTTTATTGTTTTTTTTTTTTATTACTAGTAATGGTGGCAATATGCAATTTTTTGCTGGACTGTGACATTGCGGCGGACAGATCGGACCCCTGACTGACATTTTTGACACTTTTGGGGGGACCAGTGACATTACTAAAAATATACACTGATACTGTAATAATAACATTGGCAGGGAAGGGGTTGACATTATGGGTGATCAAGGGGTTAAATGTGAGCCTAGGGGAGTGATTCTAACTGTGGGGGGGGGGGGTGTGGCTTCTGAAATAGCCATAGAGACATGTGATCCTATATAGAAGGATCGCATGGGCTCTATGATCATTTCAGGGAGAAGAATGGTCAGCTGTGTTTACAACTGCTGACCGTTCCTCTCTCTCAGCGGGGAACGATCGTGGGTGTCAGGCAGTCCATTATCATCGGATTCCCCATAGAGGAGAGCGGGGCTCTGACAGCTCCGTCTCTGCACACAGAGCGGAGACGGAGCTGTCATCCAACTGCTCAGCAGGGATCGGCAGATCGATACCCGCTGAGCAAAACGAACGAGTGAAATAATATGCACTTTTACTGTATAAATGACACTAACAGGGAAAGGTTTAACACTGGGGGTGATCAAGGGGTTAAATGTGTTCCCTATTTGTTATTACTAACTGTGCGGGTGGATTTAAAGATCGGTGATTCAGCTTAGCTGAATCACACGATCTTTCCCTGCCTCTCTGACAGGAGAGCCGTCTTGCATTGTTTACATACCAGACGGCTCTCCTGTCAGTTTTGCAGAAGATCGCGGGAGGCCGGCGGCGATTGAGCCCGTTCCTTCTGCGGTCTGCCTCCCGCTGTGTCTAATCACAGTGGGAGCGAGGCTCCGGTAGTACTAAACCTCGTGCACATAATCACGTAGATCTACGTGATTATGCGCAGCCGAGCCGCCCTGCCGCAGTAAATCTGCGTGGGGCAGTCGGCAAGAGGTTAAATGCTTATATGCACATTATTGCCATAAGAAGTGTATGGGGACCTGGGTACTTGCCTGGGTGACATGTTTTAATGCAAAAAATATTTTTTAAAACAATAGTTTTTTTTACAGACGTAGTGATTTTCATGATGTTTAAAGTGAAACAATAAAAATGAAAAATTCCTTTAAATCGTTTCCCGGGAGGGTCCCCTTCATGTGCCTGTAAAGTGGCACATCTGTATGATGTATGGAGCCTGCTGCAGCAATACTGACATATCTAAAGGAAAAAATGTCATTAACCACTTTACCACTAGAGGATTTTGCTGTCTTACGTCTGGGCCACTTTTTGCGATTCGGCACTGTGCAATTTTAACTGACAATTGCGCGGTCGTGCGATGCTGTACCCAAACGAAATTTACGTCCTTTTTTTCCCACAAACAGAGCTTTCTTTTTGTGGTATTTGATCACCTGTGCGATTTTTACTTTTTGCTCTATAAACAAAAAAAGAACGTTTATTTTGAAAAAATAACAATATTTTAAACATTTTTTTATATGAAATTCCCCCCCAAAAAAATTTAAAAATCACATTTTTTTTAAATTTTTGGCCAATTTGTTTTATGCTACCTATGTTTGGTAAAAAAAAATCACAATAAGCATATTTTGATTGGTTTGAGCAAAAGTTATTGCGTTTACTAACAAAAGGAAAGATTTCTGTCCTTTTTGGTGTTTTTTTTTTGACGCGTAATAGCGGCGATCTGCGATTTTTTTGCGGGACTGCGACATTGCGGCGGACAGATCGGACCCTTGACTGACATTTTTGACACTTTTGGGGGTACCAGTGACATTACTGCAGTAATCAGTGCTATATATATGCACTGTTACTGTAAAAATGACACTGGCAGGGAAGGGGTTAATTTTATTGGAGAGGGAGGGGTTAATGTATGCCTGGTGCTTACTAACGTGTGTGGGGGAAGGTGACTGTGTGACACAAGGACAGATCGAGGGTTCAACTATGCTGAACCCTGCAATCTGACCCTGCCTGTCACTTAGGAGATCCGCCTGCTTGTGTTTACACAAGCAGGCGGATTCTCCACACTCGATTCCCCGACGATCGGCCCCTGGCCCGACTCCCGCTGTGACTGAATACAGTGGGAGCGAGCGAGAAGGGGGGAGTGTCTGGCGACGTAGGTCTACGTCGCCAGACGATAACGAACCATTTTGCCGCAGTAGGCTCAACGTGAGCAGATGGCAAGTGGTTAAAACTTGCTTGCGTCTGTAATGTATTGTCGGCTCCTGGCAATACAGATAAAAAAAAAAAAAAAAACGGCTTTGAGTCCTCCCACCAGTCCATACCAGGCTTGACTTGAGGGAACCCCCCCAAAATCTATATCAGACCCTTATCAGAGCATGCAGTCTGGCAGGTCAGAAAAGGGGGGGGGGCAAGCAAGCACCCCCCCCTCCTGAACCATACCAGGCCACATGTCCTCAATATGAAGGAGTAGGTGATTTGGGCAGGGGGGCTATGACCAAGGGCCTGCGGGTGTGGGGGCTTATCGGAATCTGGAAGCCCCCTTTAACCCCATATCCTGGCCCCCCCATGTGAGTAGGAATCGGGTACATCATACCCCTACCCATTCACCAAAAAAGTGTAAAAAGGTAAAAACCGCAGAACACAGTTTTTGACAAGTTCTTTATTGAAAAGAAAAAAACCGAGTGTCCCTCAATGAAAATCCATTATCAATCACGACACCTGCCAGACCTGTAAAAAAGAAAAAAATTCTAAAGCGCTTCCGCCTCTTAAGAGCCGCCTGCCTGATCCTCAGCTTTGACAGTTCCTTTATAGGCAAGGGGCGGGGCCACCCGCTTAAGTCACCCGGTGGCATTCCCCCTTTCTGACGTCACATGACGTGGAGTTCCCTTTAAAATCTGTACCGACCCAAAGGGCCTGGTATGGTTTGGGGGGGACACCATACCCTTTTTTTTAAATTTTGGCATGGTTTTCCCATTAAAATCTATACCAAACCCAAAGGGCCTGGTATAGATTTGGGGGGGGGACCCCGCAACATTTTTTTTTTTAATTCTGTCATAAAGTTCCCCTTAACCAGGGGAGGACTGTGCCAGGTGGCAGGGGGGCAGTTGCCCCCTGGGCCGCTCTGATGACCCGTAAAAAGGCTGCACTGCTTCTGCCACAGACATGCTTTAAGGGATTCCTGATTAAGAGAAGTAAAAAGTCCCTGCCACTGACCTACTAAGGGCGGGTTGAAGACAAGGACAGAGCGCAGGCCTACCCCCCCCCCCAACATGGATGGTGTAAACTGTGTCACTCTGAGCAGAGGCCGGTTCCATGCCCCACTGGAGACTCTTCTCCCCTGGCCAGCCCCAGCTGAGCTGTCCCAGCTTCCATTACCGCCCCCTGCTGGCCAGGTTGGGAACCCCGATTTAGCCGGTGAGCAGAAAGTACCTGGAATCGGAGATTCAGCCTGGAATGGGGGTCAAGAGGAGGCCGGGAAGAGGTAGAGTGGCAGTGGGGCGAGTTTTCTGCACCATGGGCCTCTGGTTTGTACTTGCCCCCTGGGCTGTAAGTTGCCAGTCTGCCCCTGCCCTTAACCACTTAAATACAGGGCACTTTCACCCCCTTCCTGCCCAGACCAATTTTCAGCTTTCATTGATCATTGGGGTCTATGGGAAATATTGGTCAGTTTGACATGGCACTGCTACCTTGACTTCTATGGGAAATCTTGGTCAGCTTGGCATCACTATAAACTTGGGGAGCACTGAGAGGGGACTCAGGACTACAGCCTATCCATACATTTTAAAAGTGGAGTATGCCTGTACACTACACTGACTGCACTTAACTGACTGAACACACTATCCACTAACTACCTGCCTAATCTCCATTGTCACACACTATGCACCCTGCCTTTGGCCAATCATGGCTCTGACAGGACATTTTGCTGTGATTGGTCAAAACATACAGGTCAGGTGCATGCTTTGGCCATTCATCAGCAATCAATGCACTGCAGCAGCGCAGTGCATTATGGGGCGCTCATCGGTGGGCGAACTTCCCGCCGAACCCCGCCCAACCCCGCCCAATTGTTTGTGTGTTCTGCGAACACACGAACAACTGATGTTCGAGTCGAAACACAGAGCCCATCCCTAATTGCCACACGTTTCAGAAAGGCACAGCAAAGCGTGGTTGCCATGCATTAGGAAACACGCAGATGCAAACCCAGCCTATGTGGCACCATGAGAGTAAGGCGTGTTTGATGGGTGTTGCCATGTTTTTTTTTTTCCTGTCTGGGTTGCATGAGCAAGCATGCATGAGTGCCCTCTTAGCAAGTGGCATAGAGAGAAGAGGAGGATTGGGGCTGCTCTCTGCAAAACCATCAAACACAGCGTGTATGTTATTTAAAAAAAAAAATAAAAAAATTGGGTTTAGAATCACTTTAACTTTCTGACTAGAAGATCCACTTCCTGCTTCTATTTACTGCAAAGAGGAATAGAGTGTGGGCGGTGATAACACAATTTCATTTCTCCCCCAATCACCACCCACATGAAGGCCCAGAAACACCCACAGTAATCCCAAAACCCACCGACATCAAGTTCCATAGCTGCTATAATTGACTCCCATAGCCTGCACTGAAACTACAGAGCCTCGAAGCATGATGGGACATGTAGTATCAGGACTGACAAAGGAAGGAAACAGGAAGTCAGAGAACTTTGAAATTCAGGCAGAAGGAACAGTGACATCACAGACACAGAAACCTGCTTTATACAGCTGAAGTAGGTAAGATACAGATAGAATGACAGTGGGGTTGTGATTCATTTACATGCACAATGCATCTGCTGTTTTGAGGAGAAAAACCTGGAGTTCTACTTTAAATACTTTAACACTAGCCACTGTGCTGCTACTGCGGCACAGTGGCTCGTTATCGTCTAGCGTCGTAGACCTACGTCGCTAGACTCCTCCCCTGTAGGCGGCGCTCGCGCGCCGCCAGAGGCGCGCTCCCGCTGTTTTCATTCACAGCGGGAGTCGGGCCAGGGAAGGAGCGGCGGCGATCGCCGCTGCTCTGCCCCGATCGTCGGGGAATCCAGTTTGGAGATCCGCCCGCCTGTGTAAACATAGCGGGCGGATCTCCTAAGTGACAGGGAGTGACAGATCGGAGTGTTCAGCATAGCATCCGATCTGTCCCTGTCTCACACAGTCACCTCCCCCCCCCACACGTCAGTAAGCACCAGGCATACATTAACCCCTGTGTGCAATAATTTGCAACCAATAAATTATACACCTTCGAAATCAAACAAAGAATATGGTGCAATGTGTACAATATACAATATTGTATAAAGAAAAAAGAAAAAAGTCCCAAGACACCAAAGTGTCGATATTAGACAATCTTCAGTGATGTGATAAGTGACAGATGGTGTTGAAAACAAATGGTGACTTGAATTCCCTCCACCTGTTGGAATTCCTCCTTACCGGACGGAATAAAATAAGTGCTCTCCTTAGCAAAATTAAACGATCCCAGTGCTCTAAAATCAAACAATGGTGATCCCCACCGTGCGTTCAAAGTGGCCCGCTGGGCTTCTTACCAGATGGATAGAGATAACATGTGTTGTTATACTCCTCCCAAACGAGTGTGTCTCTATATCCAGTTGGTATTGACGGCCTCTGATGGATATGGATACCAGATACTGCTACGCAGCTCTCAGGCGAATCAGACCTTGTATGCAGATGGCACTGACAGCCGCTTGTTCAAAGCGTTAGGAAAGATCGTTGCATTCCAGTATAACATGTAAAAAGAATACTGCTATAGTGCATTACCCTTATAGGTGTACTTTATTAAAATATATTGCACTTACATGATATCAGAAAAAACTTCGCATTAGTATTGTGGAGCGATGAGGGATTCCTGTATAGCTTGGGTCCGGCTGCAGCCCGGGTCCCGAGCGACGTGGTGACGGCACGCCTCCTGTCTGACGCGTTTCCGCCTATTGGCTATCTTCAGAGAAAGGAGGTTCTCGCGCGCCGTCACTTCCGTCCTATTTATTCTAAAAGAAGCCGCGTCACTTCCGGTGTCAGCAGAGGAGGCGCCGGAAGTCGATTGCGGATCTTAAGGCTTCAGTTTTCTAATGTATTGCACATAATAATGGTCCGATATCGGGGTGGCCTCCTATATCCAATTCAGATTAGGATAACATATTTACGGCACTGCAATACTCTACAGCATCTCGTGCCCCTGCTTTTTCCTGTGTTGGCTCCTCCCCGTCGGCCACTCTCATTAATAAGTGTATTACCGAATAAAAACCTTAAAGGGGTATATTCCTAAATTAGGTTAAAATGTCCCTAAAATAAAAACTCTTAATTTAAAATTATTTTAAAATATAAAATTTATGTGCAATTCCGACAGTGCCACCAGAAGTATTCTATGGATACTTTTATGGTGACACTAATCGAATTCCCATTGGGATGTATTAAAAAACTGAGACCTTGATTCCAGCATATGTAACATCTTAAATACAATCAATCTTAAAATTAGATCATATGTTCATATTAAAATTATACATCTGTTAAAAACATGAACCTGCATGTAAAGGTGTATTGAACCTATATGAAGATGTACCATGCCCATGGGTGATATGAGGGAGTATATACTAGCTATATGTATGTTAACTATTGTTGATGTGAGAATTAATATCCCAGTCTATGTTGTGGCCTTTCGGTCTGTAACACTTCAGCTCATAAATCCAAAAGGTCTCACGTCTCAAAATAGACCTCTGTAGGTTGCTGCCTCTCCAGTGTGGGACATGTTTCTCTATCACTGTAATTTTTAGTTTCTTGGAATCCTTATTATGGCATGTGGCATAGTGTTGAGAAACACTGTGCCCTGGGAATCCATTATGGATATTAGTTAGATGTTCTCCAACGCGAATGCCAGCTGTTCTTATTGTTCTCCCTACATACTGTAGGTTGCACTCGCATTGGAGTAGGTAAATAACCCCTTTAGTGTCACATGTAATGAACTCTCTAATAGGGTATTCCTTCCCTGTTACAGAGGAACTGAATTTGTTTGTTCTCACAGTGGTGGCTTCTAAACATATGCGACACCTTTTGCAAGGATAGAAGCCCTTCATATTTGGAAATATCTCTGTTGTTAATGGCCTTTCTACTGGGTTCCTAGCTATCAGATCTTTCAGATTTGTCGCTTTTCTGAAGATTATCTTGGGTTGAGTCGGTATAACGGGTCCCAAGACTTTATCCTCTTGCAGGACACCCCAGTATTTCTTGAAAACATAATTGAGCCATTTATAATTACAGGAAAATTTTGTAGTAAATGCGTACTCAAAGTGAGGGGAAGTGGATTTGGTTTTGCATTTTGGTTCCACAAGGTTCTTCTGTTCCATAGGGGTAACGTTTACAATCTCTCTGTCCAATTCGGAGGTGTCATACCCTTTTTCAACGAACCTCTGCCTCAGAGTTCCTACTTGTTGTTGAAAGTCTTCCTGTGCAGTACAATTCCTTCTGATCCTCCTAAACTGGCTTCTAGGCACCGAGCTAAGCCATTTAGGGTGATGGCAGCTATCTATGGCGATGAAGCCATTACGATCGGTTGGTTTAAAGAAGGATCGGGTAGCAAAGCCCGAATTTTTTCGATAGATCACCAAGTCTAGGAAGTTGATAGAGGTATTGCTGTATTGGTAGGTGAACCTGATACCCCAATTATTACAATTTAGGTTATCCATAAAATTTTTCAATGATGTTTCGTCCCCTTGCCATACAAGCAGTGTGTCGTCTATATACCTCCTCCAAATAACCAGTTCTTTGACACGATTGGTAAAAATATTTCGGTCTTCCCAAAGGGCCATGAACAGGTTGGCCAAGCTGGGGGCAAATTTTGCCCCCATGGCCACCCCTGTTCTATGGCGGTAGAAATTCTGGTTATAATAAAAGTAGTTGTGATCCATCCCAAAAATTAGGAGATCCAAGATGAACTGCTTTTGTTTGAATGGAATTTCTTGGTTAGCATCAAGGAATGTACATACAGCTTCGTAACCCATTTCATGTGGTATAATGGTGTACAATGATGTTACGTCAGCTGTGACCAGCAATGCATCACCTTTAACTTCAATTTCTGTTATATCCTTGATGCATTGGGACGTGTCTTTGAGGAAGGCAGGTGTCTCTTGCACTAACGGCTGCAAAAAGTAGTCAACATACTTTCCTATCCTCGAAGTTATGGATTCAATTCCACTAACTATGGGCCTCCCAGGTGGATTCTCCAGATTTTTGTGGACCTTTGGGAGGTAGTAGACAGTTGGAATTCTAGGTGAAACTGGGACAAGGTATTCTTTTTCCTTCTCACTTAAAATCCCCATATCAAAACCCTTGTGTATAAGTTTTTCCAGCTTCTTCTTATATGTGAATGTGGGATCACTTCTCAAGATCTCATATGTGGTTGGATCTGCTACCAGTCGATCCATTTCCTGGATGTAATCATCCTTATTCAGTAGCACAATCCCCCCACCTTTATCTGCTGGCCTAATCACAAGATTCTTCTTCTCACATAGGGATTTGATGCCCTTTTGTAGATCTCCTTGAGGCTTGAATTCCAACTCTTTCTCCTCCAGTTCTTTAAGCACAAGGTCCCTGAATACAGTAACATGATGACTTGGGACTCCTGGAGGGTTGAATAGTGAGGCATTCTTCAAGCCTGAAGGGATAATCGCGGAGGTTTGATAGGAGACGTAATTCCTCTCCCCAGCTTTTGACAAAAAATGTCTCTTTACATTGAGCTTCCTCACATATTTGTGGATGTCCACAAATGTTTCGAATTTATTTAAGGGTTTCTTAGGGGCGTATTTCAACCCTTTGCTCAGTGTATGTTTTTCCGAATCAGAGAGATCTACCTTACTGAGGTTGAAAATCCCTTGGGTTTCATAACTCTTAGTTCTTTTCTTTGAACCCCCTCTACATCCTCTGGTTATTTTCTTCTTTTTTTGGCCTTCTTTTGGCCCTGTCCTAAAAAACTCTTCTTATTGGTTGTTTTGGGTGTTCTAGTCTGTGGAGGTTCAAAAACCTCTTCCCTTTCTTCATATCCATTATGTTGTAAGGGTTCGAATCTATTTTGAGTATATTGAGAATAGACCCGAGGCGTGTGGGGAGAATCATTGTAGTTCCCCATATAGTCCATTGAGACTCTTCTTGGTGATCGCGATCTCGATCTTCTGGGCTGTCTCTCCCTCGAATTCCTTCGGTATTCCTGTTTACTCCTATAGGAGTCACGTCTAGGAGGTCTCTCTCTTTCTTTCTTATTATTATTGTTACTATCTCCCCCATTCTGCTGTCTCACGTTCTGAACTGAACTCATGTCTCTCAAGGGTTTGAATTTATCAAATCCTCTTTGCCCTTGTTGTTCGACATCTCTCTTGGGGGGCTCTTGTATTTTCACCTCTTTTCTGGGTACATCCTTAGGTTCTTTGAAACCAAACGGTTCTGAACTCTTCTGGGAGGTCCCTTCACCTGGTGAGTCTTGAATTTCCATGTTATTTTCCTCTTCCACTATGAGGTTTAATTGCCATTTAAATACCTTTGAAACCTGGTAATCTTCCAAGTCCCTCAGGTATTTTTTTCTTTTTTTGGCTTTTTGTTCTTCGTCTTCCATAGCTAGTATCTCCCTAAGTTCTTGGTTGTATACCTTGTATGCTTCCTCCTGCATGGACGGTATAAGTTTCTCCTTTATTTCTAATATTTCTTTATTTAGTTTTAAAACCTTCTTTCTTTTCCTATCAATGAGGAAGTTTAGTAGGCCCATACCTGCTCCATTAAAAAAATGGAACCACTCTTTGAGGTCTGGATCTCCTTGGTCTGGGTATAAATTCCACCTCAGACTCCTAGGGACCATTTTCTCCTGGACATATTTCTCGAGAAACGCTATGTCCCAGGAGGCATGTAATTCAGATATCATTACATTTTTCAGTCTCATAAAAATTCCTCTTAGGTCTGTGGTTTCATGGGTGGTTTTAGTAAAGATGTCTGCTACTAAAAGTTTACGTGTGCTGTAATATTCAAAGATATCCATAATGATCCTAGACGTGACTCCTATAGGAGTAAACAGGAATACCGAAGGAATTCGAGGGAGAGACAGCCCAGAAGATCGAGATCGCGATCACCAAGAAGAGTCTCAATGGACTATATGGGGAACTACAATGATTCTCCCCACACGCCTCGGGTCTATTCTCAATATACTCAAAATAGATTTGAACCCTTACAACATAATGGATATGAAGAAAGGGAAGAGGTTTTTGAACCTCCACAGACTAGAACACCCAAAACAACCAATAAGAAGAGTTTTTTAGGACAGGGCCAAAAGAAGGCCAAAAAAAGAAGAAAATAACCAGAGGATGTAGAGGGGGTTCAAAGAAAAGAACTAAGAGTTATGAAACCCAAGGGATTTTCAACCTCAGTAAGGTAGATCTCTCTGATTCGGAAAAACATACACTGAGCAAAGGGTTGAAATACGCCCCTAAGAAACCCTTGAATAAATTCGAAACATTTGTGGACATCCACAAATATGTGAGGAAGCTCAATGTAAAGAGACATTTTTTGTCAAAAGCTGGGGAGAGGAATTACGTCTCCTATCAAACCTCCACGATTATCCCTTCAGGCTTGAAGAATGCCTCACTATTCAACCCTCCAGGAGTCCCAAGTCATCATGTTACTGTATTCAGGGACCTTGTGCTTAAAGAACTGGAGGAGAAAGAGTTGGAATTCAAGCCTCAAGGAGATCTACAAAAGGGCATCAAATCCCTATGTGAGAAGAAGAATCTTGTGATTAGGCCAGCAGATAAAGGTGGGGGGATCGTGCTACTGAATAAGGATGATTACATCCAGGAAATGGATCGACTGGTAGCAGATCCAACCACATATGAGATCTTGAGAAGTGATCCCACATTCACATATAAGAAGAAGCTGGAAAAACTTATACACAAGGGTTTTGATATGGGGATTTTAAGTGAGAAGGAAAAAGAATACCTTGTCCCAGTTTCACCTAGAATTCCAACTGTCTACTACCTCCCAAAGGTCCACAAAAGTCTGGAGAATCCACCTGGGAGGCCCATAGTTAGTGGAATTGAATCCATAACTTCGAGGATAGGAAAGTATGTTGACTACTTTTTGCAGCCGTTAGTGCAAGAGACACCTGCCTTCCTCAAAGACACGTCCCAATGCATCAAGGATATAACAGAAATTGAAGTTAAAGGTGATGCATTGCTGGTCACAGCTGACGTAACATCATTGTACACCATTATACCACATGAAATGGGTTACGAAGCTGTATGTACATTCCTTGATGCTAACCAAGAAATTCCATTCAAACAAAAGCAGTTCATCTTGGATCTCCTAATTTTTGGGATGGATCACAACTACTTTTATTATAACCAGAATTTCTACCGCCAGAGAACAGGGGTGGCCATGGGGGCAAAATTTGCCCCCAGCTTGGCCAACCTGTTCATGGCCCTTTGGGAAGACCGAAATATTTTTACCAATCGTGTCAAAGAACTGGTTATTTGGAGGAGGTATATAGACGACACACTGCTTGTATGGCAAGGGGACGAAACATCATTGAAAAATTTTATGGATAACCTAAATTGTAATAATTGGGGTATCAGGTTCACCTACCAATACAGCAATACCTCTATCAACTTCCTAGACTTGGTGATCTATCGAAAAAATTCGGGCTTTGCTACCCGATCCTTCTTTAAACCAACCGATCGTAATGGCTTCATTGCCATAGATAGCTGCCATCACCCTAAATGGCTTAGCTCGGTGCCTAGAAGCCAGTTTAGGAGGATCAGAAGGAATTGTACTGCACAGGAAGACTTTCAACAACAAGTAGGAACTCTGAGGCAGAGGTTCGTTGAAAAAGGGTATGACACCTCCGAATTGGACAGAGAGATTGTAAACGTTACCCCTATGGAACAGAAGAACCTTGTGGAACCAAAATGCAAAACCAAATCCACTTCCCCTCACTTTGAGTACGCATTTACTACAAAATTTTCCTGTAATTATAAATGGCTCAATTATGTTTTCAAGAAATACTGGGGTGTCCTGCAAGAGGATAAAGTCTTGGGACCCGTTATACCGACTCAACCCAAGATAATCTTCAGAAAAGCGACAAATCTGAAAGATCTGATAGCTAGGAACCCAGTAGAAAGGCCATTAACAACAGAGATATTTCCAAATATGAAGGGCTTCTATCCTTGCAAAAGGTGTCGCATATGTTTAGAAGCCACCACTGTGAGAACAAACAAATTCAGTTCCTCTGTAACAGGGAAGGAATACCCTATTAGAGAGTTCATTACATGTGACACTAAAGGGGTTATTTACCTACTCCAATGCGAGTGCAACCTACAGTATGTAGGGAGAACAATAAGAACAGCTGGCATTCGCGTTGGAGAACATCTAACTAATATCCATAATGGATTCCCAGGGCACAGTGTTTCTCAACACTATGCCACATGCCATAATAAGGATTCCAAGAAACTAAAAATTACAGTGATAGAGAAACATGTCCCACACTGGAGAGGCAGCAACCTACAGAGGTCTATTTTGAGACGTGAGACCTTTTGGATTTATGAGCTGAAGTGTTACAGACCGAAAGGCCACAACATAGACTGGGATATTAATTCTCACATCAACAATAGTTAACATACATATAGCTAGTATATACTCCCTCATATCACCCATGGGCATGGTACATCTTCATATAGGTTCAATACACCTTTACATGCAGGTTCATGTTTTTAACAGATGTATAATTTTAATATGAACATATGATCTAATTTTAAGATTGATTGTATTTAAGATGTTACATATGCTGGAATCAAGGTCTCAGTTTTTTAATACATCCCAATGGGAATTCGATTAGCGTCACCATAAAAGTATCCATAGAAAACTTCTGGTGGCACTGTCGGAATTGCACATAAATTTTATATTTTAAAATAATTTTAAATTAAGAGTTTTTATTTTAGGGACATTTTAACCTAATTTAGGAATATACCCCTTTAAGGTTTTTATTCGGTAATACACTTATTAATGAGAGTGGCCGACGGGGAGGAGCCAACACAGGAAAAAGCAGTGGCACGAGATGCTGTAGAGTATTGCAGTGCCGTAAATATGTTATCCTAATCTGAATTGGATATAGGAGGCCACCCCGATATCGGACCATTATTATGTGCAATACATTAGAAAACTGAAGCCGTAAGATCCGCGATCGACTTCCGGCGCCTCCTCTGCTGACACCGGAAGTGACACGGCTTCTTTTAGAATAAATAGGACGGAAGTGACGGCGCGCGAGAACCTCCTTTCTCTGAAGATAGCCAATAGGCGGAAACGCGTCAGACAGGAGGCGTGCCGTCACCACATCGCTCGGGACCCGGGCTGCAGCCGGACCCAAGCTATACAGGAATCCCTCATCGCTCCACAATACTAATGCGAAGTTTTTTCTGATATCATGTAAGTGCAATATATTTTAATAAAGTACACCTATAAGGGTAATGCACTATAGCAGTATTCTTTTTACATGTTATACTGGAATGCAACGATCTTTCCTAACGCTTTGAACAAGCGGCTGTCAGTGCCATCTGCATACAAGGTCTGATTCGCCTGAGAGCTGCGTAGCAGTATCTGGTATCCATATCCATCAGAGGCCGTCAATACCAACTGGATATAGAGACACACTCGTTTGGGAGGAGTATAACAACGCATGTTATCTCTATCCATCTGGTAAGAAGCCCAGCGGGCCACTTTGAACGCACGGTGGGGATCACCATTGTTTGATTTTAGAGCACTGGGATCGTTTAATTTTGCTAAGGAGAGCACTTATTTTATTCCGTCCGGTAAGGAGGAATTCCAACAGGTGGAGGGAATTCAAGTCACCATTTGTTTTCAACACCATCTGTCACTTATCACATCACTGAAGATTGTCTAATATCGACACTTTGGTGTCTTGGGACTTTTTTCTTTATACAATATTGTATATTGTACACATTGCACCATATTCTTTGTTTGATTTCGAAGGTGTATAATTTATTGGTTGCAAATTATTGCACAGTTATTTAGATATAGCGCACCACTTCATTACACATTTAATTACATTTTTTCTGGGAGCAGCATATCACTGATCAGCGCACTTTTCTTTCACACATACATTAACCCCTCCCTCTCCAATAAAATTAACCCCTTCCCTGCCAGTGTCATTTTTACAGTAACAGTGCATATTTATAGCACTGATTACTGCAGTAATGTCGCTGGTACCCCCAAAAGTGTAAAAAATGTCAGATCGCCGCCATTACTCGTTAAAAAAAAAAACACCAAAAATGACAGGAATTTTTCCCTTAGTTAGTAAACGCAATAACTTTTGCGCAAACCAATCAAAATACGCTTATTGCGATTTTTTTTACCAAACATGGGTAGCAGAAAACAAATTGGCCAACAATTTAAAAAAAAATTGGTTTTTACATCTTTTTTGGGGGGAATTTCATATAAAAAATGTTAAAAATATTGTTATTTTTTCAAAATAAACGCTCTTTTTTTGTTTATAGCGCAAAAAGTAAAAATCGCACAGGTGATCAAACACCACCAAAAGAAAGCTCTGTTTGTGGGAAAAAAAAGGACGTAAATTTTGTTTGGGTACGGCATCGCATGACCGCGCAATTGTCAGTTAAAGTCGCATAGCGCCGAATCGCAAAAAGTGGCCCAGACGTAAGACAGCAAAATGCTCTAGTGGTAAAGTGGTTAAGGTTATGTGAAGGGTTGGAAGTTTTACTTTAGGGGCATTACTGCACACATTTTTATAAACTTTTTATTTTCACGTAAAATCAGCACTGAAAAACAATGTAAATTGCAAAATATATTTCATGTATTCTAAACATTTGAGATTTTTATGGAGTTATATAATTCTTTCATTTCTCTAACTGGCCACAAGTGAATATTTAAACTAGTCGGAGCCTAATTATTATTCACTGTAAAAGCAGATAGCCCAGATAGTTATAATTACTATATAACATACCTCATATTCCTTGCAATACTCGAATACTTGACAGATATCAAGTTTAAAGCAACTGTTTAAACAAGAAAAATATGCTAGGCAGGCCGGGACTGGCTGCCGGGCCGCATTTCCTAAATCCGATCTGATGTTGAAACCATGCCTTCACTTCTCTCCCTTCTGTCATCTTCTTCCAACTCCTGGGGGGGCGAGGCATTGGGAGGGAACCCCAATCAGCCCGGCCGCTGTTGCCCAGTGACAGCTGCAAGGATCGCCCCCAGGGGCAGACTGACGATTCAGGCCCTTGGGCCGAGTGCCCAGGGGCTAGGGCCAGCAGGAGGACCTATGAGAGTCTCCTGGGCGGACGGGACAAGAAGGATTCAGCCGCAGGATGGATGGCATCAACCGGCTCCGGTCTTGAGAGGAGAGAGGGATTGAGAGAGCCCAGGGAGGAGGAGGACACTTCCTGGACTCAGTAAGGCTCCGTTCACATGTAGGCGTTTTGGGGTGTTTTGGGAGAGTTTTTCTGCTCTAGGATCAGCTCTCAAAATGCCCAACAAGACAAATCCTATTCATTTCAATGGCCCCTGTTCACATCTGAGCGTTTTTTGGGCAGATTACAGGCATTTTCCATTGGTCTCTATTCAATCTAAAAACGCCTGCACAAAAAACGCCTGTAAAAACGCCTGTAAAACGCCTGCAAAAACGCCCATAAAAACGCCTGAAAAAACACCCATAAAAACGCCTGTAATAGCAACGCCAAGATGTGAACGTAGCCTAAGGCTCCGTTCACATGTAGGCGTTTTGGGGGCGTTTTTCTGCTCTAGGATCAGCTCTCAAAACGCCCAACAAGACAAATCCTATTCATTTCAATGGCCCCTGTTCACATCTGAGCGTTTTGACGCTGTGAGCAAAACGCCCAACGCTCAAAAAAGTACATGAGCTTCTTTTTGGGCAGATTACAGGCGTTTTCCATTGGTCTCTATTCAATCTAAAAACGCCTGCACAAAAAACGCCTGTAAAACGCCTGCAAAAACGCTCATAAAAACGCCTGCAAAAACGCCCATAAAAACGCCTATAATAGCAACGCCAAGATGTGAACGTAGCCTTAGTGTTACTGGCTGTGACGGTGGGAGGAGGGGAAGGAGAGGGACCGGAGTGCAGCTGAGAACTGGAGTGTGACAGCCTGCCTTCTACACGGATAGGGGACAGACCACACTGAGAGGAGACCTGTGTATGTGGGTGGGGTATGCACTGTACTTCATACAGTATAATGGTGGGGCAGGCCATATATTTGAATAGCAGGCTTACTGATCAACCCAACCTTTTTCTCTCACCTCCCCCTCTCTCTACCCCCCTCTCCCCCCTCTATCCCCCCTTTTCTCTCCACCCCCTCTCTCCCTCCTTCTTATCCCCCATCTCTCTCTCTCTCTCTCTCTCCAACCCCCTCTCTCTCTAATCCCTCTCTCTCACTACCCCTTCTCTCTCCCCCTTCTCTCTTGCCCCATCTCTCTCACCCCCTCTATCATCCCCCTCTCTCATTCCCCTCTTTCTCTGTCTCTCTCTCTCACCCCTTCTTCCTCACTACCCCCTCTCCCCCCCTTCTCTCTCCCCCTCTCTCTCACCCCCTCTCTCTCTCATCTCCCTCTTTTTTTTCTCCCCCCCCTCTCTCTCACCCCCCCTCTCTCTCACCCCCCCCTCTCTCTCTCTCTCTCATCTCCCTCTTTCTCTTTCTCTCACCCCCTCTCTAATCTCCCTCTTTCTCTCTCCCTCCCACTTCCTCTCTCTCTCACCCCCCTCTCTCTCTCCCATTTCTCTCACCCCCTCTAACATCTCCCTCTTTCTCGCTTTCACTACCTCCTCTCTCACTAACCCCTCTCTCTCACCCCCCCTCTCTCTCACCCACCCCCTTTCTCTCTCTCTCTCGCCCCCCCTCTCTGTCATCTCCCTCTTTCTCTCTCTCTCCCTCTCTCGCCCCCTTCTCTCTCTCTCTCGCCCCCTTCTCACTCTCACCCCCCCTCTCTCTCATTTCCCTCTTTCTCTCTCACTCCCTTTCTCCCCCCTCTTTCTCTCAACCCCCCTCTCTCACCCCCTCTCTCACTCTCCTCTTTCTCTCTCACCCCCTCTCTCTTCTCCCTCTTTCTCTCTCTCACCCCCTCTTTCTCACCCCCTCTCTCTCTCACCCCTCTCTGGTCTCCCTCTCTCCCATTTCCCTCTTTCTTTCTCTCTCTCTCTTTCTCTCATCCCTGTCTCTCACTACCCTCTCACTCTCCCTTCTCTCTCTCCCTCCTCTCTCTCATCCCCCCTCTCTCTTATCTCCCTCTTTATTAAAAAAGAATAGCGCGCAAATGCAAAAGAAATAACTACCAAATCTGAAGACAATCCATAAATAAAAATGGGGGTTTGGTCCCACCATATGGCCATATCGTGCTCAAGCCCACTACTGCGTCAAAGTACCCCATTATCAGTGGGTCCTACACTATCCATGAAAAAGAGATGAATCCAGCCTTTCTAACCCTTGGAGATAATACTCCTTGCTGGGAAGGATGTGCAAATGCACTACAGGGGACTCCTCCTATATCCACTTGATGGTGGACACTGATTGAGTACAGGTGTGTGTGGGGGGGGGGGGGGGGTGGGGAGGGTTGCTCAACCTCGATAGTCTGGTCAGACCGAATACATAATAAACAGGCAAAAAATTTGGGGGAGCATACCCATGTATTTCTAAAGCTGCTGCAGCTATGAACCAAAAGACATGTATATTAAAAAAGAATAGCGCGCAAATGCAAAAGAAATAACTACCAAATCTGAAGACAATCCATAAATAAAAATGGGGGTTTGGTCCCACCATATGGCCATATCGTGCTCAAGCCCACTACTGCGTCAAAGTACCCCATTATCAGTGGGTCCTACACTATCCATGAAAAAGAAATGAATCCAGCCTTTCTAACCCTTGGAGATAATACTCCTTGCTGGGAAGGATGTGCAAATGCACTACAGGGGACTCCTCCTATATCCACTTGATGGTGGACACTGATTGAGTACAGGTGTGTGTGGGGGGGTGGGGAGGGTTGCTCAACCTCGATAGTCTGGTCAGACCGAATACATAATAAACAGGCAAAAAATTTGGGGGAGCATACCCATGTATTTCTAAAGCTGCTGCAGCTATGAACCAAAAGACATGTATATTAAAAAAGAATAGCACGCAAATGCAAAAGAAATAACTACCAAATCTGAAGACAATCCATAAATAAAAATGGGGGTTTGGTCCCACCATATGGCCATATCGTGCTCAAGCCCACTACTGCGTCAGAGTACCCCATTATCAGTGGGTCCTACACTATCCATGAAAAAGAGATGAATCCAGCCTTTCTAACCCTTGGAGATAATACTCCTTGCTGGGAAGGATGTGCAAATGCACTACAGGGGACTCCTCCTATATCCACTTGATGGTGGACACTGATTGAGTACAGGTGTGTGTGTGGGGGGGTGGGGAGGGTTGCTCAACCTCGATAGTCTGGTCAGACCGAATACATAATAAACAGGCAAAAAATTTGGGGGAGCATACCCATGTATTTCTAAAGCTGCTGCAGCTATGAACCAAAAGACATGTATATTAAAAAAGAATAGCACGCAAATGCAAAAGAAATAACTACCAAATCTGAAGACAATCCATAAATAAAAATGGGGGTTTGGTCCCACCATATGGCCATATCGTGCTCAAGCCCACTACTGCGTCAGAGTACCCCATTATCAGTGGGTCCTACACTATCCATGAAAAAGAGATGAATCCAGCCTTTCTAACCCTTGGAGATAATACTCCTTGCTGGGAAGGATGTGCAAATGCACTACAGGGGACTCCTCCTATATCCACTTGATGGTGGACACTGATTGAGTACAGGTGTGTGTGTGGGGGGGTGGGGAGGGTTGCTCAACCTCGATAGTCTGGTCAGACCGAATACATAATAAACAGGCAAAAAATTTGGGGGAGCATACCCATGTATCCAAGTGGATATAGGAGGAGTCCCCTGTAGTGCATTTGCACATCCTTCCCAGCAAGGAGTATTATCTCCAAGGGTTAGAAAGGCTGGATTCATCTCTTTTTCATGGATAGTGTAGGACCCACTGATAATGGGGTACTTTGACGCAGTAGCGGGCTTGAGCACGATATGGCCATATGGTGGGACCAAACCCCCATTTTTATTTATGGATTGTCTTCAGATTTGGTAGTTATTTCTTTTGCATTTGCGCGCTATTCTTTTTTAATATACATGTCTTTTGGTTCATAGCTGCAGCAGCTTTAGAAATACATGGGTATGCTCCCCCAAATTTTTTGCCTGTTTATTATGTATTCGGTCTGACCAGACTATCGAGGTTGAGCAACCCTCCCCACCCCCCACACACATCTGTACTCAATCAGTGTCCACCATCAAGTGGATATAGGAGGAGTCCCCTGTAGTGCATTTGCACATCCTCCCCAGCAAGGAGTATTATCTCCAAGGGTTAGAAAGGCTGGATTCATCTCTTTTTCATGGATAGTGTAGGAACCACTGATAATGGGGTACTTTGACGCAGTAGTGGGCTTGAGCACGATATGGCCATATGGTGGGACCAAACCCCCATTTTTATTCATGGATTGTCTTCAGATTTGGTAGTTATTTCTTTTGCATTTGCGCGCTATTCTTTTTTAATATACATGTCTTTTGGTTCATAGCTGCAGCAGCTTTAGAAATACATGGGTATGCTCCCCCAAATTTTTTGCCTGTTTATTATATCTCCCTCTTTCTCTCTCTCTCTCTCTCTCTCTCTCTCCCCCTTTCCCTCTTACCTCCTCTCTCTCTCATCTCAAACTAATCAATATATGCCTATTGGGATTTTTTTTTACTAAAAATATGTAGCAAAATACATATTGGCCTAAATTTATCAAAACATTTGATTTTTTATAAAAGAAAATGATTGGATATGTTTTATTGCAAAAAGTAAAAAAAATGTATATATTTTTTCAAAATTATCAGTCTTTGTTTCTTTATACCCTAAAAAAATTAAACCCCAGTGGTGCTGATTAAATGCCACCAAAAGAAAGCTCTATTTGTGGGAAACAAAGGACATAAATATTTTTTGGGTACAGTGTTGCATGAAAGCACAATTGTCAATTAAAGTAACACAGTGCCATATCGAAAAAAATGTCCTGGTCTTGAGGGTCAAAATCTTCCAGAGGTCAAATGGTTAAACATGGAAGGGCCCAGCAGCTTCTATGGAAAAATGCCCGGAAACTTCCAGCAGGCTTTGCTGCAGTTGATATTTAACCACTTGCCGCCCGTCCACCGTCAAATGATGGCAGAGTGGTGTGGCTCTTGTTCTGGGATGCCGTCATATAACGGCGCACCAGAACAGCCTGTCTCCCGCGCCTGCGGTGGTGCGTAGTGCGGCGATCGTGGCCACGCCATGTTGATTGGACACAGCGCGACTCTGATCTTGGTAAAGAGCCAACGACTTGGCTATTTACCCATGTGATCGGCTGTGTCCAATCACAGCCGGTCACATGTA
Organism: Pelophylax lessonae; assembly: GCF_965119305.1. Classification (NCBI taxonomy): domain Eukaryota; kingdom Metazoa; phylum Chordata; class Amphibia; order Anura; family Ranidae; genus Pelophylax; species Pelophylax lessonae. Next base: position 531,667,517 of record NC_138771.1, read on the forward strand.
AATGAGGAAGTGCTGTTTATTGGCTCTCCTCGCCTCACACTGTCAGAGTGTGTGGTAAGGAGAGCCAATCAGAGGCTCCTCCTCAAAGGGGAACCTAAAAAAGGTAATCAGGGCACTGATCATCAGTGCCCTGATTACAGAAAAGCTAAAAAACAGTGCCCACAGTGCCCACCATCAGTGCTAACCATCAGTGCCCACCATCAGTGCCCACCATCAGTGCCAATAGCGTTGCCAGTCAGTGCCTGCCCACCAGGGCCGCCCATCAGTGCCGCCTATCAGTGCCCATCAGTTCCGCTTTTCAGTACCCATCAGTGCCGGCTATCAGTGCTCCTCAGTGCGGCAATACCTATCAGTATTCATCAGTGCGGCATATTAGTACCTCCTCATCAGTGCCACCTCATCAGTGCCCATAAGTGCCACCTCATCAGTGCCCATAAGTGCCACCTCATCAGTGCTCATCAGTGCAGCCTATCAATGCCAATCAGTGCTGCCTCATCGGTGCACATCAGGGAAGGAGAAAAATTACTTATTTTCAAAATTTACTCACAGAAAATAAGAAAAACTTTTTTTTCCCCAAAATTTTCTGTCTTTTTTTTTTGTAAGAAATAAAAAACCCAGCAGTGATTAAATACCACCAAATGAAAGCTCTATTTGTGTGAAAAAAAATTATAAAAATGTTATATGGGTACAGTGTAGCATGACCGCGTAATTGTCATTCAAAGTGTGACAGCGCTGAACGCTGAAAATTGGCCTGGGCAGGAAGGGGGTGAAAGTGCACTGTATTGAAGTAGTTAAATACCTCCTCTATGTAGCTTAACTGTAATATGTAGGTGGGGTTTGTATAGCTGTGGTTTGAGTGTAGCCGGGGACACAGGGGGCCCTGTGATCCCCTATTGCCGGGAGCCCCATGAGTTGTCAGTCCACGCCTGGTATGGGCTTCTCAGTCTAAAATGCCCAGGCCTTTTTTTTAATGCCAGGGCAATGAAGTCAGGAGGGATGGAGTCTATGGGGTCTACAGTATATATTAATGTTTTTCACCCAAGATTGATACAGCTTTCACCCAAGATTCACACGTTTCACATAAGCTACAAACAGGAAAATGTCTAAGTTTTAGGTAAAATGTGTGTGACTCTTGTTGAAAACATTGATAAATACACCTCTATATAGACTTTCAAAAACATGTTTGTGGGCGGTGCCAGGAGCTAAGGTATCTGATGCAGGGAGAGCATCACACACAGAGACAAGAAGAGTTATTAGATCTTGTATTTGGAAAAGTAGTATGGAAGGAGGAATACATGTGTACTTGCAGAAACACAATTGGAATCACTAGTTTTGACACTTGCAGTAACGGTTGTGTAGCGCTACCCCTGCAGGAGCCGCTTACATTTTTGTGCCTCCCACTGATTAACCCACAGCCAGTTACAAGGTATTTGCACAGAGCCAGGTGCACCCACTCTTCTGCTTTTTGTCTCCAATAACCAGTCTAGGGGATGTATTTTATTTTGAGAACTTGGATAGGAGAAGGGATTTAGTAGGATAGTCCAAGTTAACTATTCACAAGCGAGGACAACTTCTTCAATATAACTTTCTAGCAGACTTTAAGTAGACCTATGCATCAGGCTGTACAGAATGGAGCCAGTCCCTTTGTAGTATAAGGAATTTAGTGGACTTTGCTTCTTCAAGACACTAGCCAGGGTCCACTTTAGTTTACACCCAGTATGTTGACTTAGAGCACAAAGAGGGGGGATTTTAGCAACAACAGTCTCTAGGATCCCCTTAGGGGTCTGTACTCACAAGGCCCTGGCTTCTGGTCACCTTCCTCTGTGATACCAGACAGAATCTGTGTACATCAGCCCTTAGTCAGCTTGCAAGAGAACCATGGATTTCAGCTTCAGTGTTTCAGGCCTTCAGGTCACCCACCTGAGGCCACATGGCAGCCTGTGCCTGAGGAGAGCCCACAGCCTTCTTTCCTCCAGGACCCCTGTCTGTAGAGGAAGAACTGACCTAGAGCCCATGTGCTCTTCATATATAAATACAGTCACCCAGCATGCCTTGGGGCACATCCCCTTCTAATTGTCCAGAGCTGCAAAAACATCCCATGCTCTCATCTGCTAGATTTTCACCCCCTGTCCAGTATACTTCATTGCTACTGGATCAGTGTGAAACATCAAGACAACATGAGCAGCACCAGAGCACACTGAGCAGCCTCTGCTAAACAATCACAGCTCTCTGTTAAGCAGACAGCATAAACATTTGCCTAGATGTCTCCCTCCTCCTGGCAGAGAAACTAAAAACTCTATATACTCTCTCTAGCACCTACCTAGGAGGGCGCTACAGTTGCAATAACAGGTATAAATAATACTTACTCCATCACTGAACAGACCCTAATAGTGTACTGGTGCAGGCATTAATGGCACAGGTAGTAGCATAAGGCAATACAAGTATCACTGGTTTGTACCAGCAGTTAACACAGGTATGCAGAGGTATTTCTTTAGACACAGTAAGGCACAATACAAACAAGGCCTACTTTAGTGGGACAGAATCTGCTGGAGAGGTGGGTGACTGGAAGGATGGCAACACTCGGCTAGCAGTTCTAGGAGGCTTTGAGAAGATTGTGGCAGCAGCTTTGTAGACCAGTGGCTGGAGGGATGTACAGCCCATCCATATGCTTTTCCTCCTTGTACCGGAGGATTTCCCTAAGGCTAAGTCTATATCTTTAACAGATGGGTTCCTGTTCCTCTCCTATTCCAGTCGCAAATGCGTGCCAAATCTCAGCAGGTTTCCCTATTTATAAGGGCTGCCCCGTCCAAAATGGTTGTGTAAGGTCACTGGGGATTGCAGCGTCCAGTCAAACAGCCGTTTGCTCTGTGATGCCTATGCACAGCAGCAAGATGCCACCTACTGAGTGGAGTGAGAACTACACCTGCCTAGATCCTAAAAAAGTAGTACTGCAACACAACAAAAATGTGTGATTTTTACATCTGTGGTATGGTGCAGAGAGTATTTACAGTACTCAGTTATGCATTTGGTGAAAGCATTCCACCTAAATAATAATAATAAAAAAAAGATGAGGGCAATTAGTGCACCAAGTAAGTTTTACCAAGTTTTACCAAGCTTTACCAAGTTTTACCAAGTTTTACCAAGCAAAACAGAAAACAATTTAACACTTGTGTCGGATATATCACAAACACATACAGTACATTTTAAAGTTTGCATAATACAACACTTAGAGCACAGCAAAACTACATTCTAGTCAATTTGCCGAAAATGAATATAATATTTACAGTTCAACAACCATCACAACAGCTTTGTGCCTATAATAACAGTATTTCACTCACAATTTATTGGAAACTAGTACTTTTACCAGCAAAACATTACCAGTAATCATAACATGTTTTACCAAAAGAACAGTGTAAACAATAAAAAAAGGAAAACTATTTTCAGCAAGATCATTTAGATGTGACTAGCAAGTTGTCCTAGTTTGCATATAGGTTTCACTTATATACAAATAGGTATTAAATCTAAACCCTGGCATTTTTGAAAATAATCCCAGAGCAAGGGTTTAAAAATAATAAAGCAGCTCTGACTTCATTACTCTTCTCCGCTCTGGTGCTGACACACACAGTAATTATTTTTCACCACAGATGTCCTCCGTGTTCCAGGTTAATGGACACTCAGCTTCATTTAACCTGGAGGACAGAGGACATCCTATAAGCATGGGGCTTTATGAACTTACCACCCCCTGAGTCAGCATTATCATGGCACACTGCCCATAATTATTTTCTATCACACATCACAGATGTCCTCAGTGTTCCAGGATAAAGTACACTTAGCTTCAGTCAACCTGGCAGACAGAGGGCATCATATAAGCACGGGGCTTTATAAACCCACCCTCTGAGTTAGTATTACCATGGCACACTGCCCACATGGTGTAATGATTAGGAATACCATTGATGTCATGGCCTCAGAGAGTCTTTTATATTTTTGTTCTATTGTATGGCAGATAACCCTAAAAAATTGGTAGTATTGTGGAACATTACCACCATGCACCAAAGAGTTTGTATGCACTGCTTGATATACAGGGACCCCCCTCCATTGTTTTAATGTAAGTATATATAACCGGATGTATGTTGATTGGGCAGAATGATCAGAGGGTAGGTTTACCTTAAAGTTTACAAAATACATGCAGATCAGGGATAACAATGCAAACACGACTGGAAAAGATAAAATAGCTTCCTTCAGCCACCTCATTCAGCCAGCAACTGAATGAAAAGAAATGATCACCTTTGACCAGCCTCATACAATAACCCAAGCAGAAAAGTACAAATGGCTTTTTGTGCTTCCCTTATGACAGTGCTCCCCACACAGTGAGGCAGGCTGGATTTGGCAGTCCTAGAGAGCAGCTGGATGGATTACAGGACCGTGTTCTGTTGAAAACTCCAACTCGCCAAAATCTCCAACCACGTCACTTCCGATGACTGTCCAGCAGCAATAATTGGAGATTTCGACAAGTTGGCTGTTTTCACAGAACACCGGCAGCGTATACACTATGGTACATGATATAATGAGTGGACATTTTTAGTACGCCCGCTAGTAACCAACAACATGGCAGTCTGCAAGGCGGTGACAACTTTTTTCCTCCTTACCTGGTATTCTGTCAAAACAGCCAACTCGTCCCGTACCGTAGTGTATACTCTGCCAATGTTCTGTGAAAACAGCCAACTTGTCGAAATCTCCAATTATTGCTGCTGGAGAGTCACCGGAAGTGACATGGTTGGAGATTTTGGCGAGTTGGAGTTTTCCACAGAGCACCGATTCCCCAGGCAAATAGCTGCTGGCAAAGGAAGACCCTACTTCAGGCTCAGCAGTCTTTGCACAGTTGAATACGTTTTCTTGGGAAACTGTGTTATTATACTCCAACATGGCTGCCTGCATGCCTTGATTAACCATGTCTTCTGATGACAAATCACCTGCCCAGTCACATCTGTCTCATCGGGCATGGTCTCTCTGAGCAACTGTGGGTGGGAGAGAGACACTCATACCCCCTAAGCATGTCCGGAATTCCAGGGACTTGTGGAAGGTAAAGAGGCTTGCTCATGCATCTGAATCTTGTAAGTAAAGAGACACTCCGCTGCATGTATTCTTGTGACTGTTTGAACTGGTGACCCGTTCACTAATGTGTTGAAATTTTATTCCAGGCTTACATCCTAGAAAGTGATGTGACTGGCCAAACCTCTAAAACTTTCCTTGGGTCTCTGGCACAAGAAGAATGGAACAATGCATCATCCTGTCATACTGATAATTAAAAAAATAAAATAAAGTCAAATAAAAAGAACTTTGTTCGTTAATGTTGGGGTCTTGAAGCCATTGGAGTGCTATTAAAACAATAGAAACAGCAGAGAGAACACCAGAGGACATCCCAGGCTCCATATCTAAACCTGTATTTTTTTTTTTTTTTTCAATTATCCATGTATTTTATGAATGGGCCACAAAATACAGAACACAATGAGAATTAAAATTGTAGCATATAGTGGAGAGCCATATCTGTTCTACATTATAGATATTCCTCCAAGAGTTATAGTTGAGGCAGCAACCTATGGGCAGCCCATACTGCTGTCACAATAGTTACTAGGTGAGATGATAGCAAGAATTTTACTATTTTTTTGCCTGGAGAGCTAGAATGGGATGATAATCATTGTGTCCGATTGTAAAAGTGGGAGGCCCTGCCATTGAGAAAAAGTAGGCAAAATTGACATGGAGGCTAGCACAAATGCAGATTGTGGGGCTCAGTAATATTAGTTTGAGAGGAGAAAACTGTTTTTTCAGTCTTCTCCTAGTTTTGTAATTCCCGGATTGGATTTTGGATTTTGGAGGCTTCAAAGAGCTTTGGTAGGGAAGAATTGTCTAGGTTTTACAAGAGACCTATAGTCTTTATAAGCATAGGCTTGGGCATAGTTCAGGGCTCACGTCAGGAGACAGGTGTGCTTCACTTAGGAGACAGTACTCCTGGCTCCACACTCCTGACCTAGAGGATTGAGAAGACTGAGTGAGTCTAGAGCACTGAGAGAACCCAGGACCGAGGGACCATGCAAAGGTCAAAGATTGTGGCCTAAGCAGCGGTACTGCCAAAGATTTACAGCATTCTATAGTTTTTTAAGTTTGTGTTTAAAGTATTTTTTTTCCAATAATAGTGGGCCAAAAAGCCCTAAAACAAATTTCTCTCAGAAACTCACTGGAAAATTCTACTACTGAGTTAGGTTCCTCAATATCACACAGCTAATTCTCCAGTGTTACAGAGTGAAAGTTGTTCTAAATCCTAGAGATTTTTTTACCTTAATGTGTTCCTTGCAATGGGGTAAAAAATGTTTAGGCATAAGTATCCCCCCTCACTCTCTCTTTTTGTTTATTTGAGTCCTCATTTGATCCAGTACTGTAGCACTTCACTCATTTCTCTTCCTGACCTCACTATCTTCGCTGAGGCATCAGGAACCATTGGCTCCCACTGCTGTCAATCAAAGCCAGTGGTCAGCGAGCAAGGAACAGGGCCGAGTCCCGCTGTCTGTGTCAAAAGATGCCGACAGCAAGGCTCGGGAGTAAGCCTGTACAAGTGCCCCCATGGGAACTGATTTCCTATGGGGACACTTGCCTAGGAGGAGGAGCCAGCAGGGGAAAAGAAGAGGAGGTTTAGGTCCCTTTATGCAAAACCATCACACAGAGCAGGTAAGTATAAACCTGCTATTTTTTATTTTTTTATTTGTTATTTTCATTGAGCCCTTATTCACACTGAGGGCAGGTTTGAAATTGCGCAAGTTCAGCTGAACATGCACGATTTCAAACCTGCATTTCAGTGCGAGCTCAGGGATGATTTGACAGAAATCTGTGCGGGTTCATGCACAGATGTCTATTGAAATCATCCCCAAAGTTGCCAAAAGTAGTGCAGAAACTCTTTTCAGGAATCAGTGCAGTGCTGCAAAGTCGGAGTCATACTAATTCGGACAGTGCTATTGCCGGCACTAGGCTCAGATTTGGAATGCGATTTGACATGTCAACTTCCCTCCTGGAAGTTGGGTATTTATTCCGCCACCTCCCTTCCACATTTTCAGCATTGGCGTGGCGCTGGCGGTGACCCATTTTGTGTCTCGGGGCCAGTGTTGGTCATCTTACTTTTAAAAAGTTACAAATTACTTCTCCCAAAAAGTAATTGAGTTACTGACTCAGTTACCACATTGAAAAAGTAATTTGTTACTCAGCAAAGTAACTGCGACTTTTTTTACTATTCTATAAAGCAATTACGTTGCTGAGTCCTCCTGACTGTGAGTAACTGTATTTTGTTTTGTTTTTTGGTACCTGCTGCCTGGAGTGGCTGGCTGTTGGTGGTGTGGCACACGAGTGGTGGCAGTGTGGCACACTGGTGGTGGCAGTGTGGCACACTGGTGGTGGCGGTGTGGCACACTGGTGGTGGCGGTTTGGCACACTGGTGGTGGCGGTGTGGCACACTGGTGGTGGTGTGGCAGTGTGGCACACTGGTGGTGTGGCACACTGGTGGTGGCAGTGTGGCACACTGGTGGTGGCGGTGTGGAACATTGGTGGTGGTGTGGCACACTGGTGGTGGCAGTGTGGCACGCTGGTGGTGGTGGTGTGGCACACTGGTGGTGTGGCACACTGCTGGTGGCGGTGTGGCACACTGGTGGTGGTGTGGCACACTGGTGGTGTGGCACACTGCTGGTGGTGGTGTGGCACCCTGGTGGTGACGTGGCACACTGGTGGTGGGGGTCTGAGTCCTCCTGACCTGACTTAAGTAACCTTTTTTTTTTTGGTACCTGCTGGCTGCTGCTGTCTCTGGACTGGCTGGCTGCTGGTGGTGGTGTGGCACACTGGTGGTGGTGTGGTGGCTGGTGGCTGGTGGGGGTCTGAGTGCTGACTCCTGACTGTCTGTGACTGACTGTGAGTTTTTTTTTTTTTTGGTACCTGCTGTGCTGCGCTTGCTGGTGGTGGTGGTGTGGCCTGGCAGGCACACTGTTGTCTGGGTCCCTCTGGCTCTGTCCTCCTGCAGGCCTCAGGCCTGCCTGTCTGTGCCTCTCTCCTCTTCTGGGCTGGCTGTGTGCATTGGACCGTTGGTGGACTGGTGGTGGTGGACTTCCTGCTGCCCAGTGCCCTGTGGTGGTGGAGTCCTTACATAGTTACAACACAATGGACTATATCTTTTTGTAAGTAACTGCCACTGGTTGTTTTATATATATATTTGGCCACTTGCCACTCCAGTCTGGCAAAAGTCACAAGTGAAGTAGTGGCACTGGCACTGTTGGCGGCAATGGCTGGGTCGGATCGCCGGCTCGCCGCCTGGACTCTATGCCCTCTCCTGGAGCGCTGTGCTGCTTCTGCTGTCCCTATCCGACTCCTGGCGCCGCGTGACTCACTCGACTGAGTCTCCTCCTCTTCTCTCTCCAGTACCGCGGACAGCGGTCATAGAGGAGAGGGGGAATACAATTACATCTACTGCCATCTAGTTAACGCAGCCGAAAGTAGCGGCAACGGCGTTACAGGGAGAGGACGAGTAAACAGATAGATTACTCGTTTCCCATGAAAAGTAACTGCGTTAAGTAACGCCGTTTACTTAAACGCAGTTACTACCAACACTGCTCGGGGGCCACCCAGAATAGACAGATTGGGGACTTTTCCTTTCATTTTTGCCACCTTGTGACTACTCCTGATGGTACTATACACATCGATGTGGGCTACACATGTGCTTCTACTGTCTGAATTGCACCTTGGATACCTGACCTGTCCTCCGGGATAGAGGTTTCCCCAGCCCCTCCCATTCACCTTAGTTCCTTGAGCCGACTTATTCTTTCTTGCATCATACTCCTCACGAAGTGGGCATTTGATCCACAAAATGCATTGAGTCTTAGGATGTCAAGACAAGCTTTTCGTGTTAATCATGTATCCAATCGTTATTATTGATCAGTTCAATATGAATTGCTTTCTTTTTTATTTATCATGAATTTTACACATCGGCTCTTTCTATTTTGATGCTTTTAAAGGTAATAATATTGTTATCATATACTCCATGATTATGGAATGTTCAATGTATTTTATAATAAAATTGGAATTATTATGTACTTTATGTATTATGTTATACGAGTGACCTGCCTCATTGAAATTCCCATGACTGTTCTAGTTTTGTTTAAATTGCATGTCAAATCAGCCCAATGTGAACAGGGGGCTTACGATCACTTGAAGTAACCATTAATTTATTTAACCGCTTGCCGACCGCCGCAAGTACATATACTGCGGCGGTCAGCCCCGGCCAGGCAAAGTGACGTACCGGTACGTCACTAGCCTGTGAGCCAATAGGGGGCGAATGCGCCCCGCCGGAAGCGCGCTCCTGCCCCCGCTCCCACTCGTTCCCTAACAAGTCCGCGCGTGTGACTCGCGATCGTCCTCTGTGAAGGGAGAAAAGCAGGCGGCTAATGTACACAAAGCCGCCTGTCATTCTTCCCTGTGTAACAGCAGAGATCTACTGGTCCTGCTATGTAGGACCGTAGATCTCTGCTGTTACATGTAAAGCCACATCCCTGCACAGTTAGAAACACGCCCCTAGGGACACACTTGACCCCTCCTTCTCCAATAAAGTTAACCCCTTCCCTGCATGTGTCATTTTTACATTAACAGTGCATATGTATATCACTGATTACTGTAGTAATGTCACTGGTACCCCCAAAAGTGTCAAAAATGTCAGTCAAGGGTCCGATCTGTCCGCCGCAATGTCGCAGTCCCGCAAAAAAAAAATCGCAGATCGCCGCCATTACTCGTTAAAAAAAAAGCAACAAAAATGACAAAAATCTTTCCCTTAGTTAGTAAACGCAATAACTTTTGTGCAAACCAATCAAAATACGCGTATTGTGATTTTTTTACCAAACATATGTAGCAAAAAACAAATTTGCCAAAAATGTTAAAAAATTTTGATTTTTACATTTTTTTGGGGAATTTCATATAAAAAAATGTGAAAAATATTGTTATTTTTGCAAAATTGTTACTCTTTTTTTGTTTATAGCGCATGATCAAAAAATTGCACAGGTGATCAAATACCACATAAAGAAAGCTCTATTTGTGGGAAAAAAAGGACGTCAAATTCGTTTAGGTACAGCGTTGCATGACCGCGCAATTGTCTGTTAAAGTCACACAGTGCCGAATCGCAAAATACCCCCAGGTCAGGAAGGGGGTAAAATCTTCCGGGGCTTAAGTGGTTAAAATCATTGTAAACTACAATCACAACCAGCCACATCCAACTACTGTAAATAGGAATATATCAGATAATCGAATGGCATCTTTTGCCTCTATGCTATAGAGCTACTCTTAGACACATTTATTGTTTTAAAGAAACAAATCTTGTACTGCAATTAAGTTGTAAATGAAACACAAGGGAGAAATGTGATGCAACAGACAACCGCATACAGGAGAAACCAGCAACAAAATGAAAAAGCCATTAAAACTTATATTGCTTGTATTTAATTAGGTCTATATTTCATTGTGCAAATTCAGGCCTTTTTGCATAAAAATGTTGTATAATCTCAAATGCTCCCGATACAAACCATACAATTTGAGTGAGACAATAATAAAAAAAGTAATTTTTTTTTTAAATTTGTAATTAATTGTAATTTTTTACAACCTGTGTTTTGCTCTTTTTCTATAGGGAAATCTGTCTGTCTTTCTTTCTGCCTGTCTATAGCCCCGTACACACGCACTGATTGTCGGCCGAACGATCGGCCGTCTTTTGTCCGGTGCTGTCATGTCGGTTGAAAAGTGCTAAAGACTGCACACGAATTTTGTCGGCCAACAACAGCCGACTGCAGAAGTGATGTCATGTGATGGTTAACTTTCCGTGTGTTTTTTCTTCTCTGAGCATGCCCAGTCTTGCTCATCTGCTGTTTGTCGGCCGAATTCTGTACTGACTGAGGAACAATCGGCCGTTCTGGTGTTGGGCAACAAAAATTTTAAAGGCTGCACACCAGATTCTGTTCGGCTGAAAAGTCGTAGTCGGTTGTCGGAAGCATCATACTAACAAGCCGACAATCGGCCGATCGGACGGTGGCCGAATATTTACAATGTGTACGGGCCTGAAGTATCTATTTTGCAGTCTACCTCTTTACCTAGTTGCCTAGGTGTGTAAAAAGGTTTTAACCCCTGTTTCTAGTTAAAGCTGAGCTCCAGCCTTATCTTCAATCTTGCACAGCTGTACAGGCTCCTCCCCTGTTCTGAAATTGCTTACTCATTGCACACTGTAAGCCCCATACAGTATGCATTAGAAGCTACAGCAAGCAAGATAGAGACTGCCTCATTTCCTGGCTGGAGGATGTACAGTGTCATCTAGCCCTTTCCTCCTTATCATTACTGCCCTTGGCCCACCCCTTTTATTTAATGGAACTCAGTTCTTTCAAACACGGAGGCTTGACATCACATATGAGCATTGCCTAGAACAGTTTGTATGCAAATGCATATGTTTAAGAACACTCTCTTCTCTACACTGACATCAAGGCATTTTGAAGGCATTTTAATAATTGCAGGTATTAAGAAAAAAAAAGAAAACTGTTCCAAATACCCATTTTACTTTTCTGAAGCCGTGGTCACGTGAAAATCTGACTCTCATCTTCTGGTGTCCTTCTTCTGTGTCCACATCACTGCCTTCTTGATGTGGACACCTCCTATTGGTGGAGGTGACACTTACAGCAGTCAGGTCCTTCCTCGTAGGCTCCAGAAAGAGGAGAACTCATGGGAATGGTGAATGGACCAATGCCCTGAAAGATAATGAACAGTTAAAAATGTCTGGTACCCAGGGCAGCAAATTAACTGGGCTCATAGAGGAAACTGTGACTCTGATCCATTACACTGCACATTGGCTTAGGTAGAGGTGTTTGCAAATAAGACTGAGGAGTAAGCCAATTGAGGCACAATGCACTATTTAATTTAATTTTTGCCTTGAGTTGGGCTTTAAAAAATTTCATTAGCATGTTGATGAGACAGTAAGGAGGAAACAGGGAAGGCAAAATATAAGCTGATTAAAATTCAGCTTTAACGAAGAAAGGTTGCAAATCCAGATACATAGTTTTGCTATGTTTGACTTTTCTTTTTTTCCATAAAAAATGTAGTAAATGTCATTATATCACTGATAATTTGATAGGAAGAAGTTTCAGTGTTGCTTTCTGCTGCTACTCCTACACAGTTTACAACTTTTTTTATGGCCTTCCATAAAAAATATGTGCTTCAGTGTAAGTGAATCTTGCTGTTAAATTCTGGCCATTTTTGACTAAGTAATATCAAAACAGGGCATGAGGAGCTGGGCACTGCCACAGAGGATATTTCCTTCTAAAAGCACCAGCCACAGGTCCTGTCGAGAGTCTGGATACCAAAAAATCAGTGGGGATCTTCCCTTTTGAAAGTGTGCGCATGAGCCCTAGAACCTGATGTAGCCAGAAATCATCTGGCTTAGGCGCCGCTTGTGAGTCCTGGCTGCTGTGGTTAAAAAAAAAAACCTCTTAAAAGCAGTGCTTTTAAGCACTCTGTAGCATAACCAAAGTTGAATTCCAGCATGCTGGGGTGTCACAGATAAGAACTTCATGATGAACCACTGCACCACCAGGTTGAGGGCATGTGTCAGTCAAGATACATGAGTGATTATTTCATGGGCAAAGAGCAGCCAGCAGATTGGTGCTATTATCACACAACCTTGCCTTACTGAAGAAGTAGTGAAGTCTATCACCCCTAGATCTTGGCCTGGAGAGCCGACCGATAGGGCTGGTGCAAGGTTTTTTGACCGGGAATGTAGTCTTGGGGTTGACAGGGAATTCGGTGGTGGGTGATTTGTTGGGCGAATAGCTGGTGTTAGCAGCTGGTGTCAGGATGATTGAATCACATTATTTCTATTATTACGTTGTAATATATAATGAAATAGTTCAACTTACCATAATGGATAGTCAGTGGGAGCCCTAAGCTTGTCACTTGCCACCAGATGCAATGTGCCACCTGCCACCATCGCCTCCCACCAGATGCAGCTTGTCACTTGCCATTGTCACCTGTCACCAGATGCAGCTTGTCACTTGCTACTGTCACCTGCCACCAGATACAGCTTGTCACTTGCTACAGTCACCTGCCACCAGATGCAGCTTGTCACTTGCTACCGTCTCCTGCCACCAGAGGCAGTGTGTAACTTGACACTGTCACCTGCCACCAGATGCAGCTTGTCTCTTGCCACCATCAACTGCCACCAGATGCAGCTTGTCATTTGCCACCATCGCCTGCCACCAGATGCAGCTTGTCACTTGCCACCATCGCCTGCCACCAGATGCAGCGTATCACTTGCCACTGTCACCTGCCACCAGATGCAGTGTGTCACCATTGCCTCCCACCAGATGCAGCTTGTCACTTGCCATCCACAGCCTGCCACCAGATGCATTGTGCCACTTGCCACCTGATGCAGTTTGTCACTTGCCATCCGCAGCCTGCCACCAGATGCAGCTTGTCACTTGCTATTGTCACCTGCCACCAGATGCAGCATGTCACTTGCCACCGCCACCTGCCACCAGATGCAGCGTGTCATTTGCCACTGTCACCTGCCACCAGATGCAGCATGTCACCCATGCCTGCCACCAGATGCAGCGTGTCACCATTGCTTGCCACATGATGCAGTTTGTCACTTGCCACCTGCAGTCTTCCACCAGATGAAGCGTGTCACTGTCCACCCGCAGCCTGTAGTGTCCACTTACCATCCATAGCTTGGCTCGCTCTCCCTACCTTTCATGGTCCCTTTCATGGGCATGCTGGGGGCTGCAGTTTCCCCCAGTCCTTGGGACTTTATGTCCCATGGTCCCTTTTTGATTTTATTTCTTTTCCCTGGCCAATAGGCAGGAGAGGGGAGAAACTTTGGCGGCTGTCCTGGCAAGCCCCACTCCCGGGTACAGCACCATGAGGAGGAGAGGTTAGGGGGAAAGAAGAGCTCACAGCTGCTCTCTCCAGACAGACACAGAAACTCTGATCTGCTGCTGTTCTTCTCCCCGCTGCTTACAGAAGGAAGGAGGGGGAATGGGCAGGAAACAGACATCGGCGGCTCGAGCGGGGTGGGGGAAGGGGGGTAGCACAATTTCTTTCTCCTGCTCGGACCATCATTTGCCAGTGGGAAGAGCAAGTAGGAGTGGGATCCATGGCACCCGCTAGGCAAATTAGCGAGCCGCCTCTGCAGATAGTGACATCACTGAGCGCCGTCCCGGACTGATGTGCGCTGTAGGTTGGCGCCTACCTTGCCTATAGGTAGCGCCGGCCCTGCCGACAGCAGATGTGGCCCATTGTGGCTGCAGCACATCTTCACAGCATTTAGCCAGAGCGCTGCATATACTTTTGTAAAATTTAAATTTCTCTTAAAATCTTGAGGTTTTTATTTTTCCCTTACATCTTTCGGAGTTTGTAGAGGACCCCCCAAACCATATATTTTCTGAAAGCACATAACCTGTAGATTAAAAAAAAGGTGCTATGGATTGTAAGGGCCCTGCAATATTTGCGCATATGTTTATAAAACAATATTTTTGCTAAAAATGCACTAAAATCATTATTAGCAGATTTAAATAGCAAATATTTGCTAAATTCTTACTAAATATAAAAGCTTAACTTGTATTGAGTTAATAAATAACAAATATTAGTACATTTTAAATTGCGCCTTTTTGAGAAATGGTGGAAATTGAACACACGCGAATATGTAATATTAATTTTTCATTTACAGCTTTCAGAATTTGTAAAATACCCCCCAAACCATTTATTTTATGAAAGCACATGACCAGTAGAATAAAAAGAAGGTTCTAATGATTTTTATGGCCACGCAATATTTGCACAAAAGTTTATAAAATCGCTTTTAAAAAAACACTAAAATCCCTATTTGCACACATAAACATGGCATTGTAAGAATATTTAATAATAAATATCTTGCGCTCGTACTTATGTCAGAATATTTATACTGCTCTGAATATAGCAGTGTATTTATTTATGGTTAATAAGCAAAGATCTGTGAAAAAGGAGAGTCTTCACCTATTGCCATAAATCAATGTCGTGAATTCTTTTTAATTGATTAATTTCTTTTTAAAAGCATATACCAATCTTAGTGAGTACAGTCTACAGCGTGGAATATATATAAAAATATTTATTCTCAAGACATGCAAACACGATATATGATCAAACAAGAAGTGACATAAAAAGATAACTCTACAGAAAAATACTAACTTCAAATAATCAATGCAATGTCATGTTTAGCTCAATAATGAAAGTGAAACTAAAACAAAGTGAAAGTGAAAGTAAAACGAAATGAAAGCAAGATTACCATTTCTTCCCAGGTATAGTATAAGCCATAAATTAATGTTCTATATAAACAGACTACAATGGTCTGCGAATCACAGGGCCCAAAGTCATTCCACTGCAGAAGGAATGAGAATAAGCCGTGCAAAACGGAAGACTTAAAATTGCAAATAATGCACTTAATCTGATATTAATAAAAATGTATAAAAACAAAAATCAGCTTTTTAGAGAAAAATATACTATGGCTTATACGGCTGGGATTGTAATCTCATTACCCTTAAATATGCAATATAAAACATATAAGGAAGGAATAAACAATTGTTGAATAAAATCAAATAACATAGCAAGGCATAATTACCACACTTAAGATGGTGTTACCAGAGTCCTAAGATGGATGCCAGTGAGGGAGGAGTTTCCTCCGAGTTTCAGATGAATGATGTGGATCAGGGAGTATGTCTGCATGAGTCTATTGAAAAATGTAATAGCGTGTGTGGTGTAAGTGTGAGGTGTGTTGTCAGTAGTGTAATGTGATGTCCTCTCTCTCATCTGGGTTGGTCTTTTATATGGTAAGAACAAAGAGCTATAAAAATTACCATAAGTAAAACCCAGAGGGATGAAACATTATCCCAATTGGTCGGGATATTCTATACCTAAACTAGTGAGGTCAGAGACACACCCCTTTTTATAATTAACCCCATACTTGGTCTAATAAAATTAAGGATGATTCCTCTATATGTAAGATTAATCATAAAACACAACATAAAACTTTGTCCAGACTACCAGTACATACATAAATGTCCACCTGTATTTCCATTATTCATCTTGGCAAGTAATGCCATTTCAATAATTATATTATTTAACACAATATAATATTTTTATATTGAAATATCTCAAATTATCTCAAGACTGCACCTGGTATTTCGCCTCCAGAGGGCAGTATCGTACCGTTCATTAGATTTTGTATTTAACATAATTTGAAACAATTACCCATCCTTCTTATCTCATGACCTCTTGACCTCTAGCTAGTGAATAGCCATTACTTATTTGGATTGTGACATAGGGCTGTCAGACATAGTCTAGGTTTGGGAATATTTACGACACCTTGAGCACTAAACTAGCCAAAAGCAATTCTTATATAAACACTCCTAACACATGCCTTAACATGAAGTAATTCATTTCACTTTAGTTTTAAGTCTAAGTAAGATGCTACTATGAGAATATAAACCTAAAACGTGATACAATGTTCCTAAATATATATGTATATGCCTTACATAATATAATGATATAATTATAGCTAATATCTTCTCACATATAATAATGTATCTATGAAAACTTATATGGTTCATCTTTAAATGTCTGCTAGAATATACTGGGGTATTGTCCATTGTTATATACTTATAGACAGACTGAGATATCCCCCCTTAACATAGCGTCAGACTGACTAAGTTTTATCTGATCGAGATGTCAAAAGGGATCTTATTTACGATTACATAGATATACAAATGTCTGCTGAAATTATAAGACCCTATTGTTGAAATTCTATGCTCTCTTGTAAGCTTGTGAGAAACATTTTGCAAGAATACATATATGAACTTTGTTTCACCCTGAAAACAAGATGGACGCCATCCTGTTCAGAATCTCTTATGCATAATACGAAATATACATGGCTTTTAAAATCATTTTTCTTTTTACCTATTATTATTTGAATCAACCCCCCAATAGTCCCGACATATCCCCCCCTTTCTTCCCAGTAGACAAGTGAGCAACTTAGGCCTATCTGGAAAGAAAGCCTTTTAAGGAGTAGTAAAAAAAAAAATGTCTTGTTCTCTTTTTGTAAGAGAATAGTTCATATTGGGAATTGTTCATAACTTTTAAGTAAAGCGGTAAAAAATAAATGAGAAAAAAAATCAGTTCAAAATGTCAGTTCGTAGCGACTTTGCTTAGCGTTAGCTATGTCACAAACTGTTCCTTGTTAGTCTCTTTGAATTCTGATCTCCTAGTAAAGAAACTCAAATGTTCCTTGAAATCTGCAACATCAGCTTGTAAAGTCTTGATGTAGACAGAAATTAACTGCTGCAATGGCATTGGCAATTACCATTCAAAGCGCAGTAAAACAATGTTTGCAATCAGGAATCAGAGAAATCGGTTTGGACATTCAACCTAGGATGTTGGTTGGATAATGAATGGTTTCAGCATGGTCTAGAGTGTCATACACCTAGACTGAGGTTTTGCTCACATGTGCAATGCACCATTCTTACATCTCCTTCAACTTAAAACAGGAGGTAGTGCGATTCCTCTTAATGGATTTCCTCGGATCAAATGCACAAAGATCTGTCGAAACAAATCTTCCTCTCCGTCAACAAGAATCCGGGGCGTCTCGCAGCTTGATTCCTGAAGAGGGACCTGATGCAATGAGGGGTTCCGTCCTGAGCTGTGCTCTAGGGAGAGATGACCCATCCGATCGCTGTGTCTTTTGGCAAACATCATCGTCTGTGCCACTCAACGACCTGGCATGGAAGGTTAATCTCTTCCTATTGGATGAAACATACAGTATGAATATACATTCTTATCAATTGACATTTCAATGCGATGTTGGTACCCTAAGCTTTCTCAGAGTTCTCCTTTAATCCACCGTGTGATCAGCCCTTTTATATGAGCACCACGGAAGGTGAAACTATATATGCGACCTTTCCTAGGGCGACTGACTTCTGGGGCTTATTAACATGGGAATATTTATCGCCATGGATACTACACATTGGACAATAATACAATGATCTAATATTTTGTTTAAAATTTACCTACTACTTAGGAAAAAAAAAATATGATATCTCCCCCTATGGGGCATCAATGCAATTTATTGTAGGCAATAAAACTACCTGGCATTGAGGATTCCTTCTTGGTTATCGTATACAACCTTTAACCTCTTGACTGCATTACGTCATTAGGGTTTGATCCTCCTTGGTATCACCGTCATTGGCGATTTTTCAAAATGTGCCCTCTTTGAGCGACCTGTTTGAGTCAGAGGGATGAAGTGACCACTGAAAAATAGGAGGGTAGTTAGTATCTCACAACCAAGATCCCCCCCTGACAGGGATTTCAGGATCCTCAATGCTGTGACCTGGGATAAAAGGGTGTTAGAACCTCTGCATCCTATACCTCTATTCAGTGTATCCCTTCTGATTCCTTACCACTTGGGCATTTAAGGATTTTATGGCCTTTGGCTGGCTACAGGATTTGTTCCTAGAGATGGATTTTATTTTAGTTCTGGGCTGCAGTGCCCTGAGTGAACCAATTGATCAGCCGATCAATTTGGCATCTACTCAGCTGAAAACTTTTACAGAATTGGATTATTGGCTCCGCCTCCTGCTGTGCCTATGTCTCTCGGGTTCAGACAGATGGGACAGATCCCTATCAGAACCATTTATTCGGTTCTGGCGTGAGGTCTGGGCCTTAATGTCACTTAATCTTCCCGAGGATTTTGGGGATCCCTAGGATGGGGCAAATCCCTATTTATTTGTGGGTGTCCCCCCCTTGTTAATGGGATGTCCGGTGTCCTCCTTAAGGTATCCGGTGTTCCCCTTGGGGCCTAGGTGGCATATCTTGCTCCTTTGCCAAACATTATTTTTATGTGCATGGGCAATGCCTCAAAGCATAGGGATTTAAATTTCAGATGGTTGTACTCAGACCTTCATTGAAGGGTGTTAGGCACTTTTGAGTACAGCAAAACAATTCAATGGGGCTTTGGTGCTGTGTACATTTTAAATTGTAGATAACAGCTCTAGCAGCAGTAAGGTTTTATATGGGCTGATTTTTAAATTACATCCTGCAGGCACAACACAGACAGTTGTTTTCATAGGCCTCAGGATGATCAATAATGTCTAAGGACCTTTTCATGGCAAAAATCAGGACAGTACTCTTTTTAAAACTTTTAAATTCTGAAGGTATATGGTGTCTTTTTAGGGATGCTAGTCTCTTTGCAGTGACCTGATATGACTCATACCTATTTATGCATGGCTGCCCAATTTCTGCCCTCCTATATTAGGAATATGGCTGGGGTAGGACATGGACTCTTTGCCTGACTCCCCCCCTTGTCTGGGACATAACCAACAGACTGGGAATCATATCTGGGTCTATGAATAATTATTTCATATTTAAAATGCAGGACTAATTAAGCATTTCCCTTTTACATGGACACCATGACCTTTGGAACTCTCCTATGTATTTACTTATGAGTTCCTGTCATTACATGAACTGTTACATTTTTATTTTATATTTTTATTTTATTTTAATTTTCAAAATTTTCCACTGCTGATTACTCGGCAACTTTTTGCTAGAAAACATTTTTCCTTGCTCAAAACTTCCTAATTATTGCATTAATCATTTACATTTCACTTTCAAATGGTTACTTTCATTACAGCTTACTTTTGATAAGACTTCTGCCACAGTTCTACTTTATTTTGCAGTTTCACGCTACATTCTCTTAACTTATGTGTCCCAATAGAGTTAACTTTCACCTGCTCAAGGAGGTTCCTAATCTCATTCTCTCATTTATTTGGAGTTGAGATTGAAACTTTACTAAACTCCTTTTTGCTGAGCCTTATGGTGCAGTTCCTCACACAGACATAGTAAGATTGGCCATGACTCTAAAAGTATGTGACCACACTTCCTGACGTCTTTTGGTGTTAGATAAGCTTATTGGTGAGTTCATACATACAGGTTGTCCTCTACCCATGTCAGATGCCCTTTATTGGCCCGACTTTCTGAGGATTTTGATATATGACTCTAACCAGCATTTACATATTCCACCATTTCAGACTCAGAGAGGTGTTTCCACACATTTTTGATCCTTGCCAAATCCACTGGGGTTGTGGCATTACCACTAGGGACTCACACCTTGCCAGAGTTGGCAGCGTGAACATTACCTGCTGTAGACATTTTTAATACATTTCTATCACATTGCAATTAATAAAAAAAAAATTCCAAAAAAAAAAAAAAAAATTTTTTTTTTTTAAGTTATTGATTATGTCACCTGATCAATATTTATGATTGGCATATGTAAGAAATCAATAATAATCTCGCTGGGGCCTCCATTATATGTAAGAATATTTAATAATAAATATCTTGCGCTCGTACTTATGTCAGAATATTTATACTGCTCTGAATATAGCAGTGTATTTATTTATGGTTAATAAGCAAAGATCTGTGAAAAAGGAGAGT
This sequence comes from Pelophylax lessonae, assembly GCF_965119305.1. Taxonomy (NCBI): domain Eukaryota; kingdom Metazoa; phylum Chordata; class Amphibia; order Anura; family Ranidae; genus Pelophylax; species Pelophylax lessonae. Next base: position 531,688,067 of record NC_138771.1, read on the forward strand.
CTTCACCTATTGCCATAAATCAATGTCGTGAATTCTTTTTAATTGATTAATTTCTTTTTAAAAGCATATACCAATCTTAGTGAGTACAGTCTACAGCGTGGAATATATATAAAAATATTTATTCTCAAGACATGCAAACACGATATATGATCAAACAAGAAGTGACATAAAAAGATAACTCTACAGAAAAATACTAACTTCAAATAATCAATGCAATGTCATGTTTAGCTCAATAATGAAAGTGAAACTAAAACAAAGTGAAAGTGAAAGTAAAACGAAATGAAAGCAAGATTACCATTTCTTCCCAGGTATAGTATAAGCCATAAATTAATGTTCTATATAAACAGACTACAATGGTCTGCGAATCACAGGGCCCAAAGTCATTCCACTGCAGAAGGAATGAGAATAAGCCGTGCAAAACGGAAGACTTAAAATTGCAAATAATGCACTTAATCTGATATTAATAAAAATGTATAAAAACAAAAATCAGCTTTTTAGAGAAAAATATACTATGGCTTATACGGCTGGGATTGTAATCTCATTACCCTTAAATATGCAATATAAAACATATAAGGAAGGAATAAACAATTGTTGAATAAAATCAAATAACATAGCAAGGCATAATTACCACACTTAAGATGGTGTTACCAGAGTCCTAAGATGGATGCCAGTGAGGGAGGAGTTTCCTCCGAGTTTCAGATGAATGATGTGGATCAGGGAGTATGTCTGCATGAGTCTATTGAAAAATGTAATAGCGTGTGTGGTGTAAGTGTGAGGTGTGTTGTCAGTAGTGTAATGTGATGTCCTCTCTCTCATCTGGGTTGGTCTTTTATATGGTAAGAACAAAGAGCTATAAAAATTACCATAAGTAAAACCCAGAGGGATGAAACATTATCCCAATTGGTCGGGATATTCTATACCTAAACTAGTGAGGTCAGAGACACACCCCTTTTTATAATTAACCCCATACTTGGTCTAATAAAATTAAGGATGATTCCTCTATATGTAAGATTAATCATAAAACACAACATAAAACTTTGTCCAGACTACCAGTACATACATAAATGTCCACCTGTATTTCCATTATTCATCTTGGCAAGTAATGCCATTTCAATAATTATATTATTTAACACAATATAATATTTTTATATTGAAATATCTCAAATTATCTCAAGACTGCACCTGGTATTTCGCCTCCAGAGGGCAGTATCGTACCGTTCATTAGATTTTGTATTTAACATAATTTGAAACAATTACCCATCCTTCTTATCTCATGACTAGTGTTGAGCGAACACGGACTGTATTATTCGTGTTCGTACCGAATAATTGGATTTTTTGTACCCGAACACGGACACGGACACTTTACTGTATGTTCGGGTAAAAATCCGTGTTCGGTCGTTTTATTTCCGGGTTTTGCATGCTTTGGCGCTCTTTTCATGGCGGGCTTTCAACAGCCAATCAACAATCGTTTAACTGGTGTGCCTTAAGCCATCCCAGCCATGCCTGCAAATGTCTCAGTAGCTGTGATTGGCCGTCTGAAGCATGTGACCAAGTCTTTATAAGTTCGAGGCAGCCGCAGCGGCGTCATTATGCTGCTTAGATTCAGGGACAGAGCACACATCAACGTGCTGGCTGCTGATTAGGGAAAGATAGGCAGGAAAAAACCATTTGTGTCCGGATAGAATTGAGGGACAGGTCGGAGTGTTTAGGCAGGGCGAGTTGTAGGCATTTTAGGGATAGAGTCTGCTGAATTATATAGGGTCAGTGTCTTCTACAAACTACAATCGATATTGCTGTGTGGGGGGTGGGGTCTGCACTCAATCCTGATCTACGATCTCTTCTCAATCCTGTTAGGGACAGAGTCTGCTGAATTTTAGGGAAACTGTGTTCTACAAACTACAATCGATATTGCTGTGTGGTGTGGGATTGGAGATAGGCAGGTGTCAGTGATCCACATCCATTTTTCTGTGTGTGAGCTGCAGTGAACACAATCTTTTTGGGCTGCAGTGAACACAATCTTTTTGGGCTGCAGTGAACACAATCTTTTTGGGCTGCAGTGAACACAATCTTTTTGGGGTGCAGTGAACAAAATCTTTTTGGGGTGCAGTGAACACAATCCTTTTTGGTGTGCAGTGAACACAATCTTTTTGGGGTGCAGTGAACAAAATCCTTTTTGGGGTGCAGTGAACAACATCCTTTTTGGGGTGCAGTGAACACAATCTTTTTGGGGTGCAGTGAACAAAATCCTTTGTGGGGTGCAGTGAACACAATCTTTTTGGGGTGCAGTGAACACAATCTTTTTGGGGTGGAGTGAACAACATCCTTTTTGGGGTGCAGTGAACAAAATCCTTTTTGGGGTGCAGTGAACAAAATCATTTTTGGGGTGCAGTGAACACAATCTTTTTGGGGTGCAGTGAACACAATCTTTGTGGGGTGCAGTGAACACAATCTTTTTGGGGTGGAGTGAACAACATCCTTTTTGGGGTGCAGTGAACAACATCCTTTTTGGGGTGCAGTGAACACAATCTTTTTGGGGTGCAGTGAACACAATCTTTGTGGGGTACAGTGAACAGAATCTTTGTGGGGTGCAGTGAACACAATCTTTGGGGGGTACAGTGAACACAATCTTTGTGAGGTGCAGTGAACACAATCTTTGTGGGGTGCAGTGAACACAATCATTGTGGGGTGCAGTGAACTCAATCTTTGTGGGGTACAGTGAACACAATCTCATACTGAAGGTTTGAGGGTGCTGCCTGTTCCATACTCCCCCTACTCCTCATCTAGCCTTTTAGGGGTACAAACAATAGTAATTGGGGCCTAGTGTGGTTGTGTACGTGTGATATACATACACTTTTTTGGGATCATATTTTCTATTCCGCTATTTAATCAAAAACCTTTGGGGATCAGTTAAATTGGGGGATAGTCTGTGTTGGTACGTGTGAGAGAGATCCACCTTTCCAAGTTGTTGGGGTTCATCTCATACTTCTGAAGGTTTGAGGGTGCTGCCTGTTCCATACTCCCCCTACTCCTAGCCTTTTAGGGGTACAAACAATAGTAATTGGGGCCTAGTGTGGTTGTGTACGTGTGATATACATACACTTTTTTGGGATCATATTTTCTATTCCGCTATTTAATCAAAAACCTTTGGGGATCAGTTAAATTGGGGGATAGTCTGTGTTGGTACGTGTGAGAGAGATCCACCTTTCCAAGTTGTTGGGGTTCATCTCATACTTCTGAAGGTTTGAGGGTGCTGCCTGTTCCATACCCCCCCTACTCCTAGCCTTTTAGGGGTACAAACAATAGTAATTGGGGCCTAGTGTGGTTGTGTACGTGTGATATACATACACTTTTTTGGGATCATATTTTCTATTCCGCTATTTAATCAAAAACCTTTGGGGATCAGTTAAATTGGGGGATAGTCTGTGTTGGTACGTGTGAGAGAGATCCACCTTTCCAAGTTGTTGGGGTTCATCTCATACTTCTGAAGGTTTGAGGGTGCTGCCTGTTCCATACTCCCCCTACTCCTAGCCTTTTAGGGGTACAAACAATAGTAATTGGGGCCTAGTGTGGTTGTGTACGTGTGATATACATACACTTTTTTGGGATCATATTTTCTATTCCGCTATTTAATCAAAAACCTTTGGGGATCAGTTAAATTGGGGGATAGTCTGTGTTGGTACGTGTGAGAGAGATCCACCTTTCCAAGTTGTTGGGGTTCATCTCATACTTCTGAAGGTTTGAGGGTGCTGCCTGTTCCATACTCCCCCTACTCCTAGCCTTTTAGGGGTACAAACAATAGTAATTGGGGCCTAGTGTGGTTGTGTACGTGTGATATACATACACTTTTTTGGGATCATATTTTCTATTCCGCTATTTAATCAAAAACCTTTGGGGATCAGTTAAATTGGGGGATAGTCTGTGTTGGTACGTGTGAGAGAGATCCACCTTTCCAAGTTGTTGAGGTTCATCTCATACTTCTGAAGGTTTGAGGGTGCTGCCTGTTCCATACTCCCCCTACTCCTAGCCTTTTAGGGGTACAAACAATAGTAATTGGGGCCTAGTGTGGTTGTGTACGTGTGATATACATACACTTTTTTGGGATCATATTTTCTATTCCGCTATTTAATCAAAAACCTTTGGGGATCAGTTAAATTGGGGGATAGTCTGTGTTGGTACGTGTGAGAGAGATCCACCTTTCCAAGTTGTTGGGGTTCATCTCATACTTCTGAAGGTTTGAGGGTGCTGCCTGTTCCATACTCCCCCTACTCCTAGCCTTTTAGGGGTACAAACAATAGTAATTGGGGCCTAGTGTGGTTGTGTACGTGTGATATACATACACTTTTTTGGGATCATATTTTCTATTCCGCTATTTAATCAAAAACCTTTGGGGATCAGTTAAATTGGGGGATAGTCTGTGTTGGTACGTGTGAGAGAGATCCACCTTTCCAAGTTGTTGGGGTTCATCTCATACTTCTGAAGGTTTGAGGGTGCTGCCTGTTCCATACCCCCCCTACTCCTCATCTAGCCTTTTAGGGGTACAAACAATAGTAATTGGGGCCTAGTGTGGTTGTGTACGTGTGATATACATACACTTTTTTTGGATCATATTTTCTATTCCGCTATTTAATCAAAAACCTTTGGGGATCAGTTAAATTGGGGGATAGTCTGTGTTGGTACGTGTGAGAGAGATCCACCTTTCCAAGTTGTTGGGGTTCATCTCATACTTCTGAAGGTTTGAGGGTGCTGCCTGTTCCATACTCCCCCTACTCCTAGCCTTTTAGGGGTACAAACAATAGTAATTGGGGCCTAGTGTGGTTGTGTACGTGTGATATACATACACTTTTTTTGGATCATATTTTCTATTCCGCTATTTAATCAAAAACCTTTGGGGATCAGTTAAATTGGGGGATAGTCTGTGTTGGTACGTGTGAGAGAGATCCACCTTTCCAAGTTGTTGGGGTTCATCTCATACTTCTGAAGGTTTGAGGGTGCTGCCTGTTCCATACCCCCCCTACTCCTCATCTAGCCTTTTAGGGGTACAAACAATAGTAATTGGGGCCTAGTGTGGTTGTGTACGTGTGATATACATACACTTTTTTTGGATCATATTTTCTATTCCGCTATTTAATCAAAAACCTTTGGGGATCAGTTAAATTGGGGGATAGTCTGTGTTGGTACGTGTGAGAGAGATCCACCTTTCCAAGTTTTTGGGGTTCATCTCATACTTCTGAAGATTTGAGGGTGCTGCATGTTCCATACTCCTCTTCCTCATCCTCCCTTTAGGGTAGGAAAAAATTAAATCGGGCCTAGTCTGTGTTTGTACGTGTGAGATACACAGTTTTTTATCCTATTCCGCTATTCAATACACACCCTTTTGGTGTAAAAAACATTAAATTGCGGCATAGTTTGCATATTTGACATTTGCATATATTGTGCCTTGTTGCGCTGTTTTGGGTACTCCACCAACATGGCCAGTGGCAATGACGCCATTCTCAGCTTAACTATCCCACTTCTATGCCTCCTTGAAAAAACAATTTGGGCGATGATGGAAGAGGATGTGGCACAGGATGAGGAGGAGGAGGAGGAGGATGAAGAGGTAACATTTCAAAGGCTTTCAGGGCAGTCATTCGCAAGGGGCTCCGAGGGTGGGTTCCTGCACACACAAACGCCAGGGACACAATTGTCCAGCAGGGGCACAGTTCTGGAGGATGAGGAGGATGAGGAGGAGGAGGAGCTGGAGGAGGAGATGGAACCATGTTCACAGCAGGGTGGCACCCAGGCCAGCTCATGGCCATCACTGGTGCGTGGCTGGGGGGATACAGAGGACACGGACGATACACCTCCCACAGAGGACAGCCTTTCGTCGCCTCTGGGCAGCCTGGCACACATGAGCGATTACATGCTGCAGTGTCTCCACAACGACCGCCGAGTTGCCCACATTCTAACTTGTGCTGATTACTGGGTGGCCACGCTGCTGGATCCCCGTTACAAGGACAACGTACCGTCCTTAATTCACTCACTGGAGCGCGATCGCAAGATGCGCGAGTACAAGCGCACGCTTGTAGACGCCATGCTGCTGGCATTCCCATCTGACAGCGGGGCCACAGTGGAAGCACAAGGCAGAGGAGGAGGAGGAGGAGGTTGCCAACGCAACCAGGGCACCGCCAGCACCTCAGAAGGCAGGGTTAGCATGGCCGAAATGTGGAAAAGCTTTGTCAGCACGCCACAACAAACAGCAGCACCAGCAGCTCAGATGGAACGTCTTAGCAGGAGGCAGCATTTTACCAACATGGTGGAGCAGTATGTGTGCACACGCCTACATGTAGTGAATGACGGGTCTGCCCCCTTCAACTTCTGGGTCTCCAAATTGGGCACATGGCCTGAGCTTGCCCTTTACGCCTTGGAGGTGCTGGCGTGCCCTGCAGCCAGTGTATTATCTGAACGGGTATTTAGCACGGCTGGGGGCGTTATAACAGACAAGCGCAGCCGCCTGTCCAGAGACAATGTGGACAAGCTCACGTTCATTAAAATGAACCAGGCATGGATCCCACGGGACTTTTCCGTACCTTATGCAGAATAGCAATGGATACCGACCTTACCCACCCATTGTTCCATTTTTGCTCTTTCTCACTCTTTTGGGGTGTACCCTCATTTAAAATTTTTGAAAAGAAGCAGTGTTGGCTACCTCGTCCTCCTCCTCAGGGCCAGATTAATGTAGGGGCTATTGGAGCTGCAGCTCCAGGCCCCTACCTTTTATATAGGCCCCGGGTTGGCCATATTCACTGTTACCGCTCTTCTGTCACTTGTAAACACAGAAGTCTGGCTTCTATGCTCGCTTCCCCAGGCAGCACCCTCAGAACCTCCCCACACAGCGTGAAGGCCGGACAAGGAGGGACAGTTGGCGATGCATGGATGTGTTTATGGGCTTCAGAGACAGCATCCCATGTTGAATTAGGCATGCATGGCTGCACCCTTCCTCCTCTGGGTGCATGGCAAGGCACGGCCCTTAAGGCCCTTCAAAATCCTCAGCACCAAGCCCATGATGCTGTTAATCCGGCCCTGGTCCTCCTCCACCGCCGCTTCCACCTACACCGCCCATAGGTGTGCGCAGCCTATTGCATTAAGGTGTGCACCCCAAAGTTGAAATACACATGCATGTGTTTGCCAGCAGGGAGAGTAATGTATCGGGGCCATGTACCTGTAGGCAAGGAGAAATAGAGCAGAGCAGGTCCCAGGGAGATCTTTCCCATCTCCTCACTGGCAATGCTATGTGCCCTAGGTGATTAGGGTGTGCCCAGGCACACCCAGCACACCCTGTGCGCACGCCTATGTCACCGCCACATCCACCACCACCTCAACCTCCCTCCTACTCCATATGGGCCTCGTCCTTCAGAGATGAAGAAGAACATTGTTTTATTTTTCTGTTTTTTTTTGTTGTTTTAAGTTATTTCCCTATCCACATTTGTTTGCAGAGCACTTGCCATGCTCTTAATTACGTTTTGCTGCCATTTGCAGCACTCTAGCCCTTTCCTTTGGTGTTTTAGAGCCATTTTAGTGCCTTAAAGTTCGGGTCCCCATTGACTTCAATGGGGTTCGGTGTCCGGGAAAAGTTCGGTAAAAGTCCGGGACACGGACCCGGACTTTTTTTTAAAGTTCGGCCGAACCCGTCGAACACGGACATCTAGGTGTCCGCTCAACCCTACTCATGACCTCTTGACCTCTAGCTAGTGAATAGCCATTACTTATTTGGATTGTGACATAGGGCTGTCAGACATAGTCTAGGTTTGGGAATATTTACGACACCTTGAGCACTAAACTAGCCAAAAGCAATTCTTATATAAACACTCCTACCACATGCCTTAACATGAAGTAATTCATTTCACTTTAGTTTTAAGTCTAAGTAAGATGCTACTATGAGAATATAAACCTAAAACGTGATACAATGTTCCTAAATATATATGTATATGCCTTACATAATATAATGATATAATTATAGCTAATATCTTCTCACATATAATAATGTATCTATGAAAACTTATATGGTTCATCTTTAAATGTCTGCTAGAATATACTGGGGTATTGTCCATTGTTATATACTTATAGACAGACTGAGATATCCCCCCTTAACATAGCGTCAGACTGACTAAGTTTTATCTGATCGAGATGTCAAAAGGGATCTTATTTACGATTACATAGATATACAAATGTCTGCTGAAATTATAAGACCCTATTGTTGAAATTCTATGCTCTCTTGTAAGCTTGTGAGAAACATTTTGCAAGAATACATATATGAACTTTGTTTCACCCTGAAAACAAGATGGACGCCATCCTGTTCAGAATCTCTTATGCATAATACGAAATATACATGGCTTTCAAAATCATTTTTCTTTTTACCTATTATTATTTGAATCAACCCCCCAATAGTCCCGACAGCATAACTAAATTCTTGCAAAATTCCTAAAAAGGCCAAATTTACATGGGGCGTACTCCCCATGGAGAGCTGTGTTTACCTGCACAGGGATGCACAGGTTTTCTGTGCATTCCTGTGCAGGCAGTCCTATTCATGTCAATTGGGATCTGACATCTTTGTGGGTGTAGGTGTATGGCCGAATCGCAGACAGTGTGAGTTCGGGGACATACACCCACATAGATGTCAAGTTGGGAGCACTGTCTGTGTCCATGCAGCCTCTGCGTCCAAGTTGATATGGATGGGACTACCTGCACAGGAATGCACGGAACACCTGTGCATTCCCGTTCAGCTGATGTGTCCCACTTGACATCAAGGGGACTCACAGGTGGTGAGAAGGCATCCTATTGCTTCCACACCACCTGTCAGTAGCTTCTGAAGCACGATCCGAATGCGGATCAGGCTTCATCAACAAGGGCGGTTTAGATGCCGATCTCCCGGTCAGCATCTGCAGCAGGTGGAAGGGGGTGAAAGAAAAGCCGGCTTGCAGATGTAAATGGAGGGGCCGCTGGCCGCTGGAGCGGCCGGTAAGCGGGGGGGGGGGTGCTGAAATGGGGGTGAAAATCACTTAAGACAAAAATAGTATAACTCTACAACTGCTGGCGGGAGTGGCAATAGCAATAGATCCACTGAGATCTGTGTGCTGGCGGGGGATCGCTGTAGCTGAGGGGTGAGAATTAGTGCTGGGAAGATAGATAGTGTAGGGGGAGGACAGTGTGGGGGAAACATAGCAAACATTTAGGGTAGTGCAGGAGGGAAGGAAGCAGCGGGTGAGCGTTAGAGAGGTGGCGGTGGCAGCGGATGGGTGGGTGTCATTTTAGCTGAATAACTCTAATCAGCGACTTGTTAGCTGCTAATCAGAGCTATTGTTTTGTTTAGCGAAGTCTGCTGAACATTTCTGATATTAGTTTATGGCCACTGAAGTGACCATGAGGTCATAACAGAAGGTAGGTCCATACGGCGTACAGACCTGGCCAGCTGCAAGTAGTGCTATAGGTCCGTACGGTGTACAGACCTGGCAGCGAAAAGGTTAAAGGAGATGTACAGCCAAAGCTCGTTTGGCTGTACTTCTCCTATGGATCACAGGAGTGCAGTTCGGTCTGCACTCCTGTGACCCGTTTTCAGCAGAGAGCGGGCTGAAGTCCGCTCTCTGCTGATGTCACAGAAGTCGGTCCAGGCATTGCATAATTTCGACTACAGAGTCGGGATCTGCCAGATCCCTGGACTGACAACAGGCTCAGCCTCTCAGTGAGTTGCCCCGCCCCTCCACAGCCCAGCCCGCTCTGGCCACTCCGCCCCTCCACAGTTGTGAGCAGTGAGCGAGCAGGGGACAGAGCAGAGAGCTTTGAGAACCGAGCAATCGGTGGTGTTCAATCGCTCCGTTCTCAGTGTAGAGGTCCCGGGGGGACAGAGATGCAGCATCAGTAAGTATGATTGTGGTAAAAAAAGAGAAAACCATACTTAACTTACATAAACCATACATAAATTAAGTAATTTTTGAATATCTAGAGGAAAATAATGATAAACAAATTATAACTTAAAAACTACAAATATTTAGGTATTAATTTCTAAAATGAATGCATCTAATACAGTATGTAGCTATAATGTTGTGGATTTCAAACATAAACTTTCACCAATATACTACATCATTAACCTGGAAAGACAAGCTTTGATTAAGCTTGATTAACTGGTAATGTGGAAAAAAACCTTTTAAAACTCTGTTCAGCTAATATTAAAGCATATCTATGTACAAAATTTAAAAGTATTGCATTCATTTCCAGGTTGTATTTCAATTATTTACTCCAATAATCTGATTTATTTTTAAGTTTGTAAACATATTTAGTGACATTCCCCACACATTCACTTCCTTGAATTCTGTGAGACATATTCACCATCCTGTGAGTAGACAGTACTGTGTCACTCATTTCACAGAGCCTCTCTTCTGAACTACAGAGTTTGCGAAAAGGAGTTTCAGTAGGCAGAGTCAGTACAGGAGTCACAGCTTGCAGACAGCAAGATACCATTGCATATTTAGTCCCATGAAATTGAAAATAAACAGCAGAAGAGTTGCTGCAAAGCATACAGGGAATTTCAGGACGTTTTGTAAAGAGATGGCCAGCAGACAGTCAGAAAAAGAAAAAAATTAAAAAATGTTTTAAAAAGTAAGCCCATGGCCTCATTTACACGGGGAGTATGAATCCTTACTCTGTGGGATGATTGTGTTCATCCACACAGGGATGCATGGGTATTTTTTACATTTCCATATAGGTAGTCCCATGGTTGTCAATCAAGATGCAGTGGTTGCTGCTCTCAATGTGACATCCACGTGGCTGCGGGTGCATGGCCCCAAATGAGGCCTATATAGGATTGTGGAGAATAACTATTGTTTTTGTTGATATTATAATGCTGTTATAAAATGACAGGGTGTATGCTGTGACCATAGATCCCCTTTTGTCAGGGCCCGGACTTGAACCTGGGACCTAAATTGTTTTTGGCAATGTCTCTTCTTGCTGAGCCACCTGGAATGCTGGAATTCCTGATGGTCAGAATATTGTGCCTTCTCCAGCCAATATCTTGCTTTTGTCTTTCCTGCTGCCGTCCGTATCTTTACTACCATTTGTTACCAACATTTGGCTTGCTTCTCTACTACGCTTCTGCTTAATCCCAACCTGCAACTATTCGTTACCAACCTTCGGCTTGTTCTTCGACTAGCTTCTGCTTGATCCCTACCTGCTATATCTGCTACTGGATCCTGGCTTGCTCACCTCCTGGTGGGGAGATCCTGAGGACTGCGACCTGGTGCTAACAGAAAAATCCATCTCCACCAACAGGAGCACTGGTGAACACCGGTTAGTACTTAGATTCCGCACCTCAGACGAGCCTGCGTCATCTGACAGGGTGACCTGCCTGTGTTCCTATCCTGCTGGTTTCTGTGTGAGCTTCCACTGCTATAGCAACTGGTCTTCGAGCCCGACCCCTGATCGTGACAGAAAATTCTGGCCCAAACATAGAGGCCGCTCTAGCAAGTGTGACTCCTCTTAGGCAGCAAATTGCTGAGCAGCAAGAATTTGGTGTTACCTACCAAGAAAAAGTTGCTAAACTAGAAAGTATAGTGGAAAGGCAACAGGAGGAGATTCATACTCTGCAGAGACAACTACTGGGCCGAGGTGATTAGAGATGGCCTTGCGGTTCGCCCAGCGGTCGGTTCGCAGCAAACTTTGCTCGTTCGCTGTTCGCCGATCATGCGAACATATGGCAATGTTTACGACTGCCATATTCTTTTACATTGTGAAGAACTTTGACCCATGACACATCCATCACGTGGTACAGGACAGCCAATTGAGACATTTCAGCACATGGACATACCGCCTACCTTATAAATAGACCTGATCTGGCTGCCATTTGACATTCTGCCTTTTGTCAGTGTAGGGAGAGGTTGCTGTGTGGAGCAGGAACAGACTGTTCGTGACACAAATCGCTAGCTAATAGGTCCACAAAAGTCCTTTTAAGTGTGCTATTGTTTGGTGTGCAGTATATAGGGGTGTAATACACTTATAATATACTTTCTAATAAAGAAAGCATATTATAGTGTATTTGGGTACTGCAGAAATTTTGCCTCTTTCGCTGCGTTAACTCTGCTACACACAGTGACAAAAGTTACTGGAAATTTTTTTCATAACTGGTGTGATAGACCAGTGGCCCCCCAAAATGACAGATTGAAGCGGGGTGTTATATAACAATATACTTTCATAATAGTGCATTTGGGTACTGCAGAAATGTTGCTTCTTTCACTGCGTTAACTCTGCTACACACAGTGACAAAAGTTACTAGAATTTTTTTTATAACTGGTGTGATAGACTAGTGCCCCCCCCCCCCCCCAAAATGACAGATTGAAGCGGGGTGTTATATACCTTCTTACACATATACTGCGCTTCTCTAGAGACTTTTGTCACAGGGTCATTTAAAAAATGACAGCCAGAGGACGAGGAAGGCCCTTTCGCCGGGGTGGTAGGGGTAGGGCAGGAGCACCAGGCCGGAGCCAAAGAGGGAAGTTGCAGAAGGTGCATTCGATTACATCAAAGGACGCACCAGACTTGGTTGAGTGGCTCACTCAGCCTTCCTCTTCTGCACCCTCCTCACCCTCTCTATCTGCACCCTCTTCACTCTCATGCACCTGCAAAGACAACACCACCACTACCATATACCCTCCGCTTGAGTCACAGAAATTATTTTCCAATCCATCACAAGACATTTGCAATGTGCAGCTATTCTTGGCATCGGGTCAGGAAGAGGAGGTAGCAACAGCCACCACTCAGCAGTCTGACGACAGTACCCAGATCAGCCCAAGGAGGTTGGTTCCCGCTGTTGCTGCCTACTCCGAGATCTCAAATGATAGTGGGGGGGGTGTCTATGGACATCACATGGGTGCCCACAAGAGAGTAGGAGGAGGGAAGTTCAGAGGGAGAGATTCACCAGAGGAGGGACAAACCAGACTGCTAATGTATCAGGAGCGAGCCATCAACCATGTATGGTCACATCTGGTGCTCCCAGGACGCCGGCACATGGCTCTGCAGTGTGGGCTTTTTTTAACCTGTCCGCTGCTGACAATAGTGTTGCCATCTGCAGCCTTTGCAGTTAATGCATTAGTCGCGGTAAGCCCAACACTCATCTAGGGACGACCGCCTTAAGAAGGCACCTGGACTCCCATCACCGAGCCCAGTGGGAGCAACGCCGTCAGAACCCACAAAGCCACACTCCAGGCTCTCACCGTCCAGCCTCTTCTCCTTCTCCTCTCTCCTCACAATTGTCCTCCACTCCACCTTCCATCATGCCGTCCTCAAGTTTTTCTGGAAAAAGGCAGGCTTCCGTGGCCCAAATGTTAGAGCGTAAAAAAATGATGACGCTGGACAACCCTCTGGTGGACTCATAGGCTTTTCGAAAATTTGTGGCCATTGGAACACCACAATGGAAGGTCCCAGGAAGAAAATATTTCTCGCAGAAGGGCATCCCAGAGCTATATGGCCATGTTCAGCGGCAAGTGAATGTATCTCTGGCACACAGTGTTGGTGCCAAGATACATCTGACCACAGACACATGGTCTAGCAAACACGGGCAGGGAAGGTATATAACTTTTACTGCCCACTGGGTGAACCTTCTGACGGCCGTCAAGCATGTAACCCGTGGCACCCGTGTAGATTTGGTTTAACCGCCATGGATTGCATGCAGGCCTGCCTCTTTTTCTCCACCTCCCACTCCATCCTCCCTCTCCTCCTCGGCTGACTCCTCCTTTTCCGCTGCTACCGTCTCTTCCGCTGCACCGCCCAAGATCCCAAGAACCTATTCGACATGCCAGATGAGACGTTGCCATGCTGTGCTGCGTCTGTTGCGCCTGGAAGCCAAGAGCCACACTGGTCCTGCACTCCTTTCAGCTTTGCATTCACAGGCAGATCAGTGGCTAACACCGCTCAATTTGACAGTTGGTAAAGTGGTGTGCGACAACGGTGTCAATCTGCTGAGCACGCTGGAACATGGCAAAATTACACACGTGCCATGCATGGCAAACGTCCTGAACTTGGTCGTGCAGCGATTCATTGTCAAATAACCTGGGTTCCAGGACGTCTTGCAGCAGGCCAGAAAAATCTCGGGCCAATTTAGAAGATCTTACACAGCCATGGCTGACCTTGCTGACATTCAGCGGCGATACAACCTGCCTGTCAGACATCTTATTTGTGACTGCCCAACGCAATGGAACTCAAACTTGTATATGCTTGATAGGCTGCTCCAGCAGAAACATACAGTTAACGACTACCTGTACGATCTCTGTGGCAGGACAGGTTCTGGGGAGCTTGGTTTTTTTTTTACCGCGCCAGTGGCAGCTCATGCGCGATGCATGCAGACTTCTGTGGCCATTTGATGAGATCACCAAACTGGTCAGTCGCAGCCAGGGTCCCATCAGTGACATCGTACCTTACGCCTTCTTTCTGGAGCATGCATTGCATCGTATCATTCATCAAGCCATGAGGAGCAGGAGCAGGAAGATGAGGAAGTCACAATGCTGGATGAATTCCCAGGGGGGGTTACTCCATCTGAAACAAGTCAACAACAGGAGTCTGAAGAGGAGTCAGAGGAGAATGGTGCCGAGGCAGATGAGGAGGAACAAGAAGAGCATGCTTTAAACCTTTCTGGGATCCCTGGTGTTGTCCGTGGATGGGGGGAGGAGAACGAGGACGACATTATCCTGGATGATGAGCAGGAGCCAGGCCACTACACCGCTTCCAGTTTAGTGCAAATGGGGGCCTTCATGCTCCAGTGTTTTAAGAGGGACCCCCGTATAAAAAGCATAAAGGGCAAGGACCAGTACTGGGTGGCAACGTACTTAGACCCCCGGTACAAACAAAAAATGGCGGAAATGTTACCACCATCACAGAGGGCTGTCAGAATGCAGCACTTCCAGGCCTTGCTTCAGGAAATGCTGCATTCTGCTTTTGCGTGCGCTGGCAGAGGAATTTCCACTCACAGAGAAAAAGTTGCAGGTACCAATCCAACAGCGCCTGCAAGAAGAGAGCGTTTTGAAGATGTGTTGGTCTTTTCTGATATGAGATCATTCTTTCAGCTCACCCATCCACAGCTGTCCTCTGGATCCAGCATCAGGGAATGCCTAGACCGACAGGCGTCCGACTACATCGGGTTAACGGCCGATGTGGACACTCTGAGAAGTGATGAACCCCTGGACTACTGGGTGGGCAGGCTTGACCTCTGGCCAGAGCTTGCAGAATTTGCAATGGAACTGTTGGCTTGCCCCTCATCCAGTGTTCTATCCGAAAGGACGTTCAGCGCAGCAGGGGGGGATCGTGATAGCTCACGACAGTGTTGACTACCTCACATTTATAAAAATGAATGAGGCATGGATTTCGGAACAATTCAATTGACCAGTAGACCATGTTTAAATCAAATTCCTCATGACTGCCCACAAATTTCTGCCACCACCCATAACAATTCATGGTCCCTGGCCCTAAAAGGCCTTTTATGTCCATTGAATGCCTAATTTTTGGGGCCTGTAATGGCTGACACTTATTTATACTGTGAATGCCTAATGTACCTCCAGCCACAGAATACAAAGTTCTTTGCTGTCAGGTATATGCCTGTTGGCTAATTTTTGGGGCCTGTAATGGCCGACACTTATTTTTCCTGTGAATGCCTAATGTACCTCCAGCCACAGAAAACAAAGTTCTTTGCTGTCAGGTGAACGCCTGGGGGGGTCAGATAACTCATTGTATACACCGCATCTCCACAGCAACAGGCCCCCACCCCCGGAGACTCTCTGTCATATGACTTCCTGTTCTGGCCTGATGACTCATTGTATATATCGCATCTCCACAGCAACAAGCCCCCGCCCCCTGAGTCCCTCAGCTTTAAAACTCCCAGTCTGACACATAAATCAGAATCGCCTGAGGAAGGAGCCCACATGCTCCGAACGCGAGCACCCTCCTGCC
The DNA here is from genome assembly GCF_965119305.1 of Pelophylax lessonae. Classification (NCBI taxonomy): domain Eukaryota; kingdom Metazoa; phylum Chordata; class Amphibia; order Anura; family Ranidae; genus Pelophylax; species Pelophylax lessonae. Next base: position 531,704,027 of record NC_138771.1, read on the forward strand.
ACTATTGGATGTAAGCCTGGATACTGAATGCTGCCAGAAACACAGGAAGTGTAGGACTCCACCGGCACAGCTAGGACCACGGCCGCTACAGTGTACTTCCCTAACATCCCTACAGTGCTGCAGATGAACCATCCTTATTTGCTGATCAACTATTTCTTCTGTGTGAGTTACTACATTGTTTTTATATAATAAATAACCTTTTAATATACACTGAGGTGGCACTGCTTTTCTTCTCCTACCCATTTATCCTGTGAATGCCTAATGTACCTCCAGCCACAGAATAAAAAGTTCTTTGCTGTCAGGTCAGGTGAACCCATGTGGGCTAATTTTTGGGGCCTGTAATGGCCGACACTTACTTCTGTATCTTGTGAATGCCTAATGTACCTCCAGCCACAGAATACAAAGTTCTTTGCTGTCAGGTGGACCCATGTGGGCTAATTTTTGGGACCTGTAATGGCCGACACTTACTTCTGTATCCTGTGAATGCCTAATGTACCTCTAGCCACAGAATACAAAGTTCTTTGCTGTCAGGTGAACCCATGTGGGGTAATTTTTGGGGCCTGTAATGGCCGACACTTACTTCTGTATCTTGTGAATGCCTAATGTACCTCCAGCCACAGAATACAAAGTTCTTTGCTGTCAGGTGAACACCTGTGGGCTCATTTTTGGGGGCTGTACTGGCTGACACTTACTTCTTTATCCTGTGAATGCCTAATTTTTCAGACTGGAATTGAAAATCAATGGCTCTGTAAACGTTCCGCTAAATTGTGTAATGGATGCGGACCCATTTTACAGACATGTGAATGGACCCTACATGTATTTGACATGTATTTACCAGCTGCTGTCAGTTTTCGCTGATTTAGAAAAAAAAACAATTTTTTTTGGCTGAAAAAAAAAAAATAAAACACTTTAATGGCAACTTTTCAAATAGCAATACTTCTGGTATGTCAGTGTCCATGTTGTGGGACTATGGGTGCACAGCTAGTAAGTATTTTGTGGCTGCAAATATGATCTGGAGGTTTTCCATGGTCGCTTGCCATTAAAATGAATGGGACCCGCCGCGAACCAGCGGTTCGTGAACATTTGAGCGAGTTGGCACGAACCATTCGCGAACCGTCCCATCAGATGTTCATCCATCACTGGAGGTGATACTAACACACATATGCCCAAACTTCTACCATCTAAGTTTAATGAAGCCCGCCATCATTACAGAGGTTTCTTAAATCAGTATTGTTTATATTTCCAAATGCACCCTGCTGCATTTTCTTCTGAGAAAAGGAAGGTAACCTTTATTCTCAAACTTCTGACTCGAGAAGCTCCAGCTTGGGCCTCCCTATATATAGAACAAGACAGGGCCACTTTGAATAAACTTCAGACTTTTCTGACCACAATAAATCGGGTTGTTGACGATCCCAACTGCTGTGCTACCGCCGAAGCAAAGCTGCATAATCTGAGGTAGGTTAAACGCTCTGTCGCTAAGTACACAGCAGAATTCAGATATTGGGTCGCAGATGCTACTTGTAACCTTGCAGTGCAAAAAAGCCAGTTCTGCCAAGGGGCTTTCTGAACAGGTGAAGGATGAGCTTGCTAGAGTTGAGACTTCTAATGATATTAATGCTTTCGTCAAATTATGTTACTGAATTGATCAGAGACTTACAGAAAGGAGGAAAGAGAGGTTGGGAATGTTTGGAAGTAAGGTTGGCATGCGTTTCTCTGCTACTCCATTTGTTCAGCGGGATTTCAAAGTTTCTCCTGATTCTAACACTCCTGAGCCAATGCAGGTAGATGCTATTAAGAGATCCATTTCCATTCAGGAGAAAGAAAGAAGATGTTCTGAGAACCTATGTCTTTACATAACAAACTTAGAAGAACAATTTTGTTGGTTGATGTTATCATGCCTGAACAAATAAACTCCATTAGCCAGTCTATCTCCCCATTGGTCCAGGAAGAAAATAAAGTAAATTCTTCACTATCTAATTTTGCCCTCCCTATTAAACTTATCTCTGAGGGCATTGGTGCAGAGGGGATTTTTATGGACATAGAATTTGCCAACAACAATAATATTCAAACAAGAAATAAATCTGCCCCTATTGATATGGAGACAGTGGATGGTTCCCCTCTAACTTCAGGACCTATTACCCATGAAACAGTCCCTCTGGTACCCCGATTTGAGGCTGACCATCGTAAAAACCATCAGCTTTCAGCTAATTACGTCACCTAAATTTCCTTCCATTTTGGGCATTCCTTGGTTTTGCACCCATAATCCCTCCATCAATTGGGAAACATTTTACATCCCCTCATTGCGAGGAATACTGTGGAGAGCCTTGTCAAACAAGTACTCCACTGATCAAGGAGTCACAGGTGGATGTGGTTACAGTCATATGACAAACTGCCTCCACAATATCATGAGTTTTGGGATGTCTGATAAGAGGAATGCTGACCAGTTACCTCCTCATCGCCCATATGATTTCCCCATTGAGCTGCTCCCAGAGGCAGAAATACCTTTTGGCTGCCTTTTCAATCTGACAGAACCTGAATTAAAGTTGCTCAGGGAGTGGCTTGAGGAAATTTTAGAGAAGAGGTTTATTAGACACTTAACATTTGCAGGAGCAGCCCTATTCTTTCTTGAAAAAGACTCCACCTTGCGTCCATGAATTACAGGCACATGAAAAAAAAAACACTATTAAAAACCGTTATCCTCTCCGTTTGATCTCTGACTTACAGGGGGCATATAACCTTGTTCGTATTCGTCAAGGAGATGAATGGAAAACAGCCTTTAGAACCAGATACGGACATTTCAAGTCCTTGGTTATGCCTTTTGGTCTTTGCAATGCACCTACAACTTTTTAACACTTCATCAAAGATGTTTTTCAAGATCTGTTGGACCAGTTTGTAATTGCTTATCTGCATGACATTCTCATTTTTTCCGATAACCTGGAGGAGCATCGCAAGCATGTTTGCACTGTCTTTGAAAGATTAAGGCAGAATCGACTTTATATCAAACTGGAGAAATGTGAGTTTGAAGAGGTGTAACATCAGAAGCGTACATGTCCTCGATGCCGCACATGTCCCAATGCTGGGACCAAAGACTAGCTGGGAATCAGGCAGGAAAATGCCAGTGGCAAGCTGGGCTTTAGGCAGGGAAGTGCCAGCAGCAAGCTGGGAAGCAGGCAGAGAACCACCAGGCTGGGCAGCGGGCCGAGGACCATCAGGCTGGGTAGTGGGCCGAGGACCATCAGGCTGGGCAGCGGGCAGAGGACCATCAGGCTGGGCAGTGGGCAGAGGACCATCAGGCTGGGCAGAGGCACATCATGCTGGGCAGTGGGCAGGACTGAGGAAACATCAGGAGTGGGCTGGCCCATGGTTGTGGTAGTGGCAGGCTGGATCACATTGTCTGGTATGGAGGCTGACTGGAGCAGATCGTCTGGCGTGGAAACCAATCGGAGCAGATCGTCTGGCGTGGAAGCCAACTGAAGCAGATTGTCTGGCGTGGAAGCCGACTGGAGCAGATTGTCTGGCGTGGAAGCCAACTGGAGCAGATTGTCTGGCGTGGAAGCCGACTGGAGTAGATTGTCTGATGTGGAAGCCGAATGGAGCAGACCGTCTGGCATGGAAGCCCAACTGGAACAGATCATATGGCGTGGAAGCCGACTGGAGCAGATTGTCTGGCGTGGAAGCCAACTGTAGCAGATTGTCTGGCGTGAAAGCCGACTGGAGTAGATTGTCTGGCGTGGAAGCCAACTGGAGCAGATCGTCTGGCATGGAAGATGACTGGAACAGATCGTCTGGCATGGAAGCTGACTGGAGCAGACCGTCTGGCATGGAGGCCGGAGGGGACAGAGGCACAAATGCACAAGTTGGGAAGAATCTCCTTTTCATTTTGGTTTAGACACTGGAATCTTGAAAGGGATAGCAGGGCTGTGAATAGATTGTAAGCAGATGGAGAAGTAATAGCAGAACTGAGATATAGTGGCAAAGGAGAGGCAGTTACAAAGGAGGATTTCTGAGGGGTTGCTAGGGGTAACTGAATAGTAGAGGAGGCTTTTACTGGATTATATGCAGGAAAAGTGCAGCTAGAGGAGACAGGATACGGACACACAGTTAGAAGCAAGATCTGACCAGGTTTGGAGTAAGGGCTGAACAAAACTCAATTTACAATCTCCTTGTTTTCTCTACTGTATAATGTTCAAGGAAATAGGGTTTACCATCTTTATCATCAATAGCCACACAAGAGATACCACCTGAGACACACTAAAAGGAGGAGAATAATCTGCACCACCCTTAGGGATACTAGACAAAGCCAACTCTGCACAGATTTGAATAGGTGGTTGAATCTCTCTGAACAAAACTTTGCCTTGGTCAACAAGAAAGTGAGCCAGATGGATGAATTCCAACAATTGCTTGCTAGTGTGCGCTTTCAAGATTTGGCAGTAATATTCCCTGTCTTCTGTTACCAGCAGTGAAAATAAAAACCTCCTCTGACTGCATCTTGCATCAACCAGAAAATTCCTAATTCCCAGGTTCAGCGGATCTGATCGCATTCTGTCAGGAATACCGAATGCAGGCATCCAGCAAGGGTGATCAGATCAGTTTTCTGCACTAAGGAATCAGGACCCAGATGAATAATAGGCCCTGTTCACACCTTTTCAGCTCGTAAAACGCTCATCTCTGAAGTCTCAGGCAACAAGCAAAATCCTATTAATTTCAATGGCCCCTGTTCACATATGAATGTTTTGTCGCCTGAAGCAAAATGGCTGAAGCTCAAAAAAGTACATGAGCTTCTTTATTCGGCAGATTACAAGCATTGTAATCTGTAAAATTATATGCTCAGGTATATACGTTTATTAAGGCAAAAGACACACTCCAATACCAACACCAGTAGACCATAAACAACACTGTGAAATACAACGTGAAAGTACAAAAACCCAAAACTAACCTAACTATATACAAAATGGAAGGAGCAATTAAGAGCAGGACAGCACAGGGACAGGAAACAAAGAGAGCAGGAAGGCAAATACAGGAAGCAGGGTACAGGTTTAAAGAACAGGTATTCCCTCAGCAGTCCACATCAGGTGCAGCCTAATTAAATGTACAGTCCAGCTGCTGGGAGACTCCTGCTGGTGGGCACCGGTACTGCGCCCTTCAGTTCCAGGAACAGCAGTGCCACCAGCAAGTGACCCAGGTAATGACATCAATCCTGACACAGGCATCCACTTGAGAAGAGGATCGCAGACCTGCCGTTAACCTCACCAACAAAGCATGTGCGATTTTGCTGTGATATTTTGCTGTGATTTTGATGTGATTTAGCTGCATTTTTGACTGGACTGAAGCAATGCCTGTGTAATCTTGAGGTCTATAGACCTCAAATGCATCAAAGTCGGACCGAAGTAGCGCAGGGACTAGTTTGAAGTCGTTGAGACTTGAAGTCATACAGATATAAACAGTACTCATTGGAAATCATAGGGTATGACTTGTCATGCGACTTTGCAGTCCCAAGTCGCAGGACAAGTTGCAGGAGTGTGAAAGGGGCCTAACTCTTTAGATCACAATTTGGTCAGTCTGACTACTTGGCAGTTTTCTCTTTTTTGGTTTTGAGGTATCCACAAAACATGCTCCAAGAGCCAAATTTTGGAACCTTCTAAACCTCTGAAAACTACTAAAGGCTGCATTCTTTTATATGTATATGTGACTGGAAACTCTTTTAAAAAAAATGCTGAAGCAATGAATGCTTTGCCCAATCAGGGCACAGAGCACTGTTAGAGCCATGATTGGAGAAAGTAATGAGGACTCTATCCACTTATTGCTATTAGTCCCACCCTACACTATAAAAGTATTCTTTCAATAGCAGCCATTTGTAGTGTGATGTTGGCATGGAGAGAGATAGAACAGGGCTCTACTCAGTGCTACTAGAGAGTTAGAATGCTATAGTATGCTATTCTGATTCTATTGTCAGTGTAGAATATCAGTTTAGTGTAAATCTAGTGATAGTTCAGTCAGTGTGAGTGTACTAAATGCTCATTTTTACTTTAGTGTGAATCCAGTGATAGTTCAGTCAGTGTGAGTGTAGTGACTTGACCATTCATTTTTACTTTAGCGTCAGTTTGTTTTGTCAGGGCAGGTTTACTGCCTTAGAGTTCAGTGTGTTAGTACACATTTAACAAAGTATATTTCTGTGCCTTACTGCACGCTAAATGCAGTATATTTCTGTGCTTTACGTTCCGTTTAACGGAGTACATTTCTGTGCATTAGTGCAGATTTAACGTAGTATATTTCAGTGCGTTACTGCGTGTTTAACGCAGTATATTTCTGTGGGTTAGTGCATGTTTAACACAGTATATTTCTGTGCGGTATTGCGTGTTTAACGCAGTAGATTTCTATTCTTTGCATGCTGTTTATCGCAGTATATTTCAGTGTGTTACGTGCTGTTTAACGCAGTATATTTCTGTGGGATAGTGTACGTTTAGCGCAGTATATTTCTGTGCAATGGTGCACGTTTAATGCAGTATATTTCAGTGCGTTACTGCACATTTAATGCAGCATATTACAGTGCGTTACTGCATGTTTAATGCAGTATATTTCTGTGCATTAGTGCAATTTTACTGCAGTATATTGTAGTGTGTCGGTGGAGTGTGTCTGTGTAGTGGGTACTCAGGTTAAAGTGGACCAAACACCACTTTCCATTGATTAAACTGCATCCATGTACATATTTCTACATCTTTATTACATTTTGTTAATATGCACCTTCCCATCATGTCTGGGAGGCCAACAAAGAAAGGCAGACATTCCCATGGCACTGTGAGGGGGCCAGCAGTGTAATTGTCCACAGGCAAAGGTGGACGTGGTCAGTCCTCAGGCAGGGCTTCATTTCCTCTGTTTAGTGATGTTGCCCATGCTATCCAGCCACAGCATACAGAAGGGGAGGTGGACTGGTTTACTAAACCATCCTCATCCTCCTCATCCTCCGTCACCCAAGCAGAGAAGCAGTCCCCTGCAGCTGCCAGAGTGGTTAAATCGGCCTCCTTGTCCTTAGCTATTCTTGCCAAAGCCCCAGCATCAGGCATGGAGGAGTCAGCTGCATTATTTAAACACAGCATCAGCCACTTGCTCCTTGAGGATGCACAGCCATTGCTTGATTCAGATGTTGGTTCTGAGGTTAAGGAAAGTAGTAACATGAGCCTTCAGAGGGGGGAGAACACTGGTACACAAATTGGCAGTCATGTTTTACCAGCCGCAGCTTATTGCCAAGTTGTCTCCAGGTAAAAATGAGGATGGAAGAGATGATGATGATGATGAGGTCACTGATGCGACTTGGGTGCCAGATAGAGATGAGGAGGAAAGTGAGGGTGAGGCACAATCCCAACGCGGTAGCCATCATGGAGGCGTAGAGAGCAGCCACCCCATTCAATCACATTGTGGAGCTGTTATCTCCCAGGACCCTTCCCACAGCTCAGCTGTCTGTGCCTTTTTTAGCACATGTGCAGCCAATCACACTGTTGCAATTTGCAAACTTTGTCTCAAGCACATCAAGCTTGGACAAAACACCAGCCATTTGGGTACCACATGCTTGACAAGGCATTTTACCTCCCACCACTCAGCCCGTTGGCAAGAGCACCTGAAAGCCACACAAAAGGGAAGCAATTCTGTGCCTCCTCCTTACTCACCTCAGTCTACCCACACTATACCTCATGACCTCTCAGCAGCCTCCACTGACAGGGATGATGGTATAGCGCAGGGTGTCCCAGGTCCTTGCAGCACATCTATCAGTATCACACCACCAGCTGTAGACTATAGTCGGCAAATTTCTCTGCCCCATCTGCGGCAGCGAAAAAAAAAAAAAACAGTCTCTGCCACCCGCACACCCAGCATCTAAATGCAAGCTTGTCAAAGCTGCTGGCTTTACAACTTTCCCTTTCCCTTTCCATCTGGTGGATTCTGCCCCCTGAATTTACACAATGTGCTGTACCTCAATGGGAGGTTCCCAGTTGCTATTTCTTTTCACGTAAGGCCATTCCAGCTCTGTACCATCATGTGGAAGGCAATGTTGTGGCATCCTTGGTCAAGGCAGTCAGCCACAAAGTCCATGTTACTGCTGGCACATGGTCCAGCAAGCATTGTCAGGGATGCTATATTTTGTTCACAGCACACTGGGTAACTCTGCTTGCAATTCAGAAGGATGCAGGACAGAGCTCAGTGCTACAGCTTGTTGTGCTGCCACATCTCCATATAGCTAGTGGTGATGATGTGGGCTTTGTCAGCTTTTACCCCCTCCTACTCCTTCATGCCCTCCTCTGCTGAATTGTCCTTGATGTTCAAGGGGCTATTCAATGAGTCAGGCTAAAAGGAGCCATGCAGTGCTTCAGTTGGTGTGTCTAGGGGACAGGAACCACACGCAGAGATTCTTCCATATTTGCAGGGGCAGGCCTGGAGGTGGTTCACACCATGCCAGCTGGAGCCAAGAATGATGGTGTGCAATAATGGCACAAACCTCCTGTCCGCCCTTAGACAGGGAACGTTGACATATGTGCCATGCATTGCACATGTCCTCAATTTGGTGGTGCAGGTTTTCCTAAATAGGTACCCAGGGTTGGAAGATCTGCTAAAGCAGGCCAGGAGTGTCTGTAGCCATTTAGACAGTCATACACAGCCAGTGCTCGATTGGCTGAAATTCAGCGAGAATTGCACCTGCCCATAAACCACCTGATTTTTAACATGCCTACCAGGTGGAACTGGACTTTGGTAATGCCGCAGTGGCTGCACATGCAGCAGAGGGTCATCAAAAAGTACCTGTGTGAGTATGGCACAACGACAGCCTCAGGCAGGCTTGGCTTTTTTTCCCCTCGCCAATGGCTGCTGAAAAAGGATGCATGCACTGTACTGTCACCATTCAAGGAGGCCACAAGGATGGTGAGCTGTGACAATGCATGCATCGGTGACACAATCACTGTTGTGTTCCTGCTGGAGCAGATTCTCCATGGCATTATGAACAGGGCACTTGAGGCAGAGCAGCGGGAGGAAAAGGAGGGCTTCCTTTACTCTCAAGGCCCGCTTTATGCAGACACCATTCTTCCTACGCCACAGAATGCACAAGAGGAGAGGGAGGAGGAAGAGGAGGAGTATTCTGGCAGTTTTGGAGGCATTGAAGCAGAGGAACACATATGTCAACTCTCAGCAGATGGTTTTCTATCCCCAGAACCCTTGGGAGTAGTACGTTGCTGGAGGAGGCAGTTCCAGATACTGTAATCCTCAGTGATCTCAATGAGTCTGGTTCTCATGCCTCCGCAAACTTGTGGTGTATGGGCTCCCTCTTCAAAGCCTGCGAAAGGACTATTGGTTGGCAACCCTTCTTGACCCCCGTTACAAGGGGAAAGTCTCAGAATTCATCACATCCCCACAGAGGGTGCAGGAGATGAAATCTCTTGAGGACACTTTAAAGAGCAGTTTAACTAATGCTTTTCCGGACTCTGGTACCTAACAGTGTCGTGGAAAATGTAGTTTTGTGGCTTCTGTTGGTCAAGAGAGGAGCGGAGGAGAAGGGGTTTGCCTAAGTGATGCATTTCACAATTTTTTTAGTACTCGTCACCCAGGGCTTTCATTTTCCACATCCCATCAGCCACGTCTGCATCATATGGTGGATGATTATCTAGGGGTGAAAACAGAGATGGAGAGCTTTCTAGTGGTTGATCCACTGGGTTACTGGGCCATAAGAATAGACCATTGGACAGAACTTGCCCAGTATGTAATTGCCCAATATGTAAATGTATCCAAAAAGGCATTCAGTGCTGCTGGAGGTTTTGTTACTGATAAAAGAACGCGTCTGTCCACAGACTCCAGGACCGTCTGACATTTTATCAAAGTGAATCAGTCCTGCATTACCAGCAGCTATGAAACCCCTGATGCCGATGTCACTGATTAAGTGTTTTTGGGATGTGGAATCTCTGCAAGACTTCTAGGCTGCCTAGTGTTGTGGGTGTTGCTTTCAACTGGAATATTTTTTTTTGGTGTAAATTTCATGGGCACAATTAACACCCAAAGACCAATTATTCCATGCCTGTTTGACATGTGTATGTCATTTCAAGTTTTGGCTGCAAGGCCAATTCTTGCTTTCATCAAGAGTACCTCTGTGGGGTTATGATGTGAAGGCGCCACAGACACCCAAGACCAACTTTTCCCCACCTTTTTGACAGGTGCATATCATTTAAATTCTTGACAGTAAGGCAATTCTTGCTTTACCTCTATAGAGTTATGGTGTGAAGGCACCTTTGACACACAAAGACCATTTTTTTTGCACTTGTTACTTCTATCCAAAGTCTGCGGAAGAGACATCAAAATTTATCCAAACAATCTCTAATCTTGTTCCCAGTGCACTACATTGTGGTCTCATCATACAGACTGGCTCCCCAAGTCATTGTTTACAAAATAAAGAAAGCTTGCAGGGAAAATGTCATGTTTTTGGGCTTTATAAATGCAATTATTTCTGCAGCAGCTTTACACAGTACAGATGTGTCACTTTACAGGTAGACTAATGCCTCGTTTCCACTGAGTGGTACGGTACGGTACGGTTCAGTACGGTATGGTACGGTACACATTGCGTTTCCATTGCCAATAGTACCCTTTCATGATAGGCGTGGTGTAGCAGGAAAGCTGTGATAGACGATTCTCTGTCAACCAATCAAAGTTCTGCAGGGTGTAGCTCCACCCTGTTGGTACGGGTCTAATGTGCTTGGTACCCCAACGAAAGGGTACCAAAAAAGTGGTTTGGTACGGTTCGGAATTAGGGTACCGTTCATAATGGAAACGGCATAAATAGCGTACCGTACCGAACCGTACCAGAAACCTCAGTGGAAACGAGCCATAAGGGGACCCCCCAGGCACTATAGTGAAAGGAAATTTTCATATTTATTGTTATTACTCAATTTGATGCTTTCACTTCAAGCTGTTTTTAGTCCTGTCCAGGGGTGACAATGGTGCTCTCCCATAGATATAGCTTAGTGAGTGAGTGAGTGTTGTCACTCTACTACAGGAAGTGTGTTACTGGGCAAGATCATTAGGTGAAAATAAAGAAAAAAAGCTTAAAACAAAGAAAACAAATGCAGCCACCACATCTAAGGATTGGTAAGGTGCTATAGACATCATTACAATTTTGTTTCTGGGTTTAGGTAAAGAAAGCAATAAAAGAAAATTATTCTAGTCATTTAAGCCAAGCTTTGGCACACAGGCTGTTCTAAGGTAGAGTAGAATTTTCTTTTTTTGTGTTCTTTTATGGAAAATAAAGTATTTGTCATTATGTGTAGTATGTTTTAATGCATTTTCATGCATTTCAATGAAAGGTCATTTTAAAAAGGTTATAAGTGTATCTCATAATTGTAAATTTAAAAAATTGCTTTTTTACCATGAGATTATTTTGTGTTTCTATTTGCTTGTCTGAATAATGGGTGCTTTACCTTTTATACAGTGGGAACTGATGGATTAAGATAAGAGATGAGAAAATTTTAACGTGAATCTTACACTATTGCATTAGAGTTAAGAGACTTTATAGACTCATTTCTAAGCTGTTCTTGGTACTTACGAGTCAGCATAAAGAGTCATTCCCTGTATAAAACTGTGTCAACAGGGGATTGTTACAATGACATCGTTTTTGCTTATCTTAACACCAGATGTTCTGACCTCCAGCACATCCTTGCAGACACTTGGATTTACAGTCAAAAATATGGGAATACTGCCAGAGTTTAGATTTGTAACAACTAAACAATTACTGGGTTAACAGTATTAGAAGCCGTAATGTAAATGCATTGACCAGCAATATGTATTGCAAAAAACAATCATCTGGACTTCTATTAGCTTCCCTATTTGGCATTAAGTATGTGAACTTAATTTTCTGGACAGCATATAATACATGCATTCAGATCTTCATGTTTTTCAGTGATGCACCCAAAGAGAAGATTCCTAGTTGAAAAACGTAATCTCTGCTTCTCTTTAAACGTGGAAGAATAAAGCCCCATAAGTGTGTCTTTTTGTCAAAATGTGATATTTTGCTTGTATAATGCTCAACAAAGTTTGTCACCACAGAACACCTCATTTGTGCAATTTGTTGTAGTCATCCATCTGCAACTACATCAAGTTTGCAGATCCTGGATGGCTAGTTCTCTCTTCTTTTTTGGACATATGTTTGAAACTTATAGGTTGCCTAGTTCTGCTCACCGCCAAAAGGAGCTGCTGAAAATTGTGTTCTTCTGTCCTTCTCCCACAATGACCCATTCAAACTGGCCCAAAACTCACCAAAACATCTTGTAGTGATTGTAAAAAAAAAAATCTAGTATGTCGGGCTTTAATGATACAAGGACAGGACTAGCATACCATTTCAATAAAATCTAAATCTTTATTACAAATATTAAAAATAATCTGGTAAAACCATATGAGAACAAACCCCTCATAGACATTAGGACATGTGTGTACAAGGAAACATGTGTAGCTTTGCTTAAATGTCCAAGAGTTGACGCATTTCACATTAATAAGCTTCTTCAGGACCTTATATATCTTGGCAGCAAAGACAGTCGCCTAAGTAGGAAAACATACAAAAAAATACATAATACATCATTTATGTACCATGATATAAAGTTATTTGTGCCACTTACATAATGCTTAGGGAAATTGGATTTAAGATATGGTAGTGGGTGGCTGGTTTCAAGAAAAACTGCAGTCACTTTAGGTGTAAGTTACACGAGGCAGCAGGATGGCAATATGTCCCCATCTACATAAAAGACAACAATAGCTAAATACTAAACCTCCATACAGGCGGTTACAAATGGAAAGCACTTGTGTCAATAGATGTGGAGGCGCTTTACTGTAGCATTCCCCAAACTTTGGGAAAAGCTACAGTGGGGAGGTTCCTTAATGAAAAGGACCAATCAGCCAAACCTTTTAATGAATTTATTCTTTGTCTGCGCCATCACATTTTGAACAAGAATGTACTTACATTCAATTGCTCCCACTACCTCCAGGTGTTGAGAGTTGCGATGGGGCCATTTTGTAACCCATCATCTGTCAACCTGTACCTGGGGGGGGGGGGGTGTATGTGAGTGCTTTTTTAGGAGGATTCCATGTCGATGTACCTATCCAACGTTTTATGCTGGTAAAAGAACAACAATGATAATTTTTTGGTATGGAGTTCGGACGTAAACATTTTAGAGCACTTAATGAAGTAGTTGGCCACCAACACATATATTCCAAAATGTACTATGCAACATCATCCACAGATGCTATCATTTATTGACAATATATTTTTACAGGAAGGTAGAATATTGGGCACATCTTTGTATAGGAAGCAGACTGCTGGAAATATGATACTCCACGCAGCTACTGCCTATCCTCAGACACTACTTAGATGCAATCCTTACACCCAGTATTTAGGGATAAAGCATGACTGCTTTACAGATGAGTTGTTTAGGAAAGAAGCAGATCTATTACGATATAGATTGTTGAAAAGAGGGTACACCAAAACAACTTTGAAAAAGCTTAGAAGAGAGCTAAACTTTAGGACAGACATTTGTCAAGTCAACAACTGTTAGTGAAAGATCCAATACAAAAACATTGGCACCTACTGACCGGTGATTCGATACTCAAAAAATACATAAAGGAATATCCACATATTACTTACAAAAAAGCCAGATCGCTTAAAGATCAATTGCTTAAGAGTCACTTTGTAGAACAGAAAATGGACATATAAATATGGATAATGCGAGCAGTGCAATTGGATCCTAGAAGGGCCCTCCTTTGTATAGCCGCTTGGCTGCACGCATAATAGTAGACAGTCTGGGGACTGTCAGATTAAAGGCGTAATTATATTATGTTTTGTAAATGCGGGGCATTCAATGTTGGCAAGACAATTTGAAACTTTTGGAGAAGGATCTATGTCCGCATATACTATATCAGAAAAAAACTTTTTTATACACCAATAGGTAGACATGTAGCTTTCAATCATAGTCATGGTCCAATTTGCTGCACTTGAAAAGGTCCTTGATAACCCCAGAGAGGATAGTTTTGACAGAAAGCTACCACAAAGAGATGCTAGGTGCATATACTGTACATATAAAATGGTACCTCCCCCCCAGGCCTTAATGAAGCATTAAGCTACAAGCTTTACCCATAAGACATAGATATATGATTGCCTGTTCTAAAAAGTATGTCCAGTAGAACTGTCATATTGGCAGGTTTGTCAGGTTTGATATTTAGGGATTTTATATCAGTTTCATTTTATATGATGTATGATATGCTGTATGTCATAGGCATGCCCTTGGTTGCCATATGCCACTGCGGCAAGATTGTTAACTTTTGAGGAAATATACTGTTGTAATTTTCAGATGTGTAATAATGTAATTATCTTTATGCGACTCTATAATTGCATACAGCTTGGGAGATCTGACTGAGATGTGGTCCCTGTCAGGATGCTATTGTTCCTTTTTTGAATTTTTGCAGTCTGTATTATGGTTCTGTGCCTTTCCGTGTCTTAGCTGCCAAGATATAAAAGGTCCTGAAGAAGTTTATTAATGTGCAGCACGTCAAATTCCTCGACATTTCGGCAAAGTTACACATGTCTCCTTGTACATACATGGCCTAATGTCTATGAGGGATTTGTTCTCATATGATATTATCAGATTATTTTTATTTTGTAAAAAAGATTTTGATTTTATTAATCTCTTAAGGACCGCCCCAAGCAGATATACTGTAGCAGGGCGACCCTCCTGCCCAAAATCATGTACCTGGGTCTGGGTCCCGCGGGTCATTCTAAGGAGAGGCAGAACAACGGTCTGCCTATGTAAACAAGGCAGACCACGGTTATGTTAGAGGGGAAGACAGAGATCTTGTGTTTCTGCTAAGCAGGAGCATGGATCTCTGTCTTCCTCCAGTCAAAGCAACCCCCCCATGCAGTTAGAAAGCACTACCTAGGGTCACACTTAACCCTTTAATCGCCCCTGATGTTAACCTTTTCCCTGTCAGTGTTATTAGTACAGTACCACCAGTCCTCTATTAGGGGGCCAGAGCTCATAGGGAGGCCCACACAGGGAGGGGGATTAGTGATGAATGACATTTACAGAAATCTTCCTCCAGCAGCGGAAATCTGATTTCTCCCCCTCTTCCTGCTGCAGCTGTTATCTGCTGAGAAAGAGACAGTTGTCTCTCACTAATCCCCCTCCCTGTGCACCCCCCCCCTCCCAGCACTGGCTCTAATGTTAGCTCTGCTCCTGAGTTTGTTATCTCTGTAACTTTATTTCTCTCCCTGCAGTTCTTCCTATACCCCTTGTCCCAGCCTGTATATTTTTTTCATTTCTCTCTCCCCATTGCTCTGTCTTCCTGACAGTCACAGCTGACCAGCTGCATTCCCATGGGGTGAAGAATTTAGCTGCTGAAGGCAGCTCATGTAAAAGAAACCCCGACCAAGTATTGAGTGCATACTATACTGTACATGGGCATACTTTTCCTTAAGCCCACATTAATGTATTAAAACCCTTTTTTTATTGGTCTTTTCTAAGTATTCTAATTTTCTGAGATACTAAATTTTGGGTTTTCACTAGCTGTATGAGATAATAATCAAAATCAAATAAATGCTTGAAATATATCACTCTATGTGTAGCATATCTATATAAATATATGAGTTTCGCTTTTTGAATTGATTAACTGAAGTAAATTAACTTTTTGATGATATTCAAATTTTATGAGATGCACCTGTATATGATTTTAGTATTATAAGTGCAACAACATCTGATTACCCAACACATAAAAAGCCAAAAACCAACCAGCAGATGACATGGCTCCCGAAATCATCACTGAATGTGGAAACTTCACACTGGACCTCATGCAACTTAGATTTTGTGCCTCTCCACTTTTCCTCCAGATTCTGGGACCTTAATTTCCAAATGAAATGCAAACTTTTCCACAGTCTATGATGATTTGGGTAGCCATGTCATCTGCTGGTGTTGATCCACTGTGTTTTATCAATTTCAAAGTCAGCGCAGCCCTCTACCAGGAAATTCTAAAGCACTTAATGCTTCCCTCTGCTGACCAGCTCTATGGAGATGCTGATTTCATTTTCCAGCAGGACTTGGCATCTGCCCACATAAACGTACCAATACCTGGTTTATTGATCATGGTATCAATGTGCTTGATTGGCCAGCAAACTCACCTGACCTAAACCCCATAGAGAATCTGTGGAGTATTGTCAAAAGAAGGATGAGAGACACCAGACCCAACAATGCAGAAGAGCTGAAGGCCCTTATCAAAGCAACCTGGGCTTCCATAACACCTCAGCAGTGTCACGGGCAGAGGGCCTCAATGCCATGCCGCATTGATGCAATACTAAATACAACAGGAGCTCTGGCCAGGTATTGAGTGCATACTATACTGTACATAGGAAGACACACAGAAAAATCTGGTGCTAAGAGCTGACAAGTCGAGAGACAAGAAAAAGTGATTAAACAGTAAAAATGGTGATTGATAAAAATGACCATGAATCTCATCAGAGGTGCAGCTGTCCCATACTCAGTCCCGATGAGATAAACAACACAAGCAGCAAAAATGGAATAGAAAGCACTACCCAAGACCAAGGACAAACCTTGCTTGAAGATTTGAGGTACAAAAGTCTCAGTTTATTGGAAACATGACAATAGAAAATATCTAACTAATAAAATGAGGGACGGGGGCCACCATGTGGAATGGCATGGGTAAATAAACAGTACCTTAATGGAAGCCAATGCCGGTGACAATGTGCTGTACAGGAGATGTCACCCCCAACAGAGAAGGATGGAACCTTTGCCTGTCACAGATGGAGGAGGACTCGACCAGAGCGATGCCACATCGAAGAAGAAAGCCTGCAAGTGCATCCTGCTCTGGGGAGGCAAATTTGCAGACACTTCTGTGTAGCCACCGGCAGTATCTCCAAGAGCACCGGTGTCTCCTGCTCTCGTAGTCCCACAGCTGCTTCGGGAGATGACGTCACCGGGCAGCCGGAGACCAATAAAGGTGAATGCAGTGTCCACACTAAGCAGCAACAATATATTAGTGAGGTGGCCAGCTATTGAGGAGTAGAGGAACGCCAAATGAGACTACATGTTTCGGGGTAACCCCCTTATTCAGGTCTAAAATTGGCATTGAGAATAAGGAATTTAAGTAGAGAAGGAAGAGGGAGGAAGGGGAGGGGAACACCCTATCACCCACACTGACTGCCCCTACCTGGAAACTGCTGACAGCAGATTAACAAATATACAACTATAACATAGAAACATGTGAAAAAATATGGAGAACATCTAAAACATAAAAAAACATAAAAAATCATATAAAAACATTCAAAAAACATTAAAGAATATATATTTATATATAAATATACGGAAAAAATATATAAAAATATATATAAAAAATATATTTTTTTTTTAAATACATAGCATAAACACCATTACATCACTGCCTGTGTGTCTAACTCCTCATTTAACTAATAGGGAGACACAGTATTGAGTCTATAAATCCAGAAGGTCTCTCTTTTGCATAATAAGGAAAAACACTCACTATCTATTACAGTACCTCTGGGTATAGACTCAATGGCCAGAATCATCAAATCCTGTACATTCCCATTGCGGTGGACGGAAAAATTATGGGGGAAACTGTGAGGAACCTTCCCTTTGGTAGTGGAAAACCCCTTAGCAATGGCCCTGAGGTGTTCCCCAATCCGTGTGCGAAGGTGGTGGATGGTGCTGCCTACATACAGCAGGTTGCAGGAGCACCGCAGGACATATACAACAAATTGCGTAGAGCAAGTGATAAATTGCTTGATGGAAAAGCAGTTGCCTAAGGTGTCGCAGAAAGAACTCTGACCATGAGGAATGAACTGACAGGTGAGACAACTTCTCTTCCCTCATTGGAAGATCCCCACCCTATCATCAAAATAAGACCTAATATCCATAACCCTCTTGTGTGTGGGCCTAGTTAATTTGCTTGGGGCAATGTGGTTCTTGAGGGTACGAGCTTTCCTATAAACCACCTGGGGGACTGATGGTAGATGGGGACCCAATCTGGGGTCAGAACACAGGATAGGCCAATGTTTTTTAATGATGTGAGCAATATTTTTCAAGTTATTATTAAAACCTGTAATGAACCTAAACTGGGGGACAACTGAACCCCATGTGAATTGTCTCTAGTACCACGAGTTGGCCGATGCATGAGTTGAATGCTTCTTGAAGAAGGCCCTCAGGATAACCCTTCTCGTGGAATTTCGCCAACATAGACTCCCCTTGAGCAACATTGTCATCCTTATGAGTACAGTTCCTGCGGAGTCTCAGGAACTGCCCCTTGGGGATATTATTTTTTCAAGATGGGTGGTGACAACTCCCAAAATGTAGATAGGAGTTGCCAGCAACCAGCTTGGAATGATTGAGAGTGATAATGGCACCATCAGCATGGGTAAGCTCCAGGTCCAGGAACACTAAGGGAACCGGGTCAATGACATGGGTAAATGTTAGGCCAAGGTTGTTGGTGTTACAATGGGAAATGAATGCCTGGAAGATGTTGGTGTCACCATCCCAAATAATGAGTACATCATCGATGTACCTCCCAAAATAAATGATGTGCTGTAAAAAGTATTGTTTCGCAAGATGTTAAATTCCTCCCAAAAGCCCATCATAAGGTTTGCATAACAGGGTGCAAAACTGGCCCCCATAGCTGTGCCCTTGGTTTGCAAATAGAACTTATTGAGAAAAAGAAAAATAATTATGCTCAATGCAAAATCTCGTCCCATCCAACAAAAAGGATGCCTGTTCTGAGTTAAACTGTGCACCCTTGGTAAAAAAATGATTGAGAGCTCGGATCCCTACCTTATGCGGAATCTATGTATATAACGAACACACATTTAAAGAAGCCCACAGGTGGCGGTCGTCCCATGTATATTGCTGTAGGATGTCCAACACGTGGCCTGAGTCACGGATATATGATGGAAGCTGTTGGACAATCGGTTGTAAAAAACAGTCAATATACTGGGACAGTCCACTAGTGAAGCTGTTAAGTGCCTACTTAAATTCCTTATTCTCAATGCCAATTTTAGACCAGAATAAGGGGGTTCCCCCGAAACATGTAGCCTCATTTGGCGTTCCTCTCCTCCTCAATAGCTGGCCGCCTCACTAATACAATGTTGCTGCTCAGTATGGACAATGCATTCACCTTTACTGGTCTCCGGCTGCCCGGTGACATCATCTTCTAGCACAGCTGAGGTACTACGAGAGCAGGAGATGCCGGTGCTCTCTGGAGATACTGCTGGCGGCTACACAGAAGTGCCTGCAAATTTGCCTCCCCAGTGCAGGACGGCACTTGCGGGCTTTCCTCTTTGATGTGGCATCCCTCTGGTCGAGTCCTCCTCCATCTGTGACAGGCAAAGGTTCCATCCTATCCCCTGTTGGGGGTGACATCTCCTGTACAACACATTGTCCCCGGCATTGGCTACCACTAAGGTACTGTTTATTTACCCATGACATTCCACATGGTGGCCAGCATCTCTCATTTTATTAGTTGGATCGTTTCCATTGTGATGTTTCCAATAAACTGAGACTTTTGTACCTCAAATCTTCAAGCAAGATTTGTCCTTGGTCTGGGGGAGCACTTTCTATCCCATTTTTGCTGCTTGTATACTATTCATATACATACTTTTCAGTAAGCCAACATTTCTTTATTTAAAAAAAAACTTTTTTTTTATTGGTCTTATGTAATATTCAAATTTTCCAACATATTGCATTTTGGGTTTTTACTAGCTGTAAGCCATAATCATCAACAAAAATAAATGCTTGAAATATATCACTCTGGGTGTAACAAATCTATAAAAATATATGAGTTTAAATTTTTTATTGAATTACTTAAATAAATTAACTTTTTGATGATATTCTAATTTTATGAGATGCACCTCTATACCTGGAACTCTGACCTTGGCTTGCTTTTGTTCTGATTCTCTGCCTGTTACCCATGATACTCAAACCACCCACTGGGGACTTAAATCACAGTGTCTGCCTGTCCTCTTGTCATCTGTCACTCATGGACCTTCTGCGAATTTCACCCTGCTGTGTTAGGATCATGATATCTGCACCACTGGCAGCTCTGGTGAAGACAAGGGATGAGTTAGTGTTTGGTCTGAACCTAAGTTTAGACCGAACACTGGTTGTTTGGACGTACATTTAGGATGTTGTTCAGCCTGGATGAGCGTGACAGCTTCCGGCTGTCAATGAATGCTAAGGAAGCAGTGGGTGCTTGTACCCGCTGTGTCCTTACCATCCACTGGCATCACCCAGCCCATTAACTTACATACCTTGGAAACCCCGGCCACATAATCAAAGGGACACGGATTGGGGAGTGACATCCATACCTAAATATTGCCATATGGCCAAATAGGCATTAAAATTGCCCAAATATGGCAATGGTCATACTTGAGCAATTATGTCCCCACTATCCCTGCCCCTTCCCAGGGGGAGTCTCTGGCAAATTTTGTGTTGTATATCTCTATTCTGATCTATGCTGCTAAAATATGGTTGCTGTACCTAATTGCAAGAAAAAGAGAAAAAGAAAAAGATTTATTAAACTAGGCAAAATGTTCATAGAACTTGCAATTGAAAAGTTTGCAAGTTTGATTTTTCTAGCTATTTACTGCACCCTAAACGTTTTACCTAGAGCATGTTATTAGTGAAATTTATTTAAACTGTCAAAAATACAGATGCTCAGTAAAAACAGACTTTCTCCCTTGTCTATGTTCCTATTATATGTATTGGAATAACAAGAAAATAACAATAGTTGTTTATGCTGACCAGCATTTACAAGAAAGTAATAATGTAATTGATCATAAAATTAAGTCAATAAAAAAAATGTAAATGAATGAATGAATGAGAGGCAATAACTGTAGAATGATGAGAAAATGAAAGCAGTTTTATTCTGCCATGTTCTGTCTCTTTCTCTATTTTATTTCCACTGTTGGCCAGAACATCACCTCCTCCCTCAATACCGTGTCATGCGCCGCCTACAGGTTGCTTCCAAAACATCTTTTACAGAACTCAAACTTAATAATATTTAAAAAAAGTTGTATGGTGTCTATTTTCCTAATAATTCCTACAGTATAATTTCCAATCCAACACACTCTCCCCTTCTTTATTTTTTATGACTCCTGCCATAAATACTCAGTCAGTCTATCCTGTCAGTCAGTTATCTAACAAGTGCAGATAGGTATTAGTTGCCACTAAGGAACTGCATTAACTACCTGGTAAGTCATTGGACTGCCTGGAATCATGTGAATTTGCGCTGTATTAATCTGACTTTGTCTATAAGTAGGCTGACCCAATCTGAAAATTTCTTAAGGTCTTCTATGTCTGTTTGATCTTCTCACAGAATCTGGTTCTTCTCCATCCATGTTCTCTAGTTGCACATCTTGTCTTACAAGTAATGCTTGACTTGGGAGAGGCTATTCTTGTTCTAAGCTAACCATTTCCTTTTCCTGAATTTGGTAGTCAGAAACAATGGCGGCAATAGTTGGATGCAGCTGTCACATCTTCGCTTGCTTTTGGCTTTATCTGGAACCTAAACATTTGTTAATGGCAAAGCAGTTTGGTTTTCAACTTTGGCAGTAGGCTGCATCATCTTTTTAAGGCTTTTTTTGTGAGTGCAGAAAACTGAGCTGTCAATTCCATTACAGCAGTGTGATTTTCTCTAACTTCACCCTTAACTCTCTTTTGTAACTTTTTATAACTTTTCTCATTATCTTCTTGTGCCTGGGATGAACTAACAGTCAGCAGCTTGTGTCTATGTACAGTGCTTAAATGCTTCTGCCACTCTGTTTTTTTATTTTGTGACCTGCTCTAGGACCTGCTCTAGGATAAAATTGTCATTCTCTGTTTAGTCAGAGACGTAAGGTTTAATGTCCAATCTGACATTATCATTTTTCTCGTTTAGCCCCTGATACAGTATATGAAGGAAAACACCCTGCACCAGTCTTTTGTCATAGTTAACCTCTAACCCCTCATGTTGTGATGCAGAAAGAACTTTTTGTTTCAACCCCACTAGCCTATAAACAACTCCTGCTGCAACTCGGTACAACATCATTCTTGCATATGTGACCCTTAAGAACCTTTTCAACTCAGCAGAAGTGATATCATCTTTGTTGGTCAATATATCTTTAAAGTCACACTATCCGTATGATTTCAGAGTCAGAGAATTTTTCTTTCAGACCCTCCTCAATTTGTCTACATGTACTGCTGTAACTCATGTCTGAACCACAATCTGAAATCACACCACCATGCATTTTGAGTTCTCTGCATGATAATAAGGCAGCAACATCAGCTAGTCTAACCATCCCAGATACCCATTCTCTCATTGAGGACCCACAACCTGTCTCTGTGACAATTTGCAATGTCCATGACAGGTGTACTCACCTTAATAACTTTCAGTTCATCAATCTTGTGTCTGATGATGAGTAGACAAGTCATACCCTGATCTTCTAAACTTTTCAGCTGATCACTTCCCATGTAGTCCACAATGATTTCAATGAATTCAAGTTCATTGGTACTAGTCACTGCTGGAACTTCAATGTCTGTTTCATCTTCCAGTGACAGAGCGACTCCATGAAGCTGATCTCCACTAAGCAGATAAAGTTGCTTTCGAATGTACCACGACAGTGCATGAAGAGGAGACTCCATCTCTGTTGAAACCTGAATACTAGCACTCATAGTTCTCCTTGTAGCTCCACCCACAGGTTTGTGCTGGTCCTACGTTTCTATCTCACTGATGGTACCACGTATCACGGACCGAGCCCCCAAAATGTTACCGGTCTCAAACGTGAACAATTGAAAGACAATAACTGTAAAATGATGAGAAAATGAGAGCAGTTTTATTCTACCATGTTCTGGTTCTTTCTCTACTTTTTTTCCACTGTTGGCCAGAATGTCATTGCAGTGTCATGCACCACCTACAGGTTGCTTCCAGAACATCTTTTACAGAATTCAAAATTAATAATAATAAAAAAGTTCTATGGTATCTATTTTCCTAATAATTCCAACAGTATAATTTTCAGTCCATCACATAAGGAACTAAAAAAATGAATTATTTTCCATCTGTATCAGCCATATTCAATCGTTTTCTTGACTGTGTAGGGTCAGTAAACCTCAACATGATCAATGAAAAAGTAAATGTTTGTAAACTGTTTGAAACATGTTAGAGTTGTGTTGATTTATCATTTGTAAAATTAAAAATGAATTATGCTGCATACGGCATGATCTAAGGGGTATGGGCAATCTCTATTCTTTTAGTATAGGCAAATTGATATATGTGAATTCGTAATTATACAAATAATTTTGTACCCAGAGGTCACTGGTAGCTTCTGGCTTTTAAATGAATTACAAGGCTGTGTAGCAGACACGGTAGGGTGCTTACTCTTTCCTTCCTGACATTCTCCTGTCATTTGATCTGATGCTGGCATCCCTATAATGGCCTGCATTGACAGTCTTTGGTTTGGGTCAGAACTGCTTCTCTACCAGTAAGGCTAGGCGAAAGCAAAATAAGCTTAAATCAGTTGAAGTTCAAGTCATAAGCAGGTCAACTGCACGTGCAATAAAGGATAAAGTTACTTAAAATAAAATTACAAATTAAAAAAGCACATGTTTTTGAAGGTAAAAAATTTGCATTTATTATTTTTTTTTCTCAGGAACCTGCAGAGCATTGCATTTGTGATCAGTGGATTGCATGTGCTATGTCAGGCTCCTGCACAGTTATGAGCCTGTACCTCTGTACAAGCTGTTAGTTTTAGAGCTGCAGGAAGACTAAAAGGGTGTGCTGATCAGCATGTTCGTAGTCCATTGACACTATCAACCCCAGTAGAAGACGAGGCTTGTAGTTTATTCATTCACAAGATTCCTGTGAGTGAATGACACTCTTTTTAAAATGTGACTGCGGGTGCAGTGGAGGAACCCCAGCCTGCTGCCATGGGGGGAGGGGGGGTAATAGGGGGTGAGGGGGACTGCTGCTTAGTAACATGTTATATGGCACACCCTAAAAAAGGGTGTAACATGTAACATGTTACTTAAAGAGGAGCTTTAATACAGTAGCTGCTGACTTTTAATAATAGGGCAATTACATGTCCAGGATTCCAGCAATGTCCTCACCCAAGCCAATTTTTCAATCGACTATCAGATGCGGGCACCGCAATCTTGACTAAGGGAAACCGGCAGTGAAGCCTTGCGAATGAGGAAGGAGGGAGGGTGAAGTTCTGGCACAGTTTGGCACAGCAAACTGACCCTGAAGTGGGAGAAGGTGCCTGTCAAATCCAGGTAACCTCTCCTCCTTAAAAGGTGCCAGATGTGACAGGGGTGGAGGCCGCTTTAAGGTAAACTAAGCATTTAGATTCTGAATGATCTCAGAAATGTCCAAGCTGATGTAAAAAATTCTCATAAAAGCTCAAAACCTGTCAACATTGGCCCTAGAAACTCAATACAGGTACGGGGGAACAATGACATTCCCCCTTAGTTAGTGCTTGGTGCCGGAACTGTCACTTGTCATGCCTGAGCTTGGGGTTGAGGAATGCTTATCACTAGGCAAATTGTAACCTGGGCCTGCAGTGCAGTGCATCTGCGATCAGTGGATTGCGTGTTCAATGGCAGGCTCCTGCATGGTCTTCCTACAGTTCTGAGCCTGTACCTCTGTATGAGCTTTACTATACTTATCACTAGGGAAATGTTGACCTTTGAAAATTTTACGGTGCTCTAGTGGTGAATTAAACAATGTTAAAATGCTGACAGGGTAATAGAAGATATCACAGAACGCCATGCTTGTCACACAACCTGCTCAGTAGTCAAGGAGGCCTGTACTAAGTAATGGCTTGCTTTAACAATCAAATACAAAGTATGGTATTCCTACTGCACCTAAGATTGATTTTGCCACAAATTACCTGACAAGTATTCTTCTAGAATAAACTGAATCATACATGTCTTTAGATATAATAAAATAAATACAAAAAAGAAATAACGTGCAAAATGTCATTATTTAACATGAAGCAACTGAAAGTACGAGAAATAAGATGGTATTAATCAAACATAAGGAAAAAGAAAAAACTTGTTTGAAGATATCCTTTAGATGAGCAACATCTTTCAATATTCATCTCTATAACTGTTTTATAATGGTTACGTGATAGTTTAAGTTTTTCGGGTTGTATTAGAGATATGCAAAGAGAGATCACACAAACATTTGTAGGTATAACATTTAATTAAGTAATGACAGATACAGATAACAAATGTACCAACATTGGAAAATATAACAAGAATACTTAGTTATAGATGCCTTTTCTACCAAGGGTTGCCTCGTCCTGTGGCTTGGCACAGATGATCACAATCAATCGCATGCATGATAGCAGCTCTGAGATGAGACAATTAATATAAGTTTTCACTGGGATGTTTACAGGACATGTGTAAGTAAATGACCAACCTCCTTGAGAGCAACATGACCTTTAAAGGACTTGGTCAGTTTGTAAGGACATTTCTTTGGTTTAAAGTTAACTAAGGTAGCCAGGTATTTTTTTAGATATTATAAGACAACTTTAATAAGAAAATATGAAATTTACCCACCAATATCTAAGCCCAATGGGTGAAACACGTTAGTTGGGGGTCCTAGATGAGGGCTCTCAATGTCAGGCTTGTTGATATTCTTCCTAATAAATGTAGACACCAGTGATCCCTCCAGTGTGCAGTGCCTTTTGTCTTAGAATTCAGTACACTTATGGCTTGTTCCAGGTCTATTCATATGTTTGTAGGCATCTCCACAATCCCAGCCAGTGCTCCCAAGCCAGATGGGGGAAAAGTGAGCAAGATGGTTTTCCTGGCTAATTACTACTATTCTACCAATGCCCTCACTTCTGCTCCCCTAACTTTATAGGCACATACTTGCATGATTAAACAATGTGAACTTACATTTTCTACAAATATATTTTCCTTAAGCCTAATGTTTGTAGGCAGGTTAAAGTACTGTATATCATGAATTGCCATGTTAAATATATCATGTCAAATGCAAATTATTGCTGGCCTATATACATATATTATTAAATATGATATAATTATTAAAACATAAAAATACATTATAATAAAACATATTAAACAGAGCTCTTACATGTCCATTATACCTCATCTAAAAAAACACTTTAAACACTTTTAAAAGGCTATAGTTCCCCGTTAAATGAGGAGTGTATTGCAGTCTAAAACATAACAAAGAACACCATGGTGGATCACTCAAGTTTTACCACTACAAAGCCATAATAAACCTTTGTGCTTCCTGTGTTCAAGATTGAACAGTGTACCCCTTTTAAAAATAAGTGGCTATCTGAAATAATAATGAGTTTGCACTGAAATAAAGTAATGGGAGGCATTTTCATTTATACATCTGACTTTATGTCTCATAGACGGAATTTACAGGAGCCTGATGTTAGCATAATAGCAAATTAAATTGCTAATCATCTCATACTTCTGATTTAACTGGAAATTACCAATAATACTGTAACTGTCATAATAGATATGAAAAAAATATCAGACACTGGATTACTGAGCACAGTAAGCAACAGCTGTGTGGTTGTGCCAGTATTATTAGTTACAAATAACCAAACTCTTGATTAGCAAATCAGGTTTTTAAAGAATACAGTCATATTTTTTTGAGAGCCCATACAGGAGAACAAAGTTGTTTGTGCATTTCATCCATAAATGCTTCCACCATACACGGTCTTCTAAAATTGTAGGTTGCTTGGTAAATTTAGTTTTTTTTTCTGCTCTTCTGTAGTCAGCTGCTGATTGTATGCACTGATCCGGGTCTAACAGGCTGCAGACTGCATATTTTCCTCCTGCCTTCAGGAAGGTTCCAGAACATAGGAGTGGAGCAGACCAAATGAATAGCCTGAATATTTATGGGTCTCAGCCAGTTCCTGGGGATGTGTGCCCAGTAGGTGGTTGTAGAGCACACAAATAGTCTGGGGTCTAGATCAGTCTTGTTCTTGTCCAGGAGGAGAGCCCATCATGAAGGGCAAGCTGCCCTTCTGGGCAGAACAGCTGAAGATTCCACCTATGCTCTTTGCAGTCCCAGCTGTGGCCTGTTCTGCTAAGAGAGAAAAAAAAAAAAAAAAAGCTTTGAAGCTAAGAAAGGGATTTCACTGAGGATCCGCTCTGGAAGACTCACTGATGAATTGTCTGACTGATAACGGAATGAGTCATCAAAGTATGCAGGGACAATCTGAGTACACACCTGAGTGAAGGATCATAGGGACTGCTGCTGCTGATATCATTAGGATCTTAACACTAGTGCCTGGTCTTGGACATTACTTAAGGCACCTCCATGCAGTCTATTTTGTTTGGCCTGTGCTGGAGAAACTCTACTGAGAAGTAGTATTACTGTGAAGAGTATCCTCAACTTATTGCACAGTGTTCATGGTGTATCCCACAGCTCCCTATGCCTTTTTCATGTTATTTAGCAATACATTCCAAAAAAGGCAACCATTTAACTGTTCATTGAGCCAGAAGAGTGACTCTTGTGGTGTGCCTGGCAGCTACTACCCTAATCTAGGAAAAGAACCTGGGTATCTTATTTATTGGTTAAAAATGAACAGCTATGTTGTTGGTGGAAAGAGCATTTAATCTCCAGGGCAGGACAGAAGCTGGCACGGATCACAACATGAGGCTAAAAAGTTTACATATTGATTAATGTTTACCTAACTTTTATCTCTAAAGCCCCGTACACACGTACCGATGGTCGGCATACAAATGTTCCTCTTTTCTCCCCGGGATGTCGGTGTCTGCTGAAAAGTGCAAAGACAGCACAAGGACAGCACAAGAATTTTGTCCGCCGACTGCAGAAGTGATGTCATGTAATGGTTAACTTTCCCTGTGTTTTCTATTTTCTGAGCATGCCCAGTCTTGCAAATCTGCGGTCTGTCGGCCGAATTGTGTACTGACAGGCGAACAATCGTCCGTTCTGGTGTCGGCATACAAATATTTTCATGTTTGCAAGAAAGACTTTTGTCCGCGGATTGTGCGCAGACATCTGTCGGAGGCACCATACTAACACGCGTACAATCGGCAGATCCTTCGTCCACCGACGTTTGTATGCCGACGATCGGTACGTGTGTACGGGCCTTTAGGCTCCGTTCACATCTAGGCGTTTTGGGGCGTTTTTGGGGCGTTTTGCTGCTCTAGGATCAGCTCTCAAAACGCCCAACAAGACAAATCCTATTCATTTCAATGGCCCCTGTTCACATCTGAGCGTTTTGACGCTGTATACAAAACGCCCAACGCTCAAAAAAGTACATGAGCTTCTTTTTGGGCAGATTACAGGCGTTTTCCATTGATCTCTATTCAATCTAAAAACGCCTGCACAAAAATCGCGGTAAAAAATCGCGGTAAAATCGCGGTAAAAAACGCCGCAAAAATCGCGGTAAAATCGCGGTAAAAAACGCGCGAAAAACGCTACGCTCAGGTGTGAATGTAGCCTTAGGAACAGTAGGAGATGGTGCTAACTGATTTTTTCCAAACTGGACTTATGATCAAAAAAGGATCCCTTGATTCTCTGCCCTCCTTGCTCTTTTTAACTCATAAATGCCAAACAAAAATTTAAAGGAGAAGTATGGCCCCCAACTCTCTTGGCCATACTTCTCCTGTGAGTCACAGAAGTGCACTTCATTCTTCACTCTTGTGATCCATATTTAGCTGACATTGTGCTAAAGCCAATGACTGCTGATGTCACAAAGCTGACATAGGCTCTGTAGGAATCCCAACAATAATGGCAGCGGGTTCAGCCTCTCAGTGCACTGCTGAGAGCCTGAGGCACCCTCTCCTGCCTCCTGCACAACCCAGCACTCCAGTCAGCGGAGCAGAGCAAAGAGGCGGTGAGCAATCAGCGGTCACGTGATCACTTAGTTCTCAGTCTTAGAGACAGCGGGAGACAGCTGTAGCATCGGATCTAGCCATCCGTGCCGGTTCATATTTCTGCGATCACAGAGATCGCATGTAATTTGGAGCGCACTGCTCCTAAAATTACATGCGATCTCATGTGCGGTGCAAATTCAGCCATACAGTTTGTATGGCTAAATTTGCACCGCAATCGCACCTAAGTCGCACATGACCCTTTTTTTGGTCCACAGCAGAATCGGATCGCATGGTGGTTCACACTAGTGCGATCCATTTCTGTGCGAACTTTCAGATCGCACTGCGATATGCGATCTGATCTGGGGGTGTCATTAACTTTTAAATGACACCCCCAGCGTATCGCATATGGCAGATGCGGGAACACGCTGTATATTCGCAGCGTTCCGCATCACAGAAATGTGAACCGGCACTCAAGGTGAGAATGATTGCTTGTTTTTCATATGCCACACTTTGTTTTTTTAACTAGACATCCACAATCTTTATAATAACATTTTAGACACAGATCTCTATTTTGCAAGATTGTTGATACGAGTAAGGAGGATATGGGTGCTTCTATGGGTGGGACAATTAACTTGCTCCAGGTGGGTAGTTCTTGTCAGCATACACTAGGGCAGCACTCATAAGGAGAAGCAGCTCTTGAGAAATGGGAGAAGAGCACGAGGGGCCTCTAAGTGCAGCATTGACAATTTATTGTGATACACAAGGGTTAAAAATGCTAACCGAAGTATCTGGTAAGGCATTTAACATAGTTGATCCTATAAGCTTAGCATTGTCCTATGTGGCTGGGATGGGATGGGATGGGGGAGAGCCGGCTTGTGGCTGTCATGTATCCTGGAAGATGCTGGCGTGTGCACAAGCGTAGAGACAGCGGTGCGGCCGAGCTTCCTGAACATCGCTTGAACGCACGCAGTCGATTTCAGGTGGTGGTGGGCGGTAACGCATTTCGGAGTATGCGCAGCTCCTTCGTCAGACCACTGAGGGACAAAGCTGAGTTTATAGGATCAATTATGTTATATGCCTTACCAGAATGGATACTTCTGTAAGTGTTTTTAACCCTTGTATGTCACAATAAATTGTAAATGCTGCACTTAAAGGCACATTGTGCTTTTCTCACATTTCTGTGAGATTGGTAATGTTGCAGCTAGGGGCACACACACATGTGCTCTACTGGGTTCTGAGTGTGCAGTCACTAAACAGAAACCAATTTGTGGTTTTACTCGATCAAATGAGCACTATAACAACCAATTACAATAGAGCAAATGCAGTCTGGAGATGTTTTTTTTTAACAAGAAAATACAGTAAATGTAGCATTAGAAATAATTACATTGTCTAATAAAATTCACAGAAGTTAAAAGATTTGATAAAAACTGTAGAATAAAAAAAAAAAAAAAGACTTTCACATTTATGTCCATTTGGCAGCTTATGTAGGGCCTATCCCTGAAGGAGCCACTGTTTTCTGGGGAACCCTGTTCCTGGTGGAAAACCACATTCTCTGACACACCAGGGCTGAAAGGGTGGATATTTATTGCAGCGATATACATAATAGCACAATGACTAAAGTAAATGGATAACAACAATAATCAAGCAAACCAGTATGTGAAACAGTGGCAACATAAACATAATACAAATATACAATGGTAATTAGCAAGAGGACCAAAGAATGACCCCTAAATCATATACTGGGGAAGGTCCTGTCTAAGGGACAGTGCTTTGACAATGGTCCAGCAATCTTTGTCAAACCCTTCCCTTCTGGCCAGTATGGTGGGACCCAAAACTGGCCTTGAAGTGCTCAAAATCAAGGCCCTCTAAACCTGGATATAGGTGCCAGTCTCTCAGTAGGCAATATTAGTCCTTTAGATAAGGTATGGTGGGGTATGGTCAGCAGCCACCTACCAACTTATGGGTCAGTGATGGCTAACCTTGGCACCCCAGATGCTTTGGAACTACATTTCCCATGATGCTCAACTACACTGCAGAGTGCATGAGCATCATGGGACATGTAGTTCCAAAACATCTGGGGTGCCAAGGTTCGCCATCACTGTTATAGGTGATGACTTAACTCATCCTTGTCTCTGTCTGGGGCTTTTCGAAGTTCGCTGCAGTGGCATCCTCCTTAATCATCAGGCAGCATCATCAGGCTCAATAGTGGCGTTTTCACAAGCCGGGAGATAACCGCTGCTCAGCCTCTCTGCATCCCCGACATGGTGTCTTCATAGCATAGCATAGTCTGTCTCCCACAACAATCTCCTCACAACTGCCTTGAGCCTAGGAACAGTTCTTCCTTTTCCTCTCCACATAACCCTAGTAATCCTGGGATATGTAGTTCCAGAGTCAATCTGAAACCCAGGTTAAGTCTATCTGGGGACTTAACCCCCCGCAAGTTCCTCCCAGCAGGCTCTTGTTGTCCCAGAATGCACAGTAACTCAGTTTCCTCTTCCTTTGTGCTCCTCGGGCTTCCTTGGCCTACACACAGCCCTGCAGTGTCAGGGTTCTCTCTCTACTTTCTTGCCACAGCTGGTCCTGGCAGCTAAAATGGGAGGAGAGAAGATCCACAACAGTAGCCTGGTCTTTGCTGCAAAACAGAGCAGTGCTGCTAACCAGGCAGAAGCGATTTGTTTTAAATTCATGAGTTTGAAAACAACCATTCAATATTTGGCTCCTACATGAATCTTAGTAATCATAGGTTTTTGATATTTATTATTATGGTCACATATAAATAATCTGCATTCTTACATCTGGTCAGTAGGTGGAAATCTGTTTTTCATTTCACATGTTATCCAGTTTCTTGTTACCTCCTATTACAAAAAAAAGTCTGTTGTTCACAGAGCTCAAAAGCTCAGCTGAATTTACATACACAGTCAAAGTCAGAGCAGTCACTCCTCCAACTGCTATTGTAGTGTATATTTATAACACAGGTAGTGCTTTGGGAATTCATTAAATGCAAAAAAAAAAAAAACAACAATGTAGATATATATTTTTACACGTTTGACCTTATAAATACATATGAAATTAATTTGTGTAAAGAAAAAGTACATACACTGTATTTAAGGCTTTACATTTTGGATTGAGTAGTTTCAATTTTTATGTGTCATTTTCTTTCTAAATGTACTTTCAAGCCAGGAATGGGTATTTTACAAAAATACATTTGTGCGCATAGCTCAGTCTATTACAGGGAACATAATAGGCAGTCTGGCTCTGGAATTGGTATGTGTTGGCTAACATTTTGTGACCTTGCTTTTGGAGTAATTGAATAAGACTCATTGCACCTACACATGCCGAAAACTAGCACCCAGTGGGGCCTCCATGTTACTGTACATACTTTATATCCTAATGACATTCAGGAAACACATTAAACAGCTCAGATTTCAACAAAAAGCAAAATTTTATTTTTAAAAACAAAATAGGGAGCAAGTTATTTTAATGAGAGCCAAATGTATTATGAACGCTATTAAATTGATTCTCATTTATTTGTACTTGCAATGCATTCACATATATGCCTTTGCTTTTTCATTTTGATTTCACCGCTAGAAATAATCAAATGAAAAATGGTAGTAACTGCAGGGAATATGGCTACTTTTAAAAGACTCTTGGACGTGCATCCAAGGATCAAAACATTCAGGGCTATGTGAAATGATTACGTCCACACACCCCTACACAGGTTGAACTGGATGGACTATTGTCTTTATTCAACCTCAACTACTATGTAACTATGTAATCAGTTCATCCTATCCCTTTCACATATGCCAATTATAGAGGTAACTGAGAAATATTACACAAGCACACCACACCCTTTTAGATCAGTAATCTGGTAAATTATGTGGACAAACCCAGGATTATTCAAAAATCAGCATATGGCACCAACATCCCATTGTAGTAAGTACTGGGAAATAAAGGAAAGAGAGATGTGGGACTCTGTAGGTGCTTGTTAAACATAACCATATATCAAATCAGTTAAAACAATAGAATTTATTAAAACCCACAAATAAAGATAAACGTTAAACAGAGCCATATATCAAATCAGTTTTTATTAAATCTCATAAATAAAAATAAAAACACTGATACATCCTAATATCATCATCCATAAAGAGTAGATGACAATGCTTTTTAGTTACATAGCTATTTCCACACTTTTATTTTGACATGTTTGCCATACAAGCTTCTTCAGGAAAAGACGCTGTACAGTAAGTACTGAGTGATTAAACCTATATAAAAAAATGCACTTATAAAGCATGATGCAATACATGTATGTTAATAAAGTAAACATGCTATAGTTAACAATGCAGCAAAGGTAAAGATACATCCCCATTCAGCAAAAGTTCCCGAAAAATGGCTTCCTATCTCAATGATAATGGGGTGATGAAACTATAAAAGCAAGTTCAAAGTGAAGGGAGTCTGTCCACGGTGGTCATACGCCCCCCACCAACTAGGATATGGTCACCCACAAACTCTGGATCTCCCGCAGAGAGAGGTATATTATCATTATCATACAAGATCTAGTTATGAGCACTAATTACTGCAAGAATGGGCTCTATGTTTAAAACAGATAAACACAATGTATTAATATGCTAACAGGGACATATTCCTTTATTGTAACTAATTGTAGTCACTCCAAATAAGTACTTACTTTTATAAAGATTGGATTGCAGGTGTAGGGAGCAAGGATGTCCACTAGATAGCGCTAAGATATCGTAGTGACTTGTCCACAAGCACTAAAATATATAATTTAAATGGTAATGAGTGCAAGCTAAACACTTCAACAAATTGTTTACACAAAGAAGCCTAAAATTGGGCTTGGTCTGGTATTATGTATATATATATATATATATATATATATATAT
The DNA here is from genome assembly GCF_965119305.1 of Pelophylax lessonae. NCBI lineage: Eukaryota > Metazoa > Chordata > Amphibia > Anura > Ranidae > Pelophylax > Pelophylax lessonae. The sequence goes on from NC_138771.1 coordinate 531,737,814, forward strand.
ATATATATATATATAGGTTTATTCACCACCAAGACTTGGTCAATCCCCAGGATGGTAAGATGCCACATCCAATTCTAAAAAATGCTTTATTAGTGCATTCTTTTGATATATGTTGGTAGTTACTGTACAGTGCCTTTTCCTGAAGAAGCCTCTACGGCAAAACATGTTGAATTGAAAGCGTGGAAACAGCAATGTAACTAAAAAACATTGTCATCTACTCTTTATAGATGATGGTATTAGGATGTATCAATGTTTTTATTTATTTATTTTTTTTCCAAACAATGTTTTTATTTTTATTCATGAGATTTAATAAATACTATGGTCCTAACTGATTTGATATATGGCTCTGTTTAACAAGCAACTATAAAGTCCTGCATCTCTCTTTTCTTTATTTCCGAGTACCTTTTAGATCAGTGTCACTGGTATCAAAGAAAACAGGCATCAATCCAGGTAGTAGAAGAAAAGTTATTATATTATCACACAATATGACTGGTAACTAGGCAAGTATAAAATGGATTAATAATGGTAATAATGCAATTTAGCATAAAAAAGTAATTTTAACTCTAAGGATGAGGACATAAGATGACACTTGGTGTCCAGATCAACATAAGAAGTATCAAGACCACCTCAAGTGCAGCAGTGAGCAGCAAATAAAGTCTAGTCTACCGAGCGCTGGAACTATACTGCCAGAGCGCATTTATGGTGGTGATGCTAGTCCTAGGCCAACTAGGTATGCACTGTCGAAAAGAAAAATGGAATAGCAGAAGAGGCAGCAGGGACCAAAGGGGACATGCAAAATAATGATTACAAGAGGGGCAGTCCTTTGAGATGTTCTTCTTCATGTGTCTGTAGTCCTGCCCCTACAATAGTAATAAAAAGCACAGGGGAGGTGGATAAAGTACTGGTCCACTGAATAAATTAAACATAATCAGGGATATCCTTTCATTGCAGGTCCTTTAGGTGCAACATCCCCTCCAGCAAGGAGAACAGTGAGCAGCAAAATAGTGACATTGCCTAATCTCATCCTAAATCTCCCATGAACTGTCAGAGGCACCAGTAATTTAGCCCTTATACTTCAGATATATGGAATAGAGGAACAGGGTCGTGTGTATCACTAACCATATCCTAGAAGTAATAAGAGTAAAAAAATAGGGTAAAAGAAGGTGGAGTTTTAACCTCTCTGGCAGTTTGAATATGTCAGAATTTCTGTGCTAAAAGCGGTACATTGTTTTGCATGGAAATCTGTTTTTTATTTTAGGCCTGTAATTCTTAGGAATAACTCACTTAAATCTGTCCAAACAAGAGTCTAGTAGACATCCCGGGTATGATAAAGTTTGAAACACAAAATCATAAATCTTAATGTAATAATAATAAATTTCATAAAATTCTTAATTGTTTTCGAAGTGGAGATATTTCATTATGAGGGAGACTCATAATGTACTCGGGGCGCTGCCTGATCCGTATCGCAGTCAATAGAGCACCAAGTCCGCACATCGCTTAGCTCAGCCGCAGAATCGTCGCTGTTGTCACTTTTAGTACCTGATGACAAATTTTCTCACGAATCGCTATTGCTCAGTTCTTCAAATAATTCCGATACACCATCGCTGTTTTCCAGTTCGTCCAATAGCATTTTTGAGCTAAAAGAACGCTTTTTGGACGCCATGGGCGTTATCAATTTTCCAGGCACAAAGTACTGCAAAAAGTACAGGCAGGGCATTGGAAAAGCCTCCAGGTGAAATGGCATGATACAAAATTGTAATTCTAACAGATTACACTGTATCATGGCATTTTTTTTTTTAATCTCCCGCCGGTTTCACCCCCCCTGTAACGCGGTGCTCGCAAGGAAGGGAACTGGAAGAAGGTGCCGGCATCGGCCAAGCACAGAGCAAGAGGACAGTAGGAGGAAGGCTGCAGGAAGGCTGGGGAGGACGGTGGGGGATCGCAGAGGAAGGGAAAATAATATAACTATTCATAATTAATGATCCGAATATAGGAAGAAATACAGTATTATTAATATTATACAGGGTTTATATAGCGCCAACCGTTTTTGCAGTGCTTTACAATATGAGGGAATACAATACAGTTACAATGCAATACAATACAGAAGGAATTAGAGAACCCTCCTCGTTAGTGCTTACAATCAGTATAATAGATATATGGTAGTGGGAATAGCTCTAAACTCAACTTGTTTCTCGGAATCAAATTACGCTTCAGGAGTGTGAATGAGGTGTACAATATTAAAAAAATTATACAAAATTTTGCTGAAGTAGTACTGCCATGTCTCTCTGGAGCTAGAGCAGGGACTGCCACAGAACACCAAATTCTGGGGAACACTTCACATATGGACTATAGTAGCAAAAAAAATTGACCTGCGAACATAGGGGCAAAAGCATGACAGTGAAAAACAATTGGACAATTCTAGAAAAAGCCTGAAAAAGAGTACAGATGGTGGGGCTGTGTAGTAGGTCAGTGACTTAGGGAGGGAGCCATGTTCAAGAGTGACACTGCTATAAAGGGAGCCTAATATAGTAGTGATCGACCAATATCGTTTTTTTACCGCCGATACCGGTTTTTTGGTCATCGGATATCGGTATCGGCCGATATTCGGCGATATTTTCGGACATTAACATTTTTTTTTTTTTAATGTCTACAGGTACTGTGGTGGAGGGATCTGGGGATCTAAAAGACCCCAAACCCCTCCTCTGCACTTAAAAGCATTCAAAACGCCAAGTTTGGCTGTTTTGAATGCTGTAAGTTTTTGAATTCGGCGCTGCCAGTACCCGGAAGTGATGTCATGTCATGACATCACTTCTGGGTACTCAGTGGCGCCGAATTCAAAGAAATAGAGACCCGGTCAGACGGCGGCGGTGAAGGTAGGATGCCCGGGTCACCCTGTGGGACAGGAGACCTGGGCAAGCTGTTGAAGGTGGCCCGAGGGAAGGGACGTCCCCTCACGCTCCTTGGAATGACAGTCGAGAGGCTTCTCAGCCGTATCGGTTGTCATTACAAGACAGCCGACAGTGGGCTATGGACACCGGTACCGGAGTGATGCCTCTAGCTGCAGGCATCACCCCGGTAAATGCACTTTCCTGAAATATCGGCAATATCAGTAAATCAAAAGGCCAATTCCGATATATCGGGGAAAGTGCATATCGGCCCTCGATATATCGGTTTTGCCGATAATCGGTCGATCATTACAATATAGTGTTGTGGTTGCCAAGAAAGGGGTGCCAAATCATTAGAAGCCTTCAGGAATATGTTACCTTGTTACAGGAAAAGGAAGTGAACTACTATTTTTCAGGAGGAATTCAAAGCAAATTATATTTTTTTCAGGATACAATTAAAGAGTAAAAAAAATAATATAGAAATGCCCTTGGTACTCCAATTAGTAATACCCACAGCTGCATTTAAAAAACATCAAATACTAAATTTTAAAGGGACTTGAATTTCTAAATATTGGTGTGCTGTGCCTTTGAGTGCACCATATAAATGTGCAGCACCTTTTTAAAATAAAGGGTAACTCTACTTTTGTGACAAAAATATAGCAAATAAAAAAAAAATAATAATAATATAGCATATACAATTACAGTTTTTGAACCAAAAATTATTATTATTATCATACAGGATTTATATAGCGCCAATAGTTTGCGCAGCACTTTACAACAAATTTAATTTACAAATAGAGAGCTGGCCAAAGAGATTAAACTGAGCTAGTCGTGATGAAAACGTAGTCCCAGGCTATGTAAGTGCCAAAAAAGAGGAGGTAATCTCTGTATGCAGCAACTTTGTAAGTGCCAGATAGAGTTTAGAAGCCTAGAATGTCTAGTAAAGAACAGATTTCCGCTGGAAAGGTTCTATCATGAGGACAAAAATTAAGGGGTTTGCTAGATCCTGGATCACCTGCTGGTGGCACTGCAGTTTGCAGAGCTAAAAGGTGCAGTGTCTCTCAGCAGCCAGCAGATTCTGGGAAGGTACATAACCCCTCCCATGATTTGCAACTTTGCTTCATTGTTTTGCCACTTAGCCAGATATCTGTTCGCTGATTTTATCTGATCCTGATCCCTGCTGTGATCCTGTACCCTGCTACCTCTCATCTGCTCCCCCTGTTCTTGATCCCAGTCCTAGTTTCCCCTTCCTGACAATTCCTTGCACCTCTGCTTTTACCCTGTTATCCCGGCTTCCCATATATATATACCGTATATCGATAGATAGATAGATAGATAGATAGATAGATAGATAGATAGATAGATAGATAGATAGATAGATAGATAGATAGATAGATAGATAGATAGATAGATAGATAGATAGATAGATAGATAGATAGATAGATAGATAGATAGATAGATAGATAGATAGATAGATAGATAGATAGACGGTATATATTATATACACTGCTCAAAAAAATTAAAGGAACACTTTTTAATTGGAGTATAGCATCAAGTCGGATAAACTCCTGGGATATTGATTTGGTCAGTTAAGTAGCAGAGGGGGTTGCTAATCGGTTTCACCTGCTTTGGTGTTCATGGAATTAACAACAGGTGCACTACATGGGCAACAATGAGACAACCTACAAAACTGGAATGGTTTTACAGGTGAAGGTCACTGGAATTTTTTTTACTACACATCTTTTCTTACTGTTTTTCACTAGTTTTGCATTTGGCTAGGGTCAATGTCACTACTGGTAGCATGAGGCGATATCTGGATCCTATAGAGGTTGCACAGGCAGTACAACTCCTCCAGGATGGCACATCAATACGTGCCATTGCCAGAAGGTTTGCTGTGTCTCCCAGCACAGTCTCAAGAGCATAGAGGAGATTTCAGGAGACAGGCAGTTACTCTAGGAGAGCTGGGCAGGGCCGTAGAAGGTCCCTAATCTATCAGGAGATCTGGTGTCTGCTCCTTTGTGCAAGGAGGAACAGGATAAGCACTACCAGAGCCCTACAAAATTACCTCCAGCAGGCCACTGGTGTGAATGTCTCTGACCAAATAATCAGAAACAGAGTTCATGAGGGTGGCCTGAGGGCCCGACGTCCTCTAGCAGGCCCTGTGCTCACTGCCTGGCACCATGGAGCTCGATTTGCATTTGTTATTCAACACCAGATTTGGCAGTTCCGCCACTGGTGCTCTGTGCTTTTCACAGATGAGTGCAGGTTCACCCTAAACACATATGACAGACGTGAAAGGGTCTCAAGAAGCCTTGTGGAATGTTATGCTGCCTTAAACATCGTTTAGCATGACTGGTTTGGTAGTGGGTCAGTGATGGTCTGGGGAGACATATCCATGGAGAGACGCACAGATCTCTACAGACTAGACAATGGCACCCGACTACCATTAGGGATTGCGATTAAATCCTTGGACCCATTGTCAGACCCTACACTGGTGCAGTGGGTCCTGGGTTCCTCCTGGTACATGACAATGAGCGGCCTCATGTGGCGAGATTATGCAACCCATTCCTGGATGATATAAGGAATGATAGCACTGAATGGCCCTCATGCTTGACTGAACTAAATCCAATAGAACACCTCTGGGATACTATGTTTCGGTCCATCCAAAACTGCCAGGTTGCACCTTAGTCTGTTCAGGAGTTCAGTGGTGCCCTGGTCCAGATCTGGGAGGAAATACCCCAGGACACTACCCCTGTCATCTCACGTGGGGACCATACAAACCATTTGAGTTGCTGCAATGAAATTTCAGTAAAATGGACTACCCTACTGCATATTTTTTTCACTTTGATTTTCGGGGTGTCTTTGAATTCAGCCTTCTGTAGGTTGATCATTTTCATTTCCATCAAATGATGTAGCATCCTGTCGTTCCTAACACATTACCCAGTTCATATCAGCATAGATATCCAGCATGATGTTTTTCCACATTGAGATATATATATACTGTATATATATACAGGCATATATACATTGAATGATAGTTTGGTTTGCTAGTTTTATTTATTTATTTTTTTAAGTTTTCTGTCACTTGGCTACTGTTCACTCATATTTGCCTTGTATACTGTTTGCTGTTGATGGATAGGGTTTTGTCTCACTAATAATAAATCTTACTTAAATTATACTTGGTATGATTCCTGCTTCCTTAAATATAGCTCACTGATCTATTCATCCCGGTTACTGCTAAATATCTGCACTCAATATCTCTTATAGGGATATGAGGTATCCTTGGCGTGTACCATTAGAATTTGGGAGGAAGTTAAAGAGTATGCCATTGGCTGAATGGAGTATATCACATAAATCCATTTCTGCATATAGCAACTTAAACCAAAATGAGATAGCATTTCCGAGATAGAGTTCTGATCCACCATATCAAAGCTTTTTCAGTGTTGGTTGAGAAGAGGAGAGGCACTTTGGAAGAGTTTACATAGTGGACTTCAGAGTAGGTAAAGTATTATCCTTTTCGTCTCTTTGGGGTGCACTTGATTGGGGTGGATTGGGGTTGGCAGAAATGGCAATATGTGGTTTGTGATGATCTTAGTGATTTACTCAGTTCACGCCCAGCCAATAGCAGATTGCCGTCTGGGTGGTGGTTTTGTTATCCTGAGTGGACATCATATGCCGTCCTGTCAGGATGCGCCAATCTCGCAGTCACGATCTGTCACTGATCTGAGTACCGGCTCTCTGCCGGTACCAAGTGACCGCCATGACCAATCACAGCAGGCCACATGACAGATGTAAACAATGGATGGATCCCTTTCATGTCATTTATTGGATACAATTGTTTTGCTAGCCTTTATTTGTCAGCGTGATCACATGGTACAGACAGGGCCATTCACAGCCTATCACAGGTAATCAAAACAAACTGGATGAATTTGTTTCCTTTAGTAAAATGCTTGCTTTTAGCAATGTAATTCCTTGCTATAAGCAAACATAATGTGTAAAAAATGGTAACAATATTATTAATTATTCATTATTATTCATTATTACTATTATTATTGCTCTGGTCATAGTGTGTTTACAAAAGAAGTTGTAAAAAAGAAAACAAATTGAATAAAAAAAAAGTGAAAAAAAATTATACATTTTTCTTTTATTGTACTGTCACCAGTGTCCCTGATTACTGCCACACCACTGGTGACAGAATGTGAAAAAAAAAAAAAAAATATATATATATATATATATATATATATATATGTAGCACTGCCCCCTAGAGGGCTGCTGAGAATTACACCTTGCGGGTCCCCTGGGTTACCATTAGCAACTGATAGCAGGCAAAACGGCATTTAAAGTCCTTGGCTCAAACAATAATAAGTCCAGGGGACGTTGTTTTTTTTTGTGTTTTATTTGGAACTCGGATGGGAGAAGGGATGAGTGGGATACTCCAACTATGAACTATGCACAATCTTGAGGACAACTAACTGCAGGGTGCTGCTTCACCTTGCCACAGAAGTGAAGATAGTTTAGAAAGTTCCTGTTTTAATCATCCTCTTCAGGGTTCTAACTTGGCACCCCCTTTACTTCCACTGCCTGTGTCTGCTGACACCCGTCCACTGACTCCCCTTCCTGGGCAGACCCCTTGGCAAGCTTTCCTGTACTCATGGACACTGTTTTTCCAGAGTTTCTCTGCCGTCTACACCACCAGTCAGCTTTCCTGGACCTCTGGATTCTGCACCACACTCCTGGTCCACAAGGCCAACTGCCTGTGACCACCATCCACAGCAAACAGGAGGAGAGACAGCCGTCAACCTCCTCCCGGGACCTGGCTTCCCACCCAAAGACACCCTGTCACATGTGCCCATGGCTTTTATAACATATCCCAACCATGTGCCAACCCACTGGGATAGTTACAAAAGCCTGTGTGTCACTGGCTGGGTTTTCTCCACTGTCCAACAGGCTCCCCTATTGGATACAGTGGGGACACTCCCTCAGGCCAGATGAATCACACATGCAACAGGCCTAATTAACAATTAGGCTCCCCTGATAAGCAGATGGAGACACTAGGCTTTTACTTACCTAGCACCTACCTAGGAGGGTGCTACATATATTTTTTACATTTTTTATTTACAAAGACAAACGGACAAAAAATTTTCAAAAGTGTTCAAAAAACTTGCCATGCCTCTTACTAAATAACTTGGACTGTCTAATTTCCTAAAAGGAATAATTTGACATTTTTGGGCCTCAAGAAATGAGATGAGAGGCCGTCAGTACATAAGGATTGATAGATTTTCAGATATATTCCATAGTTTGTAGACTCTATAACTATCCTACAGACTAAATAATATACACCGATTTGGGTTATTTTCACCAAAGAAATGTAGCAGAATGAACTTTGATCTAAATTTATGAAAAACAATTGTTTACAAAATTCATAACAGAATCGAAGAAAAACACATTTTTTTCCCAAAATTTTCAGGTTTTTTTTGGTTATTTAGCAAAAATGAAAAAAAAAAAAAAAAACAGTGGTGATTAATTACCACCAAAAGAAAGCTCTAGTTGTGTGAAAAAATGATAAAAATTTAGTTTGGGTACAGTGTTGCATGACCGCGAAATTGTCATTCAAAGTGTTAAAAGCTGAAAATTGGCCTGGGCAGGAAGGGGGTGAAAACTCCCGGTATTGAAGTGGCTAAACCGTGACTCTGCACTTCCTGTTTGCCAGATAATTGTGCCCTCTCTAGCCGTTATCGTGCTCCTTTGCGTATCTGCAGCTGTCCTTATATTCACTACCAAGCATTACCAACTTTATGATTGTTCCTCGACTGCACTTCTGCTTGATCCCAACCTGCGACCACTTGTTACTGACCTTTGACTTATTTACCGACTATGCTTCTGTTTGATTTCTACCTGCTATATCTGCTACTGAACCCTGGCTTTCTCTTCTTCTGGTGGGGCGATTCTGAGGACTGCGACCTAGTACTAACACACTGCAAAACCTGTCTCCACCATTCAGAGCTCTGTTGAATACCAATTGGTGCTTAGAACCCCCACCAGCATCATCCTCCAGGGTGACCTGCTTGTGTACTTACACTGCTTCTTACACTAAGAAGAAGATCAAATGCATCAGCCAAACCCCCCATGCTTTCCTGCTTCATACATTCTTCATAAATATAAAATAAATAATAAATCCAAAGAGGCAAAGTGGGACCCCCTGGTATAAGCAATGACTGGTATGAGAATCTGAGAAGCAAAATGTAGAGATCTTCCAGTGCCACCAGGCTCTCCAAAATAAATAGGTAAAATGTAACTCTACCAAAAACTACCAAAAACTGAAATATTAGTTCTGGGTAGACTGTTTAATAAATACATTTTTGGCAGACCAAGAACATGTAATTTATTTTCTCATTATGCTGATGGTTCACAGCAAGGGAGAGATTTCTCGCAGTGTCAAATGTTGCGTACAAATTAGTGTTCATTTTGGCAAGGCGTTTTACTTGAATAATATTTGAATTATTGTTTGTGCCCTAAGTAATGATTTTTTTTAAATTATATACCTTATACAACTAAAAACATGTAATGATTAAGGAACTAGTAGAAAGTAATTTAATACATTCTTTTGTTAGAGATTTCTACAGCTGTAATAGTTATAATCAATAGGATCATTACTCACCCATTTTCATTTTTCCTCTCTTAGTTTGCTGCACCTAAATACACAAACAAAAGCATGAATGTAAGTTTTTCACATATAGATTGACATTAATTTGTCTTTTGCTCTGACATTTATGCATTTTTTAAACCTTTATTTGCAATCATTTCTAGTGTATTCACTATTCAATTTTCAAAATGTAAATGCCAGTATAAAAAATATACAGATGATAGAATCTTAGAGGCATAACTAAAAACCGCTGTGTCCTGGTGCAAAATTGGCAAAGTAATGTTGAATTTGGTGGTTCTAAAATTGGGATATGAATGGTTAATCCATCATTCATAGTAAGTTGTATGTTCAGTGAATTACTGAACTATTGTATTTAAGCAGCTAGAGCGTGAGGATCTCCCTGGAATTTACGCTCTGGTATTGTAATTCCGCATTTCTCAACCAGGGTGCCACAAAGAGTCCAGTCCTCGGATGCAGCAGGCAAATGACAAAAAACGGCTCCAACCCTGTACAGTCCGAGCATTCTGTAATAACTCCTGTATAGTGTTGAGCGAACACGGACTGTATTATTCGTGTTCGTACCGAATAATTGGATTTTTTGTACCCGAACACGGACACGGACACTTTACTGTATGTTCGGGTAAAAATCCGTGTTCGGTCGTTTTATTTCCGGGTTTTGCATGCTTTGGCGCTCTTTTCATGGCGGGCTTTCAACAGCCAATCAACAATCGTTTAACTGGTGTGCCTTAAGCCATCCCAGCCATGCCTGCAAATGTCTCAGTAGCTGTGATTGGCCGTCTGAAGCATGTGACCAAGTCTTTATAAGTTCGAGGCAGCCGCAGCGGCGTCATTATGCTGCTTAGATTCAGGGACAGAGCACACATCAACGTGCTGGCTGCTGATTAGGGAAAGATAGGCAGGAAAAAACCATTTGTGTCCAGATAGAATTGAGGGACAGGTCGGAGTGTTTAGGCAGGGCGAGTTGTAGGCATTTTAGGGATAGAGTCTGCTGAATTATATAGGGTCAGTGTCTTCTACAAACTACAATCGATATTGCTGTGTGGGGGGTGGGGTCTGCACTCAATCCTGATCTACGATCTCTTCTCAATCCTGTTAGGGACAGAGTCTGCTGAATTTTAGGGAAACTGTGTTCTACAAACTACAATCGATATTGCTGTGTGGTGTGGGATTGGAGATAGGCAGGTGTCAGTGATCCACATCCATTTTTCTGTGTGTGAGCTGCAGTGAACACAATCTTTTTGGGCTGCAGTGAACACAATCTTTTTGGGCTGCAGTGAACACAATCTTTTTGGGCTGCAGTGAACACAATCTTTTTGGGCTGCAGTGAACACAATCTTTTTGGGCTGCAGTGAACACAATCTTTTTGGGGTGCAGTGAACAAAATCTTTTTGGGGTGCAGTGAACACAATCCTTTTTGGTGTGCAGTGAACACAATCTTTGTGGGGTGCAGTGAACAAAATCCTTTGTGGGGTGCAGTGAACACAATCTTTTTGGGGTGCAGTGAACAAAATCCTTTTTGGGGTGCAGTGAACAACATCCTTTTTGGGGTGCAGTGAACACAATCTTTTTGGGGTGCAGTGAACACAATCTTTTTGGGGTGGAGTGAACAACATCCTTTTTGGGGTGCAGTGAACAAAATCCTTTTTGGGGTGCAGTGAACACAATCTTTTTGGGGTGCAGTGAACACAATCTTTGTGGGGTGCAGTGAACACAATCTTTTTGGGGTGGAGTGAACAACATCCTTTTTGGGGTGCAGTGAACAACATCCTTTTTGGGGTGCAGTGAACACAATCTTTTTGGGGTGCAGTGAACACAATCTTTGTGGGGTACAGTGAACAGAATCTTTGTGGGGTGCAGTGAACACAATCTTTGGGGGGTACAGTGAACACAATCTTTGTGAGGTGCAGTGAACACAATCTTTGTGGGGTGCAGTGAACACAATCATTGTGGGGTGCAGTGAACTCAATCTTTGTGGGGTACAGTGAACACAATCTCATACTGAAGGTTTGAGGGTGCTGCCTGTTCCATACTCCCCCTACTCCTCATCTAGCCTTTTAGGGGTACAAACAATAGTAATTGGGGCCTAGTGTGGTTGTGTACGTGTGATATACATACACTTTTTTGGGATCATATTTTCTATTCCGCTATTTAATCAAAAACCTTTGGGGATCAGTTAAATTGGGGGATAGTCTGTGTTGGTACGTGTGAGAGAGATCCACCTTTCCAAGTTGTTGGGGTTCATCTCATACTTCTGAAGGTTTGAGGGTGCTGCCTGTTCCATACTCCCCCTACTCCTAGCCTTTTAGGGGTACAAACAATAGTAATTGGGGCCTAGTGTGGTTGTGTACGTGTGATATACATACACTTTTTTGGGATCATATTTTCTATTCCGCTATTTAATCAAAAACCTTTGGGGATCAGTTAAATTGGGGGATAGTCTGTGTTGGTACGTGTGAGAGAGATCCACCTTTCCAAGTTGTTGAGGTTCATCTCATACTTCTGAAGGTTTGAGGGTGCTGCCTGTTCCATACTCCCCCTACTCCTAGCCTTTTAGGGGTACAAACAATAGTAATTGGGGCCTAGTGTGGTTGTGTACGTGTGATATACATACACTTTTTTGGGATCATATTTTCTATTCCGCTATTTAATCAAAAACCTCTGGGGATCAGTTAAATTGGGGGATAGTCTGTGTTGGTACGTGTGAGAGAGATCCACCTTTCCAAGTTGTTGGGGTTCATCTCATACTTCTGAAGGTTTGAGGGTGCTGCCTGTTCCATACTCCCCCTACTCCTAGCCTTTTAGGGGTACAAACAATAGTAATTGGGGCCTAGTGTGGTTGTGTACGTGTGATATACATACACTTTTTTGGGATCATATTTTCTATTCCACTATTTAATCAAAAACCTCTGGGGATCAGTTAAATTGGGGGATAGTCTGTGTTGGTACGTGTGAGAGAGATCCACCTTTCCAAGTTGTTGGGGTTCATCTCATACTTCTGAAGGTTTGAGGGTGCTGCCTGTTCCATACTCCCCCTACTCCTCATCTAGCCTTTTAGGGGTACAAACAATAGTAATTGGGGCCTAGTGTGGTTGTGTACGTGTGATATACATACACTTTTTTTGGATCATATTTTCTATTCCGCTATTTAATCAAAAACCTTTGGGGATCAGTTAAATTGGGGGATAGTCTGTGTTGGTACGTGTGAGAGAGATCCACCTTTCCAAGTTGTTGGGGTTCATCTCATACTTCTGAAGGTTTGAGGGTGCTGCCTGTTCCATACTCCCCCTACTCCTCATCTAGCCTTTTAGGGGTACAAACAATAGTAATTGGGGCCCAGTGTGGTTGTGTACGTGTGATATACATACACTTTTTTGGGATCATATTTTCTATTCCGCTATTTAATCAAAAACCTTTGGGGATCAGTTAAATTGGGGGATAGTCTGTGTCGGTACGTGTGAGAGAGATCCACCTTTCCAAGTTGTTGGGGTTCATCTCATACTTCTGAAGGTTTGAGGGTGCTGCCTGTTCCATACCCCCCCTACTCCTCATCTAGCCTTTTAGGGGTACAAACAATAGTAATTGGGGCCTAGTGTGGTTGTGTACGTGCGAGATACATACACTTTTTTTGATCATATTTCCTACTCCGCTATTCAATAAAAACCTTTGAGGATCAATTGAATTGCGGGATAGTCTGTGTCGGTACGTGTGAGAGAGATCCACCTTTCCAAGTTGTTTGGGTTCATCTCATACTTCTGAAGGTTTGAGGGTGCTGCCTGTTCCATACTCCCCCTACTCCTCATCTAGCCTTTTAGGGGTACAAACAATAGTAATTGGGGCCCAGTGTGGTTGTGTACGTGTGATATACATACACTTTTTTGGGATCATATTTTCTATTCCGCTATTTAATCAAAAACCTTTGGGGATCAGTTAAATTGGGGGATAGTCTGTGTCGGTACGTGTGAGAGAGATCCACCTTTCCAAGTTGTTGGGGTTCATCTCATACTTCTGAAGGTTTGAGGGTGCTGCCTGTTCCATACTCCCCCTACTCCTCATCTAGCCTTTTAGGGGTACAAACAATAGTAATTGGGGCCCAGTGTGGTTGTGTACGTGTGATATACATACACTTTTTTGGGATCATATTTTCTATTCCGCTATTTAATCAAAAACCTTTGGGGATCAGTTAAATTGGGGGATAGTCTGTGTCGGTACGTGTGAGAGAGATCCACCTTTCCAAGTTGTTGGGGTTCATCTCATACTTCTGAAGGTTTGAGGGTGCTGCCTGTTCCATACCCCCCCTACTCCTCATCTAGCCTTTTAGGGGTACAAACAATAGTAATTGGGGCCTAGTGTGGTTGTGTACGTGCGAGATACATACACTTTTTTTGATCATATTTCCTATTCCGCTATTCAATAAAAACCTTTGAGGATCAATTGAATTGCGGGATAGTCTGTGTCGGTACGTGTGAGAGAGATCCACCTTTCCAAGTTGTTGGGGTTCATCTCATACTTCTGAAGGTTTGAGGGTGCTGCCTGTTCCATACCCCCCCTACTCCTCATCTAGCCTTTTAGGGGTACAAACAATAGTAATTGGGGCCTAGTGTGGTTGTGTACGTGCGAGATACATACACTTTTTTTGATCATATTTCCTATTCCGCTATTCAATAAAAACCTTTGAGGATCAATTGAATTGCGGGATAGTCTGTGTCGGTACGTGTGAGAGAGATCCACCTTTCCAAGTTGTTGGGGTTCATCTCATACTTCTGAAGGTTTGAGGGTGCTGCCTGTTCCATACTCCCCCTACTCCTCATCTAGCCTTTTAGGGGTACAAACAATAGTAATTGGGGCCCAGTGTGGTTGTGTACGTGTGATATACATACACTTTTTTTGGATCATATTTTCTATTCCGCTATTTAATTTAACTGGGCCTCCATGCGAGACCTGTGTGCCTTGTTGCGCTGTTTTGAGTACTCCACCAACATGGCCAGTGGCAATGACGCCGTTCTCAGCTTAACTATCCCACTTCCATGCCTCCTTGAAAAAACAATTCGGGCGATGATGGAAGAGGATGTGGCACAGGATGAGGAGGAGGAGGAGGATGAAGAGGTAACATTTCCAAGGCTTTCAGGGCAGTCATTCGCAAGGGGCTCCGAGGGTGGGTTCCTGCACACGCAAACGCCAGGGACGCAATTGTCCAGCAGGGGCACAGTTCTGGAGGATGAGGAGGATGAGGAGGAGGAGGAGCTGGAGGAGGAGATGGAACCATGTTCACAGCAGGGTGGCACCCAGGCCAGCTCATGGCCATCACTGGTGCGTGGCTGGGGGGATACAGAGGACACGGACGATACACCTCCCACAGAGGACAGCCTTTCGTTGCCTCTGGGCAGCCTGGCACACATGAGCGATTACATGCTGCAGTGTCTCCACAACGACCGCCGAGTTGCCCACATTCTAACTTGTGCTGATTACTGGGTGGCCACGCTGCTGGATCCCCGTTACAAGGACAACGTACCGTCCTTAATTCACTCACTGGAGCGCGATCGCAAGATGCGCGAGTACAAGCGCACGCTGGTAGACGCCATGCTGCTGGCATTCCCATCTGACAGCGGGGCCACAGTGGAAGCACAAGGCAGAGGAGGAGGAGGAGGAGGTCGCCAACGCAACCAGGGCACCGCCAGCACCTCAGAAGGCAGGGTTAGCATGGCCGAAATGTGGAAAAGCTTTGTCAGCACGCCACAACAAACAGCAGCACCAGCAGCTCAGATGGAACGTCTTAGCAGGAGGCAGCATTTTACCAACATGGTGGAGCAGTATGTGTGCACACGCCTACATGTAGTGAATGACGGGTCTGCCCCCTTCAACTTCTGGGTCTCCAAATTGGGCACATGGCTTGAGCTTGCCCTTTACGCCTTGGAGGTGCTGGCGTGCCCTGCAGCCAGTGTATTATCTGAACGGGTATTTAGCACGGCTGGGGGCGTTATAACAGACAAGCGCAGCCGCCTGTCCAGAGACAATGTGGACAAGCTCACGTTCATTAAAATGAACCAGGCATGGATCCCACGGGACTTTTCCGTACCTTATGCAGAATAGCAATGGATACCGACCTTACCCACCCATTGTTCCATTTTTGCTCTTTCTCACTCTTTTGGGGTGTACCCTCATTTAAAATTTTTGAAAAGAAGCAGTGTTGGCTACCTCGTCCTCCTCCTCAGGGCCAGATTAATGTAGGGGCTATTGGAGCTGCAGCTCCAGGCCCCTACCTTTTATATAGGCCCCGGGTTGGCCATATTCACTGTTACCGCTCTTCTGTCACTTGTAAACACAGAAGTCTGGCTTCTATGCTCGCTTCCCCAGGCAGCACCCTCAGAACCTCCCCACACAGCGTGAAGGCCGGACAAGGAGGGACAGTTGGCGATGCATGGATGTGTTTATGGGCTTCAGAGACAGCATCCCATGTTGAATTAGGCATGCATGGCTGCACCCTTCCTCCTCTGGGTGCATGGCAAGGCACGGCCCTTAAGGCCCTTCAAAATCCTCAGCACCAAGCCCATGATGCTGTTAATCCGGCCCTGGTCCTCCTCCACCGCCGCTTCCACCTACACCGCCCATAGGTGTGCGCAGCCTATTGCATTAAGGTGTGCACCCCAAAGTTGAAATACACATGCATGTGTTTGCCAGCAGGGAGAGTAATGTATCGGGGCCATGTACCTGTAGGCAAGGAGAAATAGAGCAGAGCAGGTCCCAGGGAGATCTTTCCCATCTCCTCACTGGCAATGCTATGTGCCCTAGGTGATTAGGGTGTGCCCAGGCACACCCAGCACACCCTGTGCGCACGCCTATGTCACCGCTAGGCTTGTGACGGTATCAGATTTTCATGCTGCGATTAATTGATTAAGGTTTTGCCACGGTATACGGTATTATCACGGTATTCTATTATTAAATTTAAATTATTAAATTTCCACCTCACTTCAATTTCATTGCTGAATTTAGGGGCTTTGGTTCACTTATGCACATTATTATATAGTCAGTCAGTACAGACTCTGTGAACCAGGCCTAAAATAGGTCATCAAGCAGTGTCTGGCCTAACTGGTGATAACTGGTTCTGGCGCTCGGCTCCGATCCGATGGCCTGGTCATTAAGAGGGCAAATCCTTGTGGTCAAGAAGTGGTTAAACCTGAAGGAGGTGTTGTTTATAAATTACTTTACTATTGCTTTAGGCCTGGTTCACATGTATGCGGGTTGGTGGTTCACATTTGCACAGGCATAGCAGCCCATTGATTTGAATGGGCTGCTATGCCCTCATTTTCCGCAGAAAAAAGGTGCATGCAGCATTTTTTTAAAATTCAGTGGCCTTGAAATCCATCCTGCTTTTGCACCATGCGACTAACCTGCAGTTCCTGCTCTGGCAAGCTTTCTGCATTTTTTGTATACGTGGGCACGGCATTTAAAAATAAACAGTTTGCGTGTGCAGCAACGGCAGGTAAGTCGCATGGTGCAAAAGAAGGATGGATTTCATGGCCACTGCATTTTTTTAAATTCTGCATGCACCTTTTTTCAGCTGAAAACGCAGGCATAGCAGCTCAAGCCCATTCACATCAATGGGCTGCTATGCCTGTGCAAATGTGGGCCCCCAACCCGCATACATGTGAACCAGGCCTAAAGCAATAGTAAAGTCATTAATTGGTTAAACCTGCAGGAGGACCGGTGTTTTTATCTATTAATGACTTTACTATTGCTTTAGGCCTGGTTCACATGTATGCGGGTTGGGGGCCCACATTTGCACAGGCATAGCAGCCCATTGATGTGAATGGGCTTGAGCTGCTATGCCTGCGTTTTCAGCTGAAAAAAGGTGCATGCAGAATTTAAAAAAATGCAGTGGCCATGAAATCCATCCTTCTTTTGCACCATGCGACTTACCTGCCGTTGCTGCACACGCAAACTGTTTATTTTTAAATGCCGTGCCCACGTATACAAAAAATGCAGAAAGCTTGCCAGAGCAGGAACTGCAGGTTAGTCGCATGGTGCAAAAGCAGGATGGATTTCAAGGCCACTGAATTTAAAAAAAATGCTGCATGCACCTTTTTTCTGCGGAAAATGAGGGCATAGCAGCCCGTTCAAATCAATGGGCTGCTATGCCTGTGCAAATGTGGGCCGCCAACCCGCATACATGTGAACCGCCAACCCGCATACATGTGAACCACCAACCCGCATACATGTGAACCAGGCCTAAAGCAATAGTAAAGTCATTAATAGATAAAAACACCGGTCCTCCTGCAGGTTTAACCACTTCTGGATCGCAAGGATTTGCCCCTTTAAAGACCAGGCCATCGGATCAGAGCGCCAGGACCAGTCATCACCAGGTAGGCCAGACACTGCTTGATGGCTATATAATAATGTAATGTGGGCTGCTAGGCGTGTGTGTGTGTATATATATATTTATTAGAGCTGCACGATTCTGGCCAAAATGAGAATCACGATTTTTTAGCTTGGAATAAAGATCACGATTCTCTCACGATTCTCTGTGTAACAAAAAAAAAAAAAATTGGGATAACTTTACTGTTACGTTTTTTTTTTTTTTTTTTATTCATTAAAGTCTAATCATTGCGTTTGAAAGACTGCTGCGCAAATACAGTGTGACATAAAATATTACAACAATCGCCATTTTATTCTGTAGGGTCTCTGCTAAAAAAATATATAAAATGTTTGGGGGTTCTAAGTACTTTTCTAGCAAAAAAAAAACTGATTTTAACTTGCAAACAGCAAGTGTCAGAAAAAGATCCAGTCTTTAAGAGGTTAAACTTCCTTTCTCCCTGGCAGAGGGAAGGAAAAGATACAAATGTAATCATTTTTGTTTATAGTTAGGAGACTTAATGCTGAAAGGTGTTAGCTGAGTGAGTGAATGAGTCATCCAGCTCACTGAAATGTATCAATTCACAAGTCAGGCAGACTTGACAGAGAAACTCGGTATTTTAAAAATGCCACAATAACAATACCGTGGCTATGCAATACCGCGATATATCGAATTACCGAAAACCGGCATATGTCTAGTCACCGCCACATCCACCACCACCTCAACCTCCCTCCTACTCCATATGGGCCTCGTCCTTCAGAGATGAAGAAGAACATTGTTTTATTTTTCTGTTTTTTTTTGTTGTTTTAAGTTATTTCCCTATCCACATTTGTTTGCAGAGCACTTGCCATGCTCTTAATTACGTTTTGCTGCCATTTGCAGCACTCTAGCCCTTTCCTTTGGTGTTTTAGAGCCATTTTAGTGCCTTAAAGTTCGGGTCCCCATTGACTTCAATGGGGTTCGGTGTCCGGGAAAAGTTCGGTAAAAGTCCGGGACACGGACCCGGACTTTTTTTTAAAGTTCGGCCGAACCCGTCGAACACGGACATCTAGGTGTTCGCTCAACCCTACTCCTGTATACAAACAGGAGGCAGAGAGCACAGCCCACACCTCCTCCCACCTCACTCCTCCTTTCTGCTGTTATCTCTTCTCCTGTTGGCAGTGCAGAATGTTATGCAGGCTGCCTGCCCACATCCAACCAACTGATGACATCATCTATTGCTAAGGACACGTCAGGTACCCACAGAGCATTCTGGTTTGCTGATAGGAGCAGAGATAACAGCAAAGGAGGAGAGAACCAGGAGGAGGTGCAGGCTGAGCTCTCTCCCT
Source organism: Pelophylax lessonae (assembly GCF_965119305.1). Lineage (NCBI taxonomy): Eukaryota > Metazoa > Chordata > Amphibia > Anura > Ranidae > Pelophylax > Pelophylax lessonae. The sequence continues at coordinate 531,757,038 of NC_138771.1, forward strand.
CTTGTCTATATACAGGATTTAACACAGAACACTATCAATTTGGACTGTACAGGGTTTGATTACCACCCCCATCTCCTCCCCATACTTCTTCTATCCCGGCAGCAGATTTATATATCTGTCTCTGATAGGTACTTGAATCAGGCTCAAGCACCAACACATACTGCACCCTTATGGAATTTTTTTATTTTTATGTATAATTGTAGCATGCATTTGGCCCATACAACAATAGAATAGTTACAGAGGAACTTGATGCTCCGATCCACCATTACAGCCAAGGAAGCTTCCATCTTAGCCTCTGTTTGATCTGCAGTTGCCTTGGTGCTGAACATGTGATAAGTTATGACATCAGTCATTTCATGGCTTGACAGTTTTGTTCAGAACATAAGCAACTGTGACAGGTATCATTCATGGCATGCCTTGAATGCAACTATTTTGGGAAATATTTAAATCAATGGGTTTTTGTTCCGCTTTAAATTAATATTGTCTGTTAAAAACTGTTGGGCAGTGTAGATAGGCAGATGAAGACAGAATGATGAAACGCGCCTGTGGTGTGATCACGTAGCCTCTGACACTGAATGACGGTACTCTGTGACAGCGCTTCCTGGACCGACTGCTCTAACCAAACTTGGGGGACGTCAGCAGGTATCGGTGAGCTACTCAGGGGCGCTGATTACTGCATTTAGATATAACGCTGTGATTGAATGTATTTTGTGTAAGTGCATTATTGTTGGGGGAATTGGGTCAATAAAACTCTTATGGTTTTACGCTATGTGCTGTATTCTTCCCCTTCTTTTCATATGCATTTATTGGAGTTACTGATGTACAATCTGCCTATGGAGTTCTAAAGTGGTACCCGACGTTTTACACATGTATGCATTGACCTATGATCTGAGTGCTGGATATCCATTAAGGCTTAGATTTGTCTTTAATCTGGTGAGCTAGCACGAAACATCTCTGTTCAAGCAGCAAATCTTTTGATTTTCTGATTTTCATCACCTGCCACTTTAAGACCCACTGGTTAATGTTTTCAAGGATTATCCTTTTAAAAGGACTTTCAAACAAGGACTTTTATTTATGTTTTAGCTCTCACCTTCCCACTCCTGTAGTGATGAGAGGAATGTTGTGGGAAAAGAGGTTTTGTGCTAGGAGGGGTGATGTGGAGGGCGTAGAAGGAACAGAATTTTTACTAGGAGGGGGATTTAGTGGTAAGGATTTGTGCTGGGGGGATTGGTATTTGGGAGGGGGGTTTTGCACAGAAGGTTGTACTAAAAGAGAGGGTTTGAGGGGAGAAAATTTACAACCTACAAACCAATTAACTCTGTCTCGCGAACTACATTTAAGAGCTAGTTCATACAAGGTGAGGTGCAGTGCAGCAACAAGTGGGAAATTGCGTGTTATCCTGCACCGCACAAAAATCAGTTGCCTTTTACAAACACACATACAGTAGGTGATATTAATCAAATGCGCAAATATGTGAGAGTTCATTCTTGCTAAAACACATGCTGCTGCAGTATCATACGTTTTGGTGCGATGTGATTTTAAAATTTATGCTGGCACATTTTATATACATAGAGCAGCCCATTAAAAGTTGATGTGTTGGAAGGCTCAAAAGAGCATGCATGCTCAGATGCCCCTCTTGGTGTGAATGAGCCTTCAGACTGATGTACCCCAAGATTGTGCACAATTCTAAAGAGGAGCATATTTTTTGCACAAATTGCAGAGACACTTGCTATATAATTATTTTTCACTGGAGAGCACGAATATATCTGTTTATATTTGATGAGTTTTTTATGCACGCACTATTAACCACTTAAGCCCCGGAGGATTTGGCTGCTAAACGACCAGAGGGCATTTTGCGATTCGGCACTGCGTGACTTTAACGGACAATTGCGCGGTCGTGCGACGCTGTACCGAAACGAATTTGGCGTCCTTTTTTTCCCACAAACAGAGCTTTCTTTTGGTGGTATTTGATCACCTGTGCGATTTTTTGATCACGCGCTATAAACAAAAAAAGAGCGTAAATTTTGCAAAAATAGCAATATTTTTCCCTTTTTTTTATATGAAATTCCCCCAAAAAAAAATGTAAAAATCAAAATTTTTTAATATTTTCGGCCAATTTGTTTTATGCTACCTATGTTTGGTAAAAAAAATCGCAAAAAGCGTATTTTGATTGGTTTGCGCAAAAGTTATTGCGTTTACTAACAAAGGGAAAGATTTTTGTCATTTTTGTTGTTTTTTTTTTTAACGCGTAATGGCGGCGATCTGCGATTTTTTTTTGCGGTACTGCGACATTGCGGCGGACAGATCGGACCCTTGACTGACATTTTTGACACTTTTGGGGTTACCAGTGACATTTCTACAGTAATCAGTGCTATACATATGCACTGTTACTGTAAAAATGCACTGGTAGTGAAGGGGTTAACTTTATTTGAGAGGGAGGGGCTGTGTGTGTCCCTAGGGGCGTGATTCTAACTGTGATTGGCTGTGGCTTCAACTGTATGAGGAGTGATCAATGGATCTACATAGTAGATCCATGTGATCAGCTCTCATACAGAGAGGAGAATGACAGGCAGCTTGTTTACACAAGCTGCCTGACTATCTCCCTCTCCCCCGCCGATCGCAGAGTGGCCGGCGGCGATCGGGTCCGCCGGTCACGCGCGCGGGGGGGTCCGTGACCACGCGGGAGCGGGAGCGCGCCTCCGGCGGCGCGCGCTCGCTCCCTAAACCCTCACAGGCGAGCGACGTAGACCTACGTCACTTTGCCTGTGAGGGGCTGACCGCCCACGTAGATAGTCGTGCGGCGGTCGGCAAGTGGTTAAGCACTTTTATTTGCTTGCTGCACGGAATATTATATATTTATATAATTGATTTGCTTGTTGCATGTACAATATATTTATTTATCTATTTATTTATATATAACTATTTATATATTTATTTACCAATAAGCAACAGAAATATTTTTTAATTTTGAGTTGTGCACTTTAAAATATATCTATTACCTTTAATTATAATAATTTATTCACTAATAAGCACTTTTAATACATATTTAATACACGTGCTACCCTGAACAAGTTTTATTCCAGTAAATATAAAAGATTACCAGCGCCTTTTTCATCTACGTCCCATATTTTATATTGTTTTCACAATTAAAAGGGCAGCAGGTTCAGATATATCTTTAAAAAGAGCCAGGCGCCTTCCTATAATTTGCTATTGACACAATTCTAAAGAGTGCCTTGACTAAAAAAGGTTGAGTCCTCCTTGTGATTTGAGTGGGAGGAAATCTCCAATCCTGGAATCTGGCTTTGGAAACAGCTAGAAAACTGATTATGAAGATGTGTGCTGGGCTTTTTGTAGCCTCAGGACCAGGGTTCTGGGCTCCATCTACCCGGGGAGTCGATGTGGATGCAAGGGAGCAGCAAAATGTGTGTGTCTGCACTGTGTAAGTGTGTAACGCTCCTGCGTTTTCTGAAAGATGTGGATTTGCAGCTGCAGAATTACTCCACTCAGTAGTCATGTAGAGAAACGCTGAGATACCAATCCCAACTCCCAAGACTCATCACTGTGGATAGTCTCCTATTCAGCATACAAATATACACACTCAATAAGATGTTCCTGGAGTGATCTATGTATATAGAAAAGATTGTGGAAGGGGAGTTATGGGCCTATTGATACAAAGGATATAGTGGCACCTTCCCCCATATGTAGAAAGTGTGCAAAAAATAAAAAAGGCACAGATAAGCCCACCAAAGTCAGCAGAGCTGTGCCCTTCAAAGGGGGATTTGAGTGTGCCTCTAGAAAATAACTATATATGCATATACCTGTAGGTATCACACACAGAAATTGCAAAAAATTATATAAATTTTATTTAAACATATAGTGTAAAAAAGATACACATCAATACATCTACAAAAATCAACAGGGTAGACAGATTTGTACAAAATTATCAAATACGAAAGGTTGCTGGAGCTACGCGTTTCGCAATGGGCGCTTCCTCAGGGTCCAGCATTTGATGTATATAATTTAGAAAATGTATCAATTTTGATTATCTAAGGATACATAATGCATTTATTAAATATATGAACATTGTACTTTTCAACAATAAAAATATCTTTAATATAATCAATCAAACATAGTATTTTTACTCTATTTATTCATTTTTTAGTCGTTGATAAAAGGTTATTACATCATATATTGTTATGAATTGCATCTCTTATTAAAGAGAAATTCTTTAAATAAGACATAAACGACAAAAATTGTAATTCATTCTACCAGTCAAATTTCCTATATGTTATCTTAACAGTATATTACAAGGTCAGAAAGGAGGCTAAAAAAGTCTCTTAGAAATTGTATGCAGATCTACAAAGAGGATAGAAAACAAAACAAAACAGACAAAAAAAAAGGGGGAATTGATCCATTAGGTTGTCCAAAAAAGGTGTAGAAAATGAATCATCAGGTAGCTCAAAGGGGGGGGGGCAGGAGAAAGGTGGACCAGTCCATTGGGCCAAAAATTAGACCAGGGAGTAGTCAACCAACATCAGGGATAGGGCAGGAAGCCAGACAGATGAAAGGTCCTTATCAAAAATATTCAAAATCAAGGAGAAAATGAGGGAATATTCTTACCCTAGTTTGAAGATATACGTAGATGATGTAGATGTTACTTGTTAGGTTTAAAATCAGATAAGAACGGGGAGTAAATCATAGAACCTTTGGATTAAAAGATAAAGGAAAGGATCTTTAAATATTTATTCAAATGTGTTGGGATGTATCAGATAAGGGCAAAAAGGAAAGCCATAAGATATGTACTTACCCAAGAGTCCTTTCTAGTGAACTTATTTAAAGTGATGTGTGCAGTATGAAGTAACCAAATTAGTGAGAATAATGTCAATGTTAATATAGAATCCACATATCATTCATAGAATGTAGATAGTAGATCGTGATATGTGCAATGACATATATCAATGGGGCCAAGTATGATATATGAATTCAAGGGTTAAATATAGCAGAGTGCCCAGTGTCCAATGGATATTTATTCCGGATATAAGATCTATAGGGATAAATATTAAGAGGTGCATAGTTACTAGTGAGGTATTTCAAAAGAAAACGGTGTGTAAAGGGTCAATTAGGGATAAGTTGCTTACCAGTTACTCCAACCGTATATATCTGCAAAAGTTCGACAGTCTAGGTGTAGCCCTGCTTGATCTTGTTCCAAAAAACTTACCTTATATACTGTTTTCGTATGGGTAACTTCCTCCCCCTCCCCTATGTCTCACGCCCCCCACATCCGTCCGCCAAAAGCGTCCACGTGTGGACGCCGCGGGAGGATGTTCCCGCAAACCGGAAGTAGTCGTCACTTCCGGTTCTTAAACCGGAAGTGACGACACATCAACGGAGACCGCACATGGCCAATACCACCAGACTTGCAGGGAGACCCCTAGCGACATCTAGTGGAAAACAAAGGTTAACACATGCAATTATTGCACAGATAAGAGACATAGATAAAGAAGATCTGTCTCTAATGATGCTCATTATGACAGAGATGGGAAAAATAGCAAATAATATGTAATGGCAACCTCTTAAATATAATCACTGATTTTCACACTATTATCCTTTATATTGAGACAAGATGCTAATTATTTCCCATCAGACAAAGGCTAAATTGATAAAATAACTCAGCCATGTTATAAAATTTGATTTATGGCCATGTGGATCTCGGTATGCGGGACAATGAACCACATGATGGCTATATCTACATCAATTGGAAAATGAAAATTAAAAAAAAAAAATAATGATAAATATAAAAATATATATTAAAAAAAAAAAAAAAAAACACACAAACAAAAAAATAGTATATATTTTAAAGGGAAAAGGGAGGGGAGGGAAGGGGAAGAGGGGGGGGGGGAATTGAAAAATTCTATTCTGGGTTTAAATAATATTAATCCTCCAGAAAGGGAGCAAAGCTCAAATGCTCATTTAGTCCAGGGATCACACAAGCATTTAGGGAAAAGATCCAGCGTGCCTCTCTCTGTAGGATTATGTTATCAAAAGGTCCACCTCTGGGTCCAGGGTGGATTCTTTCTAGAGCAAAGAATTTAAATTTCGGACATTTGTATCTATGTGTTTGGGCTATATGCCTTGCTATTGGGCTTTCCAAATCTCCGCCCCGTGTATATGACACATGGTCCTTGATCCTTTCCCAGAAATGCCGCTTTGTCTTTCCTACATAAAAAGCAGGACATTCACACTTCCAAAGGTAAACAATACCGATGGTTTGACATGTTACAAAATGTTTCAATACAAAAGGGGCGACCATTTGGAAGGGTTTGTTGACTTTTATTGGCGATAAATTTACAATATTTACATAGTCCACAGGGAAAAGTCCCATGAGGTAACTTAATACAAGGGTCCGTCTTTCTGTCTCTCTGATAGTGACTAGCTGTCACCATGTCTTTAATGGATTTGTTTCTCCTGAATATCATGTTCGGTTTGGTATCTACAAACTTGCTGAGGATATTATCCTCCGCCAACAAATGCCAATGTTTGGCTATGATATTTCTCAATTGTTTCGATTGTGAACAGTATCTAGTGATCATTCTGGTTTTATTTGGGGAACTGGTAGGTTCTCCCTGAAAGAGGAGGAGATCTCTCGGACTATCCCTTGCCTTTTTATATGCTCTCTTTGTACTTTTTCTACTATATCCTCTCTGTAGGAATCTTTCTTGCAATTGTAAAGCTTCATGTTCAAATTTAGTATCTTCCGAACAGTTCCTACGAATCCTGTAATATTGACCTACTGGTATTCCTTGAATTACATGTCTGGGGTGACTACTATTGGCATGTAGTAATGCGTTTGTAGCGGTTGGTTTCCTATAAAGTGTGGTGGCTAGTATATTTTCCGGATTTCTATAAATCTCAAGATCTAAAAATGAGATCTTAAACTTATCGTAAACGTATGTAAAGTGCAAGTTAAAGTCATTTATGTTTAGCCTTTCCACAAATTCTTTTAGGGTGTCAAGAGGACCCGACCACAAGACGAAGATATCGTCAATGTATCTTTTCCATATTTCTATGTGTTCAAGAAAACAAGACATAGATTCCCGAGAGAAAAGCCAACGTTCCCACCCCCCCCCAGGTACAGGTTTGCGTAGGATGGGGCACACTTGGTCCCCATCGCTACTCCCTGTACCTGGAGGTAGTGGGAACCGTCGAATACAAACACATTATGTGTTAAGATGAAAAAAAGTAAATCTAGGACAAATTTATTTAGTCGTCTGTGGTCGAGTCCTCTTTCGTTTAGAAATAGTTCCACGATTTCCACACCCCGAATGTGCGGTATATTCGAGTACAATGACTCGACGTCTATTGACACTAGATATGTGTCTTCTTGAATCTGGACTCCTTCAATTGTTAGCAACATATGCATAGTGTCTTTTAAATATGAAGGTAAGGACTCCACATGTGGGCGCAAATATGCATCCACATATGAGCTTGCATTCTGTGTGAGACTATTTATGCCTGATACTATGGGACGGCCGGGAGGGTCTGTATGATTTTTATGCATTTTTGGAAGTGCATAAAATGTAGGTGTTGTAGGTTCTTTAATGATCAAAAATTCCATCAGATCTTTGGTTATAATTCCCCATTGGTGATATTGGTTTAGGAGTTTCAAAAATTCTCTTTGATTTTTTAGTAATTCTAAACTGCTTACTCTTGAATACCAGGCTCTATTATCAAGGATTTTAATGCACATTTCTGTGTATTGTATTTGATTCAAAATTACAACATTTCCGCCTTTATCTGCGGCCTTGATTACAATTTCTTTGCGTTGTTGCAGATCTCGTAGAGCCTGGTATTCAGTTTCAGACAGGTTACTAGGGTTCTTTTGTATGTTCAATTGTTTAATGTCCCTTGTTACCATATCAATGAAAAGGTCAACTTTTGGATTTGTTTGACTAGGGAACCGTTTTGACTTTTTTTTGAACATTTGTGGCAGTTGTTGTTCTGTGACTTCTTCCGAGGTCGAGGGTGGGTCGGGTCCAGTGTCGATTGGGCCCGACTCATCCTCAAGCTCGGTCAGAATTTTAAGCATCTTGTAATCCTTTTTAGACCAGTCCCGCCACGTTTGAAGGAGACCTCCCAATGGGGCCTCTTTTTGCTTAATTTTAGGGCCTTCAATAAGGCTCCTGAAATTAAGTTTTCGTGCGAAAAGATTAATGTCTTTTACAAATTCAAAACGATCCAGATCTTTTGATGGACAAAAGTTTAATCCTAGTTCAAGTAATTTGATCTCCTCCTCTTTCAGTTGGACACCAGAAATATTAATAACCTGCAAAGAGTTTATATCTTGGTTTGATTTGCTTCGTCTATTGTGGGTATTTTGAGGGGGCCTAGCAGGCCTAATGTCATTTGTTCTAAAAAAGCACTATCTTGGATATTGGACTGATTTTTCTTTGGAACGGTGCCACAGTGTGTCCCCTGAGCACTTGATGATAACGTGCCCAGTGGTCCAACTGTTGGACTAGCTACTGTTTGATTAGAGATTTTGGGTCCTAATTTTGGGGCCTTCGCTGTATGTACAGTTTGTGAACTTTGTTGTGTTCCTATCGTAATATCTCTTTCCTCATCTTTTCTTTTATCCTGTCTTATGCGGCTCGATCTATCCTGACGAGCGTTCCAAAAGTTTGAAGAGGTGGAAGATGTCGCTGATGAATCTGACCAGTTGCCATCTTCTCTATTTTGTTCAGGTTGTGGTCTAGGTCTATAAGTTTTATTCATATTTCTTTCCCATTTATAGGCTCTCCCTGTCCTAAAGGCAACCTGATCTCGATTCATCTTTTTATCTTTTCTTTTAATAATTTCTCCACTGTATTTTTCTACAGCAAGTTTGATTTCAAGATTTTTCTCTTTAAAGATGGGTTTATTTTGAAATGTTGCTAGTTGATTGACTATTTCTACTATTTCTTTATCCAATATCAGTGCTTCTGCCTCATAATATTCTTTTAAGATTTTCATCATTTCAATTGAACATCGTGTTAGATTATCTTCCCATTTGTTTTTTAGCTCAGAAGATACTGAGTGAATGGTTGGGAATATCTGAATACGAAGCCCAATCGGGATGATTTTTGTTTCTATATACTGTTGGAAATAGGCGGAATGCCAAAAAAAGGTTGTCTTACGGATCAAAAGTTGTCTTAGGCGGTTGTTATTTGCGATATTTCGGAGTCTCCAGCAACCTTTCGTATTTGATAATTTTGTACAAATTTGTCTACCCTGTTGATTTTTGTAGATGTATTGATGTGTATCTTTTACACTATATGTTTAAATAAAATTTATATCATTTTTTACAATTTCTGTGTGTGATACCTACAGGTATATGCATATATAGTTATTTTCTAGAGGCACACTCAAATCCCCCTTTGAAGGGCACAGCTCTGCTGACTTTGGTGGGCTTATCTGTGCCTTTTTTTATTTTTTGCACATGATGTATGTATATAGTAGTATAGTGGTGATAGGCTGAAGAGACAGGTTTAAGTAGAGACAATAGTTGACAGACACTTGAGAGGAATGCTCTTGAGAATGAGATGGTAACAGGTAGGATGCAGATAGGTTAGCAATCATGTATGGTAGTAGATGATAGGATAGCAGATAACATACAGGAGAGCCTAACCCAGTGCAAGGATAGATGTTAGTAGGCTCAAGAGCTAGCAATCTAGATAGTGCAGATGATAGTAACAGTCTTTAGTATACAGAGCTAGTTAGTGTAAGCTTTAGTATGAAGGTTATGGAGGATTCCCCTGTGGGGTACTTATCACTAGTAGCAAGCAGTAGCAGAGAGGTTCGGTATTAGCGGTTGATCCGGTAGCGGGATGCAGGGATCATTAGCGAGGTTCCGACAGCGAGGTATGCTTGCAAGCATGTGAGCTTCAAGGCAGGTTATGCGGCGTTGAACGAACAATGCTAGTGAGACCGCCGGCGGTTGAAATAGCCGCTCCTGCGGCGCTCAATGATGACAGCATCGGTCTTAAAGGTGTATGCGCACCTTACCAAAAGGGAATGGTGGGGCGAATACACTTAAGGAAAGTGAAATTAGGGTACCAAAGGTACCAGAACATTACAAAGTGTCAGCAGAGCAGCGAGGAGCTGCAAGAAAGAGTGCTAACAGAGGTACAACATTTGAACATGACCACAGGGACGCTGTGTTGCAGGGTCAGTAGGACCGAGGCACAAAACCTGAGCAGCAGCAGCTAAAGAGAGCCAGAAGGCTGAATCTTAGGGTATTTTGGATTATTGGTGGAAACCCCTGCATGAGCAACTGTTTGTTTTGTTGGACATTTTCTTTCCTTTTAATAAAAGTGGGCCAGCAAGCCCTTAAATGTAACTGGCATGAAATATACTTGGGAGTACTACACTGAGCTAAACATCCTCAAAATTTACAAGGCCACTGCATAGCCATCCTGCTAGGCGAGTGTGGTTCTCAAAAGGGGAATAGTGATGTATTAAATGTCATCGAGGCTCCAGTTGTTAGTGGGCTAGGACAGCCTGCAAGAGCTAAACATGCTATTAATGTTGATGGTAATGAAAAGTATGCTGCTGTTTGGAAAACCTCAGGTGCTTGCAGACCAAAATCTATGATTAAAGAGGGGCTGTTTCCCACTGGGGGTAAGGCAGCACAGGTGCCTCTAGACATCTCCAATGACCTCCATATATTGGAGCCAGATGTTGTCCTGAACAACTGCCATGCCACTCTGGTGGGGCGTAGTGGACCTGCACCTTATAATAGGAGTGTGCTGCTGCAGTCTACTGACACTGAATGTGTTCCAGAAAATAGTGGGTTTATCCAGTCTGCTAAAAATACTAATGTGTTTATATATTTCATGAAGCGCCAACAGAGCAAGGTGGTGGAACTTAGGTATTGCAACCTGCTGTGTTAAAACACGTATTACCACACTGTGACATGATTCACAGTAACTTGTACAATGGGTCTGCAACTAAGCTGATCTGTTCGTATGTGTCTCCTTGGGCAGATGGATCGGTGCTGAGGAGCGCATGTACAGCGGATTGGGATAGTTAGGGTAAAAAGCTATTCTAAATGGAAAACGAGACTGTTATTTGTAAAAATAGGATGGACACTGTTTCTGCTCTGCCAGCAGAAGGGTCTGCAGAACAGCCTGAAGCTAAGGGCACAGTGGCAGTTGCAGAGGTGAACACTCGTAAGAAAGAAGGACCAGGTAAGGGCATGCACACAGCAGAGATTTTGTTCGCAACCAACAAAAATGATGTTGGTATGGAGTATTCAATTGATATTGCCACTGGCAATGATCGGGAGCAGCCACTGATGCTGAGCCTGAGAGGTTGAGAGTGAGTCCAGCACTTGGCAGTTGAACACCAGGCTGTGGTTACCGGCAGTTGGGAGGATGTTCCTTTAAACCTTGCAACTTCTTAAGTCACAGCGAATGACTCTCTCTCTGTTCCCAGTGCCATTAAAGTCTCCAGAAAGGTTTGGATTTAGGAGGCTGTTTTGTAACAAAAAATATTAAAGGAGATGCTCAGACAGAGGTGCTCTCTCTATCGCCCTCAGTGCCATAGGAAGAACTTTCCCAGGCAGGTAAATACAAATCATCTCTCCATTCCTGCTGCACAGTGCCAATTGAGATCTGTAGTGTAATCATTAAAGTGTAGCCTTTATACGACTGCCGTTACAAACTACAACTCCCAGGATTCTCAGCACTCTGCATAGAAGTCTATGGGCTTGCTTGGCTTTAGCTCTCCCCCTGCTGCCAGAGGAGGATGGTGCAGCATAACATCAGTATCTTAGTTGAGGGAGAGAAGAATAAAGGGCTTCAGTTCCTTATTGCTGTAGCCCAACACCTGGTTTATGATGATTTACACCTTATGAAGATAAATCTGGCTTTAAAAACATTATTTCCATCCGTCTTTGCTGTAAGAAAGCTATTTCTGGCCACCATTATAGGTTGTATCTTGAAAACTAAAGACCTTCTCTGCATTGACACGAATGAGCAATGCCTCTCACAGGAACAGTATTTTCAGAGTCCAGCAGGAAATACTCAGAACCAGAAAGCTGCAGGCAGTATTGTTGAGAAAAGGACTTTTCAGAAAATATAATTATCAGAGACTGCTGGGACAAGTAAAAATGTATGTCATTTTACAGTGAACGTGCAGTACTGTAAAGTGATTCTTATCTGAACTAAAATGTTTTTATGGTACAGCTCTGAAGTGCAGAGATGTTGTGTTGCTGGCAGTTACCTGTGCTAATTCTCACATTGATGCCTGTGGAACCCTTTGGATTCTAGACCCAGTCTGTACATGGAACCTTAACTTTTATCCAAATCGTCAAATGCCATAGCAATAGAATGAAGCTAATGCCATCATATAGGCAAAATGGAGCATTTAAGTAAACCTTTTATTTTGCCTTTAATGGGGAAAGCAAGGGTTGACTTTAAAATTCTTTTGTCTAGTGATAATTATGAGGTTCTTATTATTGTCTCTCATGAAGAACATTTGAAGTGGTATAAAATACCTTATTATATTGTAAAAAAGAAAAATAATCAGTTTATAAGAAAGAGAAGATTTCAAGAGTAGAGCAATGCTGTGGCTAAAAACAAAAGCTGTCTGGTATGAAGTGTTGGCACCTAGAGCCTTTGAAACTTTGGGGTTGATTTACTAAAGGCAAATCCACTGCTTGCTAAAAGTGTAGTGCAAGTGCATTTGGAAGTGCAGTCACTGAAGATGTGAGGGGAAGATCTGAAATGAGAAGAAGCTTTGCTGATTTCTATCATCCAATCGTGTGCAAGCAAAAATGCTGTTTTCTATTTTCCGTGCATGTCCCCCTCAGATCTACAGCGACTGCACTTCCAAGTGCACTTCTAGTAGGGATGATCGAACTTTTCAAAAGTTCGGTTCGGCCAGAACATCCGAACTTCCCGAAAGTTCGGCCCGGATTTCAGAACCCCATTGAAATCAATGGGACCCGAACTTCGGTAATCAAAAAACACCATTTTGAAGCCCTAAAACCCAATAAATGCCCCTAAAAAGTGCCTAGGGTTCTGGGTCATGCCCCAGGGACTATTAATCACACAAAAAAAAGTTCTTAAAAATTGTCATTTTTGATAGAGAGCCAATTATTGAGAAAAAATGAGATTTTTTGATTTTGACTTTGGATTTAGTGTTTTGGGTTCTTTGGAGGCAGGCATGACATCTGAACTTCTGTATAGGGGTATATATACACACACACTTATATGTATTTTACACTTACACATATATAGGTGTGATAGGAGCGGAGCGATATTGGTGTTAATTATTTCATTAGCGCAAGTATAGTGTTCTGTTACTTTCACACCTATATATGTGTATGGGTATATATACATATAAGTGTGTGTATATATACCCCTATACAGAAGTTCAGATGTCATGCCTGCCTCCAAAAACCCCAAAAAAATGCACAAAAAAAAAACCCTGCAATAACACACCTGGGCGTTTTTTTTTGGCGCAGGCGTTTTTTTGGGCATTTTTATTGGGAGGCAGGCAAAACATCTGAACTTCTGTATAGGGGTATATATACACACACAATTATATGTATATATACCCATACACATATATAGGTGTGAAAGTAGCAGAACACTATACTTGCACTAATGAAATAATTAACACCAATATGGCTCCGCTCCTATCACACCTATATATGTGTAAGTGTAAAATACATATAAGTGTGTGTGTATATATATACCCCTATACAGAAGTTCAGATGTTTTGCCTGCATCCAAAGACCCCAAAAAAATTCCCAAAAAAACGCCTGCAAGAACAAACCTGGGCATTTTTTTTGTATAGGGGTATATATATATATACACACACACTTATATGTATTTTACACTTACACATATATAGGTGTGATAGGAGCGGAGCCATATTGGTGTTAATTATTTAATTAGCGCAAGTATAGTGTTCTGCTCCTTTCACACCTATATATGTGTAGGTGTATATATACAGACATGTGTGTGTATATATACCCCTATACACATGTTCAGATGTCATGCCTGACTCCAAACATGTCCTCAAAAAATCCCTATAAACGCCTGCAGCCAAAAAGAATGCTCACAGGTGAGAAGCCATATTAGTGCTCTGAAAGTGACCTAAGAGAAACGATCTTTTCTCTATAGCGGTCACCCTGATATGGAAGGGTTATGTCAGTTAACCCTACACTACACTACGGTCCCCTTACACTTAACAATTTCCCTACAGAAACTGAATAATTAAAGCTAACTAAAATGGAAAATAGCACCCTAACTACACTAGATATCCCTTTCCTCACACTAAAAATTGCTAAATGACACTTTGTAGCAAAAGTCACAGAACTGCTTCCACTCTCTTCCATGTCCCTGTATAACAATGCTAGGAATTTGGCGGGGCTATCTTATATACTGGGGGGCGTATTCACTAATGATTGGCCTATGGACCCCCTAGTCACTCCAATCACATTCTTAGCATTCTCCTGCCCCCTCAATTGGCTTTTACTGATGGTTCTGGTCCAATCACGGGCTTTTAAAGCCCATTTCCTGAACCATTGCATTTTGGTCGGTTCTGGTTGCCAAATTCCGAACTTTTTCAGCAAAAAGTTCTAAATTCGGCCGAACCTCGAACAGCCAATGTTCGGGTCGAACCGATGGTCGTCCCGAACCGTTCGATCATCCCTACCTAAGTACTTGCCAATTTGCCTTTAGTAAATAACCCCCCCCCCCAGTCTCTATGGCCTAGTCCCTTGCTGTTATTAAGGGCAATCACTGGAATTTTTCAACATTTACCATCTATCCTTGTCTCTTACGCATTGCTATAAGCGAGTGAGACAGCCCGCCATAGTGAAGGACCCTTTTACCAACAGCTTAAGCCTAACAAAAGAGACAGGGGTGCAGCAAGTTGTGTATTTATAAGTGATCAGTGATCCTTGTTTTCAGGAGGGACTCCATTAACTTGACTACAACTCATGTTAATCTAACTTCCCTGTAAATGCCAGCTTCTACCTTGCTGCCCTTTTTGTGGATAGGTACAATATTACCAGTCATGGGGAACTTCTGCTTTTAGAAAAGATTGATAAAAAAGATCTGTTAATGGTCCAACAACTATACCTCAAAGTTCTCTGGGAGGAATACCTTCAGGGTCCATTGCGTTATAAAGCTTTACTCAGCCAGTTCCTCTCTACGTTTTAAGAATTAATCCCATCTATATATAGTATTATTCAGCAAGTAGAAGTATAGCAAGCTTATAAGTAGATGGTATTCACCCTATATAATTGTCAGGTGGGTATGTCTTTGCAGCATTTGCCAGAAAAGTGAAAGTTTTGAATAAGAGATGTGATCAATGGGCAAAATACAACGTATTGAGGCCCATCAATAATCTAAATATATTGCTTTATAAAGCTTTACTGAGCCAGTTCCTCTGCTACCTCTGTCTCCAGAAATCCTAAAAATTAATTGTTATTACAAGTACCAATATGATTCACCAAATTGTTATTGCTAGTACAATTTATTTGTGAGAAAACAGAACAGAAGTAAACGTTTAAATGTTTTGCTTCATCCATATCTTCCTCAACATAAGTGCTGTGTCCAGTTTTCATTTTAGTGATCCTGTTGTATTTTTCCCTTCCTGTGGTAATATACCAACAGCTTAAGCCTGACAAAAGTGACAGGTCACTTTAAATAATAATTTCATGCCAAAATACATTAAGCTTGTGTAAATAAATTAATCCATGCACCTTAGTGAATTGAACAACAGTGTACAGAAGTCCTCCAGTTTGCCATAATGCGTTGCATGTCTTTTAGGCTCCTTGCACACTTGCTTAAAAACCACTGCTTCTACAGGAGTTTTGCATTTTGCTTGTAGAAACAGCTCAATGTTATCCTTTGTGTCCATACACTTTAGGATGATTACAGGCATATTTTGAGCTCAGTATTTAGAGGCAGGACAAAAAAAAAAACTTCTCATTTGCGTTTCTGACTGGAACTTTCTGGAAAAAAAAAAAACGCTAAAGTCTCCTGAACTCGCCTAAACTGTGTACAAAAACGCTATTTTTTTTCTGCCAAGGGAACTGGCTTTTTTTTTTTTTAAGCTTAGTGTGCATGAAAAATTACAGCAGCTTCAAAAGAAAAGGGAAAGCTCATTTTTAAAATAATAAGTTACAAAATGGATTGTGTTGCAATTTTGTATGCTATATTAATTCTTTAACAGAAGTAGATTTTTCCTTCCACTTTGTCTTTGTTTGCTTCAGTGCATTTTGCCAAAATGGTAAAACAGTGGCAAACTCCTAAGATTCTGAAGAATACAAATTCTCAGTTGTGCTTATTTCTATATTTAAACGGTGTTCTTAACTCTGTAGTTCCATCTTTTTTAAATGTACTCAAGTACCTCCGGAACCTAATAAAGATACCCAGCATTGTATAAATACCACTGATTAAAAGCCTACTGCATACACTTGAAGACTGATAGGTAATAAGCAAGGCAGCGAAGAGAACAAAAGAATAAGTAAGCAAGTGGCGAAAAAAGAAAAAGCAGAGTTGAAGAATGTGTTCACAATAGAACGGATGTGAATTTTCATGTGCAGGACATAACCCAAGCTTGCATAATTTTTTACTCTAATTAGCATTTGTGTTAGTCTAACCTGATGATGATCCAGTAGAGAGTCAGATGTGCCAGTTAAATTAGCATATATATATATTTGATAATGTTTACGCAATTTAAATTTACCGAGCAAACATGATTTTTTCGTTTTTCCTCTTCCAGCAAATCATCATTGCCTTTCCTGGCTATAAAATAGTTAACCGTCTTGCAGGCCTGACTGCTAAGCTAAGGATTAAACTCAATGACCTTCCATCCACAAACATTGCAGACACAAGTCTCTAATTTAATTTCCATTAAAATAAATTTGAATTAATCACTTCTAGGGTGAACCAAAGAATAGACAATTACACATGTATGTGCCTGATTATTGTTTTCCAGCAGTACCCAACACAACCCCAAATTCTCAGCACTTCTGTATAATAATGTTGCCCTACAGATATTAATTACACACTGGGACGTACATCTGTAATTAAGCTTGTTGCCGAAATTTCTCAAGATTGTCTTGGAACCTCTGTTGGGGGCACTGAAGTGTTTTGTTTTTGTACCTACAGTGCCAGGTTGCCATGCTAGGCTCTAGCGAAGCATGCAGATGAATAGATGCCCTTTTTATGATTTCTGTGCCACTTGTAAACTCATTCGCTATATGCAAGCAGTAGGAGGTTGATGGGGCACTGCTCATTACTGAGTCAGATGAACCATGAACAATACAGGCAGGTGCAATGCACTATTAATAATCATCATTAAATATCTAGTAAAATATCTGAATTCATGAACACCCTTTAAATCCAAGGCGATCGGGAGCAGTAGTGCTGTGACTTGGCTTCTCGTTGTCTTATATGCTGTCTTTCATTGAACTATGTATGGTGTAGTGCAGTTTTTAAAATAAATAGCTATGGAAGACAATAAAATAATTAAGATAATTGGATCATGGCTTCATTGTCATAGTAGCTTAAGCTACATTTCTATCCTGATATATAGCTAATAAAAATGTTTGGCTAAGTGCCTTTAGATTTTTCTGAATAGGTTTATCATATTACGTATTTGCACAATGTCAAATAGGCATGTCTAATGTTTAAGGTATACTTACTGGTAAAGAATTAGTATAAAGATGTATTATCCACAGCTCTGATGATCAAAAACAGGAACATGATCACATGACAAAAATAAGGTAAACATGAGAGACATGTTAAAAGGATTTTAAAAGCATATTATAAAGACAAGAAAATCTAAATAAGCAGACTTAAACACATGGGATCAAACTTGTAAAGAAAAGCATTTTAATCTCAGTAGTTTTAATAATGAGTCAAAAAGTTTTTTGTTTTTTTTGCCTACTTTTAACATTTGTCATAAATAACACTTTTGGGTCTGGCAATCTCTTACTGATTGCAACACCATCTCACTAAGTTAGTCAATGATGGAGAAGAACCTAGGTGTCCTAACCGATCACAAGACTTAACAGCCTGCAGCTCCAAGTCAAATAAAATACTAATTTCTCCACAAATGACAGAAGTAGGTTTTAGGGGAACTGTGGAAGCTGTACCCCAAAAAGTAAACTGAGGGCAACAGACTAGACAACAGTATTGCTTTTGGCTCCCTGAGGCTGATCTTTTCCCCATTATTGACTTACTTGTTCTGTACTGTGCCTCTGTGTGAAGACTGTCTTCTTGGTAGAGCCATTCTCAAGTTGGAGCTTGCCACCCTAATGACTGGTGATCTGATAATTGATAGCACCAGGAGAAATGGAGGAAGTACTGACAGTACAGGATGCTGAGAGTGTGTCCTAAGTGGCAGGTATATTTCCTCTTTGTTTGGGTTTTGATCCTGTGATGGTGTTCACCGTCACTGGGAGTGGGGGACAGATACTTGGGACTTGGGACACTGAGAGAGTGGTTTGGATGGCTTCAGATGGGACAGTAATATCTGTCAGCAATATCTCTCAGGAAATGTATGAAGATGAATGGTTTGACTTTTCAGATTGCAGGAGTGTCTCATGGACCCTTGCTAGATAGTAAGATGGGGTGGGGTTTGTTATTGGTAGGTGCCTGTATTCCATTGTTCTATTGTTTTTGTCTGCCTTAAGATAAAATTATTATGGGATGTATATATGTATGTGGATTGGCTGCTAAGGGGGAGGGGGGGGGGGGTTGTCCCACAGTGTATATCTCTTTGTGCATGTGTTTGAATAAACAGTTTGTGTTCTACTTCACCCTCAATCTAGAGTCCTTTCTCTTATTGGGGGAATCTGCTACAAGGGATTGCTATGCTCTTCATACTCCCTTGAATAATCACTAAGCTCTTGTAAGAGCTTGTTCCTGTTCCTGTTTCACTCCGGGGAAAGAGAGGTTCACCCACTGGAACCTGGAGCCTTGTCATAGGTCCAGGGTGGGTAGGAGATGGTGAGACCCCAACAAAGCTGCAGTGGTTTGTGGGGTCTGAGGTGGTTATGGTGTCTGGTGGAGTGCTTGGAGCCCCCGGGAAGCATTAGGAGCATCCGTCAACGGAGGTACCCAGTCAGGGTGCCAGTTGATCTGTTACAGGTCCCTTTAAAGGTGGACAATGAGACATTTTTAGTACTCAGATGTTTTCTTCCATGCAGGGTGAGGGCTTCCTGCATAGTCCAGTTGTACAGTAGAGGAATGATTTACAGTACTCTTTGGGTTGGCAAGTCCTCATTTGGGACCCAGAATTTGGAGGTTTAAAGAGACTTTAGAGGGTAAAAAGCCTCCAATCCCTGATTACGGGGACTTTGGTCTTGAAGGGGTTAACCCATCTGAATCCACAAAAGGAACAGGAAACAGCCAGCAGGTGTCTGTGAAGTGAAGTGTGAAGCAGAAACATGTAGGCCCAGTTCACATGTGAGCTATTCTGCCCCTGTTTCCAAATCACGCTAATATTGTGGCAAAATGCACAATGCATATTTAAGTGCTATTTATTCCCAAAGGCAGCCCAAATGCAATTTTGCTGCAATTATCAAGAGACAAAACAAGCTTGAAAAAACGTGCCTGGATCAGTGCCAAAATTTGGTACATAAGCTTTGTTGGCATGACAAATGTGCATAGGCAGTCAAATCAAGTGAATGGGCTACTGTAAGTGAATGGGGTGCCATGTGTGCAGCATGAAACTTGTGAAAAAAGTGAAGTCTAAATGGGGCCTTAGCAGCAAACAAGGCAAACCTGCTGGTGACCTGGCATTTGGCATCCATGAGGCAGCTGGGGGAGTAACCCTGCTAAGGGACAAGGTTTTTTGGGCGGTGAGCCAAGAAGTTTGATTTGTACCGAGAGCATGGACTGTTTTGTTTGTTTTAGGTTACAAGCAAGCGGTTGTGCTTTACTTTTGAACCACAAAAAACTGCTTTGCTTTTACTAATGAGCTTGGCTGATGATCTCATGCTCCTCAAAATTACAAGATCCACAGAATAAATTAAGCAGAAAAGGGTAAATCCTTGTACTGTATGTCCACTCTAAAGGGGGTTATATAAATATATCAACAGTCCATATAGAAAATGTCGTAGAAAGTTGTTTACTTTATTGTGAACAATTTACAGCACAAGACACAAGAGCCCTTCTTACAACTGAAGGAAAAAGACTTAACTGCAGCCACAGAAATTGAAACTGTAGAGCTACTGTATGAAAATGAGAAATTGTCTTCCACAGTAACTGGTTTCAGGGGACACAATAGATAATACAGTAGAAGAAACAAAAGACAAGCAAAATAAAAATATATATCTCTATATCATATGATGAAAAAGTCAATATGGCTCTAAGGGTCTAAAAGTGTCTACAACATTGCAGAGCTCAAGACCTTTATCTGTTATAGCAAAACCAATGTGCCTGGCTTTTCAAAAAATATGTACCGTACTTACTGCAAGATAATAGCGCTCTGCATAAGTGTTTCCTGGTACATTTACTATAACTATTACCTTTTGTTTAAATTAACACTTATTTGGCAATCTCTGAGCCTTTTAACACCCAGCCGTTTTAGCAGTAAAAAGATGAGCATTTTTGCTGGCACAAATAAAAGTAATTTTGTTCTCTTGTTGTATAAGACTCTGGGATTCATGTTAACCTGCTGCTTTCCTGCTGAGATACTGATGTAACACACTTCATCAGGTTTGTGTTGATGAAGATATAAACATTGTATACTATATATATATATATATATATATATATATATATATATATATATATATATATATATATATATATATATATATATATATATATATAATGACATAGTGTAAACAAAAAGCTTACCGTAAATTGGCAGGCTGAATTAGTGATGTTTCTCAAATTATCACTTCACAACTAACATGATGATGACTCAATCACTGGGAATAGAGAGAGAAAGCAACTGCTCTTTATGTAAACTTATATATCATGTTGAAGAAGGCAATGAGCTAGTCAGGAGCTGGATTTGAATCCAGGACCTCTGCTGTTTTGGGCAATGTCTCTTCTTGTTGAGCCACCTGGAATGCTACAAAGTTCACTGAACAATTCCTTAGATGATCCTGTCTTGAAGCTTGTTTTGTCTTGAACCTTGAACTCGTGGCTTCTCCTATGAACTTCCTGATTTAAGCCTATGCACTTCCAGTTTGCCAGGAGATTGTGCTCCACACATTATTCCTTCCACTGCCACAAGCTACCTCTATTGTTACTTGGAATTGACCCTGGCTTGTGACCCCCAACTACGAAACTCTTCTCCTACATCAACCTTGGCTTGTGACTCTGACACCAATAATCTGTTTGGCAGTTCAGACAATTTAAGGCCTTTTTGACCATTGGACTCCACTCTCTACAGGTATTAGGAAAAAAAATCTGTTTTCTCCCGGTGTATATATATATATATATATATATATATATATATATACTCCCTATTCTGTCACGGGGCTTACCTTTGTTGGAGTCTGTAACACAGAGATGTACGCTCACCCTTGCAGATATCCACAGTCCAAGGTGACCAGGTAAGAAAGCCACCTGGTGCTGTGAGTCTGTGCACGGGCCTTGGCAAGGAAGGTGCTCCAATATGCAGGACCGGCAGGAATACAATGAGAAGGGAAGTCCAGGAATCACTGTAGTCACTGGATGACACGAGTCCATAAGGAACGCAGGAACAACAAGGAGCGAAGGTAAGGATGGAAGCCGGGGTCAGTCAGGAACACACACTTAGAAAATAGGAACAAAGTCTGTCAGACAGGAACAATGATCACCAATACAGTCTGTCAAACAGGAACAAAGATCATCAACACAGGAACAAAGATCAGCAATGAACTGACACTGCTCTAAGGGAGAGGCAGTGTTTTATAGCATGCTTAATTGAGCAATTAGCTTCAGGTGGACAATGAGAGACAGGAGTATACTCAGGTGAAGTCCAGCCCCCTAGTGCTGCAGGCAATACCAGATTAACAAGACTGGATCCATATGAGTTGAAGTGTGGCTCAGAGGTAGGATAACAGGACAGAATGTTAAAGTACACAGGTTCAAATCCCATGTCAGGTACTTAACAGTGACCATGCTTGGCTGTCTGTAAGCCATGGCAAGAACCGTGACATATTCATTCCCAAATTTTTTATTTGCTGTAAAAACTATTTTACAAGTTTAAATTTGCTAGGAATCTGTCACAAGAGATTGAGCCACCAAAGTACTTCATTGTATATAAAAAAGAGAAGGGATGCAATGGCAGGGAGTGGCAGGCATGTTTCACTGTAAATTTGCACTGTTTGGATACATGCTGTAAGCAATTCACTAGCTAAGGTGTTCTAAACTATCTTTGAATGAAACATAGGCATAATGTGTGCATGTGTCAGCGATGAATAGATTAAATAAATATACATTAATTAGATATACATTACTGGAAGTCCACTTTTCCAAAAATACAAGGGAGACTCTTGACTGGAAGGGAAGATTGTGTAGGTTTTCATCCTTCCCCATTTGCCCCACGAAGGCTACTTAGGATGCTATGGTGAAAGTTCCAGCACTGGTCACAAAGACATACCCAAATGAATATCATGATGCCCAACATTCAATACACAACCCCCTATTACAATGATGTGGGAAGCAGCTCTCTGGTGGAAACAAAAAGGAACAGTAGAAGGTGCTTCTAAGTGCAGTAGCTATTGCCTCAGAGAGATAAAAACTCCGGCATTAAAAGAAGTCAATGGGCATGCTCCAAAATGCATCCTGCGCCTTCCGTCAATTCTGGGTCCGGCATTCCACACTGGTTCCGACAATGCTGCTTGCTCTTCTTACTTCCACCCTCCATGCATCTCCACTGCTGGCTGGCCTAGGATCCCTGCCGTCGACACAGAGACTCCTCACATGGATACAGCCCACTGAACTCCTCCTGGACACCGCTGTGACTCAGTGAACTTGATGACTCTGATGAACCTTTACACCTACTGTTTCTAGTAAGTGTTTTTTTATCTCCCTGAGGCAATAAAGTACCTGTAGCTACTGCACTTAGAAGTGCCTTCTGCTGTTCCTTTTTGTTTAGCAAAGAGATTGCATATATGCCAAACATTTAAAGTTGAATGTCAGGAGGAAAAATTATGCGTTTATATAATATATTCTTAAAATATTCAGATGTGTTTTTAAACACAATATGTACCTGAATTAGGACCTGAATCTGGCTTGGTATCAGATTAGGGGAGGACTAAGGACTTTTGGCCCTTTCAAGAAAAATTAGTGGGTGTAGTCAGATGTGAATGAGGGAAGTTTACTGAGACACAACTTTTGATGTATACTGTAGTTGTCATAAAACAAGGCAATTGTAAAGGACATAGGCACACGCACCGGGTGTGTCAGGTGTGCCTGGGCACATCCAACTCTCCCCATACTCATGATATTTTACCAAATCGCCCAAAAAAAATTGCAAAAGAAAAAAAATTAAAAAAATAAATAAAATTGTAAAAAAATAATAAAAAATAAATAATAACAAATAAAAACGACTGACACCGTCCACTGCCCTATTGACACCAATCTCTGCTCTAGTGACACTGTCAATATATATATACACATGCGCACACACATGCATGTGTGTTTAAATTTTGGGGTGCACACCCTAATCCAATAGGCTGTGCACACCTATGGATATTCTGTGTTTGAAAGGATGAACTTCATAAACTCAACAAGTTGCTTGCTGCGTTCTACAATGACAAGGACTCATTAAAAAAAAAGGCTTAAAGGAGAAGTATGGGGTAGGCTAAATAATTAACAAATATTACCAAAATCACGAGTCCGCTGTTATTTCCTTCTTGCCTCCTTTTGTTTTTCTAGAAGGGGCAAGTTATCTGTCATGTAGGTCCCTATAATGGTCCACTTGCTGTTTGAAAGTTTAGAGGGGGCGGTTACAACTTCAGCAATCCACCCCCCCTCTGTCCCTCCTTTACTGGGAGATGTGGCCGCGCCTATTGAAAAGGCACACACCTGAACAGTAAACAAGTTCAATCACTGAGTTAATCCTGTGCATAATGGAAAATACATTAGTGGTAAAGCCATGGCTGGATATAGGAGGAGGTGTTGGGGAGGGCTGTGTCCCCTATCCTCCATGAAAGCTGTGTCAGTTAGGCTCCTTCTCACATCCCCATACTACACTTAGTCTGATAACAGGCACACAGCTCAGATTGATTCTTTTACAGACAGACTCCATCTGCAAATTGCTATACTGCACGGCCGTTTCAGTCTGGGACATTTGCAGGTGAAAACAGCAGCATAAAAGGCAGATAGAGCCTATCTTTAATTGATCTGAGCTGTATGAAAGGAGGAGGGAGGTGGAGGGCAGACAGCAAGAGCCAACATCAATCAGAGGGGAAGGAAAGGGGGGTGGATCCCGACAAGATTGTCGGCATAAGAATCCAGAGAGGACTGTAGCCCCTCCCTCAAGTATTTACCTTGATTTTAACAGAAAGGATGCACTGAGGATTGGAATTTTTTATTTATGTATTAGCAGCTCACAGGAAATAGGGTGAAGCTAAAAAAAAAGAAAAAGGAATACCCATACTTCTCTTTTAATAAAAAGCAAAAACTCATCAAATACAAATCTTCATAATTTACAAGACCTCTTCCAATATTGAAAACCTGTTAGATTGAGAGAAGCAAAGCCAGTCACTGGGAAAGCCTACACAGTACAGCGAGAAAAAGGGAACACTTTTTTTTATAGTATAGAATAGGTACAGTTATTGCAACTAACAATTAAGCAGCCAATACAGTGAATCAGAGAATGATTATTGCATGGTATAAACTTCAACAATATTTTTAATATTCTGTGTGTAGTACACCAGATAAAACATAGCAAGATGACTTACTATCTTACTAGTCATGCATGATTTTGCAAAAAAGAATACTGGTTACCGTTCATCAACCAACAATTATAGATTTTTACTCATAATACCAGCTTGACCCCTATGAAAAGTGCACATATTATTATAATTCACATCATTACAATGTAACAGGAAAACAGGCTGAATAATATACAATATGATATCAAGAATACATTTAAAGGTTTTGCAGCTGAGTGCCACAAGATTTTCCCAGGTATCATTTAGGCTGGCCACACACTAATATAATTTTATTTGAAATGTTTCTGTAGCCACCCTGCCCCAAGCAGGGATGACTATCTACATTTAGTTTGGCTGCAGGGTAGACAGCCCAAGATGATTTATAGTCTGTTTCCCAATTTGATTTTCCCCTTAACTCAGTATTGCTGTTGTTTTTCTCTGCTGCTACCTCTGACAATAGAGTGAGATGTTATAGTAAAACTGAGTTATAAATATTTTTGCTCCCCTTGGTTAACCTGTTGGTGGTTTATAGCCACTGGTGCATGCTGGGAGACCTTGTGAGCTTTTTCTTCCTCCTGGCTCTGGCATGGGGAGGGTGTGTGATGAGCAGCTGCTTGACTAGGGACCTGGGGCCTAAGAGGCCTTTGCATGTGCTCAGTGCAAATGCCTGGGATTAGAAGAACAAACAAACGGCAACCGCCCTTACATATGACTGGCCTTAACAGCAAAGAGCACATGGAAGGGCGATGCATGTCAAACAACAACAATTTGATTTGTTGCAGACTGGCTAGTAAGTTGAGCTGGGATTTTTTATTTGTTGTTCTTTGACATGGGATTGGAAGAAGCCTGCCTGTCCAGAGTGGTCCTGTTGTTGGAGGGTCCAGGAGCCTCACAGAGGATGGAAGTCTGGAAGGAGATGTGATACCTGGAATGAAATACCAAGGGTGACTCTGTTGCTGGAGATCCTGAAGACATGGAACTAGCAGAGAGCCTGGGAAAACATCCAGAGGATCACTGAGGCTGCTGTTGCTAATGGGTATGCGGTTTCTTCTGGAAGATACAAGTTGTTGGTTTCAACTTAAAGGCCCTTTTGCCTATACTGAGGTCTGTGAATAGAGTCTGTGAGTCTGCCAGTCAATAAGGGTGTTCTGAATCCCCTACCCCTCTCTTCTATTCGTTGATGGGAGAAACAAAATCTTTATAAAATTCCTAAAGTGACTAGTGCCAAATGGTTACACATTCTCTACTTTTCAGGAGCCAGGGCCGGCCCTACCATGGGTCCCCCTGGATGCATTGGACCCAGACAGAGATTTGAGAGGGGCAGCAAATGGACACCCAAGATTTTTTTTCCTGCAGTTTTGTGTGTCATCAGTTAGCGGCGTGTTACAGGCAGCATTTCTCCATCTCATACTGCCGCCTGTAGTGCAAACTGATGCGTATGAAGAGGTGGAGTGTCTCCTCCAGGGAACATCCCTTGCATGATTGTGGTGTACACAATAACATCAGACATCAGCGAACTCCATGTCACGCAGGGCAGGCTGGATCTTCTAGGGCAGTGGCCACGGCATATACAGAAGTGACAGGAGGACTGCGGACACACAGTGGGTGTTTAGTGGACCGGTGGTGAGTTATGGAAGAGGATAACAGTATATATAATATTTTCTACATTTTATATTTAATAAAGTTATTACTGTTTTTGTTTTTTTGTCCTTATAGCATAGCTCACAAAGCAGCCCCTTAAACACACACACAAAACAGCCCCTTAACCCCCCCACAAAGCAGCCCTTCACAAATTTTGCATATAGACAAGGTGCTGTTGCATGTAAATCTGACCTGATACATTTATTTTAGTTTTCATTATCATGATATAAAATAATGTATGTGGGGGCCTTTTGGGGTGGGCGTGTTTTTTTTTGGGGGGGGGGTGTTGGGGGTAGCATTCTATTTTTGGACCTAGGCAGCACAATGTCTTGGGCCAGCTCTGGATGGAGCCCTAGGAAAATGCTACTCTACCCTGCCTCTGGAGATACCCCACATGCCTCTGGGGGTCAGGGGTGCTAAATTTCATTTTAAAAACATTCTTTCACTTTTCAACAGTGACAAGAAAACTCCAAGGAGCATAATGGAAATGTTTAAAACTATATGTGTTAAAACCCGCGCTAAAGTAAAAAAATACATAAATTATTATTTCCTGCAGCTGCTGCTCACTTAGGTAAAAAACCAAGGAAGAATAGTAAGACGATTTAAAACAGCGCTATCAGGCATAAATAATCACAATAATGATGAATAATAAAGTGTACCAGGCACTGGTACACTTTATCATTCATCATTATTGTGATTATTTATGCCTGATAGCGTTATTTTAAATCGTCTTACTATAATGGAAATGTTTTTTTTTTTTTTAATGAATGAATGAATAAAATCCTAAAAGTACATGTGGTTTTCATTCAGGAAAGTCCATTCACTCCAGAATTGAATGTCAAAAGCCAACATTTGTTTTGAAAAAGCTTTCGAATGACATTTGCAAAGTCACCAAATATACTAATATGAATTTTCGTTTGAATGTTCGTTTAAATCTACTGGAGTAAGGTCAGCATTATAGCAGCTATAAATTGTGGTGTTTTTTCCATCCTGAAGTCTTAATGTTTAGAAATGGGCAAGATGTTTTCTATCATGCTGCTAGTGTCAAGCAAAAGAAACTCTGTGTTCCATTGGTTTGTGTCTGACCTCCCTGTTCATAGTTGTTTTGTGGCCCTATTTCTATTTATACCTAGTGTTTTGTGTTTATATCTAGTGTGACAGAGTGGCCAGACTGGGGGGATGAGGGAGAGAAGATTCAGTGAGACTTAATTGGGGAGGAGGAGAATAGAGGAGGTAGAGTGACCTGAATGAGGACAAAGGGGGAGAGAAGAGGCAGTGCGGCTAGGTTGGGAAAGAGGGGAATACGAAGGAAAAGTGATCAGGGAGGAAAGGGGAGAGGGAAGGAAGTGAGATTTGATTGTGGAACAGAGAAAAGAAAAGTCAGGTAGACCTGACTGGGGAGAGAAGAGGCAGATAACCCAGAAATAAGTCAGGAAGACCAGATTTTTCAGGCTGGGAATAGCAGGGCCAGATAGACCTGATCAGAGGAGGCAGAGAGACCAGATTTGGAGAGAAGAGACAGTAAGACGGGATTGTGAAAGGGGTAAAAAGTAGACATGTGCAGTTTGTTCATTCTGAATTAAGATTTGGACGCAATTTTCCTTATTTGGAGATACAGATGTATCTGAATTTTTGAATTGCAAAAGTAACAAGTTTAACCACTTGCCGACCGTCTCCTGTATATTTACTGTGGCACTCAGCCACTTACAGGCAAAGTGATGTAAGACTACATCGCTTGCCAAAGAGCCTGTAGGGGGCGAGCGCGCGCCGGCAGCGGCACACTCCCGTCCCTGCTCATTCCCTGCTGAGCCAGCACGTGTGACCGGCGGCTCCGATGGCCGCCGGCCACTAGCGATCTCCCGCAGGAGAGGGAGAAAAACAGACGGCTGATGTAAACACAGCCGTCTGTCATTCTCACTGAAGTAGGCACAGAGGCTATGCGATCCTGCTATATGGGATTGCATGTCTCTGTGGTTACTTCACTAGCCACGCCCCCTAACAGTTAGAATCACGCCCCTAGGGACACACTTCACCCCTTGATCACCAATAAAGTTAACCCCTTCCCTGCCAGTGTCATTTTTACAGTAACAGTGCATATTTTTAGCACTTATTACTGTAGTAATGTCACTGGTACCCCCAAAAGTGTCAAAAATGTCAATCAGGGGTCCGATCTGTCTGCCGCAATGCCGCAGTCCCGCAAAAAAATCACAGATCGCCGCCATTACTAGTTTAAAAAAAAAACAATAAAAATGACATAAATCTTTCCCGTAGTTAGTAAACGCAATAACTTTTGCGCAAACCAATCAAAATAAGCTTATTGTGATTTTTTTTACCAAAATATGTAGCAGAAAACAAATTAGCCTAAAATGTTAAAACATTTTGCTTTTTAATTTTTTTTTTGAGAATTTCATATAAAAAAATTTGAAAAATATTGTTATTCTTCAAAATTGTCGCTCTTTTTTTGTTTATAGCGCAAAAAATAAAAATCGCACAGGTTATAAAATACCACCAAAAGAAAGCTCTGTTTGTGGGAAAAAAAGGATGTCAATTTCATTTGGGTACAGCGTTGCAGAACCGCGCAATTATCTGTTAAAATCACGCAGTGCCAAATCGCAAAATAGGGCCTGGTGTTTGAGCAGCCAAATCCTCTGGGGCTTAAGTGGTTAAACAAAGCTGAAAAAAAAAACGAAACAAAATTTTGTCCAAAATAACAAAAATATCCAAATTAGAATCAAATTTAAAAACAAATTTGAAGTGTAGACATAATGCTGACTATTGCTGATTTCCATTAAAGACTGTCCGTGTCTTTGTGTTAGAATAAAGCTATCTTCTGAAAATTCGAATTTTGAAAAGAATAGAGTAGAATAAAACAGAATAGAAAAGGAAACAAAATAAAAGAATATAATAGAATGGAATAGAATAGAATTTCATCTTCCAAAATGTGAATTTCGAAAAGAATAGAATAAAACAAAATAGAATAAAGTAGAATAGAAAAGAAAAGAGTAAAACAGAATAGAATATAAAATAATAGAGTAGAGAAAACAAAAATAGAATAGAAAATAAAATAGAATAGAAAATAATAGACTAGAATAGGATAGAATAGATATTAATAGTATAGAACAGCCTAGAACAGAATAGAATAGAATAAAATAGAACATATCCATTTTCTGAAATTTGTTTTTCAAATTGAATAAAATAGAACGAATATAGCCATTTCCAAAATTTGAATTTAGAATAGAATAGAACCACCTGTTCTTCACAATGAATTTGGATCGATTCAATATTTTTGATTCAAATTCTTTTGAATACCTTAAAATCCATATGAAAATTTGAAAACAAATAAACCATACTGAACTAAACATAACAAATGTTGTTATGAATGCAACAAAACAAAATGAATACCTTAACAAATCGGTCCAAAACAAAACAAAACTATTTTTTTCGTTCTGGACATCTCTAGTGGAAAGAAGAGGCAGTGAGGTTGCATTTGTGGAAGAGTGGGATGGGGTCATGTGACCTTCCAGAGCCACAATGGAACGAACTTAGTGACAGAAGACCATGAAGCTTGATAGCTGCTCTTACAGAGGTTTTCAGTGAGAACATTGATGTCACTTTGTCTGCCGATCCAAGTTTGCTCAGAAACACCAGCAATTGTCTTACTTCAGTTCCCCTCACCTCCAAACTCAGTCTGGACCTGTATTAGACTCTTGTAATTCCCAGATCTGCGAAACATGTTGGCAGTAGAAGAGAGCAGAATGAGAAAAGGGATTAACTCATCAGTCTACTGCTGCTTCTTTGCTATCCAGTCATAGACATGACATGACCAAGCTGTACTGCATAACTGAGTTGTGTTTTTTGTGTGTGAAAATGGACATGTGTTTATTGTGGTTCATATGAATTACTGGAGATTTCAGCATGCTGACTAGAGATGTCGCGAACATAAAATTTTATGTTCGCGAACGGCGAACGCGAACTTCCGCAAATGTTCGCGAATGGGCGAACCTCCATAGACTTCAATAGGCAGGTGAATTTTAAAACCCACAGGGACTCTTTCTGGCCACAATATTGATGGAAAAGTTGTTTCAAGGGGACTAACACCTGGACTGTGGCATGCCAGAGGGGGATCCATGGCAAAACTCCCATGGATAATTACGTAGTTGACGCAGAGTCGGGTTTTAATCCATAAAGGGCATAAATCACCTAACATTCCTAAATTGTTTGGAATAATGTGCTTTAAAACATCCAGTGTGTGAATACGATCAGGTATGATGTTGTATTGATCAGGTAGTGTAAGGGTTACGCCCGCTTCACAGTGACAGACCAAACTCTGACAGACCAAACTCCCCGTTTAAGGCACCGCTAACACCTGCAAACAGTCCATTTGCAGTGGGCACAGTACAGTCTGTGGGCCTGACACTCACTGGCAGGCAACTGCAATTATATTACAGAGGTAAAATTAAATTAATTTTTTATCTGCAAGGTGCTGTGCCACCCTATATGAGTGGTGGACAGTGGGCACAGTGCAGTCTGTGGGCCTGACACTCACTGGCAGGCAACTGCAATTATATTGCAGAGGAAAAATTAAATATATAAATATCACTACTTGTACTAAATTAATAGACGATGTTGTAATCCACTGCGCTTTAGGAAATACAGGTAAGACAAACCTGACAGAATAACACAAATAACACAAATTGCTGCTACTTAAATGAGTAAATATAATAAAAAATAAAATTCATCCAGAAAAAACAGGAACTGGCTTTTTCATTCGAATTTCAGTAGCGCAGGGATGGTGATAACCTCTTACCAAATAAATAGGATGATAACATATACCAAAATATATGAATCAGATGTGATAAATATAAGCATAAAATCATAAATACATAAAAGCATGAAATCACATCAATAGGAGTCCATAAAGTCCATAGGTATAAAGTGCATAGAGCAATGAAAGTGCAAACATGAAGGATCACAGGTGCAACTTATGGGGACCACCCTTGCCTGCCACCACCACACAGTTCCAGGAGAAGTATCTGAAATTCAGACTTACCAGACGCCTATGCCTAACCACTCTCATGGACTAGGCAATAACAGCATATAGTAAAATCAGGTTTCCTCCAGATCTCTGATTTGTGCTGCAAAGACTCCTCTGGAAGATTTCCTGGTAAATTTATAGTGAGTCTGAATTTCAGATACTTCTCCCGGCACTGTGTGGTGGTGGCAGGCAAGGGTGGTCCCTGTGGGAGATGGGGAGGTATCAATTTTATTTGCCCTCCATTTTGTATGTTCCCACTCCATTTTCTATATATCTTAGTTATACAAGCTTTGCAAATGTGTACGTGTTACAGTTATGGCAAGTTTCTGTTTGTGGTTTTTGATGAAATCATGTCAGGCGTTTCTAGCAATAAGCTATATGCCCTATATGGTATTAAGTGTACTCGCTTTTTTCCCGAAATGACGCTTGGTTTCCTTAAACTGTTTAACCAATAAGAACATAACAAGTATCCTATACTTATGCTATATGCCCTTACTCTTTTACTATATAAACCACAACGAGCCTATAATAAACTGAGAGTTGGTTTCACCATACATCTGTGTCCGTCTGTGTTACTTCCTGAAATCACTCTCCCAGGCCTGCCAGACACAAAGCGAGCATAAGAACAGCGGGACCAGGGGTTCCAGACACTAACAGCTGGGGGCTCGTATGCCGGGATATGAGAGTCACTCTCCGCGGACACCCACACTCACCCGGTAAGTAGAAAACTCCTTTCTATGTAACCGATTGTAGTGCGGCTCCGGGGGGGACACTGGCTAGACTCATATCCAATTGAACCACAGGGGTTGGTGTGTTCCGGGAACACACGCAACATACCTATAATTGAAATATTTCAGGGAAATATTTAGTCTCAGGGAGACTTAAGAAGTGTTAGAAATTTGCTAGTCTCAGGGAGACTTAAGAAGTGTTAGCAATTTGCTCGTATTGTGTCTGAAAAATCTTTAAGCTTTCCTTCTCTGTCGCATAGAAGTATAAGATAATTTGTATTGTTTGTCTATAATGGTAGGAAAACTTTCTTGATAGCCACTGTAACCGGGAGGTATTGGTCAAGACTCGGAAAGGGTTTTTTTTCTTTTTGTCCTAAAAGGGACACCCGAGTCCAAAAGTATATGGGTTTAATTTATATACATCAGTGGCTTGAAGGAGGGTTTTGAAACCATAAAGGGTTACCATGGTAACAAGTGATTATGTGAATGTGTAAATCATAGAGACATGTCTTATTGAGTGAGAGAATATTGGTATTTGTTTATTGTCTTGTTATGTAAATGGCCAGGAATATTTGGTGAGTAATATTCCTGGAAGTAAATTAAGGTAGAAGAACGGTCTACCTTAAGTTAGAGTATTAAGAATTAATATACATTGTTATGTGAAATGTATTAAAGGTTTTAGCCTAGAAGATATTAAGAGTCAGGTATATCACAGAAAAGAAAGCTTTATAATCTGTACGTATTCTCTGTCAGGGAGAGATATTTGTGATATCCTTGGGAATGGGGAAAAGTCAGTCTAAGAACATCCCCCCACCTGAACCGGGGGGAGACATGCAAAGCATGTGTCACCCGGGTATCGGGTGGATATACATATACAGACCCGTGGGTCGATAATTTAGCAATCTGGACAGAGATTAATAAAACAGACAAGAGGACAAAAAGGCCGAAAAGTAACCTGAAAGGCAAAGAAGCTCCAGGTCTCCACGCCGTGGAGAAACAGAGATTCTGCTCAAATACAGAAAAATCCCATCTGGGTTATTCGGGATGTCCACCCTCGTATGCCCCTGGTGCCCCCATTGCTAGTCTATATCCTTCACTTGCCACAGCAATCACCTGTAAGCAGAAGTCAAGTGAAACCGTCCTGGAATTTTGGACAAGGTTTAAAAATGTATGGAATCAGGAGGCCGGTTTAAGTGTCACCAAGGAACGGCACAGCCTCATGATTCAGACATTTATCAATAATTTAAAGTCCCAATACATGGTGATTGTGAAACAGCAAGTTTCAGACTGGACAAACAAAGACATGGATGGTTTCCAGAAAGCCTTAACAGAAAAGGATGCGGCGGGATGTTTTGATCTCCCCAGAGAGAAACAGCCCGTTGCTACATATTTTTAGACACCCTATCAGGGACGCTATCAAAGTGGAAGAGGCAAGGGGGGATTCAGGGGCAGAGCAGAGCATTCTCAGAATAGGCCCCCTTTTAATAACCAACAATGATGGTGCCCAGAAGGCGGGGACTCGGCATTTCCCCGTGTGTCTCTCAATTACCAACAACTGCCTATGATTTCACTTTGTGTAGATGGCATGAATCTTCTAGTTCTCGTGGATTGTGGAGTGATTAGCAGTTCCATATCACAAGAATTCTGGAATGGAGAGACATTAGAAGCCGAACCTTCAATGGGATCCCCACCAAGACATTTAGAAACCCCCCCCCCCTTTACCAATTATAGAAGAGTCAGGAGAGTACTCAATCATTTGGCACTGTTTCAGAATAATACCTAGGTGTCCACTTAGTTTGTTAGGGAGTATGAAGTCAGGCATACATTAGACAGACTCTTGGCCGAAGGTACATTAAAATAGTGTTACCTCACAAGATAACATGGCGCCCCTGTTTTTGTTGTTCTGAATATTCATTTTCCAAGTTAGATATACATAATTGTTTGAAGCTACGACGTTGACCCTGACGTTGGTACATTTCTAGGGAGAGGCGGTTCCCACATTCCTAGGGAGGGGGTCAATTCTTGTGCGGAGCCTGATAGGACTATGTGTTCCAGCTCGTGGGACTATGGGTCCCAGCTTGTGGGACTATGCGTCCCAGCATTGCCAAACATATGCAATTATCTTTTTATGGAATTTTTGGAGTTTTGCCATTTATACATTTGTGCATAAAGCATAGGAACCTCTGGGAAGAGTAATAATAGTGAACAAATACAGTTTTTATCAGGCAAAACATAGTTCGCCGTAGTCGGCAAGATATTTTGAGGTTATTTTTTATAGAATTATAGATAATGAGAAATTACATTTTACAAATGGGTCCCTTGTGTCCCTAAACGTAAAAGGGAGCTCTGGTGCAAAATTTTGAAAATTGGCTACTTGCCAAGAAAGGGTTCAAACTTAAATATTTTCATTCCTGTTATAGTTATGGAATTTATTTTGGGACAGAAAGGGTTACCGCAATTAGTGTGACCATTGGACCCTATTGGCACCGAGCCAAAAGTTTCAAATCAGATTAACTTTTTATCTGATTTCAGTTTTTGGGTAATATTTTAGGGGAGTCCTCTATTGAGGGAGGGGAACCTCTGGACAGGTTTTTGTTAGATTGGCAGAAGAAAAAAAAAATAAAAAAGTTTTTTTAGTAAGATTGGCACAGAGCCAAAAAGTTTTAGTTTTATCTGACTGTAGTATGTAGTATGCAAGTGGTATCTGATGTGCCATCTCTACTGATAGCCATACCATCCGATGCTACCCACTTTACAGTGATTGGTTGAAGTAATGCGTTTTTTTTTACCGTCCTAGTGGACGAGGAGACACAGCCATCTTTGTTTCTTGTTTTGATAATCAGTCCAGGTAACTGACCTGGTGTAGAAATGCCTCAGGGCTAAATAGACAGTTTTAGTTGTCTGCTCTATAGTTCTCCAGACCACGCAAGAGGGGATGGACACCTGCTCATGAGTCAGTCCCGCTACAATATGTGGATAACATATGTAGTCACTCTGTGGAGGCCAGTCAGAGCGAGTGAGTTCATTGAGAAAAGTACATGTATGTGGACACAAAGTGTCAAAGGAAAAATGACAATGGTATCAGGAAAGTGTTGTTTACCTTGGTTTTGTTCTCACAGAGGGGGAAAAGGAGAGTCAGTCACGTGGGTCTTGCCAGCCCACAGTGGGTCTTGCCCGCCCACAAAACCAGGATCATTGATTACAATGGATCCGACTGCTCCTATTTTATGACAAAATTTTGAGACAAGCCACAGGTCCAGAAATGTCACAAGTAATGTTGAATGCGTTTATGTATCTGAAAAATGCTATGGTTGTAGCGTCTGCACTGGGCCTCCCAAATTATGGAAAAATGTTTTGTGTTAATGCAAGGGACAATTGTAAGACCATGACAGGTGTACTTGCCCAGAGTATGGTGGTGGACTTTGCCCTATAGTTTTTGTCCAAAGATGGTCGCAGTCCAGGTCTAAGGCATGCCTGAGGTGACTCCAAACATAGCATCTTGTGAGATGGTAATAGGGATGGCCACATCTTTTGCCCTAGGTAGGCCCCAGTTTTAAATGGGTACTGGGATTAAAGGGTGTGTTACACAACAACATGATTGTATAGACATAATATATCTAGACAGCCATAGAGGGAGCAGAGGATGTTTTTGTAGATGGTTCCTGGTTGTAGAGCTGAAAGTCAGGCCAAAAGATCACACATTATTAGAGCTACAAACGCATGCTACAGAACAGGTTTAAGGAATTAGGTGATGGTTTAGAAAAAGTTGAGAGTGGCCTTTTTCTAAAAGAGGGGAGATCTTGTATCCCCGCAGCTAGCGCCCCACTGTCTATTGCCTAGTATGATGGAATAGGACACAGGGGGTGGGAAAGAACATATGAAGTATTACTGAAGTTTTTTTTTGCATTTACAGGCCTAAATTAGTGAAAGCATATGTTGCTAGGTGCATCACCTGTATTAGGAACAACACAAACAAACACATAAGGCCAAACATGAACATCTAGAAATAGGTTTTTACATATAGGCCCAAAGCAGGGAAGAAATAAGAGTTCCTTTTAGTCAATAGTAGATGGATTCAGCAGATGATATGGGCCAAGAACCACATGACTGCCTAGAAACTATTGAAAGTGTCACCTCACCCCGTGCAGACATGATGAAAGAGCTCATCACCAACCTTCTTCAGGCTATGTTGTTACCCTCAGAGTTAGCTATCATTCACTGTAGGGCACATACCAGAGGTACTGATGACATCTCCAAGGGCAACGCACTAGCAGACAAAATAGCAAAAGCAGCCGCACAACAGTTACCTTTAGGAGCCCTAAAACAAATGCCTGTCCTAACCCACATCCTCCCCGATGATGCCCAGTTGATCACAGATCTACAGGCCTCAGCCACTGCTGAGGAATTGGAGGACTGGTGTTATCCTGTTTTGCAAAGGAATCCTGAAACAGGATTGATTTGCAAAGAGGGGAAACCGTGTATACCCCGTAATAGTGCTCCTATTTGCATTGCCCAGAATTCAGGTACAGTGGAAAGGATAAATAGGACAATCAAAGGACAAGTTGAGAAAAGAGTAATTGAAACTTAGAATCAAGTGGAACGGAACGAAAAAGTTGCTCGCACCTTTCTTTTCTTTTCACAGGTATCAACCCATCACTTGAAGGAAGGAGATGAAGTAGCATCACAAGACCAAGGCTGGATTTCGTTTTGGACCAAAAGACAAAGGTAGTCGCAGTGACCAGAATCGCTGTCCTTGTGGAGAACCAACAAGCCTGGATCCATGCTACTCGAGTGAAATTGGTGAAGGAGGCTCCACCCCCAGAAGCAAGTCCAGATCCAGACCCAAGAGAGGTACTAACGGGGGCGGACGGCCCTGACCTTGAACAGGAAGGTCCAGAAGCAAGAGAGGTACTAACGGGAGTGGACGACTCTGACCTCGAACAGGATAGTCAAGAAAAGGGGGTTTTTCAGAGGCAGGCGGCCCTGACCCTGTAGAAAAATGACATTCCTAATAGCACCAGATTCTGGAAAACTTTGGCTACTTATGGGACTCGTATCATTTTCAGTCTTCTCTGTAGTATGGGTTACCACTAACTGTATTTATTATCCAGAAGACCTGGTAGGGCTACAGGCCATTTGCAGAGCTTCCAACACCCCAACACAGAGTAATGCACATAACAGACAAAAGAGAGATGAAAGCTCAAAAAGTCTTACAGATAAAATGTCATTGTTGCAATTTAAATATGCATATGCCCAGAAATCCGGATATGAAAAATGTTGGATATGTAGTAAACTCTATCCTAGCACCGCTAGAATCCCCCTAATAGCGATACCTTTAAACTTCACCCCTTTTCTAAATGGTACACCTCCTGTTGTCCTCACCAATGTCACGAGAACACTCTCAAATGATACCCTCACTTTCCAAATTATTGGTAGAAGTCATTCCCCAGACTGGTGTTTTAGGTTGGGAAACTCCACCAAGGGAGCTGAAGTGTGCCGGCAAACTAAGATTAATTTCTCAATGACCTCGATGGACAGCTCCTTCTGGCACACCTCAGAACCAGCCCTAAACGCCACTCTAATGAACTTTCTTAACTCCAGTTCCACTTCCTCTTCCCCAATAGGACAGTTGTTGTCAAATTTAGCTTGGTCCAGTTATAATGACCAATTGATGGCACTACTTCACAAACGTCCCC
Organism: Pelophylax lessonae; assembly: GCF_965119305.1. Classification (NCBI taxonomy): domain Eukaryota; kingdom Metazoa; phylum Chordata; class Amphibia; order Anura; family Ranidae; genus Pelophylax; species Pelophylax lessonae. Next base: position 531,795,033 of record NC_138771.1, read on the forward strand.
TAGCTTTGGGAAACAGTACTTATATTTGTTGTGGAAAGATTTGTCACCCTTGGATCCCTGTTGTACCCCAAGGGTGGTGTTACCTCGCATCTCTAGTCCCCATCATGGGTGTAGTGGGAGACAACAAAGGAGGACATCTCCTCGAAGCTAGTATGCATCCTAGGTACCCCCTCAAACACCGCAATAAAAGAGAATTATTCCTTGAAAAGGATATGGTATGGGCCTGGTTCCCCTCATGGACCGGATGGGGAATAGACATGATGAAAAGGTTGAATAATTACTCTAAAATTCTCGATGACATCCTAGATAAGAACTCAGGAGACATTACCAAGTTAAATATAGAAGTGAGGGCAATTAAGAAACAACTTGAACTTCATGACCTAGCCATAGAAAGTATGAGTGCTGCTCTTACTGGGTTATGTGAAGTTACGGAGGATTATGAATGTTGCACATGGATACACAACACTTCTGTCGAAATCCCTGATTATTATGATATTATTGCACAGCACAGGAAAGAAGTAGATAAGTTACAATTAGAAGCCAGGAACATTGCTAAGACCTGGAGTCCCTTTAGTAATGTAGAGTTTGGAGTCGGAGGAATATTTTCCTGGTTGAAAAATATTGCTATGACCGTTATTATAGTCCTGCTCTTTTTGCTTTTTCTATTCGCATGCTTCAAGCTGGTAATGTGTATTATTGCTAGGGCCTCCAGGCCGAAGGTGAAGAACGTTTCAATGCTAGCCCACCAGTCTACAGGCTGCAAGAAACCCCCAACAAATAGCCCCAATGAATATATTAAGTATGTCAAGAGTCACAAACAAAAGGGAAAGAGTAATCTCACTATATAGAAAGAGGGGCGGGACAGTTAGGGACAGTTAGTCTGAAAAAATCAATTGGGAGGGTTATTGATTTTAAGAGGGGATTGTGGGAGATGGGGAGGTATCAATTTTATTTGCCCTCCATTTTGTATGTTCCCACTCCATTTTCTATATATCTTAGTTATACAAGCTTTGCAAATGTGTACGTGTTACAGTTATGGCAAGTTTCTGTTTGTGGTTTTTGATGAAATCATGTCAGGCGTTTCTAGCAATAAGCTATATGCCCTATATGGTATTAAGTGTACTCGCTTTTTTCCCGAAATGACGCTTGGTTTCCTTAAACTGTTTAACCAATAAGAACATAACAAGTATCCTATACTTATGCTATATGCCCTTACTCTTTTACTATATAAACCACAACGAGCCTATAATAAACTGAGAGTTGGTTTCACCATACATCTGTGTCCGTCTGTGTTACTTCCTGAAATCACTCTCCCAGGCCTGCCAGACACAAAGCGAGCATAAGAACAGCGGGACCAGGGGTTCCAGACACTAACAGTCCCCATAAGTTGCACCTGTGATCCTTCATGTTTGCACTTTCATTGCTCTATGCACTTTATACCTATGGACTTTATGGACTCCTATTGATGTGATTTCATGCTTTTATGTATTTGTGATTTTATGCTTATATTTATCACATCTGATTCATATATTTTGGTATATGTTATCATCCTATTTATTTGGTAAGAGGTTATCACCATCCCTGCGCTACTGAAATTTGAATGAAAAAGCCAGTTCCTGTTTTTTCTGGATTAATTTTATTTTTTATTATAGGAAAAATTAAATAAATTTTTTATCTGCAAGGTGCTGTGCCACCCTATATGAGTGGTGAGCAGTGGGCACAGTACAGTCTGTGGACCTGACACTCACAGGCAGGCAAATGCAATTATATTACAGAGGAATAATTAAATGGCTTTTTTTATCTGCAAGGTACTGTGCCACTTGATGAGTGGTGTGCACACAGTACAGTCTGTATATATATAGAAAAAAAATAAATAAAAGCAGACTGATATACCAGCCCTAAAAAAGGCTTTTTGGGGTGCTGTCAGGATGCTGTCCTTACAGCAGGAGTGGACACAGAACACTGGCCTAGCTAATGATTTCCCTATTAATTCAGCAGCAGCAGCAGCACTCTCCCTGCTCTAACTAACTCTGCAGCTTCAGAATGAATCTAAGATGGATGCTGTCCTTGCTTTTTTATAGGAGGTGGGAGGGTCTGGGAGGGAGGGTATGCTGATTGGCTGGAATGTGCCTGCTGACTGTGAGGTACAGCGTCAAAGTTTGCTCAATGATGATGTATAGGGGGCGGACCGAACATTGCATATGTTCGCTCGCCGAGGCGAACGCGAACAAGCGATGTTCGCCGGAAACTGTTCGCCGGCGAATAGTTCGGGACATCTCTAATGCTGACCCCAAAAGCAAGAACACATAGTGGAGACATGTACTGAAGATGTATGGTGCGCCCCATTACTACACCAGAAAAGTATTTCTTTGGCTGTCAAATGTAGATACAATGGCTTTAGTACATTGAGTTATTTACCCTGAACAAGTACCCAGATTCATTTTTTATTTATTTTGACTTTCTTCATCTGTGTTCCTACCCTTGAATTTCACTGCCTGCATATTTATTCCAAGTCAGCTATGCAGAAAGTTTGGAAGCCACAGCAACTTGCATTTTCAGAAATGTGTCAGCAATGGTATCACACATATACTATATTATCAAAAGTATTGGGACTCCTGCCTTTACACGCAAGTGACCTTTAATGGCATCTCAGTCTTAGTCTGTAGGGTTCATTATTGAGTTGGCCCATCCTTCGCAGCTCTGGGAAGGCTGTACACAAGGTTTAGAAGTGTGTCTATGATAATGCTTGACCATTCTTCCAGAAACCCATTTGTGAGGTTAGGCATTGTGAGGTTAGGTGTTCTATTGGGTTGAGGTCAGCACTCTGTGCAGGCCAGTCAAGTTCCTCCACCCTCATCCCTGTCTTTATGGACCTTGTTTGTGCACTGGTGCACAGTGATGTTGGAACAGGAAGGAGCCATTCCCAAACTGTTCACACAAACTTGGGAGCATGAAATTGTCCAAAATGTCTTGGTATGCTGGTGCCTTAGGAGTCCCCTTCACTGGAACTAAGGAGCCAAGCCCAGCCCCTGAAAAACAACCCCACACCATACTCCCCCCTCCACCAAATGATTTGGACCAGTGCACAAAGCAAGGTCCAAAAAAAAAAAAAAAAAATGGATGAGCGAGTTTGAAATGGAGAAACTTGACAAGTCTGCACAGAGTCCTGACCTCAACCCGATAAAACAACTTTGGGATAAATTAGACCAGAGACTGTGAGCCAGCCTTTCTCTTTCAACATCAATGCCTGATCTCACAAATGCGCTTCTAGAAGAATGGTCAAACATTCCCATAGACACACTCCTAAACCTTGTGGACAGCCTTTCTAGAAGAGTTAAAGCTGTTATAGCTGCAAAGGGTGGGCCAACTCAATCTTGAATCCTACAGACTATGACTTGGATGCCATTAAAGTTCATGTGTGTTTAAAGGCAGGTGTCCCAATACTTTTGGTAATATAGTAAATTTCTCTTACTACAGCTTTCCTTTACACCTGCAAAGTGTACAGAGTATAACACAAACCCTTCAATATAGTTACTCCATCACAAAAAATCCAAAATTCCACATCAATGAGTTGAGTGTATCCTGTTATGAATCACATCATAGCTGCAGTTTTGTGTGAGGCATGCCATGGAACACAAAATGTCCTATTTCACCATTTGTGAAGACAACTGACCACTGCTGAGCCACCTTCATTTTGGTGACCTCCAGTTACTACAACATGACAGCTCGGTGTATCGGTACAGCCTGACATCACAGGGTTACATTTCCATGGCACAAATGCATAGTGTAAATTCACCTTACTACTTTCCGAAAACATAACTAAAATGTAACCCAGGTTATGATCCAAAGCAGACTTTGATTTTAGTGGTGTATTACAATAAGCCATGTGCTGCATTACTGTAAGTATACCACGTGTTTTTCTGGGAAAGATAATCAATGGCGCAGAAATAATACACAACACAGGAAAGCTAGTTCAGTGGTCATTTCATTAAATACCATTTAGACAGAAGAAGAATAGACTAATAAAATGTGACTGGATCTTTTCACCAGAACAGGTACTGTCTGAAATGTATGCAAGTCTTGATCACTTCTCTTTTCTATAGGCAGATTTAGGTGACATCATTGGCAATTAAACAGAAAGAGGCTCTAAATTACAGCTGTGTGAAAAATGTGTGAAGTCAGCACTCAAACCAGTGTAGATCAGCAGCATGCGAAATGCAAAACAAAAAAAGTACAAATATACCAACACTTTAGTACAAATATAAAAAAAAAAAAGATATTGCAGCGCTATAAATGTGAATAAATCCAGAGGATTGGAAAAAAAAACAATATCCATAGTCATGAATAGATAATCAATGAAAATGTGTTCAGTAAATCAATAAAAACTGACTATAAAATAACATTGCATACAGAATCAGTGGATATATATGCCAAATAGGTGTCCAAAGTCAATCCAAAAGTGCTCAGTAGCCCAGTAAAAATATATCAATTCCCGTGTTACCCATGTGATTAGAGCCTTCACTGAATGGCTGAAAAACAAACTCACCAGAATTAATTGCTGTCTAGATCATAGGACAGCAAATGTGCCTTCATCTGGTGATATAATATGTCTCGTTAAATCACTATCCGCTGGATGCAAGGTGTGGATCTCTTCAACAGGATGCTCTCAGAGTAGTTAAAGGACCAAAACCAAGTAAAATACCAAATACAGAGGAAAATGATCAAAGTGTAGTATTTAATATAAAAGGTTTAAAACCAAACAAAACGAAAACAATATAATCTTGTTTAGCATTATCAAGAAACAAATCAAACAAAAGCATAGGTCCTACAAAATACAATGTGAATTGAGTATGAACATCCACTCACTTTAGGTCCCGCTACTCTAGAAAAAGAGTAGCGGCTGGACCTCAGGCATATCATATAGCTCATCACTAGAGAAATCCACACCTTGCATCCAGCGGATAGTGATGTAACGAGACCTATTATATTACCAGATGAAGGCACATTTGCTCTCCTATAATCTAGACAGCAATTAATTCTGGTGAGTTTGTTTTTCAGCCATTTGGTGAAGGCTCTAATCACATGGGTGACACCGGAATTGATATATTTTTACTGGGCTACTGAGTACTTTTGGATTGACTTTAGACACTTATTTAACATATATATCAACTGATTCTGTATGCCATGTTATTTTATAGTCACTTTTTATTGAATTACTGAACACATTTTCATTGATTATTTATTCATGACTATGGATATTGTTTTGTTCACCAATCCTCTGGATTTATTCACATTTATAGCGCTGCAATATATTTATATCAATCTAAATTACAACTGTTTATGAGGATTAGCTGAATGCTAGATAACCCATATAGGCAGAACTTGAAAAGAACAGAATTTTTACAGTCATCTCTACAAGAACGTTTCATTATTAGTCACATATTATGTACAAGACATGTTTTGTAAAATTAGAATCTGAACTACTAATTGCCAATATTTGAAAATAATCTGAAAGATCACCTACCTTAAAGTATCTGTGAAGATAAATGTGACATGCGTAGGGTGCCACCTAATGGATGGTTAGGGAACGTGGTCAAAAGTGGGTGTCCCTTTTCAGCCTTTGGATTGTTGTTCCGAACCTTTTCCTCTATGCTTTTGCTAAATTTTAGACAAAATAGGACATCGGGGGAAAATGAAGAGGAAGTGGTAGGAAAATACAATATGTTTCAATCACTGATGTGTGAAGTATGGGTAAAATAAGTCCCATAATTAATATTAGTGGGAGAAAAATAAGCTACATTGGCATCACAGGGAGTCAAATAAGTCCCATCAGTGGTGTCAGTGGGATTAAAATAGGACATCCTACCATCGGTGTTAGGGAGCGTAAAAAAGTGTCTTATTGTTGGTTTCAGTGAGAGCAAATATAAACCCTACATTGTTACAATATTCATCCAGTGATCTGTTACACATTAGAGCACTTCTTGGAAGTACTATACCAAAATTGTATTTATTTTTTAAGCTGATCTGCCAGTATTGGATTCATTCTTAGTTGTTGGAGTATGGACCCACCCCCTCAAAGCATAGATGTGACGTCACTGAAATTGTGTTTTCCTTGTTTGTAGACACCATGTCAGTAGCATCTACTCCTGATGATGTGAATTAATATTTATGAAACGCGTACAGATTTATTATACACTTTTATTTCTGTGTTTAATTGGTACTTTGTGGAGCTTTAAGACAAGTGTTTGTAAAAAAAATTAACTATGAATCGTCCATAGTAAATCAGCTTATTTTTTTAATTGTTGAGATTTTTTATTGTGTTGATGTTTGTAAAAAAAAAAAAAACCTTTTTATGAATTGTGTTTGTTTTTGATGTACCTCTAACAAATCACATGGACATTTACAATGTTATGCTATGTAATACTATTATCACCACTACTGTTGCAGCTACCACAATCACGCCTATGTTCTTAGTCATGGCCAGGAAGCAATATTTTGCTGAGTGAACCTGACATAATAAAAATAACAGAGCCAACATTTCTGACCTCCTGCAAAATATATGGAATGACAAGTTTACCTAAGTAGTTGTTTATTTTGGCAAGCTGAACATGCCATCATCCTGTATCAGTTTGGGATTGGGACTGACCATGGCTCGGTCTGAAATTTAGATTATAGCCCCTTTAGCCAGATGCCAATAAATCTACCAGAAGTTCTTGGTATGTGGAAGGAAAGCAGAAGAAGCTTATACAGACAGGACATCATACAAGGTCCATGCAGATAGTGTCCCAGGTGGGTATTAACCCCCATGCTCCAGAACTGTAAAGTAGTAAAGCAGCAATTAACAGATGGGAGCTTTGACTGTCATAGCAGAAGAAGCGTGCTATCAGGAGAGCCTGCTACTTTGTTCTGAATAAGCAATGTGACAGGGTCACTATAATGTCCCCAGGGAATTAGTTAGAAAGCTTACCACACTTCACAGTTATGCTAGGACTTTAGGAAGCTGAACAAGGCCAGTCTACCCCAGCAGGATGGCAGCTGAGTCACACTCAATTTGAGTAAACTCTTACAGTACATACACCTCTTTAATGGAGTTGTAAGGCCTCCATCATGTAGTGTTGTCATGCTGTTCTTGGCCCTGTGCCACTTTTCAGATTGCAACCAGACTCAGATAGAATTACTTTTGTGCATTCTTATGACAGCTTTATTTGAAAGAGCCGAACAGTATTAGTATCTGCCCATTCTCTGCCTTTACTTATAGAGTGTAGCATTCTCCTCTGGTCTAGGCTGTTAGGTTAAATTTTGTTCTTGACTTTACTGTAGTGAGTGGATGGATTGTTTTGATCTAGGTTTTCTGAGCTGAGAGTTTGATTCATCCTACCTGCTTCTGAAAGAAGTATAAGGCAAGGAGAGTCAAATGATCAGTGTGGATATTTCTTATGCCCCAACTAATCTCTGGAAGAAGGCATTAGGAAGGTTACTGCAGAGATGATAAATGTTTAAGAAACCTTGCCAAAGTGTTCTTTTCCCTCCAGGACCTCAGCAGCTCCTGGGCTGAGGGCCTAGAGAAGACTAAGGATTACATTTTCTGGAGAGCACTGCATTGAATTTGTGGTCTGGAGAAGAATTTTGTTATCTCCCTCACTGAGGAACTACCTATTGGATTCTGGGTGGCAAACAGCTCCTAGTAGTTGAGAAAGTGCCAGAAGAGAAGCAAGTGTCAGAAGTGGCTAAATGGACTGCTGCTGTAGGGTCCTAGATATACTGGCTATTCCCTATTATCTCCAGAAAAGCTGCAACTGGAAGACTAGAAAGAAGTTTGACCTCCTATCATTGTTACTTCTTCTGTTAAAGTTTTTCAGCAATACATACTAAAAAGACATACCCTAGACTTAGCATAATTTGCAGGTGTGCATGGGGCTGAGCTTGTATGACTAACAGCCTATGTACTATTGTGAGGGTACATTCTTAGCCCCTCCAGGTGTGAGTACTACAATCCACCTTTATCCAAAAGCAATTATAACTGCAGCAACAGAAGACCTGCATCAGTAACTGCAGTGGACAGATCTTACCCTGCACTACTGCAGGTTTATAAGTAGCGGGCATGTACTTTAATGTCAATTTTAGACTAGGTTACAGAAAGTCTTTTTTCACAAATCAAAACACCTCTTTGTGACAGCTCTAGTGGAAGCAATTAAACAGTAAGTTTAACATGGACAACCTAGACCAGCTTTTGCTACAATATTCATCTTGAATGCAGTTTTTTTCTCTACAGTACCCAAAATGTCCCGTCTTTTGGCCAGCATCATTCTACCTTCCTCTTCTGAACCCGGGTTGTCCTGGACCCGCCCACAGTCTGTGACTGGAAAGTGAAAGGAGAAGCAGCACAGTGATGGGCCCATTGCTCTGTCACTCAACGTTCTTCTTCTATCAGCATGATTCTTGCCCGTAAATAAAAAACAGTTCAGGTACTGACAAGAAGCTCTTTGTGCTCCCTCTTCCTCTCATGTTTCAGTCCTGCTGTACAAGGACTGAAAGCAGCTGATACAAGTGTTACTTACACTGATTTTATTTGAAAATGAATGTAATAATTACTAAACTGCATTCATTTGTGTCTTTGATACCCGCCTACAGTTCAGCTTTCATTTAAAAAAGACAGGGCAGTAACCATGTGAGTAGGTTTAGCCTTACTAACCTTCATGAGGAAGCAATTAGTATAGTATATAACTTAGGGAATATCTGCTTCCATCAAAGACCTCTCACAAGTGTGTTCTGCTTAGTAACATAATTCTTTGACAATTTTATTCCCAACCAAAATAGGATATATTTTCTATACCGCAGACTTTGTAGATTCCCTATACTATTTTCCAGAGCCATTGCATTAGAAAGGGAAAATCCTGGAGATGTTCTAACAAGAACTAAGGTCATCTAGTAGGCTGTAAATAAATAGGATTTTAATATTATCGATTATTCCATAATCCATCTGTTTTGCTGTACTACTGAGCTCATCAGCACTCAGTGTGGATGATTTACTAATGGCTGTGCACAAATCCATAGTAATCAATCTGCAATCAAGATAAACAGTTCCAGAACAATTAGTTAATGAGAACAAGTATCTGACTGGTTAGTTTGGATTTTTGCATTTCAGCACTTTGTAATGAACCTCATTAAGTCACAAATATATAACAGCTGTCGAAAGTTAATCTCCCAGTAAACATCAATGCTCCGCTTTAATCAATGATTTGTTGAAAAGTTTATGTGCTTTGTGTATTAAGTGACAGTCAGTTATGAACCTTTTGATCACTCATCTTAGTACAGATCAACTGATGAGTGTTAGTTCTGCAGATTCATACTAGTAGGGGGCATCCATAAATATTTACAACGTGTTAATGTGGTCTTAAAAGGCCAATGGTGTGTAGATGCTGGTGAGTTAGTATTAAACAGAATCTTCCAGTTTTCTCTTGCAAAGTAAAGTGACAGGTTCTTTCGACAATAAAAATAAAGAAAGGAGCACCAGATCAAAATTGGATAAAAGAGTCCAATATAGTTTCAATTATTGATAAGAAAAAGTCTGATAAGAAGTTGATAAGAAACACGTTGGATATTTTTATTTGTGTAGCGCTACTCCCGAAGGAGTGGAGGGTTTATATATCTCGTCTGTTCCTGGCCTCGTCCTTTTCAAAGTCCTCAGCCCTACTGACACACCAGGCTAAATACACAGAAATTACTGATAACTGTACTCATAACCCAATAGTAAAGTGGGCTCAAAGAACACATGCACCAAGTTAATTAGAAAACAAGCTGAATATATTTTTATACAACAAAGTAATTAATAGATATGCAAAGATAAAAGTATTAAATTAAAAATGACAGCAATAATATAAATTGGGATGCAAGATAATTCACAAAAAAACAAACAAAAACAAAGAGCCGGATAACACTTGCTTGCGCAGTGATCAGTAATAATTTGTACTTACAGACCACTGAGACTATACTGTCAGAGAGCACTAGCTGTAGCTATGCTAAGCCTTCTAAACCATCTACAAAGCACTGTCAGAGCTTAAGGTAAGGGGAATAAATAAACAGTAGTGGGATGGGATTAGTAGACAGGTTATATGACAAGGGGCGGTCCTTAGGACGTTTCTAAAGAAGTTCTTTTCACCCTTCCACACAATGCAATGGTCCCTGGGCCGTGCCTACACTGGGGAAGTGGGGGTGATACCAGCAGGGACCAAAGCCAGGGGTACCTTTTTTCATCAACAATTGAAACTATCTTCGACTCTTTTATCTGATTTTGGTCTGGCACCCCTTTCTGTATTTCTGTGGTTGGAGCTACTGTTGAGTGCCCATTAAGGGAGCCTTGCTGTGTGAGAGCAGCCTCACCAAAGATTTTGAGCACGTTTAAAGTTTTCTTCCTCTGACTACATTTACAAATCTAAAAGTTCCCAGCTTACCTTTGATTATGTTCTCACATTCTCTTGACAAGGCAATCTTGTCCCCACACACTTTTACCCACCACCCCCTCTGCCCCTTTTATCAGTGGTAATTCTAATCCCTGTGTAAGCACTGTGCTGGTCAATGCCAGAGCTTACATAAGAATCATGACCTTTTTCTTTTACCTAATGGGACAGCGTTCAGGCCCAGACATTCAATGCTTAGTCCTCAGAACTACTGTAAGAAAGGGCATGCCAATAGACAAGATGGCTGCTTTGGATGAACTTCTGTGCACAGGTTAACACATGTTCTCATTCAAGGTCTGAGAAATTTGGCACTTGTTAATACAAATGCGCACTTGTGCGAGTGCACATACCGGTGCATGCCAGCACTCGCGTGCACTTGTGACAGAGGTTGGTGCCAAATGAGCTATTTATACTGAGCCAATGCTCAGGATAAGTGCTGCTTTGTCTTGAGCCTCCTGTGTATCCTGTGTTCCTGTTTCCTGATTCCAGTTGTTGACCCAGCTTGTCTTGACCACTCTCTGAACTCCGACTGCACTGACTTCAGCTTGTCCCCTGAACTCTACTTCTGTCTGCTACATTGGCTTCTGCTTCTCTGATTGGTTCCAGACCCAGCTTGTTTACTGACCACGCTCCTGCCTGTGCCCTGTACATGATCGATCCTGCCTGTGTATGACCCGCCCTGCCTGACCCTGCTTCTCTGCCTGCTGTCATCAGCCTCCTGTGTATCCTGTGTTCCTGTGATTCTGTTTCCTGATTCCAGTTGTTGACCCAGCTTGTCTCGACCACTCTCTGAACTCTGCCTGCACTGACCTCGGCTTGTCCTCTGAACTCTGCTTTTGCCTGCTCTATTGGCTCCTGCTTCTCTGATTGGTTCCAGAAACAGCTTGTTTCCTGATCACGCTCCTGCCTGTGCCCTGTACCTAATCGATCCTGCTTGTGTATGACCCAGCCTGCCTGACCCTGCTACTTTGCCTGCTGTCATCAGTACACGCCTACCACCCTGCTGTTCCGTCAAACCTACTATCTTCTACCAGCAACTGTCTCAGCTGCCTGCAGTCACCTGTGTCAGCCTACCTAAGTTTGCTACCACCTACCTACCAGCTCGCTTGCTTACTGGAGCCTTCTGACTACTTCAGATGCCCAGCTAGGACACCTGCCCTGCTGCTAGCAAGGCTTACAGGCACTCCTGCCGCTCTGTATTCCTGCGCCTCCTGTCTACACTATCAGGGGCCCCAAGTCAGAGGTGTAGGAGAGGCCTTCCTAACCATATCAGGCTCTGCTACCCGGTACATGATAACTACATACTGGAAGGAGAGAACTTTGCCATTACAGCATTGGTACATTTGCAGAACAGAAACACTTAACGTCTGCCTCTGCAATGATAAAGGAATAACTGCTCTCCTATATTTGAAGCCCAAAAACCCCTCAAAGTCTATCCATAGTTCCACCACTATGCAGGGAATGCAGTCAGAAAAGGCCTGAAAGCCAGCCCACTAAAACAGTGAAGACTCATGGTGTTCATCGTGAGGTCTATAAGGGCATGCTTTGTTACTCTACTTAACTGCAATATGATGATGTCACAGGCTGTAAAATTGTTTATGAAATGAAAAAAAAAATTCCCTTGACAAAGTCAAGGGTCAAGCCTTGAAATGTTAATTTCATCTGACTATATACTTCAGATTTAAGAATATGTAAAAACTTTGTAAAAGCTTCTTTTAAAGGAGTGCTCTTATTAGATAATCATTGAGGCTGACATCTCAGAACTCTTTTTTGAGGATGCTAGTTCCCCTTGCTGTCATGCTGATGCTTCAGCCTCAATGCTGTATTTAATCAGACACAATTAGACCACTAGCATTTTTTTTCAGGAGGTCAGCAATGGCCCCCTGTGTACTTGCCTCATGATAGAGTCACTTTAAGCTCAATACAGCCTACTTGTTAAATTATTTTACTTTCATTTGGCTTATGTTGCCATTGTTTGTGATTTTTCTGAGCTCAACAAAAAGCAGGTCACTCTACTAGATTCAGAGCGCTTCCCTCCAGTTCTCAGAAAGGCAGTGAATACAACACAGTCGTGTAAGCAGAGGCTGCAGTCCTGCCCAAAAGTGCCATAAAAAAGCTTGTTGAATTTGATTGCAATGGGCTATATAAAACTAGGTATCATTTATGAATTCTCTGACTTTAGCATAGTTTCAATATTTCCATTCTAGCAGACGTAGTTCCCTGATTGATTTCAGTTCTGGGGTTGGCATTCAATTTCAATTTTTTAAACCATCTGCTGACCTGTTGAAAAGTAAAAATAATGCAGCTGGGACTCTTTACACTCCATCTTCAGATTTACAAGCACATTCAATCTTCTGAGGCTTTATATAGCTCTATAGATTGATATGGCACTGATGGATCGTAAAATGATTCATAATTCATTTACTAAGATAAGGGCATACAGTATAATAATGACAAAAACCACAGGAGAAGGGAAAGGGCTTTTTCTTCCTCCATTAAATATCAGAAATTGTTCATGATTATTACAAGTCCCATTGTGCCTTTCTCCACGCTTAGTGTGCCTTTTTTTTTTTTTTTTCTTTTACTTTAAATTGTCTTTCTTGTTCCTAGGTTAGCCTTTGTCTTCCTCATATGAATCCTTTTCATGTATGTTACTATTATCCTCGTTATGGTTTTCATGTCAATAAATTAGCTTTTGAGTCAGTGTCATTATCTTTCTCATTTCCCTTAACAATCAATACAGTTTCTATACCAATCTTTTCAAGATCCAATTACTCCTATCCTTCCTCCACCAGAATTATCCATAAGCTTTGTATATAGGAACACCAAAAGGCATAATTTTGTGATACTTGACCCATGGATTAGTACAGAGAGGTACTTGGCTTTGTACTCTCTTATCATTAAAATAAGCTGTGTAAATGTTGTGCTTTCAGGTCCCTGCACATTGGCCTTAAAAAAAAAAATGCTGCTTCTACAGGAGTTTTGTATTTTTTGTGCTCCTGCCTGTAGAAGCAGCTCAATGCACATTAGGGCATTTATATGTATATTTCAAGAGAGAGTTTAGAGGCAGAAAAATAAAACATCACAAGTGTGTTTTTGTGAGGAGTTTTCAGGCAAAAAACCCCCCTAAACTCTTATAAACACGTATAAATATGCCTAAACGGGGCATTTAGAAGCGTTCAATGTTTTCAAGTGTATATTGATTATAATAAAAAATGAGCAGAGGGGAATATTTTGGAAAAAAAAAGGTTATAAGGGAAAATGCCCATAAACTCCTGTGCAATACGAGCTACTATGAGCATTTATTTATGCCAGAGGTTCTGGCATTTTTTTCTGCTCCTAATATGCGTGGCCTCTCTACTGTTTTTACCCAAAGAGTGCCAAAAAAAGGTGACTTTTCTGAAGGCTTGCTGCAAACCCTAAAAGATCCATCATTTCTATGCATTGCTGTAGCCTCTTTGTAACTACCAATCAGCTTTCATATAAAATCTCAAATAAGCTTTACCATGTTAATGTAACTCCCAAGGTTACTTTCAATATGTTTAAAGTCCTAATCCATTTAACTAAAAATTGGATCTCTTGGCACTTTTCTGAGAAAGAAAACTATAGCTCCAGCTGCTGCAATCTTAATCACATTCCCAACAGGCTCACTGATCAATTAATGTGTTACTGCTCCTTTTTAAGTTTGAATGACACCCATTATCAATCAATCCTCTTCCTGTTAGGCCAGGGCTTCAAGGCATTTTGAATCTGCCTCTCACCAAAGAGAGGATCAGAATTGTCATCATTAAAACCTGGCGAAAGACAGTGGAAAAAATTGTAAACACATTTTTTTCACGGGTGCAGTGGGGCTCCACAGGGTTAGGGTTTTTTTTTTTTTTTAAAGAGGGCAGAGGACCTAAATCTCAAAGTTGGCTTTAAAGTGATTGTAAAGTCTCGTGTTTTTTTTTAATAACAAACATGTTATACTTTCCTCCTGCGCAGTTGGCTTTGCATAGAGCAGCCTGGATCCTCCTCTTCTCGTGTCCCTCTATGCTGCTCCTGGCTCCTCCCTTCTGTCAAGTGCCCCCACAGAAAGCAGCTTGCTATGGGGGCACATGAGCCGAGCTGCAGCTCTGTGTGTCCATTTAGAGGGGTTCAGACCCGCCCCTCTCTCTCCTGATTGGCTAACTGACTTTGGGAGCCAATGGCGCAGTGGCTGTGTCCCAGCCAATCCGAAGGGAGTCACGGATGGATGGACATTGCTGGACAGGGATCGGGCTCAGGTAAGTAATAGGGGGTGCTGGGTAGGCTGCTACACACAGTAGGTTTTTTTAATCTTAATGCATAGAATGCATAGAACTTACTTTACAACTCCTTTAAATCTGCAACTCTCATAATATAATACCTTATGATCCTGTCAGGAAGGCCTTTGTTCAAAAGCACTTCTGATATGGGCTGAAAACTATCTTCCAGTTGTGCTCCTTCATTGTCATCCTGTCACACTACCCTGAAGAAGACGTCACGCTATATTATAGTGGAGTGGTATGGTACATAGTGTATGGGATTGGGTTATCTGGATAATGTCACACAATATGAAGAGGATATCCCACCACTTACCCCAATAGACTCAGCACAATCCACTATGTACACTCAGCACCTACATCTATTGTCTCATATGTACATCAGAGCTCGGAGTGGTGGATCAGCAGGCTACCACTTGTTAGGCTGCTGGCTGATATTTTTCTTCTAGCGAACAGACTTCATTATCCCTGGGTTTCTCTATGACATGATGCTCTCACTACATTTTGCACTTCACTTTCCTGTTCCTGGCAATGCTGGAACTATTTTACAGTAAACACTGTCATATGGTAAGGCGCTGTGTGTGATATTCTCCTACTCTCACCTCCTAAGTGTGGTCTTTAGTATAACTATGGAATGGGGTAAGGGTAGTTGTGTCAGTTAGTAAAATGCCAGCCCTTCTATAAGGACCTAGGCCCACAGTTTGGCTTAAAGCTTTAAATAACTTTAAAACAAACCCTGACTGACCGTTGCAGCTGCAGTTACTGTGGAGTAATTAATCCTCAAAGATCACTACAGATACTCTAAAGTCATATTTCAGTCAGTTTCCAGCTCACATAACCTGTGTTTTTTATACATTAGAAGACTGGCAGGCTGCCAAGTCCCTACTGCCAGAGACAATGAGGGGAGAGAAACTGTGATTTCAGTGCCATAGTACCTTCAGCAACAGAGGTAAGTGAAAATATCTAAATGCACATAGTCTGGGCATTAGAACACTTTAAGGTTGTGAATCCAATTTTTATGCTTGTATTTGCCTTAATTCTATGAAAGCTGCCTTTCAGTGAAATTCCTTCACGTTTATTCTAAGATAATGTATGCAACAGCAAAAGGTGCATAGCTTACAATTAAGAAATTCATTGGGTAAGTGATCACAAACAATTGTGGCTAGGTGCAAAGCCTGGCACAGTGAAAGCACAGTGTCGCTCAGTTACAAATGACACAATTGCCAAAACAACTAATTGGCCAACATGGAACTCTGAAACGATAGAATAAATATCATTAGAAATGTGTGTTTTTTTTTTATTCCAAGGCATTAGGGAATTAGGAAAGTGAATAAAGATCCAATTATAAACATTAGAGTTTTCTGCTACTTATAAAATAAAATGAGAGTAGAAAGAAAGGATATCTATATTTGGTTCCAATTACTGGCTGACAGACTTGCTGAAATCAGCTCAGGGTGCTGTCCAGTGCTGCCTGTGGATCACTCGCCAATTATGGTGTGCCACTGTTCAGCCCAGCCGTGGGGAAACAGTGCTAATTACAGATTTAAAAAGATTAATGAGTTTAATAAGGAATGAGAACATGCTATCATTTGAGTACATAGAACAGTTAAAATAGCATACAGTGTATATTGTTTGTAAAAGTGGCTGATGAAATACAATACACTACTATAATCAGAAATACTGTAAATATCCCACAACTGTGCTATTAGTACTGAAGACTTCTTAAGGCAAACAGCAAAGCTTGAAGGGATTTAAAGTGCATAGCACACCAGATTTGCAGAGTATTCCAGAACCTGGCAATTCATTGCAGGCACTTTTGGATGGAGTGATCGTCTACATGATGGTACCTAAATAGTCCCAGTTGTGATTAGGGTTGAGCGGACACCTAGATGTCCGTGTTCGACGGGTTCGGCCGAACTTTAAAAAAAAGTCCGGGTCCGTGTCCCGGACTTTTACCAAACTTTTCCCGGACACCGAACCCCATTGAAGTCAATGGGGACCCGAACTTTAAGGCACTAAAATGGCTCTAAAACACCAAAGGAAAGGGCTAGAATGCTGCAAGTGGCAGCAAAACGTAATTAAGAGCATGGCAAGTGCTCTGCAAACAAATGTGGATAGGGAAATAACTTAAAACAAAAAAAAAAACAGAAAAATAAAACAATGTTCTTCTTTATCTCTGAAGGACGAGGCCCATATGGAGTAGGAGGGAGGTTGAGGTGGTGGTGGATGTGGCGGTGACATAGGCATGCGCACAGGGTGTGCCGGGTGTGCCTGGGCACACCCTAATCACCTAGGGCACATAGCATTGCCAGTGAGGAGATGGGAAAGATCTCCCTCGGACCTGCTCTGCTCTATTTCTCTTTGCCTACAGGTACATGGCCCGATACATTACTCTCCCTGCTGGCAAACACATGCATGTGTATTTCAACTTTGGGGTGCACATCTTAATGCAATAGGCTGCGCACACCTATGGGTGGTGTAGGTGGAAGCGGCGGTGGAGGAGGACCAGGGCCGGATTAAGAGCATCATGGGCTTGGTGCTGAGGATTTTGAAGGGCCTTAAGGGCCGTGCCTTGCCATGCACCCAGAGGAGGAAGGGTGCAGCCATGCATGCCTAATTCAACATGGGATGCTGTCTCTGAAGCCCATAAACACATCCATGCATCGGCAACTGTCCCTCCTTGTCCGGCCTTCGCGCTGTGTGGGGAGATTCTGAGGGTGCTGCCTGGGGAAGCGAGCATAGAAGCCAGACTTCTGTTTTTACAAGTGACAGAAGAGCGGTAACAGTGAATATGGCCAACCCGGGGCCTATATAAAAGGTAGGGGCCTGGAGCTGCAGCTCCAATAGCCCCTACGTTAATGTGGCCCTGAGGAGGAGGACGAGGTAGCCAACACTGCTTCTTTTCACAAATTTTAAATGAGGGTACACCCCAAAAGAGTGAGAAAGAGCAAAAATGGAACAATGGGTGGGTAAGGTCGGTATCCATTGCTATTCTGCACAAGGTACGGAAAAGTCCCATGGGATCCATGCCTGGTTCATTTTAATGAACGTGAGCTTGTCCACATTGTCTCTGGACAGGCGGCTGCGCTTGTCTGTTATAACGCCCCCAGCCGTGCTAAATACCCATTCAGATAATACACTGGCTGCAGGGCACGCCAGCACCTCCAAGGCGTAAAGGGCAAGCTCAGGCCATGTGCCCAATTTGGAGACCCAGAAGTTGAAGGGGGCAGACCCCTCATTCACTACATGTAGGCGTGTGCACACATACTGCTCCACCATGTTGGTAAAATGCTGCCTCCTGCTAAGACGTTCCATCTGAGCTGCTGGTGCTGCTGTTTGTTGTGGCGTGCTGACAAAGCTTTTCCACATTTCGGCCATGCTAACCCTGCCTTCTGAGGTGCTGGCGGTGCCCTGGTTGCGTTGGCGAACTCCTCCTCCTCCTCTGCCTTGTGCTTCCACTGCGGCCCCGCTGTCAGATGGGAATGCCAGCAGCATGGCGTCTACCAGCGTGCGCTTGTACTCGCGCATCTTGCGATCGTGCTCCAGTGAGTGAATTAAGGACGGTACGTTGTCCTTGTAACGGGGATCCAGCAGCGTGGCCACCCAGTAATCAGCACAAGTTAGAATGTGGGCAACTCGGCGGTCATTGTGGAGACACTGCAGCATGTAATCGCTCATGTGTGCCAGGCTGCCCAGAGGCAACGAAAGGCTGTCCTCTGTGGGAGGTGTATCGTCCGTGTCCTCTGTATCCCCCCAGCCACGCACCAGTGATGGCCATGAGCTGGCCTGGGTGCCACCCTGCTGTGAACATGGTTCCATCTCCTCCTCCAGCTCCTCCTCCTCCTCATCCTCCTCATCCTCCAGAACTGTGCCCCTGCTGGACAATTGTGTCCCTGGCGTTTGTGTGTGCAGGAACCCACCCTCGGAGCCCCTTGCGAATGACTGCCCTGAAAGCCTTGGAAATGTTACCTCTTCATCCTCCTCCTCCTCCTCATCCTGTGCCACATCCTCTTCCATCATCGCCCGAATTGTTTTTTCAAGGAGGCATAGAAGTGGGATAGTTAAGCTGAGAACGGCGTCATTGCCACTGGCCATGTTGGTGGAGTACTCAAAACAGCGCAACAAGGCACACAGGTCTCGCATGGAGGCCCAGTTATTGGTGGTGAAGTGGTGCTGTTCCGCAGAGCGACTCACGCGTGCGTGCTGCAGCTGAAACTCCACTATGGCCTGCTGCTGCTCGCACAGTCTTTCCAGCATGTGCAAGGTGGAGTTCCACCTTGTGGGCACGTCACATATGAGGCGGTGAGCGGGAAGGCCGAAGTTACGCTGCAGCGCTGCCAGGCGAGCAGCAGCAGGGTGAGAACGCCGAAAGTGCGCACAAACGGCCCGCACTTTCTGCAGCAGCTCTGACATATCGGGGTAGTTTTTAAGGAACCTCTGCACCACCAAATTCAGCACATGCGCCAGGCAAGGGATGTGCGTCAAACCGGCTAGGCCCAGAGCTGCTATGAGATTTCTCCCGTTATCGCACACCACCAGGCCGGGCTTGAGGCTCGCTGGCAGCAACCACTCATTTGTCTGCTGTTCCATGCTCCTCCACAACTCCTGCGCGGTGTGTGGTTTGTCCCCCAAACAGGCAAGTTGTAAAACTGCCTGCTGTCGTTTACCCCTGGCCGTGCTGAAGTTGGTGGTGAAGGTGTTACGCTGTCCGGATGAGGAGGCGGTAGAGGATGAGGAAGCGGAGTAGGAGGAGTTAGGAACAGGAGGCAAACTGAAGCGCCCTGCAATCCTCGGTGGTGGAAGGACATGCGCCAAATTGCTATCCGCCTCAGGCCCATCCGCCACTGCATTTACCCAGTGTGCCGTTAGGGAGATATAACGCCCCTGACCGTGCTTACTGGTCCACGTATCGGTAGTTAGGTGGACCTTGGCACAGATGGCGTTGCGCAGTGCACACCTGATTTTTTCCCCCACTTGGTTGTGCAGGGAAGGGATGGCTTGCCTGGAAAAGTAGTGGCGGCTGGGCACGACGTACTGTGGGACAGCCACCGACATAAGGTTTTTAAAACTGTGCGTCTCCACCAGACGGAATGACAGCATTTCAAAGGCCAATAATTTTGAAATGCTGGCATTCAGGGCCAGGAATCGCGGGTGGGTAGGGGGGTACTTCCTCTTCCTCTCAAGTGTTTGGGAGATGGAAAGCTGAACGCTTCCACGGGACATTGTGGAGATGGTTGTTGGTGACCCAGGTGGTGGTGTTGCTGACAGATCGTCTGTTTGCGGGGTGGCAGGTGCCGGTATCACTACAGATGTGGCTGGAGCGGCCGAGACTGCAGCAGAAGAGGAAGCAGGATGAGCCAGAGACGTTTCTTGGTTTTGAAGGTGTGTACTCCACTGCAGCTCGTGCTTTGCACTTAGATGCCTGATCATGCAGGTTGTGCTCAGGTTGAGAAGGTTTATGCCTCGCTTCAAGCTCTGATTGCACAGGGTGCAAACCACTCGTGTCCTGTCATCAGCACATTTTCTAAAGAACTTCCACGCTAGAGAACTCCTTTGAGCTGACTTTGGTGCGCTCGTTCCCTTGCTGCGTTGGGCAGTAGCGGGCGTAGTGTCTAGGGCACGGCCGCTCCGCTTCTGCACCCTGCTCCCTCTTCTGCTGTGCTGGTGGCTCTGTGCGACCACCGCCTCTTCCTCCAAACTACTCAGGTCATCTGCATGACGTTCATTCCATGTGGGGTCGAGGACCTCATCGTCCTCCACATCATCTTCCACCCAGTCTTTACCCCTGCCCTCCTTGTCAGTCTCCACAATGCTGAACGCCGCAGCAGTTGGCACCTGCGTTTCGTCATCATCGGAGATGTGCTGCAATGATCCTTGCATGTACTCATCTTGAGAAATAAGTGGTTGGGCATCGCTGCACTCAATCTCTTCCACTTCTGGGGCAGGGCTAGGTGGATGGCCCTGGGAAACCCTGCTGACAGAGTCATCAAAAAGAAGAAGAGACTGCTGTATGGCTTGGGGCTCAGACTGCTTGCCTGATTTGCAAGGGGGTGAGGTGAAAGACGGTTGGACATCGGCTGCAGGTGCCAACTGTGACCTTTCTGCAGTAGACTGGGTGGGAGACAATGTGAAGGAACTGGAGGCACTGTCAGCAGCAAACCAATCTACTATCGCCTCCACTTGTTCTGGCCTCATCACTTCTAGGGGCGTATGATGCCCTACCAAATACTGATGCAGGTTCTGTCGCCTACTCACACTTGAGGAAGGTGTTTCACTTGTGCGTGTAGCTGGCACAGATCGACCACGTCCTCTCCTTGCAACAGGAGCTCTACCAGCAGCACCACGACCCAGGCCACGGCCCTTATTTGACGGTCTCCTCATATTTCTGTAATTTAAGATCTTGCCCTAGAAAGGTTTTTATTGAATAGCGGAATAGGAAATATGATCCAAAAAAGTGTATGTATCTCGCACGTACAAAACCACACTAGGCCCCAATTACTATTGTTTCTACCCCTAAAAGGATGGATGAGGAGTAGGAGGAGTATGGAACAGACAGCACCCTCAAATCTTCAGAAGTATTAGATGAACCTCAAAAACTTGGAAAGGTGGATCTCACACGTACCGACACAGACTATCCCACAATTCAATTGATCCTGAAAGGTTTTTATTGAATAGCGGAATAGGAAATATGATCAAAAAAAGTGTATGTATCTCGCACGTACACCACCACACTAGGCCCCAATTACTATTGTTTGTACCCCTAAAAGGATGGTTGAGCAGTAGGAGGAGGAGTATGGAACAGGCAGCACCCTCAAATCTTCAGAAGTATGAGATGAACCCCAAAAACTTGGAAAGGTGGATCTCACACGTACCGACACAGACTATCACGCAATTTAATTGATCCCCAAAGGATTTAATTGAATAGCGGAATAGAAAATATGATCAAAAAGAAAGTGTATGTATCTCACACGTACACCACCACACTAGGCCCCAATTACTATTGTTTGTACCCCTAAAAGGATGGTTGAGCAGTAGGAGGAGGAGTATGGAACAGGCAGCACCCTCAAATCTTCAGAAGTATGAGATGAACCCCAAAAACTTGGAAAGGTGGATCTCACACGTACCGACACAGACTATCACGCAATTTAATTGATCCCCAAAGGATTTAATTGAATAGTGGAATAGAAAATATGATCAAAAAGAAAGTGTATGTATCTCACACGTACACCACCACACTAGGCCCCAATTACTATTGTTTGTACCCCTAAAAGGATGGTTGAGCAGTAGGAGGAGGAGTATGGAACAGGCAGCACCCTCAAATCTTCAGAAGTATGAGATGAACCCCAAAAACTTGGAAAGGTGGATCTCACACGTACCGACACAGACTATCACGCAATTTAATTGATCCCCAAAGGTTTTAATTGAATAGCGGAATAGAAAATATGATCAAAAAGAAAGTGTATGTATCTCACACGTACACCACCACACTAGGCCCCAATTACTATTGTTTGTACCCCTAAAAGGATGGTTGAGCAGTAGGAGGAGGAGTATGGAACAGGTAGCACCCTCAAATCTTCAGAAGTATGAGATGAACCCCAAAAACTTGGAAAGGTGGATCTCACACGTACCGACACAGACTGTCACGCAATTTAATTGATCCCCAAAGGATCTAATTGAATAGCGGAATAGAAAATATGATCAAAAAGAAAGTGTATGTATCTCACACGTACACCACCACATTAGGCCCCAATTACTATTGTTTGTACCCCTAAAAGGATGGTTGAGCAGTAGGAGGAGGAGTATGGAACAGGCAGCACCCTCAAATCTTCAGAAGTATGAGATGAACCCCAAAAACTTGGAAAGATGGATCTCACACGTACCCACACAGACTATCACGCAATTTAATTGATCCCCAAAGGTTTTAATTGAATAGCGGAATAGAAAATACGATCAAAAAGAAAGTGTATGTATCTCACACGTACACCACCACACTAGGCCCCAATTACTATTGTTTGTACCCCTAAAAGGATGGTTGAGCAGTAGGAGGAGGAGTATGGAACAGGCAGCACCCTCAAATCTTCAGAAGTATGAGATGAACCCCAAAAACTTGGAAAGGTGGATCTCACACGTACCGACACAGACTATCACGCAATTTAATTGATCCCCAAAGGATTTAATTGAATAGCGGAATAGAAAATATGATCAAAAAGAAAGTGTATGTATCTCACACGTACACCACCACACTAGGCCCCAATTACTATTGTTTGTACCCCTAAAAGGATGGTTGAGCAGTAGGAGGAGGAGTATGGAACAGGCAGCACCCTCAAATCTTCAGAAGTATGAGATGAACCCCAAAAACTTGGAAAGGTGGATCTCACATGTACCGACACAGACTATCACGCAATTTAATTGATCCCCAAAGGTTTTAATTGAATAGCGGAATAGAAAATATGATCAAAAAGAAAGTGTATGTATCTCACACGTACACCACCACACTAGGCCCCAATTACTATTGTTTGTACCCCTAAAAGGATGGTTGAGCAGTAGGAGGAGGAGTATGGAACAGGCAGCACCCTCAAATCTTCAGAAGTATGAGATTGTGTTCACTGTACCCCACAAAGATTGTGTTCACTGCACCCCACAAAGATTGTGTTCACTGCACCTCAAAAAGGATTTTGTTCACTGCACCCCACAAGATTGTGTTCACTGCACCCTAAAAGGATTTTGTTCACTGCACCCCAAAAAGATTGTGTTCACTGTACCCCCCAAAGATTGTGTTCACTGCACCCCACAAAGATTCTGTTCCCTGTACCCCACAAACATTGTGTTCACTGCACCCCACAAAGGATTTTGTTCACTGCACCCCAAAAAGATTGTGTTCACTGCACCCCAAAAAGGATGTTGTTCACTGCACCCCAAAAAGGATTTTGTTCACTGCACCCCAAAAAGATTGTGTTCACTGAACCCCACAAAGATTGTGTTCACTGCACCCCACAAAGGATTTTGTTCACTGCACCCCAAAAAGATTGTGTTCACTGTACCCCCCAAAGATTGTGTTCACTGCACCCCACAAAGGATTTTGTTCACTGCACCCCAAAAAGATTGTGTTCACTGTACCCCCCAAAGATTGTGTTCACTGCACCCCACAAAGATTCTGTTCACTGTACCCCACAAAGATTGTGTTCACTGCACCCCACAAAGGATTTTGTTCACTGCACCCCAAAAAGATTGTGTTCACTGCACCCCAAAAAGGATTTTGTTCACTGCACCCCAAAAAGGATGTTGTTCACTGCACCCCAAAAAGGATTTTGTTCACTGCACCCCAAAAAGATTGTGTTCACTGCACCCCACAAAGATTGTGTTCACTGCACCCCACAAAGGATTTTGTTCACTGCACCCCAAAAAGATTGTGTTCACTGCACCCCAAAAAGGATTTTGTTCGCTGCACCCCAAAAAGGATGTTGTTCACTGCACCCCAAAAAGGATTTTGTTCACTCCACCCCAAAAAGATTGTGTTCACTGCACCCCACAAAGATTGTGTTCACTGCACCCCAAAAAGGATTTTGTTCACTGCACCCCAAAAAGATTGTGTTCACCGTACCCCCCAAAGATTGTGTTCACTGCACCCCACAAAGATTCTGTTCACTGTACCCCACAAAGATTGTGTTCACTGCACCCCACAAAGGATTTTGTTCACTGCACCCCAAAAAGATTGTGTTCACTGCACCCCAAAAAGGATTTTGTTCACTGCACCCCAAAAAGTATGTTGTTCACTGCACCCCAAAAAGGATTTTGTTCACTGCACCCCAAAAAGATTGTGTTCACTGCACCCCACAAAGATTGTGTTCACTGCACCCCACAAAGGATTTTGTTCACTGCACCCCAAAAAGATTGTGTTCACTGCACCCCAAAAAGGATTTTGTTCACTGCACCCCAAAAAGGATGTTGTTCACTGCACCCCAAAAAGGATTTTGTTCACTCCACCCCAAAAAGATTGTGTTCACTGCACCCCACAAAGATTGTGTTCACTGCACCCCAAAAAGGATTTTGTTCACTGCACCCCAAAAAGATTGTGTTCACTGCACCCCACAAAGATTGTGTTCACTGCACCCCAAAAAGGATGTTGTTCACTGCACCCCAAAAAGATTGTGTTCACTGCACCCCAAAAAGGATGTTGTTCACTGCACCCCAAAAAGGATTTTGTTCACTGCACCCCAAAAAGATTTTGTTCACTGCACCCCAAAAAGGACGTTGTTCACTGCACCCCAAAAAGATTGTGTTCACTGCAGCCCAAAAAGATTGTGTTCACTGCAGCTCACACACAGAAAAATGGATGTGGATCACTGACACCTGCCTATCTCCTATCCCACACCACACAGCAATATCGATTGTAGTTTGTAGAACACAGTTTCCCTAAAATTCAGCAGCAGCCTCTCCCTAACAGGATTGAGAAGAGATCGTAGATCGGGACTAAGTGCAGACCCCACACAGCAATATCGATTGTAGTTTGTTGAACATTTTGACCCTAAAATTCAGCAGCAGCCTCTCCCTAACAGGATTGAGAAGAGATCGTAGATCAGGATTGAGTGCAGACCCCACCCCCCCACACAGCAATATCGATTGTAGTTTGTAGAAGACACTGACCCTATAATTCAGCAGACTCTATCCCTAAAATGCCTACAACTCGCCCTGCCTAAACACTCCGACCTGTCCCTCAATTCTATCCGGACACAAATGTTTTTTTCCTGCCTGTCTTTCCCTAATCAGCAGCCAACACGTTGATGTGTGCTCTGTCCCTGATCTAAGCAGCAGAATGAAGACGCTGCGGCTGCCTGGAACTTATAAAGACTTGGTCACATGCTTCAGACGGCCAATCACAGCTACTGAGACATTTGCAGGCATGGCTGGGATGGCTTAAGGCACACCAGTTAAACGATTGTTGATTGGCTGTTGAAAACCGCCATGAAAAGAGCGCCAAAGCATGCAAAACCCGGAAATAAAACGACCGAACACGGTTTTTTACCCGAACATACAGTAAAGTGTCCGTGTCCGTGTTCGGGTACAAAAAATCCAATTATTCGGTACGAACACGAATAATACAGTCTGTGTTCGCTCAACACTAGTTGTGATGTCATTTGGAGCTTTGCAGGATGTGGCGCCTCCAAGAAGGTAAGTAACTAATCACAATCTCAGTACCAAGAAGGAAGGTTTTTTTTAATTTCCCAGTGACAATGCCCGGGTGAAGTGGGGTTTCTTCTATTATCTTGCTGACACCAGTGCCCAGTGGGTTCTTTACTTTATTATCTCACAGACATCATTGCTTGAGGGGGGGGGGGGGGGTTAATTACTATTCCCCCTAACTGCTGATACAAATGTATTGTTTACCCCAACTCTGCACTGACACATGGGCATTTTTGTTTCCACTGGAATTTTTCTTTAATTCCTGCTTACTACACTCTGGCCCCAAACATTGTGACAAATAGTATCCTTTGTTTAGGAAATTTAAGGACCCCTGGTTTAGTCTGCGTGCTGCTGCTGGAAGATCACCATCAGGGTTGTAGTGAGGAGTGCTGCTTGAGTGCACTAGTAGCTGTTAATACCCCGAGGCTGCCATTACTGACCTAGGCTGCGTTGCTGTGACCCAGGACCCAGGGCTGCTGTTGCCACTGCCATGACCCTGTGCTGTGCTGCCTGTGTGGAACCTGGCCACTAAGAGCTTGTGCTGGGGACCTGCATGTTACCTTTTAGATCTGGAGAGAGACTGTGGCTGTGTTTCAGTGAAATTCAGCAGCAGTAACTGAAACTCAAGAAGTGTACCACTTGGAATTGTTGTGGGATGCTGGCTCAGAGAGGGGGGAGACCATTTGCTTGCCTGTCCGGGACTGCCGGAGACTACAATGGTGAGAGGCCTCTTGGCCACTATCTGACTTTTCCTGTCTGCCTGTTTAGTGGGATAGTGCTGCCCTTTTAGTAATACATTTTTTGGGGAGCATTCCAATTTCCATTTCAGATTACAAATGACTCTGTTAAAGAGTGCTTCATGCCAAAGATAAAGGGACCCAAAGTGCCAGGGCCTGGACCTTAACCCGGGACCACTACTGTGTCTGGTAGCATCTCTTTTTGCTGAGCCACCTGAGATGCTGGACAACAACCTGTCTGATTACTTAGACAATCTTGCTTCATATCTTGTTTTTAGTGAACCTTGAACTCTTATCTCCTCTCATAAAATTCCTGATTTAAGTAATGTCTCTGTCCTTCCTGTTTGTCAGATTGTTGTGCTCTCTCCAGCCAATATCTCTCTCGTCACTCCTGCTACTGTCCATATTTTTGCTACCACTTTATACCGACCTTTGACTTTTTTACTGACTACACTTCTGCTTAATCCCAAAATTGTCTGCTACTGGACCCCAGCTTGCTC
Organism: Pelophylax lessonae; assembly: GCF_965119305.1. Lineage (NCBI taxonomy): Eukaryota > Metazoa > Chordata > Amphibia > Anura > Ranidae > Pelophylax > Pelophylax lessonae. The sequence continues at coordinate 531,822,191 of NC_138771.1, forward strand.
ACCTGGTGCGATCCTGAGGACCGTGACCTGGTATTAACACGCAACAAAACCAATCTCCACCATCAGAAGCACTGGCAAACTCCAGTTAGTACTTAGACCCTAAACCTCAAGTAAGCGTCATTAACCAGGGTGACCTGCTTGTTTATTTATCCAGTTGGTACTGCTATAGCTACTGGTCTCCAAACCTGACCCTTGACTGTAACAGAATAATCTGGCCACAAACATGGAGACCACTATAGAAAATACAGTGGCTCGTTTCGGGAGGCAAATTTCAGAGCTACAAGAGTTCAGTATTACAATACTTACCAAGAAAAATTTGCTGAACTGGAAAGTAAAAGGACAGTAGGAAGAAATACATGCTCTGCAAAAACAACTTCTGGACTTATGTTCTTGAAATGATGCTAATGCATCTATGCTTCTTCCACTAAAGTTCAATGGAGATCACAGCCATTACAGACGGTTTCTTAATCAGTGTGAGGAAAAGAAGGTATTATTTGTTATAAACCTCCCGACTGAGGAAGCCCTTGCTTGGGCCTCCCCTTATGTAAAACAAGACAGCATCACTCTGAAAAAGTTTGAGACTTTTGTGATAGCAAATATTCAGGCTTTTAATGATCCCAACCACTGAGCTACTGTCGAAGCAAAGTTTCAAAGTTTGCAGCAGGGTGGACACTATGTTGCTGAACACAGCTGAATTCTGATGTTGAATCTCAGATACCATTTGGAACCCAGCAGCGCAAAAGAGTCAGTTTTGCCAAGGGCTCTCTGAACAGGTAAAAGGTGAGCTCACCGGAGTAGAGACTCCTAATGATCTTGAGGCTTTCATCCAATCTTGCACCAGAATTGATCAGAAGCTTAGAGAAAGGAGGAAGGAGAGACTGTGAATGTTTGGAAATAATGGTGGCATGCATTTCTCTGCTAGTCAATTTGTTCAGAAGGCTCCAAAGGTTACCCTGAATTCTAACACTCTCAAACCTATGCAGGCTGATGCTATTAGGAGATGTTCAGAGAAGAAAGAAAGTCAAAAGAACAATTACTGCGACTGATGTATAGTGCCTGAACAATTTTTCATTTCATTTTGTCATCCCTATTAAACTGATCACTGAGGCCATGACATTTTTTGCTCTGCTATGCTGGACCCTGGGCCTGGTGGGAACTTTATGGACAAAGAATTTGCCTAAAGCAATGATATTCAAACAAGAAACAAAATGTGCCCCTATTGATATGGAGACGGTTGCTGGTTCACCTTTAACTTCAGGACGTGTTACCTATGAACTATGGTTCTTCTGATACTCCAATTTGAGGCTGACTATTGTGAGTCAGCTGGTTACATCTCCAAAGTTCCATGTCATCCTGGGTATGCTTTGGTTTTCTACCCATAATTCCTCCAACTGGGGAGCACAGACCATAACTTTTATGTACTCCCATTGTGAGGTAAATTGTAGAGAACGTTTTTGAAAAATTTCCCCACCAATCAGGGAATTACAAGTTAGTGTTGTAACTACTCAGTCATGGGTCAACCTGTCGCCACCATACCATGAGTTCTGGGATGCTATGATTAAAAGAATGCTGATCGATTACCTTCTCATTGCTTGTATGATTGCCCTATTGAGCTGATCCTAAAGGCAGAAATACCTTTTGGCCACCTTTTCAATCTGTCTGAACCTGAATTAAATGTGCAGAATTTAGAGATTGGCTTTATTAGACACTCAAAGTCTCCTGCAAGGGCAGCCCCGTTTGTTGAAAAAAAGGACTCTACCTTGCATCCATGCATCGATTATAGGTATTTGAATAAAATCGCTATTAAAAACTGTTATCCACTTCCCTTGATCTCTGAAATGTTGGAAAGGCTCTGTCAAAGTCTTTGCAAAACTAGACTTTGGGGCCAATTACATTGTCCAAATTTATTTAGGAGATAAACAGAAAACTGCCTTTAGAATCAGATGCACTTAGAGCCTTTTGGCCTTGGCAAAGCTCCTGCAACTTTTCAACACTTCATCATTGATGTTTTTCGAGATCTGTTAGACCAGTTTGTGATTGCTTATCTGGATGATATTCTCATTTTTTCTGATAATCTGAAGGAACATGCAAGCATGTTTGCACTCTTTGAAAGATTAAGGGAGAATCGACTCTACAGCAAGCTGGAGAAATGTGAGTTTGAACGAATCCAGATCCAGTTCTTGGGGCATATTATTTCCCCAGAAGGAGTGAGTATGGATCCCAAGAAAATCAAAGCAGTGGTGGATTGGCCTGCCCCTAAAAACGTTAAAGTACAACAATTTGTTGGATTTGGCAACTTCTACAGAAAGTTCATAAGAAACTTCTCAAAAATTATAGCACCAATTACACAGATGATAAAGAAAGGAATGACCTTTGTGTGGTTACCTGAGGCACAGAATGTCTTTAGTAAGCTCTTTTCACTTCTGCACCAATATGGGTAAATCCTGATCCTGAACTACCATTTATCGTGGAAGTGGATACTTCAGACTATCCTTTCTCTGCAATAGAGAGAAAAGGGGAAGCTTCATCCTTGTGCTTATTTCTCCTGTTTAATGTCTTCAGCATAAAAAATAATGACATTGGGAATAAAGAATTGCTGGCAATTAAGGAAATCTTTTTCAATAAAGGCTTCTGCTGAAATAGACTTATCAACCTCTCACTGCTCCCACTGATCATAAAAATTTTGAACTAATTTGTTCTGCCAAGAGATTGTTTTTTTTTTTTTTTAGACAGGCACATTGGTCTCTATTCTTTTCCAGGTTAAATTTTTTATCTCTTATCGACCTGGGCCAAGTAATGGTAAGGCCAATGCATCAAGGATGTTGTCTAAACCTTTCCAGGAAGGCAAATCAGTATGTACAATCTTGCTTCAAAAGAACTTCTTAGGGGCCACAAGTTCCAATACATTCATGAATTTCCCCAAAGAGGGGTGTGAGAAAGACCCACTCCTCAATTATCCTCCTAAGGACATTAACCTCAAGTACAAGAACAGCTTCTGGACTCAAGCACATTGTCTATATGTAACTTAATCTGCTCAGGTTGAAGCCCCCCAGGTTGATTCATGACTCCCAACTTGATGAGCATTTTGGGGTTTCTAAGATGGGAGAACATTTATCATGTTCCTTTTGGTGGCCTGGTTACAAGAAAGATATCAAAAGCGATATAGCTTTGTGACTGATCCGTGCTCGCAATAAGACACCCCTAGATTTTTCTTTAGGGTTGCTCCAGGCACTACCTATTCCATCAAGACCAGGGGGTTAATTTCTATGGACTTTGTAGTCGATTTTCCTCCCTCAAAAGAGATGACTTCTATCTTGGTAGTCGTCAACCGTCTCACTAAGATGTAGGGATGGGCGGAACATCCCCTGTTCGGTTCACAGCAGAACTCCCGAACAGGGGAAATGTTCTAACCCGAACGACAAACCCCATTGAAGTCTTTGGGAGCCGAACAGGAAAAATCAAAAGTTCACATTTTGAAAGCTTATATGCAACCTCAGAGCACTTTGTCCCCATGTTAAGGGGGACCGAACCTTTCATCCATCCCTACTAAGATGGCTCACTTTATACCTGTAAGGGGGCACCCTCTGCTGAACTAGCTGTGGAGTTGATGGTTCAAGAAGTCTTTAAACTACATGGAATTCCTGATGATGTAGTGTCTGACAGAGGAGTAAAGCTTCCTTCGAAATTTTGGAAAATGTTAGCTCAGCTTTAAGGAGTAACACATAATCTATCCTTTGCTAACGGTCAGACCAAGAGGACCAATCAAATTTTGGAGCAGTACTTTTGATGTTTTGTCAGTTATCTTCAGGATGACTGGATGGACTATCTTCCTACGTCTTCACTTCTCAAAGCCCCTTTTTAAACATTAGGTATCATCCAGTTTTTAGTTCCTGCTGTTACCAACAGATTAACTACATTACAGGAGATTAAAGAGAAATTGATTGATAATTTTAAAGAGGCTCAAGAATGTTACAAGGTGGCTGCTGACAGACATCGCAGGTCATTTCCTGCATTTCATGTGGGTGACAAAGTTTGGCTATCTACCAAAAATGTGAAGGTTTATGTTCCGTCTGCTTAAGTGAGACCTTTCCAGATTTCTTCTCAAATCAACCCGATTACCTTTCACCTAAAGCTTCCTAACATTATGAAGATTCACCCTCTTTTTCACATGTCACTGCTCAAACCATTTCTGTAATCCTTTTTCCTGAAAAATTCTTCCACCTCCTCCACCTGTTGAGGTACAGGGTGAAGAAGAATTTGTAGTGGAGAAAACGCTTGATTCCGAATTGTTTCTGTATGAGCAAGTATCTGGTTCAGTGGGAAGGAGAGAAAGAAAAGAAAATACTTGGGAGCCTGAAGAGAACATTCATGCCCCTAGACCTAGATTAACAAGAGAATTTCACCAGAGGTTTCCTCACAATCCTGTCCCTTAGATGTACAGGGGACATCCTGGGGGGGTGTACTGTCAGTCAGGGCATGGACCTAAACCTGGGACCTCTGCCGTGCCTGGCAGTAACTCTTCTCACTAAGATAATGTGGTGCTGGACAGCTCCTTACCTGCTTGCTTAGACAACCTAGCCTTATGTTTAGTTTTTTGTGAACCTTGAACTCATTGCTTCTCCTATGAACTTCCTGATTTAAGCAATGTCTCTGCACTTCCTATTTGCCAGATTATTGTGCTCTCTCCTGTCAATATCTCTTCTGCCGCAGTCCATTTCCTCGTCTACTCTTCGGCTTGATCCCAACCTGCAGCCACTTGTTATTAAACTTTGGCTTGTTTACTGACTACGCTTCTGCTTGAACCCTACCTGCTATATCTGCTATTGGACATCGGCTTGCTCACCTCCTGGTGGGGCAATTCTGTGGACCACAAGTTGGTACAAACATGCAGCAAAACCCATCTCCACAATCAGAAGTTCTAGGGAATACTGGTTAGTACTTAAACCCCACACCTCAGGTGAGCCTGCGTCATCCGCCAGGGTGACAAGCTTTTTAACTTATCCAGCTGGGAGCCTCTCTACTGCAATAGCTACTGGTCTCTGACTCTGAACTCTGACTTTGATACAAAGCTGTTAAGACTGGGGTTAATACTACTGGCCAGTAAGGTAAAAAGGGACTTTGGTATCACTTAGTTAGGCCTTGTGGTAATTTTGATTGTCCATATTGCAGTTGTGTACATTTCTGTGATACTACTGTTTTACTGCCATTATTTTATGGTATTATTTGTTGTGGTATTATACTGTGCTCTTACTTTAGAAGTGACAGGTACATTTTCATTTTGCTCATTGTTTCATTTTAACTTAAAGTGGATGTAAACCCCATTCATGAAATTTGACCTGGGCATATAAATCTGTAGTGTTTACTTATCTCTCTCCAAAGCCTTAAGTCCCGTGTCTTTCTGCTACTTTGTTCCTCTGTTATCAGCATCTGACAAGTTCTTCGACACAGGAGATAAAAGCAGCTGGAAGTTTGTGTCGGGGTGGGTGCATAGAGATAAATTAGCAGAGAGCTTGTTATTCACAACACAGCTCTGCATGTTTCTTCCTTCCTCTGCATATGTTTTCCTCCAATCATCTGTCACACAATGTATGCCCAGACTCCACACCCAGTGCTGGAACAGGAAAAACAAATTGCAAAAAAAGCACATTCTAAACAGTGTAGAAAGCTGAAGGCAGCAGATATACAAATAAAACTTATGCAGGGAGATTTGTTTAATCTCTTTGTATCATCTGAGGCTGTTCACTTCACTGGGTATATGTGAGGGTTTACATCCACTTTAAATAGACTGTCTATCTTAGGTCTGACATCAAATGAAAATCTGATTGACTGTCTTTAAGGGCCATACATTTTTGTGCAATGAGAAGATGGAATAATCAGAGTCTAATAACATACAATCAGAATTCAGTTGATAAGATTCAAAATGTTAAAGTGATTGTAAAGTCTATTTTTTTTTTTTTTTTTTAAATAACAAACATATTATACTTACCTCCGCTGTGCAGTTGGTTTTGCACAGGGCAGCCCGAATCCTCCTCTTCTCAGATCCCTCATTCCTGCTCCTGGTCCCTCCCTCCTATCGAGTGCCCCCACAGCAAGCCGCTTGCTATGGAGGCACCCAAACCGAGCTTCAGCTCCAGGTGTCCATTCAGACAGGGAGCTGCTGTTCAGCCCCAACCCCTCTCTCTCCTGATTGGCTCACTGACTTTGATTGACAGTCGCGGGAGCCAATGGCGCCAATCAGGAAGGAGAGTCCCAGGAAGCTGAGGGACTCGCGGACATCGCTGGACAGAGAGGGGGCACAAGTAAGTATTGGGGGTGCTGGGGGGGGCAACTACACACAGAAGGCTTTTTATCTTAATGCATAGGATGCATTAAGATAAAAAAACCTTCCTGACTTTACAGCTCCTTTAACTTTGTAAAGGTAAAAGTTTGGTTTTAGTTTTAGATACAATGTAGAAGAATGGGAACCTCTGTCAGGTTTTTAAGGATAAAGTTCATTTTCCTATCGCACACCTTCCTGGTCTGTAGGCACCTGTATACTGGTCACATGCCTGACGAAGGGGTCCTGCGTGGCTCCGAAACGTTGCACTATATGTTTTTTTGATGTGATCTTCTTTGCAATGAAGCTTTTTGGACTGCTTTTGCAAGATCCATAGTGTGCTGGCAAATATGTATCTCTACTAGGTTTTTAAAGCTGTCTCAGTCCCTGCTGGGGCGATTTAAGCTCTATTTGTCCTTGTGAACTTTGTCACCAAGAAAGAAAGTGAAAGGAAATCCAAAATGGTAAAGTTGTCATCAGAACAGAAGGGGAAATCTTCCAATTATTAAAACCAGTTCTGACGACAACTAAAAGGGGACATCTCTTCACTTTTGAGAAAGATACAGTATCTTACCGGGTAAAGCTCTTTTTGATGCAAGGAGACCGAGGTATGCTCATCTCCACTCCTGTTTGAATATCAACCTGCTACAAGCCAACAGCCAAAACAGAAACCATAGCACTGTTAAACTGTGTGCTGAGGAGTCACTCCGGGGAGATCCAGAAGTCAGTTGACATATGAACAGTAGGACCTCTGATGCTGTATTGCTAGCACTGGTGTGTCATGAACCATGAATCAGACTAAGACAGAAAATGCAGTAAAAATCACATCTTTAATGTAATGGTATAAAAATGGTACAGAACAGTAAACGTAGTCAAAGCATAAGTCAGGGGTTGGAAGCCAATGCAGGAAGTCAGATGAGCCAGTGATCAGGAAATCAGAAATCAGCGTAATCTGAGGCAAAGGAACAAGATCAAGAACCAGAAGGGATGTCAGCCAGGCAAAGTCTTTCACAGGAACTCAGCAGAGAACACCCAGATATGTTGACCAGGCGAAGGCAGGGAAGGAATGAACAAGGCAAATAGCCAGAAGGAAATAATGTAAGAGATTTGCTGCGCATGATGAAAAATAATACACTTAATTGAATGCAAACAATCAATACAACTGTCAACACCTGATCCTGAATCAGAGAAACCAGATCTCAAAAAGTATATAACGATGAATGGTATAGCGCTATAAAATATCAACAAAGATGAACCATACAGTCCATCAGTCCGTAAAGTAATCACACATAACACAATATTGCTGATAATGATCTTGAAAGAATTCCACCAAGATTATACTGTGTAGTCCCAATTGTAACCATGCAATTACTCCAAATTCCAAAGCCGAGTGCAAAGATAGCCACCACCAAAGGAATTAGATTGGCCTCTTACCAAGACACCATGATCCTCATTACAGGGATCATGGTCAGTGGGAAATCAAATCTGGAACTGCAAAAAGGTCTCACACAGGCTTCCTCATCGATCATACCCACTCCTCTCAATAAAAAGGCTTATGGAGAGAAAAGACAACTCCCATAGTGTAACACCGTCAAATGACTTTATTTGCATATAAAACACCAAAATGGCAACTCACATTCTGGCTGGAGTAGTAAGCGTGTAGCATGGAGTATCCTCAGCCCGGTATCCCACCATGAAAATGGCCACCACGTCCCCCGTCAGTAGCAGCGTGATGTGCCGCAGGCTCCTCCTACGCGTTTCATCACAATTCTGACGTCGATGCTGATGCGTTTCAGCCTAAGCCTTTATCATAGCCTATGATGAAGGATTAGGCCAAAACAAGTCAGAATTTTGGATTATATTACTGCTATGATGCTTAAATAAAAGTTTTTCAATGAAGAAGCTGTCAATTTGCTGGCTTGTACTTGCTATGGATTCACTTTATGAGAATTGTGTCTGTTGTTCATAGTAAGAGGTACCTTTTTTAGGGAATTTAACTTTTCGTTGCCACCATTCATATAGAGTGCACTGTAAAGGGGTTATAGCTTACTGGTTACAGAAAAGTCATTACATCACTGATCACTATTGCTGTTACTGTTTTCTAAGGCCATTTCGTATTGCTGATATAGTGGATTACCAGGCCCCATTTAAACCATCTGTATAAAATGTCATTCTAAGCTGCTATAACATAGTGACTTTGTTGTCTTTTTAACTGTAATTAACTTAATTCTGTACTAGCTCATTTATGTATACAGTATACTGCCATTTACTGTAACCTTTGAGAATATGTTGGGTTCCTTTATCACTAGTTTGGAGTTTGCTTTTTGATACTGAACCATAATTGTGTGCAGGATAATCAATACAGCTGTCAACACCTGATCCTGAATCAGAGAAACCAGATCTCAAAAAGTATATAACGATGAATGGTATAGCGCTATAAAATATCAACAAAGATGAACCATACAGTCCATCAGTCCGTAAAGTAATCACACATAACACAATATTGCTGATAATGATCTTGAAAGAATTCCACCAAGATTATACTGTGTAGTCCCAATTGTAACCATGCAATTACTCCAAACTCCAAAGCCGAGTGCAAAGATAGCCACCACCAAAGGAATTAGATTGGCCTCTTACCAAGACACCATGATCCTCATTACAGGGATCATGGTCAGTGGGAAATCAAATCTGGAACTGCAAAAAGGTCTCACACAGGCTTCCTCATCGATCATACCCACTCCTCTCAATAAAATGGCTTATGGAGAGAAAAGACAACTCCCATAGTGTAACACCGTCAAATGACTTTATTTGCATATAAAACACCAAAATGGCAACTCACATTCTGGCTGGAGTAGTAAGCGTGTAGCATGGAGTATCCTCAGCCCGGTATCCCACCATGAAAATGGCCACCACGTCCCCCGTCAGTAGCAGCGTGATGTGCCGCAGGCTCCTCCTACGCGTTTCGTCACAATTCTGACGTCGATGCTGATGCGTTTCAGCCTAAGCCTTTATCATAGCCTATGATGAAGGATTAGGCCAAAACAAGTCAGAATTTTGGATTATATTACTGCTATGATGCTTAAATAAAAGTTTTTCAATGAAGAAGCTGTCAATTTGCTGGCTTGTACTTGCTATGGATTCACTTTATGAGAATTGTGTCTGTTGTTCATAGTAAGAGGTACCTTTTTTAGGGAATTTAACTTTTCATTGCCACCATTCATATAGAGTGCACTGTAAAGGGGTTATAGCTTACTGGTTACAGAAAAGTCATTACATCACTGATCACTATTGCTGTTACTGTTTTCTAAGGCCATTTCGTATTGCTGATATAGTGGATTACCAGGCCCCATTTAAACCATCTGTATAAAATGTCATTCTAAGCTGCTATAACATAGTGACTTTGTTGTCTTTTTAACTGTAATTAACTTAATTCTGTACTAGCTCATTTATGTATACAGTATACTGCCATTTACTGTAACCTTTGAGAATATGTTGGGTTCCTTTATCACTAGTTTGGAGTTTGCTTTTTGATACTGAACCATAATTGTGTGCAGGATAATCTATATTTGTGATGCTAATAGCTTTGCAGTATCCATTAGCTTAAGCTGGTGTCAGAGGGGCCGAAGTTGTTCACGGTAACGAGGTATCTGCCTGATTAGACAAAAAAAAGAAAAAGCTTAACATGCTTCCCTCTATTTACTACTCTATCCTAAACAAAAAAATGGCATTACACTCTGGATAAGGCCGTGCACCCACATGGCTTTCAATTTGAGAGCAGTAGCTGTGTACATGCAGCCTCTGTGTCCCAATTGACATGAATGGAACTACTTGCACAGGGATACACAGAAGACCTGTGCATCCCTCTATGAGCACACACAGCCCTCTCATGGGTGTATGCTCCAGTATGCCCGTGTAAACAAGGCCTAAGAGATTTGTTGCTATGGATTAATGCATTTTGAATACTGCATTTACGTTTTGCAATGTTTTTTGACTAAGCTTGTATTAGCTATTCGAGTCAGATAAATAATGTGGATGGACTATTTACATTTTTCATTAGCCATCTAATATGTGTCCTAAAAAGATACGACTTCAAAAACTCCCAGCAAAGATTTACATTTCCAATTTATTGGCCACCTCTTTTCTCCTATATGTTCTCATTTCCATTGACATACACTCATGAATGCAAGCACAGCAGTATGGCACATTGCAAGGTAGAGACAAATTGGCTTCTAGCTTGTGGTCACCATCATGTGATAGGAAGCATGAATTGCTGAAAGTTGTGCTTATTCTTGCTAGCTCACATCTTGTTCTGAGATGGACTGCTTATCATGTGGTCTGGTCATACATGGCTTAATAACTGCAAGCAATTAAACAAGTTCAAGGCTTACTTGCAAAATTAGGATACTCACAGGTCCTGTAGTTGTTAAATAAGTTGTAAATTCAGAAGGTTTTTTATCCTAATGATTTAAATATTCTATGCATTAAGATAAAAAGGCTTCTGTGTGTAGCATCGACCCCAGTGCCCCCTAATACTTAGCTGAGCCCCATCTCTATCTAGAGATGTCCAGGAGTCCCTCGGCTGTCCGGGACTCTCCCTCCTGATTGGCTGAGACACCACAGCGGCGCCATTGGCTTCCACTGAAGCTAACCAATCAAGAGAGAGAAGGGGCGGGGTCTAACAGCAGCTCTGTGTCTGAAATGTATTAATACAATGAAAAAGGAGTAATGGTGCTGCACTATACATTCCATAGAAGATGTCCAGAAGAAGTAATATATTGAAATGCAACTACATAGCATGTGCATGAAGAAACCACCACTGACACCCGATCACACTGCTTCTTACCCTCCACGTCAGACCCTCATAGCAAAGGTAAAATGCGCAGTGGGCAGCAATCCAGTGGAATCTCGAATATCAGTGTTTTCCTCTCCAACTAACCCGAACATCTCCACCAGGACTTTATGAATCTCATAAAGGGACAAAAGAGACACTCCTCATAATGTAGAGATCTCAACCGAGTTTTTTAAATAGTAAAAAAAAACTCTCACATTATAGTAGTGTAAACTCGCATATCGGTTTAAAATCACCCAGCATTCCAACCAGCAAGATGGCCGCCGCGTCCCAGCATGCAGTAGCGTCATAAGTCTCCACCTCCTCCCTACGAGTTTTGTCATCAGATAGAAAGATAGAAAAGGTGAATCAACTCAGAGAAACTTTGAAGACTTTAAAATGTACTAATAAAAAGATTAAATAAGGCGGCGCTAACAGGTATATGAAAGTGTAAATAAAGTGCAAAAAGATATCTAAATAATTATAACTACATGATTTGTGATCAAATATTAAAATACTTGAATAAATAAAAAGTGCATTGGTGATCAACAATACAAAAATATAATATATCCAAAGCTTCCGGTCTATAATCTTTATAATCTGTTTCAAGCTGCAGTCAGTGTCCAATTGGGAAAGGTTTAGTCAGTATATTAGAGAAGTTTCGTGTGGGCAATTATATTATAAAGATTATAGACCGGAAGCTTCGGATCTCACCGCATCAGCGGATGCACTGGGAGACTGTCTGCACATTTTTGATCTTAATTGTAAGTAGTTTGTACTTTGGCATTAATAAAGTATACCCACCATGAGAGTCTCTCTTGTTTGAGCACTAGACACAGGGATTAAGTGTTATCTGCGTGGACCAAGTTTAAACCATCTGATCCATAACAGCGGGAGGATAGTATATATATATATCGGAAGATTGAGGAGAGGAGCCTGGAGATATATACCAAAACGCTCTTTTTGAGTGTTGTGGAGGTGAGCGGCCACTGCACTCGGTGTTGGATTCGTGAGCTCACCGGGACACACTCACCTTACTGTGTTTGGAAGTGTAACCTCACCTTTAGATCGCACTGGAAGATACCACTATTGTTTGGCACTTTGCACTTTAATTATTATATGGGACTGTCAGTTATTTAAGAGTGATTTTGTGGACATTTTTTGCACTTTCAATTTGGGCACTGCTGCACTTTTTTGAATTGCTCACTTTAGCATCGCTATTTGCACATTCATATACTGCTTATTATTTTTGCATCATCGACTGCTAGTCACTTGTGATTTATATGAGCACTTAGATCATGATTTAGCAGATCATTCACTATTTGATGTTCATTTGAGTATATTGCATTTGAGTTTTCCACTCATATATATATTTCTTTCTTCTTTTCACCATTTTTTGTTTGTGATTCACTTATATACGTATACATATTTACCTATCACCTGATCATCGTTAGCTGTTGGTGACCATCCGACATTGTTTACTGAAGATAGAGGGAGTGGTCCCCCTCACTCAGAGTCTAGCGCTGATTTTTATTCTTCTTTATTACACTTGATACGTGGGGACACTATCAAAATCAGCTGCTCACTTTGGAGTAGTCCCACGTCCTTTTTGTAGCTCCCTGCTTATAGTAGTCATCGGGTCGCTTACCTCAATATAGCGCATACGTTTATTTCTCTATTTTCTCTATAAATTGAAAATACTGCAAATAAAATCAAACCACCACCTCGTTTCCTGTTACCAAAAAACTCTATTACATAGTTAAAATCTTTAAAACTTTAAAATCGTTATTTGATATCCTTAATTAAAATAATAAATATGTCCATAATTTATACATAATGTGCTTATTTCTGCATAACAATTTATATCAGTAGAATGTAGGGATATACAAAGAACACAAATTATGTTTATGAAAAAATGAAAAAATGAATGAATAGCTCCGAATAAAATTAATGAAAAATAAGAAATAAGATACAAAGGAAAAAAATAAAATATAAATAAAATAAATAAAAAAATAAATAAAAATAAATAAAATAAAAATAAAAATAAAAAATAAAATAAAAATAAATATATAAATAAAAATAAAGATAAAAAATGAAATAAAATAAAAGTAAAAAATAAGATAAAAAAATTAAAATTAAAAATAAAAATAAAATAAAAATAAAAATAAAGATAAAGATAGAAAATGAAAACAAAATAAAATAAAAGTAAAAAATAAAAATAAGATAAAAATAAAAATAAAATCAAAATAAATAATAGAAAAAATATATATATAGAAAAAAAATAAAGATAAAAAATATTAAGATAAAAAATAAAATAAAAATTTGCATTATGACTCAAGGGGGGAAAAAGGGGGAGAAGGAGAGGGGCGGTCACCAATTGGAAAGAAAACAATTTAGATCCAACTCTATGTTGAGACCCCGAGGTTGTAAGGTCCCAAGGCGATGAATCCACTGTGTCTCATTTTTTGAGATTGCTCTCTTTAGATTACCTCCCCTCCAATGTGGTTCGACCCTATCTATACCACAAAATGTCAGACATCTGGGGTCACTATTGTGGACCAATCTAAAATTATTGGATACACTATGGTGACGATATCCCTTTTTTTATGTTAGTAACATGCTCTCGCAATCTGACTCTGAGTTCCCTCGTCGTCCTGCCCACGTATTGAAGCCCACAAGGGCATGATAATAAATACGTTACATGGGTTGATGAGCATGTGATAAATTTGTCAATGGTGAACTGCTTCCCATTGGCAAATGAACTAAAATCAAAGGTTTTCCGTTTCCTATACCTTGAGGTCTTACATATTGCACATCTCCCACAACTAAAATAACCAACTTGGTCTAAAAAGGTGCATGTTTTTACAGGGGGGTTGACCACGTTATGCGCTAATTTTAATCTACATACAATCCCAGTGGGAGAGGGAATTTCAACAATTATTACCAACAGGAACAGAGGGAGGATTGGAGATCCTGGTTTCCCACCCAACCTCCTTACGCACTAGAGAGGGTGGAACAAAACGGAAGACCAGAGGATGCCGAGGAGGGAAGGGGAAAAAGAAAAAGAGTAAACTAACAGAAGGAATTTTTAATTTAAGCGATGCCACTTTTACTAATGAGGAATTACAAGTTTTAGCTTTAGGTCTAAAATTTGCACCAGATAAAAATGTCAACAAGTTTGACACTTTTATTGATCTCCAAAAATGTATTCGAAAAATTAACATCAAAAAGCATTATGCTATAAATCCACCAAAAGGAGAGATAAGATCGGAAGAATATGCGCATACCCAATTAAGGAACAACTCTATTTTTAATCCCAAGCCCAAAAATAATCAGTTTTTAGATGTTTTTAAAGTTTTAGTTGAAAATGATTTGGATAAATTGAAAGCCCGCCCATCTAGAAGAAAGAAAGATGTCGAGAAAGGTCTAAAATTACTTGAGAATAAAAAAAATATTGTAATTAGACCAGCGGACAAAGGGGGTGGCTTGGTAGTTTTAAACAAACAAGATTATCTCGACGAATTAGATAGACTGGTCAATGATACAGAAACATATGAAGAACTAAGAAGAAATCCCAGTAATCAATATAAAGCCAAACTAACTAAATTGATCAAGAAAGCCACGAAAGATGAAATTTTGAACAAGAAGGAAAGTAGATATTTGATACCCAATGCACCAAGGGTGCCGGTTATATATCAGCTTCCAAAAATTCATAAAAACAACAAGCAGCCCCCTGGGAGACCTATAGTGAGTGGAGTGGACTCCCTGTTCTCCAGGGTGGGTGAGTACCTTGATTGCTTTTTTCAACCTTTGGCCCAGCAAGGGAAGGCCTATCTGAGGGATAGCAAACACCTCATGGGGATTCTCAATGGGATGGAAATTGAAGAAGATGACATTCTTGTAAGTGTGGATGTAATTCACTTTACACTAATATACAGCAAATACATGCTTTGGAAGCTGCTAAATGGATCCTTGATACCACCCAAATAAAAAAGAAACAAAAAGAGTTCTTGCTACAGGCCCTTGATTTAGCTATGAGCCATCATTTTTTCTGGCACAGCAAGAAATTTTATAGACAAAAAAGGGGTGTGGCTATGGGGGCCAAATATGCGCCATCCATAGCCAACATTTTTATGATGAAATGGGAAGAGGAGACAATTTTTAAAGACCAGCCAGTTCATCTTAAACTATATTATAGATATATCGATGATAATATTATGGTTTGGAGGGGTTCCCAGGACTCTCTGATGGCCTTTTTACAGTTTATGGGAAGAAACAAGTATGGTATCTCCTTCTCTGAAAACATAGGACACCAATCCATTAATTTTTTAGATCTTGAAATTTTCAAGTCTGGAAGAAAACATTTTACACGTACACATTTTAAAGACGTCAATAGAAACGGCTACATTCCCGCAGGGAGTTGTCATCACCCCAAATGGCTGAGCTCTGTTCCCAAGAGCCAGCTGTTAAGAGTAAAGCAGAATTGTGACCGTGAAGAAGATTATGACCAGCAAGCTAACATGCTAATAAAAAGATTTGAAGAGAAAGGCTACAATTCCAAGGAACTACTCAGTACTAAAGAAACTATAAAGAAGATGGACAGGAAAGAGTTGTTGAAAGATAAAACAAAAGATTCTATCAATTCCAACTACTACGGTTTGGCTTTTATGACAGGGTTTACGAGACAATATAAACAAGTTGAATATATAATAAAAAAACATTGGCCATTGCTTTTAAAGGATGATATTTTAAAAACTATTTTACCTTCAAGGCCGAAATTTATCTACACGAAACCAAGCACTTTAAGTTTAAAATTAGCGCATAAGGTGGTCAACCCCCCTGTAAAAACATGCACCTTTTTAGACCAAGTTGGTTATTTTAGTTGTGGGAGATGTGCAATATGTAAGACCTCAAGGTATAGGAAACGGAAAATCTTTGATTTTAGTTCATTTGCCAATGGGAAGCAGTTCACCATTGACAAATTTATCACATGCTCATCAACCCATGTAACGTATTTATTATCATGCCCTTGTTGGCTTCAATACGTGGGCAGGACGACGAGGGAACTCAGAGTCAGATTGCGAGAGCATGTGACTAACATAAAAAAGGGATATCGTCACCATAGTGTATCCAATCATTTCAGATTGGTCCACAATAGTGACCCCAGATGTCTGACATTTTGTGGTATAGATAGGGTCGAACCACATTGGAGGGGAGGTAATCTAAAGAGAGCAATCTCAAAAAATTAGACACAGTGGATTCATCACCTTGGGACCTTACAACCTCAGGGTCTCAACATAGAGTTGGATCTAAATTGTTTTCTTTCCAATTGGTGACTGTCCCTCTCCTTCTCCCCCTTTTCCCCCCTTGAGTCATAATGCAAATTTTTATTTTATTTTTTTATCTTAATATCTTTTATCTTTATTTTTTTCTATATATATTTTTTCTATTATTTATTTTGATTTTATTTTTATTTTTATTTTATTTTTATCTTATTTTTAATTTTTTACTTTTATTTTATTTTGTTTTCATTTTCATTCTTTATCTTTATTTTTATTTTTACTTTTAATTTTAATTTTAATTTTAATTTTATTTTTATCTTATTTTTTACTTTTATTTTATTTCATTTTCTATCTTTATCTTTATTTTTATTTATATATTTATTTTTATTTTAATTTTATTTTTAATTTTATTTATTTTTATTTTTATTTATTTTTTTATTTATTTTATTTATTTTTATTTTTATTTTTATTTATATTTTATTTTTTTTTCCTTTGTATCTTATTTCTTATTTTTCATTAATTTTATTCGGAGCTATTCATTCATTTTTTCATTTTTTCATAAACATAATTTTTGTTCTTTGTATATCCCTACATTCTACTGATATAAATTGTTATGCAGAAATAAGCACATTATGTATAAATTATGGACATATTTATTATTTTAATTAAGGATATTAAATAACGATTTTAAAGTTTTAAAGATTTTAACTATGTAATAGAGTTTTTTGGTAACAGGAAACAAGGTGGTGGTTTGAATTTAATTTGCAGTATTTTCAATTTATAGACATTAATAAAACACTCTTTATCACTTATTTGATCCGTTCTCTAATCATGATTACGGAATTAGTTGCCATATTTCCCTATTTGATTTCTGTGGGGACACGATCAGTATGGGAATGGTAACAGGAAGTTCATTGATAAATCGCTTACCACCAGAGTTGTATAAAGTACTCAAAACCCATACTTGAGTAAAAGTACAAGTGCTCGATCAAAAAGTGACTTGAGTAGAAGTGGAAGTGCTCGATCAAATAGTGACTTGAGTAGAAGTACTAAAGTATTCATCATTTTTTGTACTTAAGTATTGCAAGAATTTTTTTTAAAAATTTTGCTACTCAAGTACTGAAAGTAAAAGTACCAGTAGTTTTGAAAAAAAATTGCTACTCAAGTACTGAAAGTAAAAGTACAAGTACTGTGTTATGTAGTTATTAAAGAAAGAAGTCAAAAGTTTGAACCTCATATTGTTTTTTATTACTTCAAATGCAGCTTTTATTTATGCATACAGTAGCATTTATTTTCGTATGCGCTGATAATACACATGTTTTGAGCTTCATGAAACCTGCCATCTACTGTTCTGGCAGTGGTAATTTTTATAATTGTAACGAGTAACTATGCAGCACAAAAAAAAATACTGGAGTAGAAGTATTGAAATCATTGAAAAAATGTAGTGAAGTAAAAGTGGAAGTAGGAGAAAAAAATTCTACTCTAGGAAAGTACAGATACCGCCTTTCGGTACTTAAGTACAGTAGTGAAGTAGTTCTACTTAGTTACTATACATCTCTGCTTACCACCCGTCTACCTGTGATTGGCTGTTAGTAAAGCCAGATGAGTATAAATAGAAGCCACCTCACCGGAAGTGATGTCTTTGATAACGCCCATTAAGGTGGGCGAAACGCGTCGACGCACTTCCGGGCAGCGGAGCATCATCACTACGTCATTTCCTGTAACCACAGTGGAACGCACGCCGGCAGCGTACACGGAAGCGGAGGAATACGGAGTGTATTTGCTTTATTCATGCCGATTATTAACCTATGTTTGTGAGTACCATTTCTTTGCTTAACATTTAATAAACACCTTACGGGCTTCACTATGTTCGCCTCCTTCCTTTTCATTTGAGACACATTACAGGGGAGAGAAAGGCAAGGCATTACTAAGGAAGCCAATATTAAGAGGTCCCAATCCAATCATCCGGTTAAGGAAAGCTATACTTGCTTAAGGCTCTCTGATATCCTAATTGTGGTGAGTGCATCCCCATAGGGGGACCTTTCTTGAAGAGCACCTGGGCACTTATATGGACATGAGCACCTTTCCAGCACTTTAGTTTCTTTTGGAAGAAACCTTTCTTTGGACTGTATATTTTGCACTTTGCATATGGTTGCACCAAGGACATTTGATATATTATATTTTTGTATTGTTGATCACCAATGCACTTTTTATTTATTCAAGTATTTTAATATTTGATCACAAATCATGTAGTTATAATTATTTAGATATCTTTTTGCACTTTATTTACACTTTCATATACCTGTTAGCACCGCCTTATTTAATCATTTTATCTTTCTGGTATTTTACCTAGTGAGCAGCAGCTTCAGGTTTTATTCCTATTTTTTACCCCTCACCTATTTATTCATCACAGTGCGGGTATTAATTTATTGGTTTTACACATAAAATGTACTAATGTAATGTACCTAATAACAACTTTAATTACATAAACCATTGACATCAGGTTCACATTACAGTTTATCTCTTAAAAGCTCATCTTCTTTCAGCTGTCAGTTGTTCAAACTACGTATGTGTAATGTACAGTTGTGGTGGTCATTTCCATCTAGTGGCCTACTTGCACACTAGAAAAAAGAGGGGGATTGGCACTTTAAATGAGGTACATGGATCAACCATATACCTCCATCCCTGTCTATAGGGAAAAGGAAGAAAAGGTCAGGACTTTGAGTGCAACTAACAACGGGTAAGATAAAACCTGTGGTCACACGGATTTGTAAGCAACAAAGAGAAATACTATAAGAACAAGAAAGCTGTTTATTCAATAGCCTCCATGGCAAGTTGTATAAATGCATAATACTAATATTTGGGTAATATACATGATGAAACAAATACCACATGGACATCACTATCAAGAGCTGGTTAACATGCATGATCTAATGACTGTACATTGTTATTATATAATAACCAACAATTCATATACAGGCCAATATATATATAAAAGTATAAATAGACATAAAAGTTGCATCCTAAATTGCTTGACACGTTTCGTGGAACACAATCCACTTCTTCGGGGGGCAGGTGCAAACAAATGTATCTACAAATAATATATGGAGACACAACAATATGGTTGAATGGTTGGGAAAAAAATGTATTTAATTTAATTTAAAATGTAATTAAATTTAAATTTAAATTAATTATTTCATCATGTATATTACCCAAATATTAGTATAATGCATTTATACAACTTGCCCTGGAGGTTATTGAATAAACACCTTTCTTTTTCTTATATTATTTCTCTTTGTTGCTCACAAATTCGTGTGACCACAGGTTTTATTTTACCCATTGTTAGTTGCACTCTTCATTCAAAGTCCTAACTTCTACGTGCACACTACTTAGTTCACTGTTATGCTGCTAGAGCGTATGCACAAGAAACCTCCAGAAACCTGTGAGATATTTTAAATAATACTTTTCTAAATACAAGGAAGCCTTATTTGCAGTAAATGTGTAAGTACTTTATGTAATTTTGATTTACATGACAAATGTCCTTCAGAGGTTTTCTAATACATGGAAAAAAAACAATTATCTTAATCTGGAAACAGGCACTTCATACAGCAATCACATCAGAGCAGTGACTCCTTTCTCTCTCTCCCAGTCTTTCCATACAGCTCAGAAGACAGGGTGATTCAATAAAATATTGCTGACACTTTTCTTGTGTTATGGCACCTTTAAAATTGCCTGATTCCAAATAATGAAAGTTATGCGTCAGTTTCGACAAGAGCTCTGACATGTGCCACAGATTCAGGTAGTTCTAATTTGTGTCTCTTTAAAAAATCTTCTCTATGGCAGCTACAAATTCAAAAAGAATTACCTCCAGTCTGCCGATTAGGAAACTGGCAGTAATTAGGACCAATTCTGATTTGGCGTACAGAAAGACACTAGAGCTCAGAGTGAGACATGTATGTGTTGTGAAGCTGTCATGATTGTAAATCACCCAGCTAGCAGCAGAATGGAGCTGGGGATGTGTTAATGGCTACTATGATGCTGTTGGCTGCATACCCAACAGTGTCTCAAAAACAATGATGCTGTTTAGCCGACAACATCATGCAACCAATGTTACTGCGTGGTTCACAAAACTCCGTTGCAGGTACAGACACAATTCTAAAGAGTGTCTAGTGTCTATGACACCAGGAAGAGTGAAATATGTATATTGCATAAATGATGTGTGTGTGTATATGTATGTATGTATGTGTATATATATCTATATATATAGATATATATATATGTATATATTGTGACAGGAAGTCAGGTAAATCTGTGGATGTTGTCACAGACAGGAGATACACTTCTGCTTGGTTTAGACAATTCACCAATTACTATAGGGTGTCGGCTGCAAAGGCAGCAGGAAGGTGTAAAGAAGTTGAAAGGCCTTCAGCTGTTCAGAATGAGGAAGTTAAGGCCTCTATAATTTGTCCAAAGGAAGTCTAAGGATTGCTGCCTCCTGACGCTGTGTGAGCTGGGGAGAGGAGGACAGTCAGATGTGTGCCTCCAGACGCTGTGTGAGCCTGGGAGAAGGCTTGCTGCCTCCTGACGCTGTGTGAGCTGGGGAGGGGAGGACAGTCAGATGTGTGCCTCCCGATGCTGTGTGGGCATGGGAGAAGGGATGCCCCCTGAAGCTGTGTGAGCATGGGGAAGACCTCCTGAAACGATGTGCGCTGAGGAGGGTAAAAAGTGTGAAGACTACTCAAGGTGAGGTCTTGGACTATTTCTATGTGGAAAGAAATAAATGCACTGTTTGCTATGTGAAGAGACAAGCAAAGGAATGGTTGCTATGTGAAGAGACAAACAAAGGAATGTGTTCTATGTGAAGAGAAAAGGGACATGTTCAATGGACATTTGTTGTGTGAAGAGAAAAAAACATGGACTATTGAGTGTCTGCTGTAGGATCAGCAAAGTCTGCCCAACAGTAGGTTGGAGACAGACTCCGTAGGTAGGTTCCTGTATGTGAGAAGGTAGCCGCCCACAGTGGCAAGGATTTATTTTGTGTTTTATTTTATTTTGGATGTTTTTGACGCTTGCACTTGTGTGAAGAAAATTGCATGAATAAACCAAACTGTTTGCAACCACTTCTCGGCTATCTCCCTGTGTAACAACCCCCCCCAAGGGGTCATCCATACCCGCCACCGAGCTAATCTCCCACATATGGTGGAGGATGCGGGCAGAAGCAGAGATCCCTGCAAAGAAGTGCATATGTTCTATGAACTTTGTCTGGTGCATGAGATTGCACAATCTGTGTGTGCAGGAGAGAAGATACTGAAAGAGAGAAAAACTACTTGTGTTAAGGAGACAGTGGTCTCAAAATTTTTGATGGACTTTGTTGTGTCTGGTGCATGAGACTGCACAAACTGTGTCTGCAGGAGAAGAGATCTTGCAAGAGAGAGAAAAGCTACTTGCTTTAAAGAGACAGTGGTCTCAAAATTTTTGCTGGACTGTGAAAAATGTATTGTGGAGTAATTGAAGATGGGGCGGTCAAAACGCCTGAAAGATGCAAAGATAGCTGAAATGAGAGACCGGATTCTATGGATGGAGGGGATGTTACCGCCTGAACGAGCCCCATCCATGCCTGAACAGAATCTGCTAAAGAGAAAGGTTGTTGTCCCTAGCAACACTGAGGCAAATGCAGCTCAACAGCAGGCAAATGCGGATTTTCAGCGGAGCTTTGCAGCTCAACAACAGGCTCACCAAGAGAGCATGGCAGGCTGGAAACAGAGACGCCAGTGTAAGATCCTTGGTATATTCAATGCCTTTTCTGCCTCTTTATGTCCGGGTTGCGTTCCACCACTCAGGTAGGTGGAACGCATACAGGTGTGGTAATGGTTCACAGCGCTGACGTCATCATCAGGCGCCGCATAGGGCGCCTATTTCAACTGACGGTCTGCACTCACACATCGTTCGTGCAACCGCTCCTGATAGATGCCTAACCTGACGCTGCCGAATCTTCCAGTGACACACCTCATTCCTGGATTGACCGGAGCCTCGCTACCTCGCTCTACTCCTAATTGCTTCCTGGCTATTGATAAGTACCCCACAGGGGACCCCTCCTTATCAACAACGCTTGCTAACTATTACCTACATTATTGAACTGATTGCTAGCTCTTTACATCTTGCTCTTAATATCTACTACCTGCATTGCTGAATTAGATTGCTAGCTCTCATACATCCTGCTTGCTAATACCTAAACCTGCATTACTGAACTAGCCTATCAACTCTTGTACATCTTGCCTACTGCTATTTACCACCTGTTGCATGTACTAGATTGCTAGCTCTTGAGATTACTATTCATCACCACTTGCTACCATTCCTCAGAACCTATACCATCAGTGTATTATATCACTGCTACTTGCATTTAGTACCTGTCACTCTCATAACATCACTTACTGAGTGTTTGTACATGTGCATACTGAACCAGGCTGAACCACTATGATGAGTCAAGAGAGTTGGATCAGGTGATTTAACATTTCTCTACAAGACTACTGAGTGGAACTCTGCAGCTGTAGATCCAGTCCATTGACATAAAAGTCAGAGCGTTACAGCCAGCAGCAAATGGAGGCCATCGGTTTGGAGGAAACCGAGTATGTGTGCAGGGCTGAGCTGGATGCCTTGCAACAGAAAATGGAAGAAAAGGAACGAGCCCTGGAGTTGCTTAGGATGGAGCATAGAAACTTGCAGGCTCAAGTGTTACAGTGGGAAGAATCCACTGCTCTTCTGGCCCCGGGAGCTGCGATGTGCGAAGAGGGAGTCTCTCTCTCTCCCTTGCTGTCCCCGCCCCTCCCCTCCCACGGGACGAGCGGGTCCACCTGCACATCGGCGTCATGCCGCACCTCCTAGCGCTGTACGTCAGTGTGTTCGCTGACGTCACCGCGCTGATCACGTGCTGTTACATCTGCGGGTTGGAGAGGTCCGCTCCCCAGCGTTCCTCTCCTCCACGAGATCACAGACGCCGCTGCGCTGATTGATCTCTCTATGCCCGCTGCATGACGCTAGGACCCCATCTGTGCTGTCGGCTTCGGATCTAATTGGTAGGTCAGTCACTGAGCTATCTCTTCATCATTTCCCTCTTACAGACCCCCCTTTTCTTCTTTCACCCCCTTCGGCTCAACTGCTTCACATCCCCACCTTATTCCTCTTCCACTTTACCCGGCTTGACACACTGTCATCACTTCTTCACTTCTTCCCTCTCACTCACGGCAATTTCTACTCTCCACCACATTTTCCACTGGGGATCTCCTTCTTCCTCCCACACTAACTCTTTTTATTTCATGCACACCATGTCTGATATTTTTAATTGGAAGCAATGGCTACCCCCTTACTACTACATATTTTTACATGACAGGTTGGAAGGTGCTTCTGTTTCCTTTTCTGTTTTTCCACACTCACCACTCACCTACCAAGGACCCGTATTTCTGGCTGCCATTTTGGGATCCTTCAGCTCCCGGGTCAGATACAACACGCCGCTGTCACACAGGAATCCCCATTATCCCATCTAAGTCTCATTGAGTTGTGAGTATCGCACACTCCATCTAGTTTCCATCTTCTGATGGAAATTTTTCAAAATCATAATAATATTGCATATCTTGACTACAATGTTCTTTTTTAGATACACATTGAATATACTGATCTCTGAAGAAGGGATATTGCTCCCGAAACGCGTCAGTTCACGATGTCATATTCAACTGTCATGTTATCTTATTATGTTATGTGTATCAATGAGTGGTTACACCAAGTTCTTTGCCAACATGTTATTTACAAATGCCTGTGTTGTTTATTTTCTACATATAGCCTTTTGAGCTACAGCATGCGCCATTGAGCACATGTTATCAATTGTTTTTTACAACCTGTGCATATCATGCAATAAAATCACAATATTGCTTTTATCGACTGTGTAATTCAATTCTTTCCAGCCACCAACACGTACCTCACACAAAGTCCCGTGGGCCAATCTCTCTTGTTTGTGTATATATTTTGGGATGGAGGAGTGTTTTGGTGGGAATCGGACCATTGCCCCTTTTTAAGCTGTCAGAGAAGGCAAACCGACTGCAGGTTGAGTTGGACAATGTCACAAATCAACTTTCTGAAGCAGACAGCAAATCTACAGAAATTACCAAAGATTTCTCTATCTTGGAATCGCAGCTGCAAGACACTCAGGAACTCTTACAGGAAGAGAGGTGTCAAAGGCTGAGTTTTAGCACAAAGCTCAAACAAATGGAAGATGAGAAAAATGGTGTCCTGGAACAATTAAAAGAGGAGGAGGAAGCAAAGAAAAACCTATCAGAGCAAGTCACAACACTGCAAGCTCAGATAGCGGATATGAAAAAAACGCATGGAAGAAAGCGTTGGTTCATTAGAAAATGTTGAAAATGTGAAAAAGAAGTTTGATCAGATGCTTGGTGAGGAGAAGACTGTGTCTGCAAAATATGCAGAAGAACGTGACCGTGCAGAAGCGGAGGCACGTGATAAAGAGAGCAAAGCCCTGTTCTTGGCTCGCTCCTTGGAGGAAGCTCTAGAGTGTAAGGTTGAACTAGAAAGAGTTAACAAACAGCTGTGTACAGAAATGGAAGATTTGGTCAGCTCCAAGGATGATGTTGGGAAAAGCGTTCAGGAGCTAGAAAAGTCTAAGCGAGCCTTAGAACAGCAAGTAGAAGAAATGAAGATTCAGTTGGAAGAACTTGAAGAGTATCTGTCCCAAAGAGGGGAAAGTGTGCCTGATGCAGTTTTTAAAAGGATCAGTGTTTTGGGGTCTGTCCTGAGTGAGCATCAGAAATATGATGACATGTTGCTTGAATCACCCCTTTGGAATAAACAGTTCCTTCAAAAACTTCAAGCATTGGAAAATGTATCATTAGAGCTTCAGCAAACAAAGGAGCTGTGTAAGAAATGTGATGATTTCTACGTTCAGGCTGAAAACCTAGTGGAGAAAACTAAGGCAAGTGATATAAATCTTGGAGAAAAAAGCAAACACCACCTAGTGGAGAAAACTAAGGCTGTTGGTGAAAACGTGAAGCAAATGAATAAGTGCCTTTCATGGAATATTTCCAAAATGGAACTGGTGAAAGACAGGTGGCAGAAGTTTGATCGTGATCTTGAGATACATTCCATGTGGAGTTCAGATAAAGAAAAGGAGCTACAAGGGAAAAGTAATGCAATAGCAGAAAGTGCATTAAAGAAACCTGTAATAGACTGTGTTGCAGTTCCATGCTTCTTCACTGATGCAGAGAGAAGGTCTGTAATGGATACCACCCAGATCGCTGGGTTCAACTGTCTACGGCTAATTAATGAAGCTACTGCCTTTGACCCATATGATGGTGGAAGGAAAGTTGATAAAGTACAGACATTTCTTAGAACAAAGCCAAGTGAAGCAGAGGTTCTCAAAGTTTTGTGGAAATCATTTATTGATTGCAGAGAGAGGCGGCTCAAGAATGTTGAAGACATTAAGACTAGCAAAATTGAGTTGCCTATGGATCACGGTCCTCCATGGTGGATAGGACAGACGGTTATGCAGGACAAACTTGAGAAGGAGCGAAATGGCAAAAATGCAGTTGAAGAAGATGTATATGAGATAAGAGACAAACTGTGTGACATTTATGAGAAATCTGTCAATGAAGATGACAGAAACAGTTTCATCCTGAAGCTTGAAGATACAGAGAATTGGCTATATGAAGATGGAGAGCATCAGCCAAAACAAGTGTGTATAGACAAGCTAACGGACTTAAAGAAAGAGCCACCCCTACAAGCATTTCAACAAAGGTTAGCAGTTGTTAATGAACTGGGGAGGGAAGATACAAGGAGGCTTATCAGTGAGAGTCAAGAGCAGTGCCTGACACATGCGTGCCTGGAAATCTGTGTCCCAACCCTAGGGTTGAAACAAGAGGGGGGGGAGTATGTGACAGGAAGTCAGGTAAATCTGTGGATGTTGTCACAGACAGGAGATACAATTCTGCTTGGTTTAGACAATTCACCAATAGGGTTGAGCGGACACCTAGATGTCCGTGTTCGACGGGTTCGGCCGAACTTTAAAAAAAAGTCCGGGTCCGTGTCCCGGACTTTTACCGAACTTTTCCCGGACACCGAACCCCATTGAAGTCAATGGGGACCCGAACTTTAAGGCACTAAAATGGCTCTAAAACACCAAAGGAAAGGGCTAGAGTGCTGCAAATGGCAGCAAAACGTAATTAAGAGCATGGCAAGTGCTCTGCAAACAAATGTGGATAGGGAAATAACTTAAAACAACAAAAAAAAACAGAAAAATAAAACAATGTTCTTCTTCATCTCTGAAGGACGAGGCCCATATGGAGTAGGAGGGAGGTTGAGGTGGTGGTGGATGTGGCGGTGACATAGGCGTGCGCACAGGGTGTGCTGGGTGTGCCTGGGCACACCCTAATCACCTAGGGCACATAGCATTGCCAGTGAGGAGATGGGAAAGATCTCCCTGGGACCTGCTCTGCTCTATTTCTCCTTGCCTACAGGTACATGGCCCCGATACATTACTCTCCCTGCTGGCAAACACATGCATGTGTATTTCAACTTTGGGGTGCACACCTTAATGCAATAGGCTGCGCACACCTATGGGCGGTGTAGGTGGAAGCGGCGGTGGAGGAGGACCAGGGCCGGATTAACAGCATCATGGGCTTGGTGCTGAGGATTTTGAAGGGCCTTAGGGCCGTGCCTTGCCATGCACCCAGAGGAGGAAGGGTGCAGCCATGCATGCCTAATTCAACATGGGATGCTGTCTCTGAAGCCCATAAACACATCCATGCATCGCCAACTGTCCCTCCTTGTCCGGCCTTCACGCTGTGTGGGGAGGTTCTGAGGGTGCTGCCTGGGGAAGCGAGCATAGAAGCCAGACTTCTGTGTTTACAAGTGACAGAAGAGCGGTAACAGTGAATATGGCCAACCCGGGGCCTATATAAAAGGTAGGGGCCTGGAGCTGCAGCTCCAATAGACCCTACATTAATCTGGCCCTGAGGAGGAGGACGAGGTAGCCAACACTGCTTCTTTTCACAAATTTTAAATGAGGGTACACCCCAAAAGAGTGAGAAAGAGCAAAAATGGAACAATGGGTGGGTAAGGTCGGTATCCATTGCTATTCTGCATAAGGTACGGAAAAGTCCCGTGGGATCCATGCCTGGTTCATTTTAATGAACGTGAGCTTGTCCACATTGTCTCTGGACAGGCGGCTGCGCTTGTCTGTTATAACGCCCCCAGCCGTGCTAAATACCCGTTCAGATAATACACTGGCTGCAGGGCACGCCAGCACCTCCAAGGCGTAAAGGGCAAGCTCAGGCCATGTGCCCAATTTGGAGACCCAGAAGTTGAAGGGGGCAGACCCGTCATTCACTACATGTAGGCGTGTGCACACATACTGCTCCACCATGTTGGTAAAATGCTGCCTCCTGCTAAGACGTTCCATCTGAGCTGCTGGTGCTGCTGTTTGTTGTGGCGTGCTGACAAAGCTTTTCCACATTTCGGCCATGCTAACCCTGCCTTCTGAGGTGCTGGCGGTGCCCTGGTTGCGTTGGCGACCTCCTCCTCCTCCTCCTCTGCCTTGTGCTTCCACTGTGGCCCCCCTGTCAGATGGGAATGCCAGCAGCATGGCGTCTACCAGCGTGCGCTTGTACTCGCGCATCTTGCGATCGCGCTCCAGTGAGTGAATTAAGGACGGTACGTTGTCCTTGTAACGGGGATCCAGCAGCGTGGCCACCCAGTAATCAGCACAAGTTAGAATGTGGGCAACTCGGCGGTCGTTGTGGAGACACTGCAGCATGTAATCGCTCATGTGTGCCAGGCTGCCCAGAGGCGACGAAAGGCTGTCCTCTGTGGGAGGTGTATGGTCCGTGTCCTCTGTATCCCCCCAGCCACGCACCAGTGATGGCCATGAGCTGGCCTGGGTGCCACCCTGCTGTGAACATGGTTCCATCTCCTCCTCCAGCTCCTCCTCCTCCTCATCCTCCTCATCCTCCAGAACTGTGCCCCTGCTGGACAATTGCGTCCCTGGCGTTTGCGTGTGCAGGAACCCACCCTCGGAGCCCCTTGCGAATGACTGCCCTGAAAGCCTTGGAAATGTTACCTCTTCATCCTCCTCCTCCTCCTCATCCTGTGCCACATCCTCTTCCATCATCGCCCGAATTGTTTTTTCAAGGAGGCATAGAAGTGGGATAGTTAAGCTGAGAACGGCGTCATTGCCACTGGCCATGTTGGTGGAGTACTCAAAACAGCGCAACAAGGCACACAGGTCTCGCATGGAGGCCCAGTTATTGGTGGTGAAGTGGTGCTGTTCCGCAGAGCGACTCACGCGTGCGTGCTGCAGCTGAAACTCCACTATGGCCTGCTGCTGCTCGCACAGTCTTTCCAGCATGTGCAAGGTGGAGTTCCACCTTGTGGGCACGTCACATATGAGGCGGTGAGCGGGAAGGCCGAAGTTACGCTGCAGCGCTGCCAGGCGAGCAGCAGCAGGGTGAGAACGCCGAAAGTGCGCACAAACGGCCCGCACTTTCTGCAGCAGCTCTGACATATCGGGGTAGTTTTTAAGGAACCTCTGCACCACCAAATTCAGCACATGCGCCAGGCAAGGGATGTGCGTCAAACCGGCTAGGCCCAGAGCTGCTATGAGATTTCGCCCGTTATCGCACACCACCAGGCCGGGCTTGAGGCTCGCTGGCAGCAACCACTCATTTGTCTGCTGTTCCATGCTCCTCCACAACTCCTGCGCGGTGTGTGGTTTGTCCCCCAAACAGGCAAGTTGTAAAACTGCCTGCTGTCGTTTACCCCTGGCCGTGCTGAAGTTGGTGGTGAAGGTGTTACGCTGTCCGGATGAGGAGGCGGTAGAGGATGAGGAAGCGGAGTAGGAGGAGTTAGGAACAGGAGGCAAACTGAAGCGCCCTGCAATCCTCGGTGGTGGAAGGACATGCGCCAAATTGCTATCCGCCTCAGGCCCATCCGCCACTGCATTTACCCAGTGTGCCGTTAGGGAGATATAACGCCCCTGACCGTGCTTACTGGTCCACGTATCCGTAGTTAGGTGGACCTTGGCACAGATGGCGTTGCGCAGTGCACACCTGATTTTTTCCCCCACTTGGTTGTGCAGGGAAGGGATGGCTTGCCTGGAAAAGTAGTGGCGGCTGGGCACGACGTACTGTGGGACAGCCACCGACATAAGGTTTTTAAAACTGTGCGTCTCCACCAGACGGAATGACAGCATTTCAAAGGCCAATAATTTTGAAATGCTGGCATTCAGGGCCAGGGATCGCGGGTGGGTAGGGGGGTACTTCCTCTTCCTCTCAAGTGTTTGGGAGATGGAAAGCTGAACGCTTCCACGGGACATTGTGGAGATGGTTGTTGGTGACCCAGGTGGTGGTGTTGCTGACAGATCGTCTGTTTGCGGGGTGGCAGGTGCCGGTATCACTACAGATGTGGCTGGAGCGGCCGAGACTGCAGCAGAAGAGGAAGCAGGATGAGCCAGAGACGTTTCTTGGTTTTGAAGGTGTGTACTCCACTGCAGCTCGTGCTTTGCACTTAGATGCCTGATCATGCAGGTTGTGCTCAGGTTGAGAAGGTTCATGCCTCGCTTCAAGCTCTGATTGCACAGGGTGCAAACCACTCGTGTCCTGTCATCAGCACATTTTCTAAAGAACTTCCACGCTAGAGAACTCCTTTGAGCTGACTTTGGTGCGCTCGTTCCCTTGCTGCGTTGGGCAGTAGCGGGCGTAGTGTCTAGGGCACGGCCGCTCCGCTTCTGCACCCTGCTCCCTCTTCTGCTGTGCTGGTGGCTCTGTGCGACCACCGCCTCTTCCTCCAAACTACTCAGTTCACCTGCATGACGTTCATTCCATGTGGGGTCGAGGACCTCATCGTCCTCCACATCATCTTCCACCCAGTCTTCACCCCTGCCCTCCTTGTCGGTCTCCACAATGCTGAACGCCGCAGCAGTTGGCACCTGCGTTTCGTCATCATCGGAGACGTGCTGCGATGATCCTTGCATGTACTCATCTTGAGGAATAAGTGGTTGGGCATCGCTGCACTCAATCTCTTCCACTTCTGGGGCAGGGCTAGGTGGATGGCCCTGGGAAACCCTGCTGACAGAGTCCTCAAAAAGAATAAGAGACTGCTGTATGGCTTGGGGCTCAGACTGCTGGCCTGATTTGCAAGGGGGTGAGGTGAAAGACGGTTGGACATTGGCTGCAGGTGCCAACTCTGACCTTTCTGCAGTAGACTGGGTGGGAGACAATGTGAAGGAACTGGAGGCACTGTCAGCAGCAAACCAATCTACTATCGCCTCAACTTGTTCTGGCCTCATCACTTCTAGGGGCGTTTGATGCCCTACCAAATACTGATGCAGGTTCTGTCGCCTACTCACACTTGAGGAAGGTGTTTCACTTGTGCGTGTAGCTGGCACAGATCGACCATGTCCTCTCCTTGCAACAGGAGCTCTACCAGCAGCACCACGACCCAGGCCACGGCCCTTATTTGACGGTCTCCTCATATTTCTGTAATTTAAGATCTTGCCCTAGAAAGGTTTTTATTGAATAGCGGAATAGAAAATATGATCCAAAAAAAGTGTATGTATA
Organism: Pelophylax lessonae; assembly: GCF_965119305.1. NCBI lineage: Eukaryota > Metazoa > Chordata > Amphibia > Anura > Ranidae > Pelophylax > Pelophylax lessonae. Next base: position 531,853,232 of record NC_138771.1, read on the forward strand.
TCACACGTACACAACCACACTAGGCCCCAATTACTATTGTTTGTACCCCTAAAAGGCTAGATGAGGAGTAGGGGGAGTATGGAACAGGCAGCACCCTCAAACCTTCAGAAGTATGAGATGAACCCCAACAACTTGGAAAGGTGGATCTCTCTCACACGTACCGACACAGACTATCCCGCAATTCAATTGATCCTCAAAGGTTTTTATTGAATAGCGGAATAGGAAATATGATCAAAAAAAGTGTATGTATCTCGCACGTACACAACCACACTAGGCCCCAATTACTATTGTTTGTACCCCTAAAAGGCTAGATGAGGAGTAGGGGGGGTATGGAACAGGCAGCACCCTCAAACCTTCAGAAGTATGAGATGAACCCCAACAACTTGGAAAGGTGGATCTCTCTCACACGTACCGACACAGACTATCCCGCAATTCAATTGATCCCCAAAGGTTTTTATTGAATAGCGGAATAGGAAATATGATCAAAAAAAGTGTATGTATCTCACACGTACAGAAACACACTAGGCCCCAATTACTATTGTTTGTACACCTAAAAGGATGGATGAGGAGGAGGAGGAGTATGGAACAGGCAGCACCCTCAAAGCTTCAGAAGTATGAGATGAACCCCAAAAACTTGGAAAGGTGGATCTCACACGTACCGACACAGACTATTCCGCAATTTAATTGATCCCCAAAGGTTTTTATTGAATAGCGGAATAGGAAATATGATCAAAAAATGTGTATGTATCTCACACGTACAGAAGCACACTAGGCCCCAATTACTATTGTTTGTACACCTAAAAGGATGGATGAGGAGGAGGAGGAGTATGGAACAGGCAGCACCCTCAAAGCTTCAGAAGTATGAGATGAACCCCAAAAACTTGGAAAGGTGGATCTCACACGTACCGACACAGACTATCCCGCAATTTAATTGATCCCCAAAGGTTTTTATTGAATAGCGGAATAGGAAATATGATCAAAAAATGTGTATGTATCTCACACGTACAGAAGCACACTAGGCCCCAATTACTATTGTTTGTACACCTAAAAGGATGGATGAGGAGGAGGAGGAGTATGGAACAGGCAGCACCCTCAAAGCTTCAGAAGTATGAGATGAACCCCAAAAACTTGGAAAGGTGGATCTCACACGTACCGACACAGACTATCCCGCAATTTAATTGATCCCCAAAGGTTTTTATTGAATAGCGGAATAGGAAATATGATCAAAAAATGTGTATGTATCTCACACGTACAGAAGCACACTAGGCCCCAATTACTATTGTTTGTACACCTAAAAGGATGGATGAGGAGGAGGAGGAGTATGGAACAGGCAGCACCCTCAAAGCTTCAGAAGTATGAGATGAACCCCAAAAACTTGGAAAGGTGGATCTCACACGTACCGACACAGACTATCCCGCAATTTAATTGATCCCCAAAGGTTTTTATTGAATAGCGGAATAGGAAATATGATCAAAAAAAGTGTATGTATCTCGCACGTACAGAAACACACTAGGCCCCAATTACTATTGTTTGTACACCTAAAAGGATGGATGAGGAGGAGGAGGAGTATGGAACAGGCAGCACCCTCAAAGCTTCAGAAGTATGAGATGAACCCCAAAAACTTGGAAAGGTGGATCTCACACGTACCGACACAGACTATTCCGCAATTTAATTGATCCCCAAAGGTTTTTATTGAATAGCGGAATAGGAAATATGATCAAAAAATGTGTATGTATCTCACACGTACAGAAGCACACTAGGCCCCAATTACTATTGTTTGTACACCTAAAAGGATGGATGAGGAGGAGGAGGAGTATGGAACAGGCAGCACCCTCAAAGCTTCAGAAGTATGAGATGAACCCCAAAAACTTGGAAAGGTGGATCTCACACGTACCGACACAGACTATCCCGCAATTTAATTGATCCCCAAAGGTTTTTATTGAATAGCGGAATAGGAAATATGATCAAAAAAAGTGTATGTATCTCGCACGTACACAACCACACTAGGCCCCAATTACTATTGTTTGTACCCCTAAAAGGCTAGATGAGGAGTAGGGGGGGTATGGAACAGGCAGCACCCTCAAACCTTCAGAAGTATGAGATGAACCCCAACAACTTGGAAAGGTGGATCTCTCTCACACGTACCGACACAGACTATCCCGCAATTCAATTGATCCTCAAAGGTTTTTATTGAATAGCGGAATAGGAAATATGATCAAAAAAAGTGTATGTATCTCGCACGTACACAACCACACTAGGCCCCAATTACTATTGTTTGTACCCCTAAAAGGCTAGATGAGGAGTAGGGGGGGTATGGAACAGGCAGCACCCTCAAACCTTCAGAAGTATGAGATGAACCCCAACAACTTGGAAAGGTGGATCTCTCTCACACGTACCAACACAGACTATCCCCCAATTTAACTGATCCCCAGAGGTTTTTGATTAAATAGCGGAATAGAAAATATGATCCCAAAAAAGTGTATGTATATCACACGTACACAACCACACTAGGCCCCAATTACTATTGTTTGTACCCCTAAAAGGCTAGGAGTAGGGGGAGTATGGAACAGGCAGCACCCTCAAACCTTCAGAAGTATGAGATGAACCCCAACAACTTGGAAAGGTGGATCTCTCTCACACGTACCAACACAGACTATCCCCCAATTTAACTGATCCCCAAAGGTTTTTGATTAAATAGCGGAATAGAAAATATGATCCCAAAAAAGTGTATGTATATCACACGTACACAACCACACTAGGCCCCAATTACTATTGTTTGTACCCCTAAAAGGCTAGGAGTAGGGGGAGTATGGAACAGGCAGCACCCTCAAACCTTCAGAAGTATGAGATGAACCCCAACAACTTGGAAAGGTGGATCTCTCTCACACGTACCAACACAGACTATCCCCCAATTTAACTGATCCCCAGAGGTTTTTGATTAAATAGCGGAATAGAAAATATGATCCCAAAAAAGTGTATGTATATCACACGTACACAACCACACTAGGCCCCAATTACTATTGTTTGTACCCCTAAAAGGCTAGGAGTAGGGGGAGTATGGAACAGGCAGCACCCTCAAACCTTCAGAAGTATGAGATGAACCCCAACAACTTGGAAAGGTGGATCTCTCTCACACGTACCAACACAGACTATCCCCCAATTTAACTGATCCCCAGAGGTTTTTGATTAAATAGCGGAATAGAAAATATGATCCCAAAAAAGTGTATGTATATCACACGTACACAACCACACTAGGCCCCAATTACTATTGTTTGTACCCCTAAAAGGCTAGGAGTAGGGGGAGTATGGAACAGGCAGCACCCTCAAACCTTCAGAAGTATGAGATGAACCCCAACAACTTGGAAAGGTGGATCTCTCTCACACGTACCAACACAGACTATCCCCCAATTTAACTGATCCCCAGAGGTTTTTGATTAAATAGCGGAATAGAAAATATGATCCCAAAAAAGTGTATGTATATCACACGTACACAACCACACTAGGCCCCAATTACTATTGTTTGTACCCCTAAAAGGCTAGGAGTAGGGGGGAGTATGGAACAGGCAGCACCCTCAAACCTTCAGAAGTATGAGATGAACCCCAACAACTTGGAAAGGTGGATCTCTCTCACACGTACCAACACAGACTATCCCCCAATTTAACTGATCCCCAGAGGTTTTTGATTAAATAGCGGAATAGAAAATATGATCCCAAAAAAGTGTATGTATATCACACGTACACAACCACACTAGGCCCCAATTACTATTGTTTGTACCCCTAAAAGGCTAGGAGTAGGGGGGAGTATGGAACAGGCAGCACCCTCAAACCTTCAGAAGTATGAGATGAACCCCAACAACTTGGAAAGGTGGATCTCTCTCACACGTACCAACACAGACTATCCCCCAATTTAACTGATCCCCAGAGGTTTTTGATTAAATAGCGGAATAGAAAATATGATCCCAAAAAAGTGTATGTATATCACACGTACACAACCACACTAGGCCCCAATTACTATTGTTTGTACCCCTAAAAGGCTAGGAGTAGGGGGAGTATGGAACAGGCAGCACCCTCAAACCTTCAGAAGTATGAGATGAACCCCAACAACTTGGAAAGGTGGATCTCTCTCACACGTACCAACACAGACTATCCCCCAATTTAACTGATCCCCAAAGGTTTTTGATTAAATAGCGGAATAGAAAATATGATCCAAAAAAAGTGTATGTATATCACACGTACACAACCACACTGGGCCCCAATTACTATTGTTTGTACCCCTAAAAGGCTAGATGAGGAGTAGGGGGAGTATGGAACAGGCAGCACCCTCAAACCTTCAGAAGTATGAGATGAACCCCAACAACTTGGAAAGGTGGATCTCTCTCACACGTACCAACACAGACTATCCCCCAATTTAACTGATCCCCAGAGGTTTTTGATTAAATAGCGGAATAGAAAATATGATCCCAAAAAAGTGTATGTATATCACACGTACACAACCACACTAGGCCCCAATTACTATTGTTTGTACCCCTAAAAGGCTAGGAGTAGGGGGGAGTATGGAACAGGCAGCACCCTCAAACCTTCAGAAGTATGAGATGAACCCCAACAACTTGGAAAGGTGGATCTCTCTCACACGTACCAACACAGACTATCCCCCAATTTAACTGATCCCCAAAGGTTTTTGATTAAATAGCGGAATAGAAAATATGATCCCAAAAAAGTGTATGTATATCACACGTACACAACCACACTAGGCCCCAATTACTATTGTTTGTACCCCTAAAAGGCTAGATGAGGAGTAGGGGGAGTATGGAACAGGCAGCACCCTCAAACCTTCAGTATGAGATTGTGTTCACTGTACCCCACAAAGATTGAGTTCACTGCACCCCACAATGATTGTGTTCACTGCACCCCACAAAGATTGTGTTCACTGCACCTCACAAAGATTGTGTTCACTGTACCCCCCAAAGATTGTGTTCACTGCACCCCACAAAGATTCTGTTCACTGTACCCCACAAAGATTGTGTTCACTGCACCCCAAAAAGATTGTGTTCACTGCACCCCAAAAAGGATGTTGTTCACTGCACCCCAAAAAGGATTTTGTTCACTGCACCCCAAAAAGGATGTTGTTCACTCCACCCCAAAAAGATTGTGTTCACTGCACCCCACAAAGATTGTGTTCACTGCACCCCAAAAAGATTGTGTTCACTGCACCCCAAAAATGATTTTGTTCACTGCACCCCAAAAAGGATTTTGTTCACTGCACCCCAAAAAGGATGTTGTTCACTCCACCCCAAAAAGATTGTGTTCACTGCACCCCAAAAAGATTGTGTTCACTGCACCCCACAAAGGATTTTGTTCACTGCACCCCAAAAAGATTGTGTTCACTGCACCCCAAAAAGGATGTTGTTCACTGCACCCCAAAAAGGATTTTGTTCACTGCACCCCAAAAAGATTGTGTTCACTGCACCCCACAAAGGATTTTGTTCACTGCACCCCACAAAGATTGTGTTCACTGCACACCAAAAAGGATTGTGTTCACTGCACCCCAAAAAGATTTTGTTCACTGCACCCCAAAAAGATTGTGTTCACTGCAGCCCAAAAAGATTGTGTTCACTGCAGCCCAAAAAGATTGTGTTCACTGCAGCCCAAAAAGATTGTGTTCACTGCAGCCCAAAAAGATTGTGTTCACTGCAGCCCAAAAAGATTGTGTTCACTGCAGCTCACACACAGAAAAATGGATGTGGATCACTGACACCTGCCTATCTCCAATCCCACACCACACAGCAATATCGATTGTAGTTTGTAGAACACAGTTTCCCTAAAATTCAGCAGACTCTGTCCCTAACAGGATTGAGAAGAGATCGTAGATCAGGATTGAGTGCAGATTCACCCCACCCCCCACACAGCAATATCGATTGTAGTTTGTAGAACACAGTTTCCCTAAAATTCAGCAGACTCTGTCCCTAACAGGATTGAGAAGAGATCGTAGATCAGGATTGAGTGCAGATTCACCCCACCCCCCACACAGCAATATCGATTGTAGTTTGTAGAACACAGTTTCCCTAAAATTCAGCAGACTCTGTCCCTAACAGGATTGAGAAGAGATCGTAGATCAGGATTGAGTGCAGATTCACCCCACCCCCCACACAGCAATATCGATTGTAGTTTGTAGAAGACACTGACCCTATATAATTCAGCAGACTCTATCCCTAAAATGCCTACAACTCGCCCTGCCTAAACACTCCGACCTGTCCCTCAATTCTATCCGGACACAAATGGTTTTTTCCTGCCTATCTTTCCCTAATCAGCAGCCAGCACGTTGATGTGTGCTCTGTCCCTGAATCTAAGCAGCATAATGACGCCGCTGCGGCTGCCTCGAACTTATAAAGACTTGGTCACATGCTTCAGACGGCCAATCACAGCTACTGAGACATTTGCAGGCATGGCTGGGATGGCTTAAGGCACACCAGTTAAACGATTGTTGATTGGCTGTTGAAAGCCCGCCATGAAAAGAGCGCCAAAGCATGCAAAACCCGGAAATAAAACGACCGAACACGGATTTTTACCCGAACATACAGTAAAGTGTCCGTGTCCGTGTTCGGGTACAAAAAATCCAATTATTCGGTACGAACACGAATAATACAGTCCGTGTTCGCTCAACACTATTCACCAATTACTACAGGGTGTCGGCTGCAAAGGCAGCAGGAAGGTGTAAAGAAGTTGAAAGGCCTTCAGCTGTTCAGAATGAGGAAGTTAAGGCCTCTATAATTTGTCCAAAGGAAGTCTAAGGATTGCTGCCTCCTGACGCTGTGTGAGCTGGGGAGAGGAGGACAGTCAGATGTGTGCCTCCCGGCGCTGTGTGAGCCTGGGAGAAGGATTGCTGCCTCCTGACGCTGTGTGAGCTGGGGAGAGGAGGACAGTCAGATGTGTGCCTCCCGATGCTGTGTGGGCATGGGAGAAGGGATGCCCCCTGAAGCTGTGTGAGCATGGGGAAGACCTCCTGAAGCGATGTGCGCTGAGGAGGGTAAAAAGTGTGAAGACTACTCAAGGTGAGGTCTTGGACTATTTCTATGTGGAAAGAAATAAATGCACTGTTTGCTATGTGAAGAGACAAGCAAAGGAATGGTTGCTATGTGAAGAGACAAACAAAGGAATGTGTTCTATGTGAAGAGAAAAGGGACATGTTCAATGGACATTTGTTGTGTGAAGAGAAAAAACATGGACTATTGAATGTCTGCTGTAGGATCAGCAAAGTCTGCCCAACAGTAGGTTGGAGACAGACTCCGTAGGTAGGTTCCTGTATGTGAGAAGGTAGCCGCCCACAGTGGCAAGGATTTATTTTGTGTTTTATTTTATTTTGGATGTTTTTGACGCTTGCACTTGTGTGAAGAAAATTGCATGAATAAACCAAACTGTTTGCAACCACTTCTCGGCTATCTCCCTGTGTAACAAACCCCCCCAAGGGGTCATCCATACCCGCCACCGAGCTAATCTCCCACAATATATAGTGTATGTTGTGTATGTATATATACTGAGTTTCCTCCAAAATAGGACCAGGTATTATATTAATTTTGGCAACAAAAGACACAGTAGGGCTTATTTTTGGGGTAGGTCTTATCATGTAATGTGTTTTTGCCAGTTCCTATGCCCTCTGTACTCTCTCCTTTCCCTCCCTGCAAAATACCTTTGTTACAGCAACTCTGTAAGCTTACGTGACCTGCTGGAGCTTTCTTCTCCCACTCTGAGCACTGCAGAGGGAGGGGCAGAGATCCGCCGCTGACAGCTGGGAGGAAAGCAGAGGAAGGTCAGGTGAGCACCGAGTGGTGCTGTAACAAAGGAATTTGGCACAATATACTACAGAAACAGGGGTTATTTTTGGGGTTAGGGCTTATATTGCAGCTCTCCCCGATAATCACGGTAGGTCTTATTTTCAGGGAAACATGGTATATTGTGTATATATATATATATATATATATATATATATATATATATACACACACACACACACACACACACACACATATAAACAGTACTGTGCAAACGTTTTAGGCAGGTTTTTATTTTTATCAATCAACATATCTATCAACAAAATGGAAAGTCAATAAACAGATGAGAAATCTAAATCAAATAATTTTTTTGGTGTGACTACTCTTTGCCTTCAAAACAACATTGTCTCTTTCAGGACTCCTTGTTCTTCTTTACGCTGAAGATAGTTCTATGACACCAAGAAAAGTGTATAAATAACAAACTCTGCTGTGCTTTCTTTTAGGAAATCCCAGATTGTTCTACTATTTGTTACAGGGGAAATGTGTATATATAAACTGTATATGTGTATTGCATATGTAGGTATGCGTATAATTGTGTGTAATATATATACTTATCCACCATGCCTTACCATCAGGGAGGCGTGTGATTGGCACCAAATTTATTTTACAAAAAAATAGAAAAACACTGCACTTAAGTTATAACAGTAATCATTCATTGAAATATCCATACAAAGTTAAATAGAATGAATAAATGTCCATAGAAGAAAGGGGTGGAATGAATCCAAATTCCGTGTAGTAATAGGTAAAGAGAAAGTCATTTGAAGAGGAAAAGTCCAACTCCCCACTCCACAGTGTTTGTTACAAACTGCTTACCGGATTTAATTGACCACTGAGTTATAGGTGGTCAAGTTGGGCGTGAGGAAAGTAAGGTCTCGCTCAAACCATATATACGATCTCTCCACTCCTACTCCTCCAACGAAGTACATATATGAAAATAAAGGAACTCTTCCATAGTGCATTATGTATATACTTACAAATTTATTGGTAGTAAAAAAGGGGGTTGCGCTTACAAAACATCCAGATAAAAACAGCTTATAGAATCCCAAAGACCTCGGTCTATCCCCAGATGATGTTCTTTGTGATGAAATGCGTAGGATGGGGCCTACAATGGTGACGTTATCATGTGAACACTTCTCTGATTGGTCAGTTTACGAGAGAGACTGGAGGGTTGCCCCAACCATCACTTAAATTTGGAATTCTATACCCTGTTTTTATCTGGATGTTTTGTAAGTGCAACCCCCTTTTTTACTACTAACAAATTAGTGCATTACTGCATTAGGGAATGCAGGTAAAATAAAGCAGTTTTTTTAAGCAAACAACAATAAACGCACAGCAAGAGTGAGTAAGTGAGATCAGGAACAAGCCGGGGGCAAGTCCAGAAGCGGGTAGTCATCCAAGCTAGGGTTGAATCCAGAAGCGGGTAGTCTGCTGATTCCGGGTCGTCTGCCAATGCAGGGTCATCTGCCAATGCAGGGTTGAGAGCTCATAGGGATGGAGATACCGGTCGGATCGGACTAGATGTCTCATTCAAAGTCCCAACTCCCTCCCTCTTCATAACATATGTACAGGGATGAAGGCATGGGACTGCACCTGATGCATCTAGTGATACCGGTGGACAGACCCAGTCTCACTGATGTCACTAATGAAGCAGACCACTTCATGTTGGTCTGCAATTACAATATTATACTATGGATAGGACAATGTTATTTTCATCCCACATTGCTCTTTATATGTTCATCTACATTCCCCTATGGGCCATTTTTATGGGGCTGTTCAGTGCTCCCTGTACCCGGGAGCTGCGATGCGCTCCGGGGGCCTCCCCCTCCTCCCGCATATGGGGGGCGGAGTATATCCTCCCACTGCGCATCGGCGCCATGACCTGTGCCATGTGCCTGATGTCATCACTGACGTTTCAGCGCTGGCCATGATGCAATCAACATCAGCGTCTCAGAGGTGCTAGATCTGATGTTGTCAATTGGTCAGCATATATGCTCTCCATGCGGATGCCTTCATCACGCACCTTGTCAGCGTGACGCTGGGAGCACCCGGTGGGCATATCGGGCACCCATTCAACACTCTGGGGTCATCCAACCTACTACATCTTCTCCTAAAGGGACGTGGATGTTTATTTTTGTAGCTCCATCATTCTTTAAGGACCCGTTGGGTAACTATCTATTGTTGGCTTTGGCACTCACTTTTTCTCCATACTTTCACTTTCTCCCCTGTGTTTCCGTGCTAGATTTATGCTCTTATCCAATTATTTATTTCAGTTCTTTTTTACTTATTGCACTCAATTGTTCTTTGGATTTTTTTGTTTCTTATTATCTTCACCAATTCTCATTACTCTTTGCACTACTATGTATTCCCTACTCTCTTACTCAGCCATCACTTTTATCACCGATTCATGGCCTGTACCCTGGGCACTTCTGTTTTACCATTCATACGAATTTCCTTTTGGCTTAGTCCAGTGTTGACACTTCTGGGCATTCCCTACTTTCTTTTTCACTTTTCCTTAATTTTTCACTTTTTCACCCCTTTTCTTGGGTTGTCCACTTCTTGTCCCTATTTTTACTTCACTACTTGTCCAATGGTTGGATTAGGTCTTCTAACTCTTTTTTCATATATTTACATCCAAAAAAAGCAGCATTATTTTTATCTTGACATATATTTTTCATTATTCTGTTCACAGATATACTCCTTCTTTGCTGCTGTTTGTGTATATGTATACATATACAGTATATACATTTCTTATTCTTTGTGTTGAAGACCACTTACCCCTGGAGTGGGCTTTGGCAGTGCTGTGATTTGCCGCTGGTTATGCTTCCTCAGCTCCTGGGCCAGACACTACATTGCTCAGCCATTTACCATCTTGTATATACTCCAATTCTAAGTCCATCTGTAAGTCACCATGTATACATATTTTTTCCTGTTTTTCTCCATGTCTTGGGATAAGCCCCATGGATATATACATATAAACTTTTTTGCAGACCCATGTCCTGCATCCACTCCTGAGGAAATGCAACTAACGCATGAAATGCATCAAGTGACTTTTTTAAGTAGTCCCACTACCAACAATTGATGTATTTTGTTTTCCATGAATGTTATGATGTCATTTGGGAATTATGCAATGTACTTGTTGTTTATGCAATTTTTTACATACTGGCTTTTTTATATATTGGCTTATCTTTTCAACATGCGATTGTTTTTTTGCATATGCCATGGTGTTCCTGTCCTTTTATTAGATGATTCAATAAACCTGACTTTACACTTCTCATCAGCTGCCTACCATTGCCTCATTCAAAGTCCAATCCTCGCTTTCTTTTGGTCCTTGACTCATAGGGAAGGAGATACTGGTCGGATCGGACTAGGTGTCTCATTCAAAGTCCCAACTCCCCCCCTCTTCGGGTCGAGAGCCAGGAGAGTCATCAGCCAAGCGAGGTCATACATGGGGGAACATGGAGAACAGAAGACTGCTAGCAGACATGCACCTTGGAGCACAAATGCAAGGGAAAGGACTGCAACTCATCAAGTGATAGATATAGTCAGGCGTGCAGCATCTTTACTGTGCTACACCCAGGCAGCAGGCAAATGATGATGCAATCAGAGTTTATAAGAGGCAGCACTCTGCGCATGTCCAAGATGGCTGCCAACAGAAGGGCAAGGTAAGACCTTGACTGTACCCTCCCCTCAACGGCCCCTCCTCCGTGGAGCAAAAAACTTTTTCTAAGGAAAGCGAGCATGGTAAGCGTGGAGAAGGACGAGAGCATGATCATCAGTGGAGGGAACCCAGGAGCACTCCTCAGGACCATAACCCTTCCAGTGCACCAGGTATTGAATCTGACCTCGGAACAGACGAGAATCCAAGATGCTGATAACCTCATACTCCTTGTGATTGCCCACAGAAATGAGACGAGTGTGAAGAAGTGAAGAAGTATAGCAATTGCAAACCAGTGGCTTCAAAAGTGACACATGAAAGACATTGGAAATACACATGCCAGGCAGAAGACTAAGGGCATAGCCTTACGGAGGATGGGAAAAGGACCAACAAAACGGGGTGCCAGTTTTGGAGTGGGCACCATGAGTTTGAGATTACCACACCCTCTCCCCAACCTGATAGGAGTAGGAGTAGATAAACTTTTCTGGTCTGCCTAAAGACTCTTGAATCTGCACCCAAGTCGAACAGAGGGCGTGAAGATGATCCTTCAGGGCCAGGATGTCCTATGGTGAGAACAACTCGGGCATCACAGCAGGTTGGAACCCGTATTTTGCCATGAATGGAGACATTCTGGAAGACGAGTTGAAGGCAGAGTTGCTGGCAAACTCTGGGTAACAGATCAAGCCAATTGTCCTGGTGGTCAGAGATATAGCAGTGGAGAAATTGCTCCAGAGCTTGGTTGGAACACTCAGCAGCACCATTGGACTGTGGACAGTAGGAGGAGGAGAGTTGAATACCCACCTGGGAGCAAAAGGCGCACCAGAACCTCAAGACAAACTGGCTCCCATGGTCAGAGACAATCTCCTTAGGCAACCAGTGTAAACCGAAAACCTCCCTGGCAAACACCGAGGCAAGCTCCTGAGCAGTAGGCAGCCTATTAAACTGAACACCGTGGCACATTTTGGAGAACCAGTCGGCAACCATGAGGATAACCGTGTAACCTTGAGACACAGGAAGTTCCACAATAAAATCCATGGCCAGGTGAGACCAGGGATGCTCCCCATTGGGAATGGGATGCAAAAGGCCCAAGGAAAGATGTCGAGGAGCTTTGTTCTGGGCACAGACCACACAAGCAGCCACATACGCAGCAACATCAGTGCAGAGAGATTGCCACCAGAACTGATGGGAAATAGCCCAGAACATCTGGTTCTTACCAGCATGACCAGCAGTCTTGGAATTGTGGTACATTCGCAACAGTCTGATGCGCAACCCCTCATGTACAAAACATTTGCCAGCAGGTCTCTCTGTGGGAGCATCAGGTTGGGCAGCCAAGATCTGTTCCCCAAGAGGAGAGGTTAGGTTGGTGCAGTTGGCAGCCAGCATATGATCTGGAGGTATGACCGGTGTCGGCACGGATTCCTCCCTGGACAACTCAGAATACTGGCGAGACAAGGCATCATCCTTAGCATTCTTGGAGCCAGGCAAAAAGGAGACCACATAGTTAAAACGAGACAAGAATAAGGCCCATTTGGCCTGATGAGGTGTGAGCCTCTTGGCCTCTGAAATATACGTCAGATTCTTATAATCGGTAAGAATGAGAACAGGAACCACAGAACCTTTGAGCAAGTGTCTCCACTCTTTGAGAGCCAGGATAATGGCCAAGAGCTCTCTGTCTCCAATCTCGTAATTGCATTTATCTGTAGACAGCTTCTTGAAGTAGAACCCACAATGAAGTAAGGGTCCATCAGGTGTCCAACGCTGAGACAGGAGGGCGCCTACTCTCCTAAAATGATGGTCTCTCCTTGAGCCTGGTATCGATCAAAACCAGGAAGGAAATGAGAGCCTCAAGCTCGTCAGGGGGATCATTGGCTGCAATGTTGTCAGAGATGTATAGTAACTAAGTAGAACTACTTCACTACTGTACTTAAGTACCGAAAGGCGGTATCTGTACTTTCCTAGAGTATAATTTTTTTCTCTTACTTCCACGTTTACTTCACTACATTTTTTCAATGATTTCAATACTTCTACTCCAATATTTTTTTTTTGTGCTGCATATGTCACGTACCTGGAGATGGAGCCTGACGTGGAGAGGAAGGCGATCTCTTACACCTCCGGCCTAGTACCCCTGATAATGCAAACAGGAGGCACAGAAGCCTGGAGTGGCATAAGTGCCTAGTAGTTCAGATGGGGAAGGCTGCAGATGCAAGGTCCGTGCGTACTTGGATACAGGCTGGATCGTGATGCAGACAGCAGGTACAAGGATTGCCAGTTACACAGCAGGGTTGGGCAAGCCAGGTCGGTAACTAGCAGGCACGTCAGGAACAAAGCAGAAGGCAGCAGAGTAGTCAGGTTCAGGCTGGAGTTGGCAACGGCAGACAAGTAGGATAAAGCGGAGACGTAGTCAAAGGGCAAGCCAGGGTCGGTTCAGGCAGAGTTCAAGCGTGGTCAGACGGATCAGAACAGCAACAGAGTAAAACACCAGGAACAGGAAGCAGGAAGCTGTAGACCATAAGGCAAGGTCCTAGTGCAGCAGAGGGGTTTATATAGGCCATTTGGCGCCACTTAGTGGTGGGAGTGGAAAGTGAACAGGAATTCTCTGTCCATAGGTTTGGCTAAATAGGCTTTCTCTGTTGGTTAACAAACACTCTCCGTCTGCACATAACTATGTGCCTGCGCTTACTTCTTCCCTGACACTGCCCCCCCCTTACGGGCAGCCTCCGGATGCCCAACTGAGTAAATTTTTCAGGGTACCTGCAGCGGAAGGCCTGAATTAGTTCCTGGGCGTGAAAATTCGATTCTGGTTCCCACGAGTTTTCTTCAGGTCCATAGCCCTTCCACTTGATCAGATATTGGAGCTGATTCCTCCTTTTCCTACAGTCTAAAATGGCCTCTACCTCATATTCCTCTTCGCCATTAATGACCACTGGTTCAGGAGGACCTGAGTTCCGTTCTGGAAAGGGATTAGAAACTGTGGGTTTCAGTAGAGACACATGAAACACAGGATGAATCTTCAGTGAGTCTGGCAATATAAGTTCATAGGAAACATCATTTATCTTCCTCTTTACTGGAAAAGGTCCCACAAATTTGGGACCAAGCTTTTTCATAGGACAAGCCAACTTGAGATTGGTGGTGGATAACCAGACTTGCTCACCTGGTTTCAAAATTAAATCTCCCCTTTTCTTCTTATCAAAGAATCTCTTGTTGTCCTCCTGTGCAGTGGCGGCCGGCCCATAGGGGGCGCAGGGGCGCCGCCCCCCCAAAAAAAAAGAAAAAGAAAAAAAAAAGATTTAAAAAAAAAAAAAAAAAAAAAAAAATTTGCCCACAAGGGGCGCCCGTCTCATTGGTGCCTATGGGCGGTGGGGTTTTCCACCCGCAGAGGCGCCGATAGACGGCCTTCTGGGGCGTAACTGTAGCGCAGAGCTCTGCGCTACACCACCCCCCTTTTGGCGTCCGCCGCATTGGTGCCGATGGGGGGTGGGGTTTTCCACCAGCAGAGGCGCCAATTGGCGGCCTTCTGGGGCGTAACTGTAGTGCAGAGCAATGCGCTACACCACCCCCTTTTGTGATGTCTTGGATCATGATTGGTCCAGACTCCAGCCTGGACCAATCATGATTCAGGACATCCATGGTGACCTCGTTGGGGGCGGTGCCGGTGCATGCATCAGTCACTCACCGTCACCGCCCGGTCACTTTCCCGCCGCAGCCCGCCGCAGAAGAGGAGTCGCGAGGAGGGGAGAAGCCGCCGCCGGGAGCCGAGCAGAAGAGGACGGACATCGGAGTCGTGAGGAGGGGAGAAGCCGCCGCCGGGAGCCGAGCCGTCGCCAGGTAAGTGCCTATTCCATTACCTGTGCCATGCCTGTGCCATGCCTATTCCACCACCTGCGCCACGCCTGTGCCATGTCTATTCTATCACCTGTGCCATGCCTGTGCCATGCCTATTCCACCACCTGCGCCATGCCTGTGCCATGCCTATTCCACCACCTGCGCCATGCCTGTACCATCTGTGCCATGCCTATTCCACCACCTGCGCCATGCCCTTGCCATGCCTATTCCACCACCTGCGCCATGCCTATTCCATCACCTGTGCCATGCCTGTGCCATGCCTATTCCACCACCTGCGCCATGCCTGTGCCATGCCTATTCCACCACCTGCGCCATGCCTGTACCATCTGTGCCATGCCTATTCCACCACCTGCGCCATGCCTGTGCCATGCCTATTCCACCACCTGCGCCATGCCTGTACCATCTGTGCCATGCCTATTCCACCACCTGCGCCATGCCTGTGCCATGCCTATTCCACCACCTGCGCCATGCCTGTACCATCTGTGCCATGCCTATTCCATCACCTGTGCCATGCCTATTCCACCACCTGCGCCATGCCTGTACCATCTGTGCCATGCCTATTCCACCACCTGTGCCATGACCTTACCATCACCTGTGCCATGCCTGTACCATCTGTGCCATGCCTATTCCACCACCTGTGCCATGACCTTACCATCACCTGTGCCATGCCTGTACCATCTGTGCCATGCCTATTCCACCACCTGCGCCATGCCTATTCCACCACCTGTGCCATGACCTTACCATCACCTGTGCCATGCCTATTCCATCACCTGTGCCATGCCTATTCCATCACCTGCGCCATGCCTGTACCATCTGTGCCATGCCTATTCCACCACCTGTGCCATGACCTTACCATCACCTGTGCCATGCCTATTCCATCACCTGTGCCATGACCTTACCATCACCTGTGCCATGACCTTACCATCACCTGTGCCATGCCTATTCCATCACCTGTGCCATGCCTATTCCATCACCTGCGCCATGCCTGTACCATCTGTGCCATGCCTATTCCACCACCTGTGCCATGACCTTACCATCACCTGTGCCATGCCTATTCCATCACCTGTGCCATGCCTATTCCATCACCTGTGCCATGCCTGTACCATCTGTGCCATGCCTATTCCACCACCTGCGCCATGCCTATTCCACCACCTGTGCCATGACTTTACCATCACCTGTGTCATGCCTATTCCATCACCTGTGCCATGCCTGTACCATCTGTGCCATGCCTATTCCATCACCTGCGCCATGCCTGTACCATCTGTGCCATGCCTATTCCACCACCTGTGCCATGACCTTACCATCACCTGTGCCATGCCTATTCCATCACCTGTGCCATGCCTATTCCATCACCTGCACCATGCCTGTACCATCTGTGCCATGCCTATTCCACCACCTGTACCATGACCTTACCATCACCTGTGCCATGCCTATTCCATCACCTGTGCCATGACCTTACCATCACCTGTGCCATGACCTTACCATCACCTGTGCCATGCCTATTCCATCACCTGTGCCATGCCTATTCCATCACCTGCGCCATGCCTGTACCATCTGTGCCATGCCTATTCCACCACCTGTGCCATGACCTTACCATCACCTGTGCCATGCCTTTTCCATCACCTGTGCCATGCCTATTCCATCACCTGTGCCATGCCTGTACCATGCCTATTCCACCACCTGCGCCATGCCTATTCCCCCACCTGTGCCATGACCTTACCATCACCTGTGTCATGCCTATTCCATCACCTGTGCCATGCCTGTACCATCTGTGCCATGCCTATTCCATCACCTGTGCCATGCCTTTACCATCTGTGCCATGCCTATTCCATCACCTGCGCCGTGCCTGTACCATCTGTGCCATGCCTATTCCACCACCTGTGCCCTGCCTGTACCATCTGTGCCATGCCTATTCCATCACCTGTGCCATGCCTATACCATCTGTGCCATGCCTATTCCATCACCTTTGCCATGCCTGTACCATCTGTGCCCTGCCTATACCATCACCTGTGCCATGCCTGTACCATCACCTGTGCCATGCCTGTACC
This sequence comes from Pelophylax lessonae, assembly GCF_965119305.1. Taxonomy (NCBI): domain Eukaryota; kingdom Metazoa; phylum Chordata; class Amphibia; order Anura; family Ranidae; genus Pelophylax; species Pelophylax lessonae. The sequence goes on from NC_138771.1 coordinate 531,870,604, forward strand.
ATCTGTGCCATGCCTATTCCATCACCTGTGCCATGCCTATACCATCTGTGCCATGCCTATTCCATCACCTGTGCCATGCCTGTACCATCACCTGTGCAATGCCTATACCATCACCTGTGCCATGCCTATACCATCACCTGTGCCATGCCTGTACCATCTGTGTCATGCCTATTCCATCACCTGCGCCATGCCTGTACCATCTGTGCCATGCCTATTCCATCACCTGTGCCATGCCTATACCATCTGTGCCATGCCTATTCCACCAGCTGTGCCATGCCTATACCATATGTGCCATGCCTATTCCACCACCTGTGCCATGCCTATACCATCACCTGTGCCATGCCTATACCATCTGTGCCGTGCCTATTCCATCACCTGTGCCATGACCTTACCATCACCTGTGCCATGCCTGTACCATCTGTGCCATGTCTATACCATCTGTGCCATGCCTATTCCATCACCTGTGCCATGCCTATACCATCTGTGCCATGCCTATTCCATCACCTGTGCCATGCCTGTACCATCTGTGCCCTGCCTATACCATCACATGTGCCATGCCTGTACCATCACCTGTGCCATGCCTGTACCATTTGTGCCATGCCTATTCCATCACCTGTGCCATGCCTATACCATCTGTGCCATGCCTATTCCATCACCTGTGCCATGCCTGTACCATCACCTGTGCAATGCCTGTACCATCCCCTGTGCAATGCCTATTCCATCACCTGTGCCATGCCTATACCATCACCTGTGCAATGCCTGTACCATCACCTGTGCAATGCCTATTCCATCACCTGTGCCATGCCTGTACCATCACCTGTGCCATGCCTGTACCATCTGTGCCATGCCTATTCCATCACCTGTGCCATGCCTATACCATCTGTGCCATGCCTATTCCATCACCTGTGCCATGCCTGTACCATCACCTGTGCAATGCCTGTACCATCACCTGTGCAATGCCTATTCCATCACCTGTGCCATGCCTATACCATCACCTGTGCAATGCCTGTACCATCACCTGTGCAATGCCTGTTCCATCACCTGTGCCATGCCTGTACCATCACCTGTGCCATGCCTGTACCATCTGTGCCATGCCTATTCCATCACCTGTGCCATGCCTATACCATCTGTGCCATGCCTATTCCATCACCTGTGCCATGCCTGTACCATCACCTGTGCAATGCCTGTACCATCACCTGTGCAATGCCTATTCCATCACCTGTGCCATGCCTATACCATCACCTGTGCCATGCCTATTCCATCACCTGTTCCATGCCTATACCATCTGTGCCATGCCTATTCCATCACCTGTGCCATGCCTGTACCATCTGTGCCATGCCTATACCATCACATGTGCCATGCCTATGCCATCACCTGTGCCATGCCTGTACCATGACCTCAAAGTCATGCAATTTTTTTACCGCGTTTTTGCCGCGAAGCAATACCTATTGCATTTTTGTTTTTGCCCCCCCCAAATTTTGAGCACCAGCCGCCACTGCTCCTGTGCCTTAGAGATTGTTTCCCGCAAGATTCTGCTGTTACGTTGGAGAAATTCAAGGGTGTCTTGTACAGCTGGATTTGAAGAGTCAGGAACAGTATTGGACAGAAATAAAGGATGAAACCCATAGTTAGCAAAGAAAGGAGATTGTTTTGTAGCAGAGTGTCTTGAGTTATTGTATGCAAATTCAGCCAGCGGTAATAATGAAACCCAGTCATCCTGAGAAAAAGAAGTAAAACAACGGATATACTGTTCAAGAGTCTTATTAGTTCTTTCCGTCTGACCGTTAGACTAAGGGTGGTATGCAGAGGAAAATGAAAGTTCTATCTTTAGTGTTTCACAGAGAGTCCTCCAAAACTTTGACGTGAATTGTACACCTCGATCAGAAACAATGTTTTCTGGAACACCATGGAGCCTCACAATTTCCTTTATAAAGACTCTGGCTGTTTCTATTGCGGAGGGTACCCCTTTCAAGGGCACAAAGTGAGCCATTTTAGAGAACCGGTCAACCACGACAAAGATGGCTGTGCACCCTTCAGATGTTGGTAGTTCTACCACAAAGTCCATCAAAATCATCCTCCAGGGTCTATCGGGGACTGGAAGGGGCCTAAGTAAACCCCAGGTCTTATTTCTGCTACTCTTGTTACGAATACAAATGGTGCAAGAACTCACGTATTCCTTACAATCCTTGTCCAAATTAGGCCACCAGAATAGGCGCTGTACAAGATCCGTGGTCTTATGAACTCCAAAATGTCCTGCCAAGGGATGATTGTGGCATAGTCCCAGAACTACTAGTCGGACACTCTCTGGTACAAATATCTTATCCCCAGACCACAGTAAGCCTTCTCTAGCAGCTAGCGTTGTCCCAGGTGGAGAGGGAGCCCCCAATGAGGCCTGCTTGATTTGTGGCAAGAGATCTGTTTACAGCAACAAAAAGTTTCCTGCAGATAATATAGTATCTGAAGCAGGTGGGTCTTTGGGGTCATCAAACATTCGGGACAAAGCATCAGGTTTGACATTCTTTGATCCTGGCCTGTAGGTTATATGAAACAAAAATCTTGAAAAAAAAGGTGCCCACCTGGCCTGACGTGGCTTCAAACGTTTGGCTGCCTTCAAGTACTCCAGATTCTTGTGATCTGTATATATCAAAATGGGATGCGCTGCCCCCTCCAAGAGGTACCTCCATTCTTCCAGAGCCGATTTGATCGCAAGCAGTTCACGATCTCCCACATCGTAGTTTCTCTCAGCAGGGGACATTTTATGTGAAAAAAACACCACTGGGTGTAACAGAGTCTTTGGGCCCTGGCGCTGTGACAGAACTGCCCCTACTGCGTTTTCGGATGCATCTACTTCCAAGACATAGGATAACGCTGGATCTGGGTGACTCAGAATGGGTGCTGATGTAAAGAGTCCCTTTAGAGTCTCAAAAGCAGCTTGTGCTTCAGGTGACCAACAGAACCGAATGCCCTGCTTGGTCAATTGAGTGATGGGAGCGATAATGGCAGAAAACCCCTTAATAAATTTCCGATAGAAATTTGCAAATCCGACAAAGCGCTGGACTCCCTTCTTGTCTGATGGTGCAGGCCACTCTAATATGGCAGAAACTTTCTGTGGGTCCATTTTGATGCCTTCAGTAGAGATGATTAACCCCAAGAACCGAATGCTTTGCTGTTCAAAAACGCACTTTTCTGCTTTGGCGTAAAGTCCACGTACCCTGAGCCGACCGAGGACCTTCTTGACATGACCTCGGTGAAGCTCCAGAGAAACAGAAAAAATCAGAATGTCATCAAGATGCACGATAACAAAAATGTCCAGAAAATCCTTGAGGATATCGTTAACAAAGTGTTGGAAGGTTGCTGGTGCATTACATAGCCCAAACGGCATTACTAAATACTCAAAGTACCCAAATCTGCTACGAAAGGCCGTCTTCCACTCATCTCCTCCTCTAACGCGTACCAGATTATAAGCTCCCCGTAAATCCAGCTTGGTAAATACTGTTGCTGATCTAAGTCTCTGGAACAATTCTGGAACTAACGGAAGAGGATACCGGTTCTTGACTGTTATTTTATTCAACTCACGGTAATCCACACAGGGCCGGAGAGAGTGGTCTTTCTTTTCCACGAAAAAGATACCTGCCCCTGCTGGTGACGTGGAGGGACGGATGAAGCCTTTACTCAAGCTGTCATCAATGTACTCTTTCAATGTCTCTAGTTCACGTTCAGATAGAGGATAGATTCATCCAAATGGAATTTCAGCCCCAGGCAGCAACTCAATCGGGCAGTCGTAGGATCTGTGAGGCGGAAGTGTGTCAGCTCCGTGTTTGCTAAATACATCCAAGAAGTCATGGTAAACTGCTGGGACAACTTGGTGTAATTCAGCATCAGAGTCCATGCATAGTAAGGGTAATGGTGGAGCTGAAGGTCCTGGGAGGCAGTGTTCATGACAATATGAAGATTGAAAGTCCACTTTGCCAGTCACCCAGTCAATACTGGGGTTATGTGCCTGTAGCCAGGGTATACCCAAAATGACTGCAAATAGAGGGGATGAAATAGCATCCAAACATAATAGTTCCTTGTGACCAGATGGTGAGGTTAGGACTGGCAAAGGTATAGTCTCTTAAATGACTGTTCCTGATCTTATGCTGGAACCATCGGCCAGATATACATAAAGTCCCTGGGCTTTGGGCTGCAAGGGTATCCGATGCTGAGTGGCAAAAGCCAGATCAACAAAGCAGCTGCAGGCTCCTGAATCAATTATAGCGGAGACTGGCACGGTTCTTCCCGAAAGCTGGAACGAGATAGGGAGAGCAACATGAGTGGAACTAGAAGGCACTGGTGGCAGGTTAACAGGTAAGATGGTCAGACACTTACGTGCCTTTGCTGGACAGTTCCGCACATAGTGTCCCGCTTCCCCACAGTAGAGGCATAGGTTGTTCTGCTGGCGGCGTTGACGTTCTTCAGGCGTTAGAGAGGTGCGTAGTAGCCCCAATTGCATTGGCTCAGGTTCCTCCGCTGTGGGTGAGGCAGGAGCAGCTGAAGCCATGTTTGCTGGTGGCGGGGCTTTAGACAGCATCCATATGGGACGGGCATGACCGGAGGACCTTTCTCGCCTTCGTTCCCTGAGGCGGCGATCAATCTGGATAGAGAGATTAATAAGTCCTTCCAGTGAGTTGGGTACCCCTACACGAGCCAGTTCATCCTTTAAGGGTTCAGCTAGGCCCAAGCGGAACTGGTAACGCAAGGCGGTGTCATTCCAGCAAGTGTCAGCACTCCAGCGCCTGAACTCTGTCACATAATCTTCCACTGCCCTGCGACCTTGCTGAAGCGAGTGAAGGGCTGCCTCTGCTGATGCGGATCGCTGAGGATCATCGTAGAGTTGTGCCATAGTGTCAAAAAAGAGAGTCAGGGTGGACAGCTTGGCATCGTTTTTCTCCAGCAGATGGTGAGCCCAGGCTTGAGGTTCGCCTTGAAGTAATGATATGACGAACCCCACCTTGGTTGCCTCTAAGAAGAAGGTGCGAGGTTTTAAAGCAAAATATAATTCACATGCGTTGCGAAATGCACGGAATTTGCTACGATCACCAGAAAATCTCTCCGGCATAGGAACTCTGGGTTCTGGAAGCAGCATCAGGACCGTGGGTGAAGCTGTGGCTCCTGAAGAAGCAACTGGATTAGCGGGAGTCGCATCAGTCGCTGAAGTCGCTGGTGCAGGAAGTGTCTGGATGCGATTTTCCAGTTGGGTGTACCCCTCTTCTAAGTCCTTAATGGCTTGTGACAATGCTGTGATGTGTCGGCAGATCTCATCCAGCGGAGATGCCCCTCTCTCAGGCTCCGACATGGCCTTATGGTACTGTCACGTACCTGGAGATGGAGCCTGACGTGGAGAGGAAGGCGATCTCTTACAAGTTCAGATGGGGAAGGCTGCAGATGCGAGGTCCGTGCGTACTTGGATACAGGCTGGATCGTGATGCAGACAGCAGGTACAAGGATTGCCAGTTATACAGCAGGGTTGGGCAAGCCGGGTCAGTAACTAGCAGGCACGTCAGGAACAAAGCAGAAGGCAGCAGAGTAGTCAGGTTCAGGCTGGAGTTGGCAATGGCAGACAAGCAGATAGTAGGATAAAGCGGAGACGTAGTCAAAGGGCAAGCCAGGGTTGGTTCAGGCAGAGTTCAAGCGTGGTCAGACGGATCAGAACAGCAACAGAGTAAAACACCAGGAACAGGAAGCAGGAAGCTGTAGACCATAAGGCAAGGTCCTAGTGCAGCAGAGGGGTTTATATAGGCCATTTGGCGCCACTTAGTGGTGGGAGTGGAAAGTGAACAGGAATTCTCTGTCCATAGGTTTGGCTAAATAGGCTTTCTCTGTTGGTTAACAAACACTCTCCGTCTGCACATAACTATGTGCCTGCGCTTACTTCTTCCCTGACACTGCCCCCCCCCTTACGGGCAGCCTCCGGATGCCCAACTGAGTAAATTTTTCAGGGTACCTGCAGCGGAAGGCCTGAATTAGTTCCTGGGCGTGAAAATTCGATTCTGGTTCCCACAAGTTTTCTTCAGGTCCATAGCCCTTCCTAGTTACTAGTTACAATTATAAAAATTACCACTGCCAGAACAGTAGATGGCAGGTTTCATGAAGCTCAAAACATGTGTATTATCAGCGCATACGAAAATAAATGCTACTGTATGTATAAATAAAAGCTGCATTTGAAATAATAAAAAACAATATGATGTTCAAACTTTTGACTTTTTTCTTTAATAACTACATAACACAGTACTTGTACTTTTGCTTTCAGTACTTGAGTAGCATTTTTTTTTTCAAAACTACTGGTACTTTTACTTTCAGTACTTGAGTAGCAACATTTTTTAAAAAAATACTTGCAATACTTAAGTACAAAAAATGTTAAATACTTTAGTACTTCTACTCAAGTCACTTTTTGATCGAGCACTTCCACTTCTACTCAAGTCACTTTTTGATCGAGCACTTGTACTTTTACTCAAGTATGGGTTTTGAGTACTTTATACACCTCTGAATGTTGTCCCTCAATGCTTCGGATAGACCATGAGAGAAGACAGAGCCTCATTATTCCAGCCCACCTCTGCTGCCAGGGTACAAAATTCAATGGCATACTAGGTAACGGTTCATATACCCTGTTGAATTAACAGGAGCTGCTTTGCAGCAGAGGCAAAGCGAGCAGGCACATTGAATACCCTACGAAAGGAGGCAACACATCTCAGGTTATTGAGTATCACAGGATTATCGTTCTCCCATTAACGGATTCGCTCAGGTCAAGGCCTTGTCTGAGAGCAACGAGATTAGGAAGCCCACCTTGGACCTATCAGGAAATGCCTGAGGAACCATATCATAATAAATGCCCACTTGGTTTAGGAAGCCACGACACTGACTCGGTTCGCCCCCATAGAGCTGTGAAAGAGGGGCTGAACCAGTCATCCCTCTGGTAACAGTGACTCCAGCTGCAACTGCAGGAGCAGGAGGGGCAACAGGGGCAGCAGCAGGAGCAACAACAGGAGGAACCACCGACCTAGCAGCACCAGGAGCAAGGTGCACTGTGCGTGCAAGCAAACGCCTGAGCAAACTGACCGAAAAGGTGATCTTGTTGATCGAGCCTGGTAACCAGCATGGGGAGTGTAGAAGTACCTGCATCATCAGGATTCATGGCCCTTGCGTACCGTCAGGGTGCCAGGAAACCAGACCAAATGGGAATGCAGGTAAAATAAAGCAGTTTATTGAAGCAAACCACAATAAACACACATCAAGATTGAGGAAGCAAGATCAGGAACAAGTCGGGGTCAAGTACAGAAGCGGGTAGTCATCCAAGCCGGGGTCGAGTCCAGAAACAGGTAGTCGGCTGATGCCGGGTCGTCTGCCGATGCGGGGTCAAGAGCCAGAAGAGTCGTCAGCCAAGCCAGGTCATACATGGAGAACAGAAGACTGCTAGCAGAGATGCACCTTGGAGCACAAACGCAAAGGCAAGGACTGCAACTCATCAGGTGATAGATATAGTCAGATGTGCAGCATCATCACTGTGTGACACCCAGGCAGCAGGCAAGTGATGATGCAATCAGAGTTTATAAGAGACAGTGGTCTGGACATGTCCAAGATGGCTGCCAACAGGGGGGCAAGGTAAGACCTTGACAGGCGGGCGTTGTGATTGCCTATGGATGTACAACGGGGAACATTCTTTTTTATTTTTCATAAAGGAATTTTCAAAAACTGTGTGTGTGTTGTTATTTCTTTTTGACACATTTTTTGGTAAATGAGCAGGATCTGGGGGTCCTCTTGTTAAAGGGGGCTTTCAGATTCTGATAAGCGCCCTGCCTACCCCCACAACCAATGCCCAGGGTTGTGGGGAAGAGGCCCTTGTCCCCAGACTCCCCATCAACCTGGGTGCTTTGAGGTGGGGGGAGCAGAGCAAAGCAACCCTCCATGTTGAGGGCATGTTGCCTGGTAGGGTTCAGGAAGTGGGGGTGCTCGCTTGCCCCCCCCTTTCCTGGCCTGCCAGGCTGCATGCTAGGATAAGGGCTTGATATTGGATCTTGGAGGATTTTTTATTTTGGCGTGGGGTTCCTCTTTAAATCCATACCAGACTAAGTGCCTGGTATAGATTGGGTGGAGAACCCCATGCCGTTTTTTTTAATTTTCAATTGTCAGCAATGTTTTTTTTTCCATTCAGCTGTCAGCAGGAAAGCCGCTGACAGCTGATGACTCATCCCTTGTTAAGGACGCAGAGACCAGCTTCCTGGCCCACTCCTTAGTATTACCGGCAATGGCTTGCAGCTAGGAACATCTATTTAAATGTCTTTTTTTTTGCATTGATACATGTCCCCAAGGGCAGTACACAGGCCCATACCCTTTTTATGGCTAATAACTTGCATATACGTAGGCCTTCAAAATGAGGATTTTTTACTTTTCAATTTCGGGTCCTATAGATTTTAATAAGGTTTGCGGTTCGGGTCTGAACTTTTTTGATGTTTGTGAGTTTTGGTGCGAACCGAACCGGGGGGGGGGGGGGGGTGTTCTTCCCATCACTAAAAGTCAGCCAGGTGGGCTGGTGAACAGGTGGCCAGGTGGGATTCTATTTTCTGCAGAAGTGTAGCTGTAAATAAGAAGTTGTCCCTTTTTTTTTCTTGTCACAGTGAATTGGGCATCCCATAAATTCCTATTACCATCCAATAAAACATCAAAACAAAGCTTGGGGAAAGTTTTCTGTGGCTGGATTCAAGTGGAAGATGCTGTGTGCCTGATGGAACAATAGTGGGGAACCCTGTCATCTGCAGCACCTACGAGGTGTGTGCTAAATATATATATTTATTATATTTCTTATAGGTATGTAAACAGTTTTGTGTATTTACTTGCAATAAATTTGCATGTATTTATCTGTGCTCAAGTTTAAAGCAACAGCTAAAACCAGAAACTCCCATTACCGGGTTAAAAATGTAAAAATAGAAATGAGAAATCCAAAGATGTGTAATATATCACCTGAGAATAGAAATTCATCCTCATTTAATCTGGAGAGACATCAAATCCAGATCATGGTCCTTGACATCCCCTAACACAGATGTATCTTTTGCCTGGCACAAGCTGTCCTGTTCATGCGGCCTGGCATAGTGACATTTAAAGCCTGAATGTCTGCTTCCTGCCAACAAAGATGAGGTGTAATTAATTACGTGCAGAGTACAGAAGGTGATGGGAAGACGGATGACAGGAAGTATTGAAGAAGACAACAGATACTTCAGTCTTGTGCCATAGGCTGTCTTCTTAAACATCCATATTCATTGGTTGACAAATTAATGTAGAAAAGTTGTGATCTATATAAAGTGCTCATGTGGAAATGACTATACATAAATGTGGAAAACATTTTTGGGAAGGAAGAAGGTGACGTTACTAATTGTAATGAATTATTAATGAGCAGAAGAGTAACTGTCTTCAACAAGGCCGCAATACAATGAGACAGGACCTGTGACATCATCTTATTATACAATTACATTTTTTGCTTTAATGGTGATTAATATTCGTCATTTTTCACTGACATATTTATTGTCCCTCATATAACTAAGACTCACAGAACATACTGGAAGTACATTGTTTCTTAGCATGCACAAGAGTTAATATGAAAAGGGATTTGTAAGGAAATGCTAATAGCATTTTGAGGGTCCTGTGAGTATTGTTCTACAGTTAGAAAGGATATGTGTAGTTAAAGGAGTTGTAAAGTCAGAAGGTTTCTTTATCTTAATGCATTCTATGCGTTGGGATAAAAAACCTTCTGTGTGTAGCAGCCGCCCCAGCACCCCCTAATACTTAGCTGAGCCCCATCTCTATCCAGCGACGTCCACGAGTCCCTCGGCCAAGAGTCCCACGACTCTCTCTCCTGATTGGCTGAGACACAGCAGTGGTGCCGTTGGCTCCCAGTGCTGTCAAAGTCAGGAGAGAGAGAGAGAGGGTGGGGCCAAACAGCAACTCCGTGTCTGAATGGAGACACATAGCTGCAGCTCGGCTCAGGTGCCCCTATAGCAAGCTGTTTGCTGTGGGGGCACGTGACAGGAGAGAGGGGCCAGGAATCAGGATCACAGAAGAGGGACCCGAGAGGAGGAGGATCCGGGCTGCCCTGTGCAACCAACTGCACAGAGGAGGTAAGTATAACGTGTTTGTCAGTTAACCACTTCAATACAGGGCACTTTCACCCCTTTCCTGCCAAGGCCAATTTTCATTTTTTAGCATTGTTGCATTTTAAATGACAATTGCGCGGTCATGCGACACTGTACGAAAACTAAACTTTTATCATTTTTTCCCTCACAAATAGAGCTTTCTTTTGGTGGTATTTAATCACCACTGGGTTTTGATTTTTTGCTAAACAAATAAAAAAAGACCAATTATTTTGAAAAAAAAAAGTTTTTCTTCGTTTCAGTCATTTTTGTAAATAAGTAAGTTTTCTCCTTCACTGACGAGCACTGATGAGATGGCAGTAATGGCCACTAATGATGAGGCACTAATATGCAGCACTGATGGGCAGTGATTGTCGGCACTGATGGGCACTCATAGGTGGCACTGGTGGGCACTTATAGGTCTCACTGATGGACACTTATAGGTGGCACTGATGGGAACTTATAGGCAGCACTGATTGGCACTGATAAGCGGCACTGATAGGCAATGATAGACAGCACTGATGAAGAGGCACTGACAGGCATCCCTCATGGGCACTTATTGGCATCCCTAATGGGCACTGATTTGCATTCTCGATTGGCACTGATTGGCATCCCTGGTGGGCTCTAGTGGGCATCCTTGATGGGTCTGCACTGATAATCAATGCACTGAACGTTAGCGCAGAACCCCCCCCCCCCCCCGTCAGGAGATTGGCTCTCCTCTACCTGTGCCTTGTCAGTGTGAATAGAGGAAAAGCCGATAAACGTCACTTCCTGGTTACAATGTGACCAGCTGTGATTGGACACAGCTGATCACATGGTAAAGAGCCTACGTCATAGGATAGGTGTGTCAGAGCGATACATTTACTACCGATTGCCGCTCTGCAACAATATGACACCCAGTCAGGATAATACAACCACCCTGCAGCCATTATTCTGCATATGGTGGGCGGGAAGTGGTAAAAAAAAACACGAGACTTTAAAATCACTTTAAAGTGATAACTAAACTCTCAATTTTTTTTTTTTTTTACAATTTAATTTGCTTATGTGAACACCTTCTTCAGCCTCTTATTCATTTTTGATACCTTACCTTCCTTTATCCCATCCCCTTTTTGCTGCTCCTTTTTCTGGTTTTCGGGCGGCTATTTTCTCTTGCATGGTCCTATGGAGCCACCCTATAATGTGCATTCCAGGAAATAGGACTTTATGCCAATATAATGATGCTGTCTGCACCGATGAGCACAAGTAGCCCAAGATAAAAACAAACAGAAGACATGCCTTTGCTCCTCCTGCTCAGTGCAGGTAGCATCCTTATAATAGCCACATGTCATCTTTGAAGAGGCACATATGCATGCTAGCATAAGGACTAATGGGACATGCAGTCCCGAATACTGTGATCAGGTGATGTGAGATTAAGTTTAGAGAAAGCACTCCCGTCCAGAAGTTATGTAAGTGGCAGGGAGGAAGACTGAACATGTGCTTATTAAAATAGACTAATGTGCATCTTTTTGGCAAGGAACGGTTCATAGTCCTGTGCTCTAATAATATAATGCAAGGTGTTTTAGGTGAAATGTGCAGGTTTCTGTACTTGAAGTAATTGGATAACTTTACAAGTCTAATCTATAAATTGTACAGTCCTAAATAAAAAAAATATTAAAATATCGATAAGAAGAACTGATACAGGTATATACAGTATTTATGTGTAGGAATGTGCTACCCTCTACTTTCTGTGTTTGTGAATACTTGAGCGCCTAATATAACACAGTTAATTATGTATTTACTTCCTGTCTCCGGGAGGCTGGGTTAAAAAAACCCAATAGAAGGAAATAGATAGATACTTTTTGAAGACCACAGGTTTACATATAAAAACTGCTGCTGTATTTTATCCAGGCCAGAAGCAGAGACTATTACCAGACATCCCAACCTGCAAAAGCTCATTTCAGGGAGGTGGCAAACTCATTTCAGGGAGGTGTCACTCCACGCCCCCCCTCCTCCCCGCACCAATATGACACAACTAGAGGATGATCAAATGAAATGCAATCAGTATACAGAGGTTTACTTCTTCTAAGAGATATTAAAGGAACACTCTAACCCCCATGACCAAGTCAGTGATTTAAAGTGTTTATGGTGGTAGGAGTCAGAAACACTGCACATACTGGGATATTTAAAATTATGTGTTGGGGGCTAGCTGCACCCCTAGCACATGTGACCTACTGCTGGGGGGTACTACTTGTGGTTACTGCTGGCTGGTACTGTTGGTGGTTACTGCTGGCTGGCACTGCTGGTGGGTACTGCTGGCTGCTAGTGGTTACTGCTGGCTGGTACTGCTGGAGGATACTGCCTGCTGGTACTGCTGGTGGTTACTGCTGGCTGGTACTACTGGTGGGTACTGCTGGCTGGTACTGCTGGTGGGTACTGCTGGCTGGTACTGCTGGCGGGTACTGCTGGTGAGTACTGCTGGCTGCTACTGCTGGTGGTTACTGCTGGCTGGTACTGCTGGTGGGTACTGCTGGCTGGTACTGCTGGTGGGTACAGCTGGCTGGTACTACTGGTTGGTACTGCTGGTGAGTACTGATGGTGGTTACTGCTGGCTGGTACTGCAGGCTAGTACTGCTGGCTGCTACTGCTAGTGATTACTGCTGGCTGGTACTGCTGGCTGGTAATGCTGGTGGGTACTGCTGGCTGGTACTGCTGGTGAGTACTGCTGGTGGTTACTGCTGGTGGATACTGCTGGCCCGTACTGTTGGTGGGTACTGCTGGCTGGTACTGCTGGTGGGTACTGCTGATGGGCATTGCCGATGGGTACTGCTAGTGGTTACTGCTGGCTGTTACTGCTGTGGGTACTGCTGGTGGTTACTTTTGGCTGGTACTGCTGGTGGTTACTGCTGGCTGGTACTGCTGGTGAGTAATGCTGGTGGGTAATGCTGGTCTGTACTGCTGGCTGGTACTGCTGGTGGTTACTGCTGGTTGGTACTGCTGTGGGTACTACTGGCTGGTACTGCTGTGGGTACTGCTGTTTGTTACTGCTGGTGGTTACTGTTGGCCGGTACTGATGTGGGTACTGCTGGCTGGTACTGCTGTGGGCACTACTGGTGGGTACTGAAGTGGGTACTGCTGGCTGGTACTGCTGTGGGTAATGCTGGTGGTTACTGCTGGCTGGTACTGCTGTGGGTACTGCTGGCTGGTACTAATGTGGGTAATGCTGACTGGTACTGCTGGCTTGTACTGCTGGAAGGTACTGCTGGCTGGTACTGCTGGTTGGTACTGCTGGTGGGTACTTTTGGCTAGTACTGCTGGTGGGTACTGCTGGCTGGTACTGCTGGTGGGTAATGCTGGCTGGTACTGCTGGTGGGTACTGATGGTCTGTACTGCTGGCTGATACTGCTGGTGAATACTGCTGGTGGTTACTGCTGGCTGGTACTGCTATGGGTACTAATGGCTGGTACTGCTGTTGGTTACTGTTGGCTGATACTGCTGGTGGGTACTGCTGGTGGGTACTGAAGTGGGTACTGCTGGCTGGTACTGCTGGTGTTTACTTCTGGCTGGTACTGCTGGTGGGTACTGCTGGCTGGTACTGCTGGTGGGTACTGCTGGTGGGTACTGCTGGTTGGTACTGCTGGTGGGTACTGCTGGTGAGTACTGCTGCCTGGTACTGCTGGTGGGTACTGCTGGTCTGTACTGCTGGCTGGTACTGCTGGTGAGTACTGCTGATGGTTACTGCTGGCTGGTACTGCTGTTGGTTACTGCTGGTGATTACTGTTGGCCGGTACTGCTGGCTGGTACCGCTGTGGGTACTGCTGGTGAATACTGAAGTGGTTTCTGCTGGCTGGTACTGCTGTGGGTACTGCTGGTGGTTACTGCTGGCTGGAACTGCTGTGGGTACTGTTGGCTGGTGCTGCTGTGGGTACTGCTTGCTGGTACTGCTGGTGGGTACTGAAGTGGGAATTGCTGGCTGGTACTGCTGTGGGTACTGCTGGCGGGAAATGCTGGCGGAGTGTGAGGAGCGGTGCTGGAGGAAGCATGCAGAGCCAATGCTTCCTGTATCTCTCGGTCTCCTCACAGGCGGACTGCATTTGATATCACTCCACCTGTGACAGGATGGAGCCGGAACTACACAGGAAGCATCGGCTCCGTTCTGTCACAGCTGTCACAGACAGCCAGGACATCGCATGGCACTTGCGGGTGTCAGGCAGCCGCAGCCCGCAGGCGGGAGACTCAAGCACCTTTCGGGAGACTTGGGATGTCTGTATTACGTACACAGTGCCAGAGAGATCGTTTTTTTGCTACTGTATGTACTGTATGCAATGGTCACCTTCCGGTATATTAGTAGATTAACCTGTTTACTGCAATACAGTTTATAGCCAGCTTTTTTTATTTTAGTTGACCCTGTCCATTCTGGTCTGAGATTCTTTAGCTAGTTTTAGCTCAGTGCTCAATATCCAAAATGGGCTAGACCTAGATTAGACATTCAACTAGGGATGGGCTGAACACCCCCCCTGTTCGGTTCCCACTAGTACATCTCGAACAGGGAAAAAGTTCTAGTGAACATGCAAACTCTATTAAAGTCTATGGGACATGAACATGAAAAATCAAAAGTCCTACTTTTTAAGGCTCATATGCAAGTTATTGCCATAAAAAGTGTACGGGACCTGGGTACTGCCCTGGGGGACATCAATATATCAATGCAAACATTTTTTTAAAACAATCATTTTAAAAGCAGTGATTTTAATGATGCTTAAAATGAAACAACAAAAATGAAAAATTCCTTTAAATAACGTGCCTGGGGGGGTCCCCTTAACGTGCCTGTAAAGTGGCACATCTGTACGATGTATGTAGCCTGCTGCAGCAATACTGACTGATATTTTTCTAAAGTAAAAGATGTCATTTAAACTTGCTCGCGGCTGTAATGTACTGTTGGCTCCCGGCAATACAGGTAAAAATGGAAAAAACAGCGTAGCCCCCCCCTCCCAAGTCCATACCAGGTCCTTCAGGTCTAATATGGATTTTAAGGGAAACCCCATGGCAAAATTAAAAAAAAAATGGGGTGCCCCCCCAAATCCATACCAGACCCTTATCTGAGCATGCAGCCTGGCAGCTCTGTAAAGGTCCACCCCAAAGCACGTTGTCCCCATATTAATGGGGACAAGGGCCTCTTCCCGACAACCCTGGACTGTGGTTGTCGGGGTCTGCGGGTGGGGGGCTTATCACAATCTGTAAGCCCCCTTTAACACATTGTACCCCCTACCCATTCCCCAAAAAAGTGTACAAAAAAAATAAACACACGAGACAGTTTTTGACAAATCCTTTATTAACCACTTTAGCCCCAGAGGATTTGGCTGCTCAATGACCAGCCCCTATTTTGTGATTCGGCACTGCGTGACTTTAAAGGACAATTGTGCGGTCGTGCGACGCTGTACCCAAACGAAATTGACATCCTTTTTTTCCCACAAACAGAGGTTTCTTTTGGTGGTATTTGATCACCTGTGTGATTTTTATTTTTTGGCGCTATAAACAAAAAAGAGCGACAATTTTGAAAAAATAACAATATTTTTCACATTCTTTTATATGAAATTTAAAAAAAAATTAAAAAATTAAAATTTTTTAAAATTTTTGGCCAATTTGTTTTCTGCTACATATGTTTGGTATAAAAAATGGCAACAAGCGTATTTTCATTGGTTTGCGCAAAAGTTATTGTGTTTACTAACTACGGGAAAGATTTATGTAATTTTTGTTGTTTTTTTTTTTTTTTACTAGTACTGGCGGCGATCTGTGATTTTTTTTTTCTGGACCGCGACATTGTGGTGGACAGATCGGACCCCTAACTGACATTTTTTACACTTTGGGGGGTACCAGTGACATTACTACAGTAATCAGTGCTAAAAATATGCACTGTTACTGTAAAAATTACACTGGCAGGGAAGGGGTTAACTGTACTGGTGATCAACGGGTTAAATGTATCCCTAGGGGCATGATTCCAACTGTGGAGGGGCGTGGCTTGTGAAGTAATCACAGAAACATGCAATCCTATATAGCAGGATCACACAGCCTCTGGCCTCTGTAATCACTTCAGGGAGAATGACAGACAGCTGTGTTTACATCAGCCGTCTGGCCTTCTCTCTCTGCTGCGGGAGATTGCGAGTGGCCGGCGGCCATCGGAGCCACCGGTCACACGCGCTGGCTCCCCAGCTAACAAGCGAGGTTGGGAGCGCGTGCTCGCCCCCTACAGTCTCCTGAGCGAGCAACGTAGTACTACGTCACTTTGCCCAAGAGTGCCTGCCTGCCGCAGTAAAACTGCGGTGGGCAGGGCGGAAGTGGTTAAAAAAAAACATTTTAAATAGTGTCCCCCGATTGTAAATCCATCATTACTAGCACTGACCACTTTGTGCACTAACGCTGCCCGCTGTACTCGCCAACCCTAAAAAAGCAAAAAAAAAAAAAGCTCCGCTCTCATTAAATGCTTTCCACGGTCTGCCTATTCACGGTTTGACAGTTCTTATATAGGGAATGGGACACTATTTTTTTTAAATTTTTTCTTTTTAACCACTTTACCACTAGAGGATTTTGCTGTCTTACGTCTGGGCCACTTTTTGTGATTCGGCGCTGTGCGACTTTAACTGACAATTGCGCAGCCGTGCGACGCCATACCCAAACGAAATTTACGTCCTTTTTTTCCCCACAAACAGAGCTTTCTTTTGGTGGTATTTGATCACCTGTGCGATTTTTATTTTTTGGCGCTATAAACAAAAAAGAGCGACAATTTTGAAAAAATAACAATATTTTTCACATTCTTTTATATGAAATTTAAAAAAAAATTAAAAAATTTAAATTTTTTAAAATTTTTGGCCAATTTGTTTTCTGCTACATATGTTTGGTATAAAAAATGGCAACAAGCGTATTTTCATTGGTTTGCGCAAAAGTTATTGTGTTTACTAACTACGGGAAAGATTTATGTAATTTTTGTTGTTTTTTTTTTTTTTTACTAGTACTGGCGGCGATCTGTGATTTTTTTTTTTCTGGACCGCGACATTGTGGTGGACAGATCGGACCCCTAACTGACATTTTTTACACTTTGGGGGGTACCAGTGACATTACTACAGTAATCAGTGCTAAAAATATGCACTGTTACTGTAAAAATTACACTGGCAGGGAAGGGGTTAACTGTACTGGTGATCAACGGGTTAAATGTATCCCTAGGGGCATGATTCCAACTGTGGAGGGGCGTGGCTTGTGAAGTAATCACAGAAACATGCAATCCTATATAGCAGGATCACACAGCCTCTGTGATCACTTCAGGGAGAATGACAGACAGCTGTGTTTACATCAGCCGTCTGTCCTTCTCTCTCTGCTGCGGGAGATTGCGAGTGGCCGGCGGCCATCGGAGCCACCGGTCACACGCGCTGGCTCCTCAGCTAACGAGCGAGGTTGGGAGCGCGTGCTCGCCCCCTACAGTCTCCTGAGCGAGCAACGTAGTACTACGTCACTTTGCCCAAGAGTGCCTGCCTGCCGCAGTAAAACTGCGGTGGGCAGGGCGGAAGTGGTTAAAGAAAAAAAACATTTTAAATAGTGTCCCCCGATTGTAAATCCATCATTACTAGCACTGACCACTTTGTGCACTAACGCTGCCCGCTGTACTCGCCAACCCTAAAAAAGCAAAAAAAAAAAAAGCTCCACTCTCATTAAATGCTTTCCACGGTCTGCCTATTCACGGTTTGACAGTTCTTATATAGGGAATGGGACACTATTTTTTTTAAATTTTTTCTTTTTAACCACTTTACCACTAGAGGATTTTGCTGTCTTACGTCTGGGCCACTTTTTGTGATTCGGCGCTGTGCGACTTTAACTGACAATTGCGCAGCCGTGCGACGCCATACCCAAACGAAATTTACGTCCTTTTTTCCCCCACAAACAGAGCTTTCTTTTGGTGGTATTTGATCACCTGTGCGATTTTTACTTTTTGCGCTATAAACAAAAAAAGAGTGTGAATTTTGAAAAAAACAACAATATTTTTAACATTTTTTTATAGGAAATTCCCCCCCAAAAAATGTAAAAATCAAAAATTTTTTAAATTTTTGGCCAATTTGTTTTCTGCTACCTATGTTTGGTAAAAAAAATTCACAATAAGCGTATTTTGATTGGTTTGCGCAAAAGTTATTGCGTTTACTAACTAAGGGAAAGATTTCTGTCGTTTTTGGTGTTTTTTTTTAACGAGTAATGGCGGCGATCTGCGATTTTTTTTGCGGGACTGCGACATTGCGGCAGACAGATCGGACCCTTGACTGACATTTTTGACACTTTTGGGGTTACCAGTGACATTACTGCAGTAATCAGTGCTATATATATGCACTTTTACTGTAAAAATGACACTGGCAGGGAAGGGGTTAATTTTATTGGAGAGGGAGGGGTTAATGTATGCCTGGTGCTTACTGACGTGTGTGGGGGGAGGGGACTATGTGACACAAGGACAGATCCAGGGTTCAGCTATGCTGAACCCTGCAATCTGACCCTGCCTGTCACTTAGAAAATCCGCCCCCTTGTGTTTACACAAGTGGGCGGATCTCCACGCTAGATCCCTGACGATCGGGGAAGAGCAGCGGCAATCGCCGCTGCTCCTCCCCTGGCCCGACTCCCGCTGTGACTGAATACAGCGGGAGCGAGCCTCCGGCGGCGTGCGCGCGCCGCCGAGAAAGGGGAGTGTCTGATGATGTAGATCTACGTCGTCAGACGATAACGAGCCACTTTGCCGCAGTACTATTACCGTACGCAGATGGCAAGTGGTTAATAAGGACTTGTCAAAAAACTGTTTCCTATTGTTTTTACTTTTTTACACTTTTTGGTTAATACCCATACACATAGGGGGGGGGGGCAGGATCCAGGAGCCCCCTTGTTCCAGATTCCGATAAGCCCCCCACCCGCAGACCCCCACAACCACAGTCTAGGGTTGTCGAGAAGTTGTTGATCATCCTCAGGGGCCCCTGAAACTGGACTTTGCTGCAACATTCTTTGGATGTATCTCTATTAATAACTTATGATATTGGGAATTCAGCTCAGTGGTAGAAGCAATTTTTAGTGAGGGAGGCTCGGAGTAGAGAAAAACGTAGACGCAGGGCCAACATGACTGGATTAGAAGGATTTTGAACATAGGAGGAGTTCGGATGAAAAAAGTAATGAAAGGAGGTGGTGCTTACCAGATTGGTGGAAAGGTGGGAGCAGGTGGGGTTTCAAGAGATGGAATGTGGGAAGGGTTGGGAGGAGTTTTAGTCGGAAGAGAGCCTGGACAGGACAAATTCCCATCCGCCCTCCCTTTAGGGTTAAGGGTTTTTTGCAGTTGTTTTGGTCTTTGCTCTATATTTTGCAGGTCGTGGAGCTGGGGCATTTATGTCATAGTGGCTGGCGGGGTACGAGGTCCTTGGATGTGTTAGGATTAGAGGCAAAAGGTACATTTGTAGGAACCCATCTTAGGTACGGCTCCCACTATTCTGGCTGGTGGTACCTGCAATGTTGGTTTGTCTCCGAGTTGGTGCTTTCTGAGGCTGGAGGCCTTAAAAAATGGTGGTTACGCAGGTACTTTTAGTGCACACCCACAAGGACCTTGAGGTCCCTTGAATACTGTCTGATATTCATATGGATAATTTGCCAGGAATGGATTCCCCTCTGTTTACCATCTCCTGGGTGAAGGCACTGCAAACTTTATTTCAAACCCACTGGACATTCCCCTCTGTATGTGCTTTAAACTGTCCATGGCCAGCCCCCAGAGTATGTTCGTTAACCTCTCAGTGGCTAGTCTCCAACCTATGTGCATTAAAGTCATTGTAAACCCTTACATATCCCCAGTGAAGTGACTGGCCTCAGGTGATACACAGAGAATAACCAAATCCTCCTACATACGTTTTTTATCTGCAGCTATCTGTCCTTTCCTG
The DNA here is from genome assembly GCF_965119305.1 of Pelophylax lessonae. Taxonomy (NCBI): domain Eukaryota; kingdom Metazoa; phylum Chordata; class Amphibia; order Anura; family Ranidae; genus Pelophylax; species Pelophylax lessonae. The sequence goes on from NC_138771.1 coordinate 531,890,675, forward strand.
TACATCCATTCAAAGTGCAGAATTTATAAGGCTTGTCTGAGCTTCTAGAAAGCAGGGCACAGAGATATGAAATTACACACTGCACAGCTCAGTGAGGAGAGCTCTGAGAGCTGAATAGAGGGAAGAGATATAAACCCTTCACACAGCACACAGGAACAGAGCTGATGCTTTCTATCACAGGCTGTGTGCTGGAGACCCCTCCCCTGCCACCTTTTCTCTTTTGGTGTCAGGAAAACTTGTCAGCAGTGATTCATGATGATAGCAGAGGAATGAAGCAGCAGACAGAAATGACATGTAATTCTCTTAAATGAAACAAGTACACACTATAGAGGGATATGCTTGGTCATATCTCATGTCTGAGGTTTACAATCACATTAGCCAGTCCCCAGTCTCCGTGTCAACCTCTCAGTGGGTCATCTCTCCATAGTCAGTCCTCAGTATTTGTGCATAAATAGACTCTGGAAGAGAGTTTAGTGAGTCATTTTAGGAAAAGCTGTATCCAAAAATCAAGTATTGTCAGAAAGTAAAAAAAAAAAAAAAGCAACACAAGGGAGGTTACTTACAGTAAATGGGAAGTGCCCCTTGTGCTGGTGGCTCCTCTCTTAGTTGATACTTTCTGCCTGCTGATTGCCCTAATTGTCCAGTGCAGCAGGCTTAAAGTGATGGTAAAGCTTTAATTTTGCTTTCATTAAAATAACAAACATGTTATACTTACCTGCTCTTTGCAGTGGTTTTGTACAGAGCAGGCCAGTTCCTCCTCTTTTCGGGTCCCTCTTCGACACTCTTGACTCCTCCTACATGTTGGGTGCCCCTACAGCAAGCAGTTTGCTATAGGGGCACCAAAGCTGAGCCAGTGCTCTGTGTCTCCACTTACACACAGAGCTGTGGTTTGGCCCTGCCCCCTCCGTTCCCTGATTGGCTCAATGATTGTAATTTACAGCAGCGGAAGCGTGAGTTCCCGGAGAGGCAAGGCTGTCGTGGACATCGCTTGATTGAGATGGGGCTCAAGTAAGTATTAGGGGTCTGCTGTACACAGAAGGTTTTTTACCTTCATGCATTTTTCAGTTCTTTCCACAGATTCTCGATTGGATTCAGGTCTGGGCTTTGACTTGGCCATTCTAACACCTGGATATGTTTATTTGTGAACCATTCCATTGTAGATTTTGCTTTATGTTTTGGATCATTGTCTTGTCGGAAGACAAATCTCCGTCCCAGTCGCAGGTCTTTTGCAGACTCCATCAGGTTTTCTTCCAGAATGGTCCTGTATTTGTTTTTTGTTTTTTACACTTATACATTTTATTAGGGGTTTGAGATAAGTCTGTACAACAAAAGTATACATTATAATCATGTAATTTAACAATGTAGGAAAAAGTAGGCTTCTTACATCATTTTAATACAAATATATAACAATCACACACTCTGTTATCCCAATTTATCTGCAGTACCCTACTTCTATTCCTATACAACCAACGTGTCTTCATGATAAAGCTACACATAGTACAGTCTCTTCCCGCCCCAATTTTCCTTCTTTTATACCTACATAAACAACCCTCAAAACCCCCCCAAAAAAAAAAAATGGAGGGGAAGGAAAGAGGGGAAAGGGAAAAAAAAAAGAAAAAAAGGGGGGGGGGGGAGAATATTGATCCCTTCCATTTCCTGGCGGGCAAATGTTACCTCTACCCAAAGAAAAATACTCAACGCTTACATCATACTTCCATTCAATTTTTCAGTCTAGTAGTGCTATACCTTCTCTCGATAAGATAAATAGATTCCATGCTCCCCACGTCTCTATATATTTTTCCCTCTTATGTTGAGCTGTCATTACTAAATCTTCCATTTTGTTTATTTCCTCTATTTTCCAAACCCAATCTGCTATTGTTGGAGATGTTTGTTTTTTCCAGTTAAGGGGTATACAAAGTCTGGCCTCATTTGCAAGATGACATATTACCGATTCTCTATATTTCCTCATTGATGAGTTATTTAGTTGTAGAAGAAAAAAAGCCGGATCTTCCGGAATCTCAACTTCTGTAAACTTTTGCATGATCACTCTAACCTTTTTCCAAAAGTCCGTCAATTTGGGGCAAGACCAAAAAATATGGATTAACGTGCCCTCTTCTACCAAGCAGCGCCAGCATCGATCCGAGTTATTAATCGAGATTTTGTGTAATTTATATAGAGTGTAATAACACCTTGTCAATATTTTAAAATTTGTTTCTTGATATTTAGTACATATAGAGGATTTATGGACAAGGTTGATCATACTCTGACGCTGCTCTGGTGCGAAGGCACGAGACAACTCCCTCTCCCATTTGTCAGAATAAGATAATTGATATTGCCTTTCAGGTGTATTTATCAGATCATATATTTTGGATATCACGTGATAAATATTTCCTGTATCTGACCAGTATCTTTCAAAGGTTGTCAATTGACGGTTATAATTCTGAGGGTTAGGGATTGAGTGAAGAAAATGTGATAATTGAAGTGCCTTCCAGAAGGGAAGTCTAAAAGCATCCATCTCATTCATTAATGTCTCCAGAGAAGGCCATTTATCTTCCCTTAAGAAATGTACGGCTTGGAAATGACCTGAGAGATCTAAAAGATTGTGCCTCCATGCCTATGGGAAATTTTGGGTTCCCCAAAATTGGGAGTAATGGCGAATCATATGTAGATAAAGAATTCTGGAAGCATAGCTGTGAGCAAATTTGTAACGTCGTACCAATTAACTGATGTGATTTCAACTCTGTTGGTAATTCATCATAGCACCATAGTGCTCTATTAAGTGGAATAAGTGTATGTGCCTGCTCTATTTGTACCCAGAGCTTAAAGTCTCCATGACGACACCAATCAATTTGTCTTCGAAGGTGTGAAGCTTGAAAATATTTACGCATATCTGGTAAAGACACTCCTCCCGATCTTTTAGACAGCGTTAGTAACTGTCTTGAGAGACGGGGTTTCTTATTTGCCCAAACAAATTTGATAAATATTGAGTTTATTTGTTTGAAATAATAAGCTGGGACCTTAATGGGTAGTGTTTGAAAAAGGTATAAAAATCTAGGTAGTATAGTCATCTTTAACAAATTACACCTACCAAACCATGTATGTAAACCTGTGTTCCATTTCTCCAACTGAAGGCGGGTTTCGGTTAAAAGAGGGATAAAATTAAGTTCAAAAACTTGAGAAGGATTAACCGGTATAGAAGTACCTAAATATCTTAATGCCCTATTTGTCCATTTGAATTTAAAGTTCTGTTTTAAATTCTGTAAAGTTCTACTAGGTAGGTTTATTCCCATGGCTTCTGATTTATTAAAGTTTATCTTCAAGTTGGAGATGGTACCATACTGTTCAATACTGTTCAAATTCTCTGATGAGGTTTGGTAGTGTTTGGTAGTGAAATCAATGGGTTAGCAATTGAAAAAAGAAGATCATCTGCATAGGCAGAAATTTGGTCCTGTATTTGGCTCCATCCATCTTCCCAACAATTTTAACCATCTTCCCTGTCCCTGCTGAAGAAAAGCAGGCCCAAACCATGATGCTGCCACCACCATGTTTGACAGTGGGGATGGTGTGTTCAGGGTGATGAGCTGTGTTGCTTTTACGCCAAACATAAAATTTTGCATTGTTGTCAAAAAGTTCGATTTTGGTTTCATCTGACCAGAGAACCTTCTTCCACATGTTTGGTGTGTCTCCCAGGTGGCTTGTGGCAAACTTTAAACAACACTTTTTATGGATATCTTTAAGAAATGGCTTTCTTCTTGCCACTTTTCCATAAAGGCCAGATTTGTGCAGTATACGACTGATTGTTGTCCTATGGACAGAGTCTCCCACCTCAGCTGTAGATCTCTGCAGTTCATCCAGAGTGATCATGGGCCTCTTGGCTGCATCTCTGATCAGTTTTCTCCTTGTATGAGCTGAAAGTTTAGAGGAACGGCCAGGTCTTCGTAGATTTGCAGTGGTCTGATACTCCTTCGATTTCAATATTATCGCTTACACAGTGCTCCTTGCGATGTTTAAAGCTTGGGAAATCTTTTTGTATCCAAATCCAGCTTTAAACTTCTCCGCAACAGTATCTCGGACCTGCCTGGTGTGTTCCTTGTTTTTCATGATGCTCTCTGCGCTTTAAACGGACCTCTGAGACTATCACAGTGCAGGTGCATTTATACGGAGACTTGATTACACACAGGTGGATTCTATTTATCATCATTAGTCATTTAGGTCAACATTGGATCATTCAGAGATCCTCACTGAACTTCTGGAGAGAGTTTGCTGCACTGAAAGTAAAGGGGCTGAATAATTTTGCACGCCCAATTTTTCCATTTTTTATTTGTTAACAAAGTTTGAAATATCCAATAAATTTCGTTCCACTTCATGATTGTGTCCCACTTGTTGTCCCACTTGTTGTTGATTCTTCACAAAAAATTACAGTTTTATATCTTTATGTTTGAAGCCTGAAATGTGTGCAAAAGGTCGCAAAGTTCAAGGGGGCCGAATACTTTCGCAAGGCACTGTATATATATATATATATATATATATATATATATATTTATATATATATATATATATATATATATATATTTATATTTTTTTTTAAATATTGTGACCAAATTTACAGGTAAAGGTAAAGTAAAAAACACTGTTGAATTTTTGGCCCACTTACTCTGATTTTGACCCGCGGTTGTGTTAGCATGGTTGAGATCCCGGGCATGCATTTTTAACTTGACAACGTTGTAAATTTTTAGGACCAATATGCAATCACCTATTGTTTATGCCTTTACATGTTTTTTGTTTTGAATTAAGTTTGATTAAGGAGAACACCGCAGACTGTTCCCTCTTTCTCTTTTGAGAGTCAAGGACTAATTTTGGGTCTCTTCCCTCCCTCCCCCTTTTTTCTAGCAAAGTAAAAAACTCCTTTAACTATTTCAAATGTATTGATGATAAAAAAAAAACCCAAAACACTACATCTGAAAAATAATAAACCTAAATATTAAAATGCTTACTGTAGCTATTTCCTATCTTCCTCATGGCTCTGATGTAGGTTGTGTCATTTGAGGTTAGTGATATGCAGCAAAGTGGCAGCATGTGACTGTGGGCCTTTGTTCTTAACATATCTTAATGTGCCAGTGTGACTCACATTGAAGACCTATATTCATGTAATCTTTAAACTTAATCGCCTTAGTCTGCACAAATCTTGTGGTGAGAGGCAGTAAATTACAGTAGAAAATAAGCAGAGATGTTGACTAAAAACTAATAAAGTGATGATGTAAAAATTTAGCACACTTGTGGTCATTCTCGGAAGATGTAGAATATGCATTGATATTAATCAGATTATTCTGAAGATGCCTTGGCATGATTTATGTGCATTTATTGTTAGTGGTATCATGAGTGATGATTTACAGATATACATTAATTTTTTACAGACTATAAATTAAAAAGAAAAAAGCTGGATAGGAATCTAGTTACCACTGACTGTTTTTAACTACTTTAGCTCTCTGGATGTACATAGGACATACGTATGAATATACATACATATGCTTCAGGATACAGTCGCAGCCATAAGCTTGTATTTGTTTTGTTCTGCCGGCTTCCAGCTTTAAAGTAATTTTAAAAATAAAAGTCCATTCTATTGCTCTCAGCCCTCCTTCAAGTCTCTAAATTCCTATGTTTTTGCTTCTGTGATCAGATTACCTGTTAGAGGGTCACTACGTTTGTTCTCTATGGTCCTACCATACCAGGAACGTGCCACCTTCTCACTCCCCATAGACTAGGGACCATGGACTGTGGGATGAGTAGTGTGCACAGGGCAGAGCACATGGCTACAACAAACACTGTTCATTTGAAACAAATCAAAGTAAGGGGAAAAAAAGGAGAGGTTCAGGAGCTCACGGACAATGTTACAAAGAGACAGAAACACACAGAAAGAAACTATTTTATGAAAATTAGATTACAGGACCATCCCTCCCTTTCACCACTGTGCTGGAGAGAATGTGGTAGAGTGGGTACCTTACAGCAGTGTTTCTCAACTCCGGTCCTCAAGGCACACTAACAGGCCAGATTTTAAGTATTACCTTGGGGAGATGCAGACTAGAATACTGCAATCATTGAGCAGCAAATTATATCACCTGTGATATATTTCAGTTTTCTTGCAAACTTGGCCTGTTAGTGTGCCCTGAGGTCCGGAGTTGAGAAACACTGCCTTACAGCACGTCCTCTGGGAGTACCCCTCCCTTACAAGCTTTTGGAAAGCAATTTTCCAATGTATGGCATCCATCACTGGAATCTTAACTCCTCCCAAACCAGAGTTAGCATTATTGAATCTAAACATTAAACTATACCCAATGACATATAGACAAATGATTGTACATCTCCTTTCGGCTGCCAGAACTTTAATACTACGTAAGAGAAAACCACCAACACCCCAAATCTTTCTGAGGCAAATACCCTAGTTAATGAGAACTATAAACTAGAAAAAGCTTTATCCTTCAACGCTTTAACCCATCACAAATTTCAAAAAGCTTGGACGGAGTGGCCCTATTTAACACCTGATACTACAAGCTTAGAATGTAACCTTTTATGTAACTTAGTTCTACTCATTCTGACCCTGGGGATGATGGGGGGTGTCGACGACTCATGGCTTGGTGACATTGTTCCCCTAGGGGTTCTGAGTCGGGGCGGTTCGACACCTCTCTTCTCCTACCATCATCAGAATAAACTATGTTATCCTTTACATGCATGATGTCAAAGCACTCTTGTACGAAGCTTATAACTATTGTTTGAACACTGTAACATCCACTTTTGGATAATGTTCTACCTTGTTGTTGTTATTTTCTTATATCGCATTCTGTTGATGTGATTTTCTGTTTTTCATTTGTATTTGAATCTCAATAAAAATTGTTGATTGAAAAAAAGATTACAGGACCATTAGGTATTGGAAGTGTATTGAATATTTTTTCTTTCACTTTGTTTTTTTTTTTTTTTGAGAAGAGATCAAAAATGGTACACATATAAATTACAGGTTTGGGGAGATAATGGACTTAATTTGCTAAGGGCAAATTCACTGTGCACTGCAAGTGCATTTTGAAAGCGCAGTCACTGTAGATCTGACGGGAAGATCTGAAATGAGGGGAAACTTTGCTGGTTTCTATCATCCAATCATGTGCAAGCAAAAATGCTGTTTTTTATTTTCCTTGCACGTTCCTCTCAGATCTACAGTAGTGCACAGTGGATTTGCCTTTAGTAAATAAACTCCAATGAGTACATCAAAGTTGAAAACTTTCTCTGGCATGTAATGCTAAAGACACATAAAAGAACTAGCGGTGGATAGCGACAATGCTAGGCATAGGTTCTTAGGTGGGTCTGAGCAAAAAAGAGAAGGCCTTCTAGTTCAATCAAAAAGGGAAGGCATGGATCATCCCACAGGAAGAAGACCCCCTTAAGGAAAATGACAACCAATGAAGAAAATCCAAAATTCAAATATTTAAGGTTATTAAGGGGAAAGGACTTGTGACATAACTTGAATATAGCTCTGTATAGTGTGAAGATGCAGAAAATTTGCAGGAAGTACTAAGCTTTATATCATACAATGCATAAATGATTCTAAATATTACTACCTGAGTTTCACCCATGACTGTCCCGCATTATGGTTAGTGTTACATCTGGCAACCGAACTGCCACCAAGGAAGGGAGAAGGAACAGAAGGAAGAGTAGAGTAAAGAAGAGGAAGGAGAGGGAGGGACAGGTGCTGCTGATAGCTAAATATGGGGTAGTCGGGGCAAACCCCAGCCATATGAGAGCATAGATATCATCGAACAGTAAAATCGGGATACAAGCTATAAAAAAAGGTATAAAAAAGTGCTTAATCCTAAGAAGACCAGTGGAGTGCAATGCTCCCCTAATAATAGCATAATGTTACTGGAGCATGAATATCTTCAAACAGTACATATTAAAAAAAAATCAAGGTATGATAACTACATAGTAAGCAAAATTAATTCTTACAGCTGGGATACATAAAAAACGGATAACAACTAAAGTAACAACAGTAACCAGCAGTGGTCAGTGCAATGGTAAGAAAGGAGGTAATGGCAGAGGCCTGCTCAGAGGAACATACCAGATGGGAACCCAACCATCCTGCCACCCCCAGACAGAAAGCTTTAAATATTAGATCAGCGGAGTGCATTGCTCCCCTAATGATCGCATAATGCTACTAGCAATGTTAAAAAGGTCAAACACAATGGTAAACTGAAGAAAAAGACTTCCTTGTGACAATTTGTCCCCCCAAGAACCTTAATATAGGCTAGTGTAGGCTGGCTTGATCAGGGACCTGGGGGGCCAGATGAGCAAACATTGTGGTGAACTAGAGTTCCACTGAAGGCTCCCCTCTCAGTATGTCCATTGTGCAGAATATCCGCTCCTTATCTTACAACAGCTGTGATGTAACTATAAAGGTACCGTATCAACAGTTAGTGTGTGCATTACTGTGGGTAGAGTGGTAGTGGCATGGAACCCAATGAGACAGGGATTTATGCCTCGTTTCCACTGAGGGGTATGGTACGGTTCGGTTCAGTACGGTACGGTTCGGTACGGTACACATTGCGTTTCCACTGCCAATAGTACCCTTTTCATGATAGGCGTGGTGTAGCTGGTCACAGCAGGAAAGCTGTGATAGACGATTCTCTGTCAACCAATCAAAGTTCTGCAGAGTGTAGCTCCACCCAGTTGGTACGGGTCTAATGTGCTCTGTACCCCAACGAAAGGGTACCAAAAAGTGGTACGGTACGGTTTGGAATTAGGGTACCATTCATAATGGAAACGGCATAAATAGAGTACCGTACCGAACCGAACTGTACCAGAAAGCTCAGTGGAAACGCGCCATTAAAGTACTCACAGTTTGCTGTACCTGATGGCAAACCAAAGATTTAAAATGGTAAGATCCTGAGTCGCAGACTGTAAAGAGGGCCAAAGGTCTGGTGGTCATAGGGCTCAGAGTCAAAACACAGCTGTGGTATCGGGGCAGAAAATGAAGGGTGCCTAATGCATCAGAGCCCCCCATAGAGTGATGTAAGCAAGGAGGGGAGTAGGATGCCAAAAGCAATATGTCCCAATCAGCAGGAGATCTTAGTAAGCCATCCCTTTTAACCTAAAAAGCTTGAGAGTGAAGAAATTAGAGAGCCGTAGATCTCTGTGAATGGTTGCATTGAGCCTTCTGGCTCGATCCAGATTGGGTCAACCTGGGTGCACCTTGCTGGGATGGAGTCAGCTCCTGAGAGCATAACTCTTCAGGGATTTCCAGTCCCATAGAGAACGATGCCGCTTCATAGTGGGCATCATAGTAATCCAACAGTGTATTGATTATTTTTTAAAAAGGATATGCTTTAGTGTAATTTTAATGTTAAAAGTGATCCGGGTGGCTGGCTGTACAATGATGGTGATCTTCGATCGATTAGCTCCAGTGTAGGGCAGGGGAGATATTGAATATTGGGGGTAATGCAACAAATAAAATGAGCTGGTGTAACCAGTGATAATAAACACAGCTGCTGGCAACCTATAGTAAGACAAATTGAATATGATATATCAGGGGTAATAGACCCCTGACCTCTCCATAAAGCTTGCCTGTCAGCTGCCCAATGATATCACATAGGGGGCTCATAAGCCCACTTGTGATAGTAATAAAGTTAAATATTGAAGACTGATGAAAAATACATAAGTGAAAAAAGCAATTATTATAAAATTAATAACAATAAAAAAATAAATAAATACATAAAACACCCTGTTGCCCTGTGCACAACCACAAATGAATGCACAAGGTATGTATTTGCATGTAAACAGCGACTGGCACACACATGTCATATATCACTGCAAACATTGGAGTGACAGCAATGATTTTAGATCCCTCATTTATGTTAACTCCAAACTGTTGTGCTATAAAAGCATTTAAAGCACCACCTATTGATAATTATAGGTACCTTAATTTTTTACCATTTTGCAGGCACACTTAGTTTTAGGGCTTGATGTATTTTCTATCTATTTACTCAGACCTACCACATCTTTTAGTTTGTTGGGGAAAATTTGAGATTAAATTGTTTCTGTGCAAAAACCGTCATTGTTGTTTTTTTTCCCCTGAAAATATAGATTGCGCATATATCATGTCACATAAAAAAATAACTTTCCACGTTTTATTCTAGAGGGCTTCTGCTTTCTAAAAATATTTAATGTTCTGGGGGCTTTAAGTCATTTTTACCACAACTGCAGATTTTAAGATGTGCGAAAAATGGAGAAGTTTGTCTAAAGGGGAAATTGTTAATGAATTTAACATTCAGTAGTAGATATGTCACTCCACATTGGTTTGCAGTTTACATTGGGTCCCTGGTCTTCTGATGCCTGATATTTTTGGGCTTCGGATCTGTAGGTGCAGATTCCTGCCCATTGCATTTAGTTTCCGGAATACAGGAGAGAAGTGTGTGTAGGGTGACATAATTTGTGTGTCATGCTGTCCCCCTAAAAATATATAGCAAAGGAAATTATCGGTCTCCAATTGGGGTTTATTACAGCATGCACACAATGAAAAAAAAGGGGTTTTAGAGTAAAAATTCAAAAAGTTTATTTCATATTATACACAATAATTTAAAATCACATGAAAGGGACTGGGTACATAAAATACTCCAGGTCCTATAAAAACATACATAAAAACTAGTACATCAGACAGATTAGTGCAAATAACTATGCCATGATACAGTTACCAAATAAACAAAAGGGCATGTGTGGAACCTGTAGATGGTGATTCGGAAACAGTAATCCCAAACATGTTTCGAGAACTGTAGTTTCTTCTTCAGGGGAGAAGGCACAAAAAATGTCTGTGATCAAAAATATCCATACAAACAATCAATATGGATTTAAACATTATAAATGTAAAGGATCATCATATCAAAATTGGTTAAGAAACAATTTTACTTCAACAGTCCACAGTCATCATATTCATTGTCTATGCATGTGTTTCTCCAATGCGATGCCATACAAAAAACATGAGTAATAAACTTACCCTAGGTCTAGCTGTAGACACTGGAGTAAAGCTCTCAAAAAATTGCATTTGGTTTCCTGGCAGCTTCTGCACCAGACAGAGCACTGATAATGAACAAACCACCAGCATCAAATAGAGACAGATGCTGCAGTCCATGTTCAATCGGATGTGACAAGCGCAAAGCTCTTCATATTTCACACTAAGCTGGTTACACACTTTTGGATCCAGTGGCTTGACAAAAGTTAGGAACTTTTCCGATGCTCATCTGTATCAAACATTATAGAAAAGATTATTTTAGACGCTCCAATTTGTGAACACGAAGCAACTTTCTGTCATAACAGAAAATTCCTATTAAAACCAAGACACAAATGTAGATCTGTATTCCTCAATGCAGCATTAGGCGTATTTTTTAAATGCAAGCATATAAGCACCTGAAATTGACCTGATATCAGCCTCTTGCAGTGTACTGTACAGCAACAGCTCAGACTGGAAAACGGGCAAGCAGCACAAGGAGCCAATCAGTTGTTCTGCACTGCTTCTGTGCTAACAAGTAATATGCTCATAGCAGGATAGAGCAGACTGACAGAGAGAGGATTTTGTCAGTCTTCTGCTGCTCTTATCACTGTCTATTCACATATTCGAACAATGCAAGAAGAGAAGTTGTGTCACTGGACTTGAAACTTAATTGTTTTTTTAAAGGATAGTTCATAGTGGTTCTTGTCAAATGGATCTTGACTGAGTGGGAGCACAAAGTGGACACACAAAAGTGGGACCCACCCCACACAAATGGACCCACAGAAGTGAGACATTCCCTACTTTGCTTGCCACAAATCCAATATGCAGTACACTGTGGTATGACTCTCCAGATGGAAATCTTTGGGAGACCCAGGTGGGCATGTGGAATCCAGTGTCTGTGTAGTAGTAGTTAACCCTAATGAAGAGAAATGCTTTGACCCCCCCCAGACTTGTTAGATATTCCTTGTCCTCTGGTTGTGACTTTGCTATCAATAATAAAAGATATACAGACTTTAAATTGATAATTTGGTGCTTGGTTCCTTCTATTCCGCAGGTGTCAAACACAAGGTCCGGGGGCCAAATGCAGCCCCCCCCTCCCCCCCAGGCCGTTTCATGTGGCCCTCACACCTCTCCTGCAGCTGCGGCACCCCCCTTGTCTCTGCCCCCACCTTGTCTCAGTAGTCGGCAGCTGAGAGGACAGAATTATTTTTCTAGATCCTGCACTTCTCTGTGCTGCTGCAGAAAGGCTCGTCTTTGCCCCCCTTCTCAGCAGTCTGCAGCAGAGAGGAGGGCAGAACTCTTCCTACAGATCCTGCACCTCTCTGTCTAGCCACAACATCATCTTGTCTCTGCCTCCCCTGGTCTCAGCATTCAGCAGACTCTGTAAGCTGACTCCAGCCCTCCTCTGGTCCTCCTCCAGAAATTGCACTTTCTTCTTCCCAGATCCACCCGCATCTTCTTCATGGCAGTAGCACAAGGTAAGGGGTGCATTGTGATGTAAGGAAGGGTGGGTGACTCTTGACTTTTGATGGTGGGGGGCTCTAGACATCTCATGTAAGGGTGTAAGGGGGCGTGGGGTGCTCTGGACATCTAATCCTACAGATATAACCGGCCCTTTGAGGGCAACCATAATGCTGATGGGGCCCATGATGAATTTGAGTTTGACACCCCTTTTCCTTTTATTCACAGACTGGGGGAGGGACAAGATCAGTAAATGTTACTTAAAACAGTAGTAAACTGTTTGATATACAGAATAATATCATAATGCACCGCATACTAGCACATTATAAAAGACTCCAGTGGTGAGCTGTCACCGCTGCAGAGGCTTCCATCTTCACCTGGTCTTCCATCCAGGTTCGCGAGCTGTTGCAGTTTGAATGGCCAAACTACAATGATGTCACTCCCACGCATGCACACAGGAGTCTCGTTCACAGCACACAGCTCTGAAGGAATGGCACATCTATGTCTTTTCTTCAGAGCGCATGTACCAGTGATGTCACCGGCTGCTGCTTGCTAGAATATCTCCTAAATAATGCACGTTAATTATAAGCTGACTTGAAGGTAAAAATCACAACTTGGAGTTTACTACCACTTTAAGGGCTCTTTCACACGGACGTTCCGTATGTTGGTATATCACCCCATCCGTTTGCGGGTGATATACGGACATAATGCTTGTCAATGGGATTGCGGATGTCAGCGGATGACCATCCGCTGACATCCGATTTTTGTCCTTTCAGTTCTGTTCCGTTTTTTGGAACGGAACAGAACCCTATTTTTCCTTCGTTAAAAAAACGGAACTGATGCAAAATTGGATGTCAGCGGTGTCATCTGCTGACATCCGCAATCCCCATAGACTAACATTATGTCTGTATTTCATCCGCAAACGGATGGGATGATATGTGGACATACGGACCATCCGTATCCGTAAAAAAAAAAAAGGTGCCGCAGCGGACAAAAAAAAACGTAGCGGCCGCGTGAAAGAGGCCTTACTGCTACAGAGGAATATTAGATCTCATGCTCAGCCAGACAGAGCTATACTGTGGGACAAAACTGTGTAAATCTCAGAACTGGATGGACAGAAATAAAAATCCTCTCTTATTCCTATTTCATCTCTGCATTTAGCTGTTTGCTTGGAGTTCAGTTTTAGAGTTTACTTTAAATTCTGCAGTGTAAAAATGATTTTCTTTTATATAAAAAGGCATTTCTGGGTATAGCTTACACACATGGAGATGCCTGATCAGCTTCTGACCTGCTAACACGTTAACATCGCTATGTGGATTTATACCAATCATAGGTCATACATTTATGTGCCTGATGCTTGTCAGAGCAAAAGCAGGGGAAAGCTGCTTGGACTGACCTTACTTCTTTCACAAGGTCACAAGCAATGGAGGTGACTGGAGTGACAAGCAGAGCAAAGCAAAGCAGCACATCAATACAGGATAACTTAAATGTAACCTAAAATCCAAACCTTATAAATAGTAAGGTAATGTGTACCTAGCTCTAAAAAACACTAATATATTATGCTGCAGCTTATTAGTACTTAGATGTGATGGCAGCATTAGTTTAGTATTTTTAACCCCCCTTCAATTAAAAGAATATGTAAATTCAACATTTCATATTACTGATGCCTGCTGTACCACGTATTCTGTTTCATTTGTATTGCTTTATTTGTGTGAAATCCCTCATGTTCCTGCCAGTCCCTCTGCTTTCCTACTAAAAACTGACCACACTAAGAAGGAGAACACACCATGGTCAGCTCTCTATCTATGCTGGGAGCTCAGCCTGCTCTCCTCCAAAGATCAGACTTGTCCTGACAACCCCTATCCCTGCACAGCCGTTCACTGGGAAGCTTAGTGTGCTGCTGTTTCTCCTCCCCTATCTCCTATGCTGCTCAGAACAAAGGCAATAGAATCACTTATAAAAAAGGAAAACAGTTATTTATAAAGGTTTTTTTTATCTATACACAAATGTTTTCCCTTTTATTTCTATTTTCAACTGAATGGGTTGTTTTACAAGGTGATCATTTACAATCATCTTCTGATACTGATAATATTACACTTCTTATCCTAGGGTGACAATGCCCTTTTCTATCTAAGGGACAACTAAATGCACTATCTAAGGGACCTCTAAGTGCACTAATACTGCTACAATGACCTCTATCTAAGGGGAAATGCATTATTACCCTAGGGAATGAATGTTTGTTACCCCTGTATCACCAAAAAAACTTGGCTGATCCTGCCTGGTTCTGCCCTCCCCCCTGTAAACTGACCAGAATTTATCATGGCTGCTGAGCCCTGACACCGTGGTCAGTTTACGTGCCTCCATTATCCGCAGCCCTCCTGTCCTCCTCTGTCCTCTCTCCTCCCTATCCTCCCTGTCTGTCTGCTCCTGTGTCAGTGCCCGCCCCCTACCCTCCTGCTGCTGAAATTACTTTTAATGTCCTATATAATATTGTGTGTTTCCTAATGACAGGTGCTCCTGTCTCTGTGTTTTCTAAAAACAATTCTGTTTATATCTGATTTCAGATCGCTGCTCGGCGCTCACGTGCCCAGTCGGCTCTCTCCTCCTCTCCTCCCAACTGAAGTCAGCAGGGGATTCTCGGTCCCGCCTGATTCAGCTATCAGACGGAGAGAGGAGACCTGACCGTTCACGTGAGTGCCGAGCGGTACTCTGAAATCAGGTATAGACAGCATTTTTTTTTTTATAAAACACAGAGACAGGAACACCTGTCATTATGAAACACACAGGATTACATGAAGTTATCACAGTGGGTTAACAACCACTTTAAGATTGCAGAACACTTCCCCATGTTTTCAGCCTCATGAAATAGGGGGGGGGGGGGGGGTTGTACTCTGTAGCCAACATAGAAAACGGGAAACTATGCTAACTGATAACAGCCACAAGTTCCTACAATTTAAGAAGATATCTAATTGTAAAGTGTACAACAGGAAAAACTAGGCTGGAGTTTTACACTTCACCTGCCAAACACATCATGATAGTCAACCATGGCTCACATGCTGGAATAATGATATAGATTTATTTTTGTTTGTTATGAACCATTCTTAAAACGTCTTATGTTTAATTCCTTTGTGCTTTATTTTCCTTCAATGATCCGTCAGTATTTTCTGCCAGATATGATTTTATTGTGTTTTTGTTTGAAATCCTTTTTGCAAATTTGTTATGTTTGCATGTTTTAAAAGGTGTGTTTTAAAAGGTGTTATTAAAGAGGAAGAACCAAGACATCACTGCAAGGCATCAACAAGGCATTGCATCCTCTAACGGAAGAAAGCAGATAAACAAGAAAGAGAACAAAGTATGCCAGCGCTGTTAAAATGTCTTGGGTAAAAAACAGTACAAATACTTCTGATTTCTTCCCTTCAGTTTTTTTTGTTTTTTTGTTAACCATTATTAAACCTCATGCACACTGGACATTTTTTACAGCTGCTGTTTTTGGCGTCAGATGTTTTTTTCTACATCCAGTAAACCCCCCAACATGTTATCCTATGTGTCCATGCACACATAGACTGTTATCAGCAGTTTTTGGCAGGGGCATTTTCTGGCTGGAAAAAACCCCAGACTAGTGGGTTTTAACCACTTAAGCCCCGGAAGATTTTACCCCCTTCCTGACCAGGGCCTATTTTGCGATTCGGCACTGCGTGACAATTGCGCGGTCGTGCGACAATGTACCTAAACTAATTTGACATCCTTTTTTTCCCACAAACAGAGCTTTCTTTTGGTGGTATTTGATCACCTGTGCGATTTTTTGATCATGCGCTATAAACAAAAAAAGAGCGACAATTTAGCAAAAATAACAATATTTTTCACATTTTTTTTATATAAAATTCCCCCCAAAAAGATGTAAAAATCTACATTTTTTAACATTTTGGGCCAATTTGTTTTATGCTACATATGTTTGGTAAAAAAAAAATCACAAAAAGCGTATTTTGATTGGTTTGCGCAAAAGTTATTGCGTTTACTAACTAAGGGAAAGATTTTTGTCATTTTTTTTTTTAACGAGTAATGGCAGCAATCTGAGATTTTTTTTGTGGGACTGCGACATTGCAGAGGACAGATCGGACCCTTGACTGACATTTTTGACACTTTTGGGGTTACCAGTGACATTACTACAGTAATCAGTGCTATACATATGCACTGTTACTGTAAAAATGACACTAGCAGTGAAGGGGTTAACTTTTTTTGAGAGGGAGGGGTTAAGTGTGTCCCTAGGGGCGTGATTCTAACTGTGATTGGCTGTGGCTTGATGTGTAAGAACAGAGATCAACGGTCCTACATAGCAGAACCGTTTGATCTCCATTCTTACACAGGGAAGAATGACAGGCGGCTTTGTTTACATTAGCCGTGACCTAGCGGGATCGGGAGCGCGCATTCGGGGGTGCGCGCTCGCTCCCTAGATGTAGGATTACCTCGCTAGCCTGTGAGGGGCTGACCGCCGCAGTAAATAGTCGTGCGGCGGTCGGCAAGCGGTTAAGAATGCTGAGAAACGCTAAAAAACGCTAGTGCAAAAAAGCTGAAAAACTCCTTCTACAGCTACAGCTTTCTAATGATGTTTTGATAACATCCAGTGTGCATGAGGCCTTATTATAAGACCTGTAACCCCTGTGTCCAATGGTGAAGAAGCTGATCTTGTGGCAGTTATGAATAAAAATGTAAAGGGTTAGTTAAACTTCATAAAACAAACTACTGTGCAGTCAAAGGCCCCAGAAGTTTCCAAACTATTGTCAATTGTAGACACTTGTAGGCCAGGCATAGTTTTCACAAAGTTCGGCCGCGAAGGTAACATTCTGAGCAATCCTTGCCTTTCTGCATTAAAGGTAGGATGGAGGGTCCATGGAGCGTGCCCCTATCGCTACAGAGGAGGAGCGCACTCTCCTTCATTCTCAAATCTGTACCTCTATGCTTTCCCTGTCACAGAAGTATCACAGAAGTGCTGGGGGGAGTTGAGAGCTGAGGGCTGAGGTAGAGCACTTTGGGGTTGATTTACTAAGTCCTGGTTCACACTGGGGAAACTTGTCAGTCGACTTAGCCGCCTGACAAGTCGCGCTCCATTCAGTGCAATGGAACCGTTTTATTCGGAGCAACTCAAGTCGCTCCGACTTAGAAAAAGGTTCCTACACTACTTGGGGGGCGACTTGCATTGACTTCTATTGGAGAAGTCGTTTGCAAGCCACTATGAGGTCGCGCTGCACTGGGCAGCTTCAGAGTCGGACGACTTTGAAGCCGCTCCTGTGTGAACCAAGCCTTAAAGCGGAGTTCCGGCCTCAAATACCTTTTTTAACTAAAAATACCCCTATAATACTAATCCATCGCCCTACAGAACAGCTATTCTCATACTTACAAGGCATACGGTATTGGATTTTAGTCAAAATCTTACTTTTAAAAACGGTGTCTGGGCGCGGCCATCTTGGATGTGGGCATCTGAAGCCGCATTGTAATCTGCTGTGTCCTTCTTCCTGATTCCAGGGAGTGTTCTGGGAGTTCTTCCTGATTCCGGCCTCCGGGGAGTGATGACAAACATCTCCCAGGATGCAATGCAAAGGCGGAAGTGATGTCGGTGGCCGTGGCCACAGAGGGGGGAGAAGGAGGAAGTACAATCAAAAATGCCCTGATAATAAGATAAGTGACCCTCGAAAAAAATTGAAAATGCCCAATTGTTGGTCAGCATAGCGAGCACTCCAGGAATCACTAAAGTTGCAAAATAGGCCGGAACTCCACTTTAAACAGGAGAGTGCAAAATTTGGTGCAGTTGTGCATGGTAGTCAATCAGCTTCTAACTTCAGCTTGGCTTGTTCAAACTGGAAGCTGATTGGTTTCTGTGCAGATTTTGCATTCTCCAGTCATAGCAACTCAACCCCTGTGCATGTGCGGATTCGTGGTCAAGGGAGATTGACCGTTCCTCACTCAAATCTGTGGTGATGGTGGCATGCTAAATGGACCATCCATCATAGCTTATAGAACCTCACAGATTACTCAGAATGCTACTTTTTATCCAGGCTTTGCAGAAGCTGCTCTTGGCATACATGTACATAATTGAATTAGCAGCATTTTATACTGTCGTAGTAACTACATCTTTTCAAAACTACAATACAGATCGCATGGAAGATTTAGTGTGGGTGCCTGGCAGGTTACAAGCAAGTCAAAGTCACCTGCTAATTAGACAGAGAGTCAAACAACTTCCTACTTGCAGATTCTTAAAAAATCGAGGAATAAGGCCCCATTAACACCTGAGAGTTTGGTAGCTCGCCCCCCCATTAGGAAGTGGGGAAGCCGATCCACGGAACTGGCTGCAGCGATTGCCACTGGGCACCCACCATCGCTCCCTGCTGAGAGAGAACGACGGTCTGCTGTTGTAAACACAGCAGACCGATGTTCTCTCTGGAATGAACACAGAGAGCCTGTGATCCTACTATTTAGGATCACAGGTCTCTGTGTTGATTCCAGAAGTACCTCCCCCATGCAGTTCGAAAACACTCCCCTAGGCTCACACTTAATCCTTTGATCGCCCCAGGGTTAACCCCTTCCCTGCCAGTGTCATTATTACAGTAACAGTGCATATTTTTAGTACTGATTACTATACTAATGTCACTGGTCCCCCCCCCCCCAGTGTCAAAAATGTCAGGGGTCTGATTTGTCTGCCACAATGTCGCAGTCCCGCTAAAAATCGCAGATCTCCGCCATTACTAGTAAAAATTTCAAAAGATAAAAATGACGTAAATCTTTCTCCTAGTTTGTAGATGTGATAACCTTTGCGCAAACCAATCAAAATACGCTTATTGGGATTTTTTTCACCAAAAATATGTAGCAGAATACAAATTGGCCTAAAAGGAGGAAAAAATTAGATTTTTAATTTTTTTTTTTGGGGAATGTTGCATAGCAGAAAGTAAAAAATATTGTTGTTTTTCAGAATTGACGCTTTTTTTTTTATAGCGCAAAAAATAAAAATCGCATAGATGATCAAATACCACCAAAAGAAAGCTCTATTTGTGGGGAAAAAAGGACATCAATTTTATTTGGGTACAGCATCGCACAACCGTGTAATTGTCAGTTAAATAAACAACATTAATTTGAGAACTGTTCACTCAAACACAATTTTTCCATGAGAGGTCAGAAAACACATAAGCACACATACAGTATATATATGTATATCTCCAACGCAACACACTGGCGTAGTACAGTACACTCACCATGGAACACCACTTTAAGGAACTCTCCCACAGCCAATTTCTATGGGAAGCTTGGCTGCTCAGACCTGATTATCTACTCAAAGACTTTCTACCAACAAGTGCCTCCCACATGATGCAATGTGCTCTTGTGGTTTCCAGACTAAACCTTTGTTCATGCTGGGACTAGGGATGATCGAACTTTTGAAAAGTTCGGTTCGACCAGAACACCCGAACTTCACGAAAGTTCGGTTCGGATTTCAGAACCCCATTGAAATCAATGGGACCCGAACTTCTGTAATCAAAAAACACCATTTTTAAGCCCTAAAACCCAATAAATGCCCCTAAAAAGTGCCTAGGGTTCTGGGTCATGCCCCAGGGACTATTAATCACACAAAAAAAAGTTCTTAAAAATTGTCATTTTTGATAAAAAAGCCAATTATTGAAAAATTAAAAAAAAAAAAAAAAAGAGATTTTTTTGATTTTTACTTTGGATTTAGTATCTGGGGGGTCTAAAAGGTGTGCATGTGAAGTTTCAGCTCTGTAGCATGTCCAGAACCATGAAAAAAAAAAAGATAATTTTTCAGTAGAACAGGGATGTGGTTCGGGAGCCTCCTTTAACTTTAACACCTATATGATCTTTTTTTCTGGTTCTGGACATGCTACAGAGCTGAAACTTCACAGGTACACCTTTTAGACCCCCCAGACACAAAATCACACAAAAAAAGTTCTTAAAAATTGTCATTTTTGATAAAAAAGCCAATTATTGAAAAATTAAAAAAAAAAAAAAAAAAAAAAAAAAAAAAGAGATTTTTTGATTTTTACTTTGGATTTAGTATCTGGGGGGTCTAAAAGGTGTGCATGTGAAGTTTCAGCTCTGTAGCATGTCCAGAACCAGAAAAAAAAGATCGTTTGTATTAGAAAACTTTAAGCACAGGAATATGGCTTCTCTGCTGTAACACCTTGCCGGTTTAATAGCAGGCATTTTTTTGGGTTCTTTGCAGTCAGGAAAAACATCTGAACTTGTGTATAGTAGTACTGTGCACAAGTTCTGATGTTTTGCCTGCCTCCAAAATTCCCCAAAAAATGCCAGCAAAAACACACCTGGGCATTTTTTTTTTTTGACGCTAGCGTTTTTTTTTGGCATTTTTTGGGGTTCTTTTGAGGCAGGCAAAACATCTGAACATGTGTATAGGGGGGATATATAGACATATATGTCTGAATATATACCCCTAGACATATATAGGTGTGATAGTAGCAGAAATAAATGCTTGCGCTAATGAAATCATTTACAGTAATATATTTCTGCTACTATCACACCTATATATGTCTCGGGGTATATATTCAGACATATATGCCTATATATACACCCTATACACATGTTCAGATGTTTTGCCTGCCTCAAAAGAACCCCAAAAAATGCCAAAAAAAACGCTAGCGTCAAAAAAAAAATGCCCAGGTGTGTTTTTGCTGGCATTTTTTGGGGGGTTTTGGAGGCAGGCAAAACATCAGAACTTGTGCACAGTACCACTATACACAAGTTCAGATGTTTTTCCTGACTGCAAAGAACCCAAAAAAATGCCTGCTATTAAACCGGCAAGGTGTTACAGCAGAGAAGCCATATTCCTGTGCTTAAAGTTTTCTAATACAAACAATCTTTTTTTTTCTGGTTCTGGACATGCTACAGACCTGAAACTTCACATGCACACCTTTTAGACCCCCCAGATACTAAATCCAAAGTAAAAATCAAAAAATCTCTTTTTTTTTTTTTTTTTTTAATTTTTCAATAATTGGCTTTTTTATCAAAAATGACAATTTTTAAGAACTTTTTTTGTGTGATTTTGTGTCTGGGGGGTCTAAAAGGTGTACCTGTGAAGTTTCAGCTCTGTAGCATGTCCAGAACCCCAAAAAAAGATCATATAAGTGTAAAAGAGGGGTCCCACCATCCCTGCTCTACTGAAAAATTATCTTTTTTTCTGGTTCTGGACATGCTACAGAGCTGAAACTTCACAGGTACACTTTTTAGACCCCCCAGACACTAAATCCAAAAAAAGTCATGCCTGCCTCCAAAAATGCCCGATAAATGCAAGAAAAAGCGCCGTAGAGAAGCCGTATTCCTGTTCTAATAAAAATTATAAGAAAATGCAAATTTTTGGGGGGTTCTGGACATGCTACAGAGCTGAAACTTCACATGTACACTTTTTAGACCCCCCAGATACTAAATCCAAAGTAAAAATCAAAAAATCTCTTTTTTTTTTTTTTTTTTTTTTTTTTTAATTTTTCAATAATTGGCTTTTTTATCAAAAATGACAATTTTTAAGAACTTTTTTTTGTGTGATTTTGTGTCTGGGGGGTCTAAAAGGTGTACCTGTGAAGTTTAAGCTCTGTAGCATGTCCAGAACCATAAAAAAAAAGATCGTTTGTATTAGAAAACTTTAAGCACAGGAATATGGCTTCTCTGCTGTAACACCTTGCCGGTTTAATAGCAGGCATTTTTTTGGGTTCTTTGCAGTCAGGAAAAACATCTGAACTTGTGTATAGTGGTACTGTGCACAAGTTCTGATGTTTTGCCTGCCTCCAAAACCCCCCAAAAAATGCCAGCAAAAACACACCTGGGCATTTTTTTTTTGACGCTAGCGTTTTTTTTGGCATTTTTTGGGGTTCTTTTGAGGCAGGCAAAACATCTGAACTTGTGTATAGTGGTACTGTGCACAAGTTCTGATGTTTTGCCTGCCTCCAAAACCCCCCAAAAAATGCCAGCAAAAACACACCTGGGCATTTTTTTTTAACGCTAGCGTTTTTTTTGGCATTTTTTGGGGTTCTTTTGAGGCAGGCAAAACATCTGAACTTGTGTATAGTGGTACTGTGCACAAGTTCTGATGTTTTGCCTGCCTCCAAAACCCCCCAAAAAATGCCAGCAAAAACACACCTGGGCATTTTTTTTTTTTGACACTAGCGTTTTTTTGGCATTTTTTGGGGTTCTTTTGAGGCAGGCAAAACATCTGAACATGTGTATAGGGGGTATATATAGGCATATATGTCTGAATATATACCCCTAGACATATATAGGTGTGATAGTAGCAGAAATATATTACTGTAAATGATTTCATTAGCGCAAGCATTTATTTCTGCTACTATCACACCTATATATGTCTAGGGGTATATATTCAGACATATATGTCTATATATACCCCCTATACACATGTTCAGATGTCATGTCTGACATCAAACATGTCCTCAAAAAAGCACTGGCAGTGGCAGCCCCTGCAGCATTAAAAAATGCTTGCTGGTGAGAAGCCATATTCCTGTCCCGAAGCAGAGAAATGATCATTTCTCTATAGCGGTCACCCTGCTATGGAAGGGTTTTGTCACCCTGCCATAGCAGTCACTGTCAGTTAACCCTACACTACACTACGGTCCCCTGACACTTAACACTTTCCCTACAGAAACTAAATTTTTGAAGCTAACTTAAGTGTAAAGGAGCACTCTAACTACACTAGATATCCCTTTCCTCACACTAAAAATAGCTAAATGACACTTTTAAAGTAAAATTAACAGAACTGCTTCCACTCTCTTCCATGTCCATTATAACAATGCTGGGAATATGGCGGGGGCGATCTTATATACTGGGGGGCGTATTCACTAATGATTGGTCTAGGGACCCCCTAGTCACTCCAATCACATTCCTAGCATTCTTCTGCCCCCTCAATTGGCTTTTGCTAATGGTTCTGGTCCAATCACGGGCTTTTAAAGCCCATTTCCTGAAGCATTGCATTTTGGGCGGTTCTGGTTGCCGAATTCCGAACTTTTTGGGCAAAAAGTTCTAAATTCGGCCGAACCTCGAACACCCAATGTTCGGGCCGAACCGATGGTGGACCCGAACCGTTCGATCATCCCTAGCTGGGACCAATCCGCAGTATTAGTAGTGTATCCTCGCCTTATTGCACATAGGAGTTTGTTTTTAACACAGAGTATGTAATTTTTTTTAAATATTGATTGTTTCTCAATGGTGCTTTATGTGCTAAATCATCCCAATTGTTCAAGCACCTAAATTATACCTTATCTTGTAAAAATTGGTTTATACACACAAGGGTTGCCCTACTGAGTTTCACAAAATATGGAGTCCATAAATACATAGAATACTTTAACACAGATGTAGCACCCTACAAGGTAGGTGCTAGGTAAAAGTATAGTGGGCCTTGACTGCCTAACAGCAGGGCCATGATTTTCAGTTGGGCTGTCGTGTCTCCCAGGTGTGGCTGCCGAGAGGGGAGTCTCCCCAATAGCTCCATGGGAGGATTCTCATTGGGCAGTGGAGGAAACCCAATCAGTTGCTCATTTAGGCCTGTATCTACCCCAGAAGGCAGATTCTGCCGCAGCAGAGGATTCTGGGAGTGGGTATAAGTTTGAGGGGAACGCATGACGCAGCATCTTTGGCGGGAAGCAGAGTCCCAGGAGGGAGAGTACGGCTGTCTCTCCTCCTGTCAGAGGAATCGGGTGTCTCAGGCGGCTTGCCTGAGAGTCCAGAGAGAGAGCTGAGTTGAGCTGCAGAGAGGGTCCAGTGTGCCGAGGACCAGGGGAGATAGAGGGGTTCAGTTCCAGGAAAGCATGCCAAGTTTGTGAGTACTGTGAATTGCCCCTGAGGTTCTGCCTGAAGTGTAGAGTGGACCACTCAGGTGAAGGTCCCAGGGATCCAGGAGCCAGCTAGTGTCAAGGGGGGTGCCTAGTGAGAGGACCCTGAAGTGTCAGAGGGGGTGCCTAGTGAGAGGACCCTGAAGTGTCAGAGGAGGTGCCAATGAGAGGACCCTGAAGTGTCAGAGGGGGTGCCAAGCGTGAGGACCCTGAAGTGTAGACGGGGCGCCAGCGGTTGGGCCCTGAAGAGTTAAGTGTGCAGTGTTGAGGGTTGCAGAAGCACAAGTAGTTACAAGGAGCTGAGTTGTTGAAGGGCTGGAGGGAGGTTTTCACCAGACTTTTGAGCTAAACAGAGTGTCAGGAGTCAAATGTCCTACAGTCCTGGATCTTCTGAGTTAACCTCAGCATTAAAGTTGAAGTTCCAGCACAGTTCAGCAGAACAGTATCTTCAAGCACCAGGTAGCGTTGGCCGGCATTCAGCTGGCGTCAAGACAGCGCTAACAGGCATTTTTCTGTACAGTGTCCCAGTTGAACCTAGTTGAGCCAGGGGTGTATCCCACTCATTCCCTTCTCCCATCCCTATTACAAAATAAACAAAACCAACCAATGATGCTGGAATGGTCATTGTCTCAGCTCTCACACTTGGGTTTTCAACTTAAATGTGTTGGAAGTGTTACCAGTAACAATGGCAGACCCATATCAGGCCCAATGCCTGGAAATATTGCTACACATATGAATGGGGGCCTTTCCATCTTTCTTAATGTTTGTTCTCACATGAAGTACATACTTAGGCCTCAGCATTGTCCTCATACCTCCTTCCCTCCTGGTTTCAAGGGGTGTGATGGGTAATGGCAGATGTTTTTGGTTTGTTTGTTGAGAAACAGGTTTGTCATAGCTAAATGTTTTTGACATAGCTTAGTGTACAATCCCATACTACTCAAGAGCCCTGGGGCCATCCTAAAATAAATCTGAAATTCTGGCTTTGAAACTCAGAATTCAGAGTTTAAGTCTAAGAATTCTGACTTTAACCTCAGAATTCTCATCCTAAAAGACAGAATTTTGTTTAATAAATGTCAGACTGGCCCAAGGGCTCTTCCCTACCATACTGATGTATGTTCAGCAGGGTGTTACTTTGATGATTACATTGCTGTTCTGTAGTAGAGTGGTTGTTAGGACCACCTCTGTAACCCCTAGTACTAAGTATTATGTATTCATCTTTATTATATCCTGGTTTCTTCACTCAATAAACCTTTATTTGAGATAAAAGAAAGAAAAGCAGATGCTCATTTACATGCATTTTGGATGGATTTTGGACATGTTTCCACTAAACAGTGGGTTAAAAAAGCACATACGTTGACCACGCAGAAATACCTTAGGGCAAAACACATGTAAAACATGTTGCAATACAATGCAATGAAGAAGAACTGGATTTTCCTTGTGTAGAAAAGGTTAGAATTATTTTGAGCTATGCGCAATAGTCCAGTGGTACTCTAGGACATGGTCTTGGGTATGCTGCTTATGACCACTAGAGGGGGGGTAAGCACAATAGAACTGGAAATCCCAACTATCTTTATTTCTGCTAATTTCACTGCAAGCTTGTGCTAATTTATGGGGATATGCTATATGTAAAGTAACAGGTGCAATTTCATTTGACCAGGTTTAGGCTCCATGTACACGGGACGCTGCAAATGGCCGTTTAGGAGCAGTTGGGCGTTTTTTTCAGAAGCCCCTGAACCCATCTACATTTTATCTTATCTGTCCATGTACACCAGGTCGTTTACAGTCATTTGCAGGCAGTTGCGTTCAGGGACTGTTTTTAGAACGCAATTATTTGCGTTCGAACGTGTGTTTCCCGGCGTTTCAAATGCACAAACGCGTCCGAACGCGTCTGAACGGGTCCGAACGCGTCTGAACGCGATGACCCGCGTTTAGCGTTCGCGTTTTCCCATTTTAAAGGGGAATAATTTTTATGACCTCTAGGAACGCTTCTAAACGCAAACGCCCGCAAACGCTGCTAAACGCCCACTAAACGCGGGTACAAACGCGACTGAACGGACGTTTCAAACGTCCTAAAAATTCCAGCATTCAAAGGGACTTTTAACAACGTCCCGTGTACATGGAGCCTTACTGTTTTAACAGTCAAAATTTCTACCACTGTAAAAAACGGACTAGCAAGAAAATAAAATGCTGTAGGTATAAGTGGCTACAATGTTCAGAAGGTCCAGTTACTGACCTGCATTACAACAGAGAAAAGATATACCAGCTGTCAAATCCCAATAGCTTGTACATGCATTTAAACTATCAGGTGCTAAAGGGGAGAGAGCCAAAGTATTTGTGTGGCACTGAGAAGTATAAAGGATTGAAGACACGGAGCTATTACATTAGACATTCTAGTACTTATTGTTTTTGGGACATTGTGTGACATTTGTATACTGATCAAAGAAAGCACGGCATCATAATATATATTTATTTTAACTGGGCACATTTATATGAGAATGTGAAGGGTGTGGGCAGCTTTTTTTCTCCCCTGTTTTTCACAAATTTTGTTTTGATAATCATGTGAATAGAGAAAGCCTTGCGATTCGCCCGGCGGTCGGTTCGCGGCAAATTTTGCTTGTTCACTACCCGCCAATTTTGTGAACACATGGCGTTGTTCGCGGCGGCCATATTCGTTTACATTGGGGAGAACTTTGACCCATGACACAGCCGTCAGGTGGAACGGGACAGCCAATTGAAACATTTCAGCACATGGACATGCCCCCTACCTTATAAATAGACCAGAGCAGGCGGCCATTTCACATTCTGCTTTTTGTCAGCATAGGGAAAGGTCTGCTGTATGCATCAGGGAGAGATTGCCAGACACAAATAGCTCTGTTAAAATCCACAAAAGTCCTTTTCTGGTATTTCAGTATAGGTCTACTACAGTCTCTTTTCAGTTTAGGAACAGGTATCCAGTCTGCGCTTTAGGGACAGTTAGAGATTGGCAGTGACACAAATCACTCTGTTAATATCCACAAAAGTCATTTAAAGGGCTGCAATTTTTTTGGTATTGGTGTGCAGTTTCTGTTCAGTTTAGGGACAGGTATCCAGTGTGCTCTAGGGACAGATCTGTAGTGACACAAATCACTCTGTTAATGTCCACAAAAGTCATTTAAAGGGCTGCAATTTTTTTGGTATTGGTGTGCAGTGCACTATATAGGGGTGTAATCCATGGTATAATATACTTTGTAATATAGAAAGCATATTATAGTAGATTTGTATTGTGCACTGTGCAGCATTGTGACTGGTGTGGTGAGCGTTGCTGCAGAAATACTACAAACAGTGACAAAAGCACTTTTAATGAATTATAACTAGTGTGATAGACCAGTGCCCCCCCCCCCCCAATACCACATATTGAAGTGGGTGTTATCTGAGTATACTTTTACAAGTGTATTTGTGTCCTGCAACAATATTGCCTCTTTTGCTGTGTTAAGTCTGATACACACACTGCCAAACTCCCTGGCCAATTTTTTGAACAACTGGTGTTATAGACAAGTGGCCCCCCAAATACCACATATTGAAGTGGGGTGTTATTTAACAGTATACTTTTCTAAAAGTGTATTTTAGTCCTGCAAAAATGTGGCCTCTTTTGCTGTGTTAACTCTGCTACACACAGTGACAACAGTTACTGGCCAATTATTTGTAGAACTGGTGTAATAAACCTGTGGCCCCCCAATACCACAGATTGAATCGGGGTGTTATCTGAGTATACTTTTACAAGTGTATTTGTGTCCTGCAACAATATTGCCTCTTTTGCTGTGTTAATTCTGATACACACAGTGCCAAACTCACTGGCCAAATGTTTAAACAACTGGTGTGATAGACCAGTGGCCCCCCAATACCACATATTGAAGTGGGGTGTTATCTGAGTATACTTTTACTAGTGTATTTGTGTCCTGCAACAATATTGCCTTTTTTTGCTGTGTTAAGTCTGATACACACAGTGCCAAACTCCCTGGCCAATTTTTTGAACAACCGGTGTGATAGACCAGTGGCCCCCAATGCCACGTATTTAAGTGGGGTGTTATTTAACAGTATAATTTTCTAAAAGTCTATTTTAGTCCTGCAAACATTTGGCCTATTTTGCTGTGTTAACTCTGTTACACACAGTGACAACGGTTAGCGGCCAATTAATTGTAGAACTGGTTAATTAACCAGTGGCCCCCCAATACCTCATATTGAAGTGGGGTGTTATCTGAGTATACTTTCATAAGTGTATTTGTGTCCTGCAACAATATTGCCTCTTTTGCTGTGTTAACTTTGATACACACAGTGCCAAACTCACTGGCCAATTTTTTGAACAACTGGTGTGATAAACCAGTGGCCCCCCAATAACACATATTGAAGTGGGGTGTTATTTAACATTAAACTTTTCTAAGAGTGTATTTTAGTCCTGCAAAAATTTGGCCTCTTTTGCTGTGTTAACTGTACTACACACAGTAACAACAGTTACTGGTCAATTATTTGTAGAACTGGTGTGATAAAACTGTGGCCCCCCCATATCACATATTGAAATGGGGTGTTATTTAACAATATACTTTTCTAAGATTGTATTTTAGTCCTGCAAAAATTTGGCCTCTTTTGCTGTGTTAACTGTGCTACACACAGTGACAACAGTTACTGGCCAATTATTTAACTGGTGTGATAAACCTGTGGCCCCCCAATACCACAGTTTGAAGCGGGGTGTTATATACCTTTTTCTAGATATACTGCAATTCTCTAGAGACTTTTGTCACAGGGTAATTTAAAAACATGACAGGCAGAGGAAGAGGCAGACACTTACGCAGGGGTGGTAGGGGTAGGACAGGAGCAGTAGGTCGGAGTCAAAGTGTGAAGTTTCAGAAGGCGCGTTCGATTACGTCAAAGGACGCACCAGAATTGGTTGAGTGGCTCACTCAGCCTTCCTCTCCTGCACCCTCCTCATCCTCTCTATCTGCACCCTCTTCACTCTATGCTGTGTGCACCCCCAAAGACACCACCACAAACACCACCACCACCACATACCCTCCGCTTGAGTCACTTGAATTATTTTCCGATCAATCACAAGACATTTGCGAGGGCAGAGCATTCCAGAGCTGTATGGCCATGTTCAGCGGCAAGTGAATATATCTCTGGCACACTGTGTTGGTGCCAAGATACATCTGATCACAGACACATGGTCTTGCAAACACGGGCAGGGAAAGCATATCACTTTTACTGCCCACTGGGTGAACCTTCTGATGGCCGTCAAGCATGTAACCCGTGGCACCCGTGTAGATTTGGTTGTACCGCCATGGATTGTATGCAGGCCTGCCTCTTCTCCTCCTTCTCCTCCTCCTCCATCCTCCCTCTCCTCCTCGGCTGACTCCTCCTTTTCCGCTGCTACCGTCTCTTCTGCTGCGCCGCCCAAGATCCCCAGAACCTATTCCACATGCCAGGTGAGACGTTGCCATGCTGTGGTGCGTCTGTTGTGCCTGGAAGCTAAGAGCCACACTGTTCCTGCACTCCTTACAGCTTTGCGTTCACAGGCAGATCAGTGGCTGACACAGCTGAATTTGACAGTTGGTAAAGTGGTGTGCGACAACGGTGCCAATCTGCTGAGCGTGCTGAAACAGGGCAAAATACCACACGTGCCATGCATGACACATGTCCTGAACTTGGTGGTGCAGCGATTCGTTGCCAAATACCCTGGGGTCCAGGACGTCTTGCGGCAGGCCAGGAAAATCTTGGCCATTTCAGAAGATCTTACACAGCCATGGCTCGCCTTGCTGACATTCAGCAGCGACACAACATGCCCATCAGGCGTCTTATTTGTGACTGCCCGATGCAATGGAACTCAACGTTGCATATACTTGATAGGCTGCTCCAGCAGAAACGTGCAGTTATTGACTACCTGTACGAACTCTGCGGCAGGACAGGTTCTGGGGAGCTTGGGTTTTTTTCACCTCGCCAGTGGCTGCTCATGCGGGACACATGCAGACTTCTGCGGCCATTCGATGAGATCACCAAACTGGTAAGTCACGGCCAGGGCGCCATCAGTGATATCGTACCTTACGCCTTTTTTCTGGAGTGTGCATTGCGTCGTGTCATTGATCAAGCCATCGAGGAGCAGGAGCAGGAAGATGAGGGAGTCGCAATGTTGGATGAATTCCCAGTGGGTGCTACTCCATCTGAGACAAGTCAACAGCAGGAGTCTGAAGAGGAGTCAGAGAAGGATGGTGCTGGGGGGGATGAGAAGGAGCAAGAAGAGCATGCTTTAAACCTTTCTGGGATCCCTGGTGTTATCCGTGGATGGGGGGAGGAGAACGAGGATGACATTATCCTGGATGATGAGCTGGAAGCAGGCCACTACACCGCTTCCAGTTTATGGCGAATGGGGGCCTTCATGCTCCAGTGTTTTAAGGGGGACCCCCGTATAAAAAGCATAAAGGCCAAGGACCAGTACTGGGTGGCAACGTACTTAGACCCCCGGTACAAACACAAAATGGCGGAAATGTTACCACAATCACAGAGGGCTGTCAGAATGCAGCACTTCCAGGCCTTGCTGCAGGAAATGCTGCATTCTGCTTTTGCGTGCGCTGGCAGAGGAATTTACAGTCACAGAGAGACAGTTGTGGGTAGCAATCCAACAGCGCCTGCAAGGCGTCTTGGTCACTTCAGATATAAGATCCTTCTTTCAGCCGAACTATCGACAGTTGTACTCCGGATCCAGCATCAGGGAATGCCTAGACCGACAGGTGTCCGACTACATCGGGTTAACGGCCGATGTGGACGCTCTGAAGAGTGATGAACCCCTGGACTACTGGGTTGGCAGGCTTGACCTCTGGCCAGAGCTTGCACAATTTGCAATGGAAATGTTGGCTTGCCCCCCGTCCAGTGTCCTGTCCAAAAGGACGTTCAGCGCAGCTGGGGGGATCGTGACCGATAAGCACACTCGCCTAGCTCATGACAGTGTAGACTACCTCACATATATAAAAATGAATGAGGCATGGATCTCTGAGTAATTCAACACATGTGACCAGTAGACCATGTTTCATTGAAATTCCTCATGCCAGGCCACAAATATCCACCAGACCGCCATCCACCCACAACTATTCCTGGTCCTTGTCTTCGCTGAATACAGTGGCATAAAAGACATTTCATGTCCATGGAATGCCAAATTTTTGGGGCCTTTCAGGGCCGACAATTATTTTTTCTGTGAATGCCTAATGTACCTCCAGCCACAGAATACAACTTTCTTTGCTGTCAGGTAAACCCATGTGGGCTAATTTTTGGGGCCTATACTGGCCGACACTTACTTCTGTTACCTGTGAATGCCTAATGTACCTCCAGCCATCAAATACTATGTTCTTAGCTGTCAGGTAAACCCATGTAGGCTAATTATTTGGGCCAATACTGGCTGACAGTGGCATAAAAGACATTTCATGTCCATGGAATGCCAAATGTTTGGGGCCTTTCAGGGCCGACAATTATTTTTTCTGTGAATGCCTAATGTACCTCCAGCCACAGAATACAACTTTCTTTGCTGTCAGGTAAACCCATGTGGGCTAATTTTTGGGGCCTATACTGGCCGACACTTACTTCTGTTACCTGTGAATGCCTAATGTACCTCCAGCCATCAAATACTATGTTCTTAGCTGTCAGGTAAACCCATGTAGGCTAATTTTTTGGGCCAATACTGGCTGACACTTACTTCTGTATCCTGGGAATGCCTAATGTACCTTCAGCCACAGACTACAACGTTCTTAGCTGTCAGGTAAACCCATGTGGGCTAATTTTTGGGGCCTATACTGGCCGGCACTTACTTCTGTATCCTGTGAATGCCTAATGTACCTCCAGCCACCAAATACTATGTTCTTAGCTGTTAAGTAAACCCATGTGGGTTTATGTTTGGGGTCTATACTGGCCGACACTTCTGTATCCTGGGAATGCCTAATGTACCTTCAGCCACAGAATACAACATTTTTAGCTGTCAGGTAAACCCATGTGGGCTAATTTTTTGGGGCCTATACTGGCCGACACTTACTTCTGTATCCTGTGAATGCCTAATGTACCTCCAGCCACCAAATACTACGTGCTTAGCTGTCAAGTAAACCCATGTGGGCTAATTTTTGGGGCCTATACTGGCCGACACTTACTTCTGTATCCTGTGAATGCCTAATGTACCTTCAGCCACAGAATACTACGTTCTTAGCTGTCAGGTAAACCCATGTGGGCTAATTTTTGGGGCCAATACTGGCCGACACTTACTTCTGTATCCTGTGAATGCCTAATGTACCTTCAGCCACAGAATACAACGTTCTTAGCTGTCAGGTAAACCCATGTGGGCTAATTTTTTGGGGCCTATACTGGCCGACACTTACTTCTGTATCCTGTAAATGCCTAATGTACCTTCAGCCACAGAATACAACATTCTTAGCTGTCAGGTAAATCTATGTGGGCTAATTTTTGGGGCCTATACTGGCTGACACTTACTTCTGTATCCTGTGAATGCCTAATGTACTTTCAGCCACAGAATACAACATTCTTAGCTGTTAGGTAAACCCATGTGGGCTAATTTTTGGGGCCTTTCATGGCCGACATTTACTTATTTATCCTGTGAATGCCTAATGTACCTTCAGCCACAGAATACAACGTTCTTAGCTGTCAGGTAAACCCATGTGGGCTAATTTTTTGGGGCCAATACTGGCTGACACTTACTTCTGTATCCTGTGAATGCCTAATGTACCTTAAGCCACAGAATACAAAGTTCTTAGCTGTCAGGTTAACCCATGTGGGCTAATTTTTGGGGCCTAGAATGGCCGACACTTACTCCTTTTTCCTGTGAATGCCTAATTTTTCAGACTGGAATTGAAAATCAATGGGTCTGTAAAGGTTCAGCCAAATTTTGGAATGGATGTGGACCCATTTTACAGATGTGTGAATGGACCCTATATGTATTTGACATGTATTTACCGGCTGCTGTCAGTTCTGGCTGATTTATGAAAAAAAAATAAAAACATTTTTGCTGTAAAAAAATAAATAAAAAAATGTTAGGGCAACTTTTTCAATTGCAATACTTCTGTTATGACATTGTCCATGTGCTGGGACTATTTGTGCACAGCTAGTATGTCTTTTGTGGCTGCGAATATGACCTAAAGGTTTTTAAAGTTCGCCTCCCATTAAAGTCAATGGGGCCAGCCGCGAACACTACATGTGAACAGAAATTGGGTGTAACACCATATAACAACTCCCAAGGTAATATAAAGTCTTTTAGTTACTTATAGCATAAGCTGCTTCACTGCTGCAAAGCTGTCACTAGCAGCCTTTAGCCTAGTACACATGGCCAGTTTAATAGAAATCAGTTGACATTTGGCCCGTGTGTACTGCAGCTGGTCCGACAGGAGCTGACAGTTCAGCAAGGTTGTGTCGAAGGAGCATGACTGAAAACGGTCTGCGGATCGGCTCTTGATCAGAGCTCTCAGCCAATGGCTGAGAGCAGTGACCGGAGTGTTCTGGCGTTGAGGCAGTCCCCCCTTTTGGGACTTCAATAGAACAGCAGGGGAGATCTCTGTACTAACGTTGGATAGTTAGTGCAACAGCTCCTCCTGAGCTGTCAGTTTTTTTCAGCCCTGCTTGGTTTAACGATACAAAAACTAGTAGTGTGTACCAGGATTTTTTGTTCTTTTTGCCAGGATGCATGCATATGCTGAATACCCAGGTGTGCCTCTGTTAGAACACACTCCCTGGAACTCCCAAAGAGAATTGTAGACACTCTCCCATCCACACAACAAAGAGCACAACTTGCATCAGATTCATGTAACTGTCAATAAAGCCTAGTACACACATTTCGGTTTTTTTTTTTGTTTAACCCAGCAGGCTGTACAAAAAAGAAAAAAAAAACTTACAGTCTCCACTGCTGTGCTATTGTGTTCTGACAGGGGGATGACCCCCCTCCACCAGAAAACACCTGCCAGCGCTCTCAGTCATTGCTGGAATAGTGAAAAGAGTGATGGGCGCCTCCCTTTTAATTACAAACTGTGTTGAGCTGCTCTCAATTTAAGCATGTATTACTTAAATAAAAATCAGGTGGAATGTGAGGCGCTAACACTATAGTACATTATTCCAAAACACAACCTCAGTTAGAGAAGGAAACAATATGAATGGGGTGAGTATCACCAATGAAAAAGTGCTAAAGTGACTGTGCACAAATAAATTACTGTGGGCAAATCCCGATTGAGAATTAACACAAATAACGCCCAGATCACACAACCAATGAGAGCTCGTTTAAGCCTATTTAACATTCCAGTGACCCGTGCTGAACACTTCCTGATGACGCTTATGTATCGAAATGCATTGAGGTCCAGCACGTCCGACGTCACATCCGGTTTGCAGTAATAACAGCTTGGAACGCGGAAGTAAGGAGCGGCTTACTGGTGATCAGCATAGCGGCTCCCCTGCCTGCATTTTTATACTGCCTATGTCAAGTGCCTGTGTGGCACCTGAAAATGTGAGTTGTTTTCTTTTGCTTATTTTCATTTAACCACTTAAGCCCCGGAAGATTTTACCCCCTTCCTGACCAGGGGGTATTTTGCGATTCGGCACTGCGTGACTTTAACGGACAATTGCGAGGTCGTGCGAAGCTGTATCTAAATGAATTTGGCGTCCTTTTTTTCCCACAAACAGAGCTTTCTTTTGGTGGTATTTGATCACCTGTGCGATTTTTTGATCATGCGTTATAAACAAAAAAAAGAGCGTAAATTTTGCAAAAATAGCAATATTTTTCAAATTTTTTTATATGAAATTCCCCCCCCAAAAAAATGTAAAAATCAAAATTTTTTAACATTTTCGGCCAATTTGTTTTATGCTACCTATATTTGGTAAAAAAAATCACAAAAAGAGTATTTTGATTGGTTTGCATAAAAGTTATCGCGTTTACTAACAAAGGGAAAGATTTTTGTCATTTTTGTTGTTTTTTTTTTAACGCGTAATGGCGGCGATCTGCAATTTTTTTTGCGGTACTGCGACATTGCAGCGGACAGATCGGACCCTTGACTGACATTTTTGACACTTTTGGGGTTACCAGTGACATTTCTACAGTAATCAGTGCTATACATATGCACTGTTACTGTAAAAATACACTGGCAGTGAAGGGGTTAACTTTTTTGAAAGGGAGGGGCTATGTGTGTCCCTAGGGGCGTGCTTTCTACTGTGATTGGCTGTGGCTTCAGATGTATGAACAGTGATCAACGGTTCTACATAGTAGAACCGTATGATCATCCTTCATACACAGGGGAGAATGACAGGCAGCTTGTTTACACAAGCCGCATGACTTTCTCCCTCTCCCCCGACGATCGCAGAGTGACCGGCGGACATCGGGTCCGCCGGTCACACGCGCGGGGGGTGCGTGACCGCGCGGGAGCGCGCCTCCGGCGGCGCGCGCTCGCTCCCTAGACCCTCACATGCTAGCGACATAGACCTACATCGCTTTGCCTGTGAGGGACTGACTGCCGACGTAGATCTGCGTTAGGCAGTCGGCAAGTGGTTAATAAATACATACTGCACCATGAGGCTTTCTCCCTGTCATTTTCTTGAGCCATTTGGAATCTGAGCCACTTAAACAGGAGTTTTGAGCCATCCATTCTGAGGGAAAACAACCCCTGAATCCCCACTTAGGAAGAGGGTGTCACTGAAAGATCCTTTAAAGATCTCTACCTGCACCATAGGTCCCTTGAGGCCTGGGTGCATCTGGTAAGTGACCCCGGCTCACTGGGTGAAGGATCAGACACCCATTGCACCCCACCAATAGTAAGAAGCACGTTAAAGAGAAAAAAAACGCACAACAAAGCTCCATGCATTTTTGGGAATATTCACATTATATATTTTTTTAAGAACTGTTTTGGCAAATGCATTATTGTGTAATCACTATATGGTGTGTCACGGATTGGTGTTTATTTATTGCATGAAGTATATTATTATGTATTTATTGTAGCACTCATAATCACAACACGTGAACTGTGTAAGATTAAGCACCAGCACTTTATTCATGATATGTTTACAATTTGCTCA
Source organism: Pelophylax lessonae (assembly GCF_965119305.1). Lineage (NCBI taxonomy): Eukaryota > Metazoa > Chordata > Amphibia > Anura > Ranidae > Pelophylax > Pelophylax lessonae. The sequence continues at coordinate 531,927,074 of NC_138771.1, forward strand.
TATTTGCACTATCACCTATCTTTATAGATAATTTATTTGTGCACAGTCACTTTAGCACTTTTCATTGGTGATACTCACCCCATTCATATTGATTCCTTCACTAACTGAGGTTGTGTTTTGGAATAATGTACTATAGGTGTTAGCGCCTCACATTCCACCTGCTCTCAGTCATTGGCTGATCGGATGTCGATCAGCAGACCTTTTTCAGTCATGCCCCTTGGACAGAAGCCAGATGTTCAATCAGCATCAGTCAGACCGGCTGCCGTACACATGGGTCAAATTTCGGGTGGCTTCTGTTAAACCTGCCGATACGGCAAGATTTTCGGCCCATGTGTACAGCCCTTAAGGTGTGTGTAGGTGGGGTGCAATTTGGTGCAGCGGCAATAAAACACACAGTCAGGTGCAATGGAAAACTTGTATTAAAATAGTACAGCAACAGTTCATAACAAACCCAGTGGGAATGCTGCCCAACAGGGTTCACTCATGGTTTCTAGGATTGTGAAGAGAGAGGGTATCAGCTGGACTGACAACATCTGTTAAGAGAGCAAAATGCAGCCTGGCTATCTCATTCCCAAGCGGGATAAGACCCACAGGAGTTGAGTCTCTAAGCTTTCTTCATCATGAACCTTTCCCTACCACTAGTACTGTTCCTAACAGGAGGAATACCTGACTCTACTCTTTTTTTTTTTCCTTCAAGGGATACCTGTGTCTACTCTATCCACTTTCAAAAAATCCAGGGCCTTGAACTAGCTCTGCCTGACCCAAGATGTCTGCCAGAGTCACATGGAGCAGCAGCATCCAACTGGATTACTCCTTCAGTGACCCAGGAAACCATAGAGGAACTGTGTTCCTCTTGACTTTCTCTCCAGCTACAGGGCTGCTGCTGATGAGCGCCACCTGTAGTGGAAAAAGTAGACTGCACATGCCTGCATGTATATAAATCTATTGCAAAATTGACATGCTCGTGGCAAAATACTTACATGTGTTACACAATTTACTTCAATATAGTGATATTTCTTAATGAATTTGTCACAACCATAGTGCCAACATGTAAAGGTGTTGCACATTAGAACTCACAAAATTTACTGTGCGTGTCAGAAACAGCAAGAAAAATGCCATGCAGCTTTCAGAAATTTAGCACAAGAATTTCCAAAATGGCCATCATGTCAGAAATATGTGAAAATGCCTTATTCAGTTCCAACACCCACTCCTGCATTTTGTTCAGTACCCCACCTAACCCCCTTTTTTTATGCCACACATGACCACAGGGATGAAGAACTATGAGTGACCATGAGACTCTCAGTAGAGGGCCTTCAGTGCCCTGAAGACAGCATGTGAAAAATATGGGCAGAATCGGCCTTCCTCTGTCTCTGCTTGCAACCATGAGAGGCATCATAACCTATCTCCTGCAAAACAACAAGAGGGATTGCCACAAAGGTGGCTCATGCATGGGATAGATCAAGTTAGAGATGTCCCCATCCCATGCTAATGCTGGTGCTTTCCTGGGAAAAAGAAGTACTGTACAGCTGTGAATAATAGTATATCACATTAAAGGGGATTATTGTTGGGTTCTCTATTGTTGTGATTATCATTATATCATTATATTCTCAGCATAAACAGTGGGTATCAATGATTGTGGTTGGGCTGAGGTAGTAGGATCCAAGGGGATCAGTGACAATGTAGTGAAATGAGACAGTAAGGACACATATATCAGGATATGTGTTTTTATGAATATTCGTATGCTCTTTGGTAAATACTACCCTCTCTGTCACTGGTATCCAATATTGGATAGAGTGGAGCTAAAGACAAGTCCTGGTGATCTATGTCTGACCTTTTCTGAAGCTATGGAAGGAATGGCATTATGATTACAAAGCAGAACAGACCTCATAACAAAAACAGTTCATTCCAATTTCAGTAATGTAAAAGTTTATAAAATTGGCACACAAACCCTGCAGGTAAAATGCTTTGAAATGTTTTCTAATAACAATCAACTTGGATAAAATATTGCTAAGTCATTAAAGGATATATCATACTGTAATTTTTCTTTCCTATGCTGTACAGTGGATCATTATATAACTCCGTTAAAGTAATTCCATTTGAAAAATAATTACTGTTCGTAAATCAACATGATAGCATTTTAATCCTGTGCACTGGCAGGTCACAGATCTGCTGACGCAGGAGCTTGGGTTATCAGGCAGCAGAATGGATGACTTAAAACTGAACAGTAATATTGTTATAGTTTGGAACATGAGGTATGATCGGTGGTGGGAGAAGACGAGGCAGAAGATCCCTTACACTAAATGAGAGTCATTTGGGGAACCTTGGGTAAGGGGGAAGGAGGAAATTATGGGCTGATGAGGGACACATAAAACAGGAACAGAGGCATTTGTAGTATGGCGGAGGCAGTGGAGAATATGTGCTAACCAGAAATTAATAATAGTATATATTACTTTCAGGCTGGTTTTAGTTTAGATTGTTAAACCTTAATAAACTTTAGGGAAAAATTCTGACTGCTTAACCTCTTAAATGGGCAATCTAGTCAAAATTAAAAATTAAAACGCACATACAGAAAACACAACCTACCTGTTTAGTACATAATCCAGGCAATGGTGTTTATCCCAATCCCTTTTGTCGGCAAGATGTATGAAAAGTAGCATGTTCCATTTTGTATTACATAAGAATATATATTTTCTAACTACTACATATCAACATATTCCCCTGACTAGAAAGCGAGTCTTTAAATGGTAGCTCCCCTTTTGTGGGGGGAAATAAATAAAGGAAAAAGTCTTCAGAAAATCTTATAGTGTGCATGGCCCATTAGATGCAATTCAGATCAGGCATCCCCTGCAACAAAAATGTCATTTTTGGTGAGGTACTCCCAAGAGAAAATCACATCTAAAGAGATGCAGGCCCAGCAATTTTTTCTCATTATTGCCTTGCAGGTGCAGCAGCTGATTGATGATTATGAAACTGCTCTCATTAGAGTCACTCAGCACATAGACTCAGACAAACACACAGGGATTTCTTCAGAATAGTAAAAGGTAGGAATCTACAGAAAAGTTTGGTAAAATCCTTGTAATGTACACAGATCACCCAGAGGGGAATTTGTTTTTTTTCTCAACAAAAGTGGAGTTGCTCTTTAAATGTTTATATTGTGCCAATATTTTTCCTATGCATTATGCTGACTTCATAACGCATCTTCCTTTCGGGAGGGGTACTCCATTTTCAAGGCGCTGTGAAGTATTTTGGTGAAGTCAGCTTGCTTAACAAGGCTGAAATATCATGCTCCAACAACGTGTTTTGCTCTCTCTAGAATCAGCCTGTAAGGTCACTGAGGTTTAAACATTTAATCTTAAAGTCTAAGCCTTAACCACTGGGCTATAGATACCTATTTCTAATGCAATCTATACTGCCATGTTAAATCTTACTGTGCATGACCCTGAAATACATTCCTCATCATGGATTGTTCTTTTTTTTCTTGGACATTTCTGTAAAAAAATAGCAAGAGAAAATAAGAAGGTGATGACACGGGTTCACAACCCCTTATCTGAGCACTGCTCTTTCTAATCACAGAACGCTAAAGAAGGTGTGCTAGAGGTTTTCTCCTCTGAGTATTACCATTGAAATTAACAAATGGCCAAAGGTCAGCAGGTAGAGACAGAGCAAAAAATAAATAAAAAATTCTCATTACTGCTTCACATGGATGCGACCCTTGGGGATTGGAATGGTAATCAGATGAAGTAGATTCATTTAATCACTTGAGAAATTTATATCAGTAATAGCAGAGTTGTGTGTTTTACCATGTAAGCCATCAATTAATGTAGAACGTTTGGAGTTTAATTGATAGCCTTTGTTCGATAAGTTATTAAGGATTTTCATATGTCTTTAGCGCACTTCATACAATTCCAAACTTAGTTTTGGAAACAATTCAGTAGAACACAGCCGTCTTTGGTGGCTACCACACTTCGTAAACATTTTTGGATTGTACGCTGGCCTATTTTTTGATAAGGGATAAGGGAGAAAAACATTTGAACAAATAACTGTGGAAAAAGATGTACCTTATGTACCTTATTTAGCACACTCTAGTGTGTTCTACTAGAAAGTGTAGTGCAGGTTCAAGCATTGTCTGGCTCTAGGATTAAACATGAGTCAATTATTGGGTCAGGGTTATTAGAAGCCAGGGCTGGATGACTCATCCTGGCAGCTCCATGGTGCCTCCCCCTGGTATCTGGAATATTGGAGAATGATCTAGAACTAGAGGACAGGAGTGAGGAGGAGAACCCATGAATATTTAGAGGCCTTTAACTAATCCCCAGGTTGGGGGCCATTGGCAGGGAACTAAAGAGCCTTTAAATAGACATGGGCCATGCCAGCAGGGAAGTTTAGGTGAAAGATGGAGAAGTAATGCAGAAGGAGGCTGTCGTTAGCCCTTGAGGGATCCCTTACTGGGGGAGGGGGGCTACCTCAGGCTGGGAGATCAGAAAAACTGGCTTGAGAGGATCCTACCACAGGAGGCAGTAGAGGGATTCAGACCGGTTAGGTAGCGGGAAGGAGCAAGCAGAGACAGTAAGTAAATCTGCATGGTGCAAGGACAGACAATGGGAGAGACTGCCAATTGTAGGAGATCTCTCTTGGAGACCGCGGTGTGCCAAGTCTTCATCTAACCTTGCTCTGGGAGATCTCCATGTGTGTGTGTGTGCCAGTCAGGCAGGACTGGGGGAAGTGTGCCAGTCAGGAAGACTGGGGAAAGCAAGCATCCAGGTGCACTGGTATCTTCTGCAGCAGTAGAACTGGGCTCAGAGTCTACAGGAAGGCAGAAGGTGATGCTGTTCACTCCACAATGTGCTACTTCATCCACAAAACGGAAAGGGTGTTCTTTGCCTTTTAATGGCTGTTTTTGAATTAACTAAAAAGACTGGTAATTCCCCTGGAGTGAATCAGCAGGAGTTTTGCATAGGAACCAAGGGTGTGCAGGTGGAAGGAAGAGGAAGACCTTTGTAAATAGGGAGGAAGTTGTCCCCTTTTGTTTGTTGTTCAGGACATTTTCAAGTTGGGTATCCCATATTTGCCCTACCCCATCCAAGTTATCATCCCCTAAATAAAATAACAAAAATATGCCAAGGACTGTTTTCTGTGGAAGTGTTGTGTGCCTGACTGTGCAATAGTGGAGGCACCCTAAGGCCCCTTACACACAGGCGGACCATTCAGATCCGCCTGTGTGTTTTTTTGGCAGATCTGAACGGTCCCCCCATGCATCCCTATTGGGCATCGGATGTCAGCGGAGAAATGTCCGCTGACATCCGATCCGTCAAATCTGGACGGATGGAAACCCTATTTTCCATTCGTCCAGCGGATCGGATCGAATGAGAACGAACCAACGGTCTGTTCCCATCCGATTTCTCCATAGAGATGTATGGGGAACTGACAGCTGTGTCTCCGCACACAGAGCAAAGACACAGCTGTCATCCACCTGCTCAGCGGGGGATCAGCGGATCGATCCCCCGCTGAGAAAAACGGAGTCCGTCCGACGGACAGAGTGTGTGAAAGGGGCCTTACTCAGCAGCCTTCACGAGGGGTGTGCTACATTTACACAAGAGCAAGAAAACTAAACCTAGTCGAAAAATCAACATAAGAGTTTTGTCGGCTTTGCTGCCTAACAGAGTTGGGCTGAACACCCCTCTGTTCAGTTCGCACCAGAACTCCCGAACATGTAAAAAGTTTGGGCCCAAAACGCAAACTCTATTAAAATCTATTGAACCCAAACTTGAAACATCAAAATCCCCATTTTAAGGGGTTATATGGAAGTTATTGGCTATAAAAAGGGGGGCCCGGGTACTGCCTTGGGAGACATGTATCAATTTGTTTTTACAGGAGCAGTGATTTTAATGATGCTTGAAGTGAAACATTAAAAATGAAAAATGTCTCTAAATATAGTGCCTGGGGGTCCCCTTAGTCTGCCTGTAAATTAGCACCTCTGTACTATGTAAAGAACCTGCTGCAGCAGAACTGATATTTATAAAGAAAATAAAAAATAACATTTAAATTGCCTGCAATACAAAAATGTAAAAACAATCAACGTGGGGTTCCCCCCCAACCCATACCAGGCCTCTTGGGGCTATGGATTTTAAAGGAAATCCCACACCAAAATGTTTTAAAAAAATATGTGGGGTCCCCTGAAAATCTATATTAGCCCCCTATCCAAGCATGCAGCCTGGCAGGTCAGGAGAGAGCAGGGGATGGGCGAGCAGCCCCTCCTCCTGAACCATACCAGGCCACATGTCCTCAACATGGGGGGGTGCTTTGGGGTCTGCCCCCCCACCCCAATGCACCTTGTCTCCATGTTGATGGGGACAAGGGCCTCTTTCTGACAAGCCTTTGTGCTTGTTGCAGGGATCTGTGGGCAGGGGGCTTATTGGAATTTGAATGGCCCCTTTAACAAGGAGACCCCCCCAATCCCAACCCCCCTATGTGAATGAGTATGGGGTACCCCTATACATTCACCAAAAAAGTGTCAAAAATGAATAAAAACACAGAGACAGTTTTTAAAAATTCCTTTATTTAAAAAAAAAAACAAAAAACATGTCCCCCAATGTAGATCCATCATCAATGTCGATGCCTGCCACCACTGCTAGGCCCGAAAATAGAAAAAAAAAAAACGCTTTACGGCTAACTGCCGACTACTTGCTCCACTGTTTGACAGTTCTGATAGGTAAGGGGCAGGGCCACACTGTAAAATTACCTGGTGGCACTGCCCAATGTGACATCCCGACCAGTGAATGCTGGATCAGTGACATTAGAAGAAGGCAGTGCCACCAGGTGACATCACCAGGTGGCCCCACCGCTTACCTATATAAGAACTGTCAAAACGGCAGAGCAAGTAGTCAGTTAACCTTTGTTGCGGGCGGAGAATTTTTTTATCTTTTTTCAGGGCTGGCTGTGGTGGCGGGCGTTGTGATTGACAATGGATCTACATTGGGGGACACTGTTTTTTTATTTTTAATAGAGAAATTGTCAAAATGCCTGGGCGGCAGTTAGGGGGATCTGCAGGCAGGGGGCTTATCGGAATCTGGAAGCCGCCTTTAACAAGGAGGTCCGAGATCCTAACCCCCCTATGTAAATGAGTATGGCCATTCACCAAAAAAGTGTCAAAAAGAAATAAAAACGCACACAAAGTTTTTTTTACAATAGCTTTATTAAAAAAAAAAAAAAAAAAACAATGTCCCCCGATGTAAATTTATTGTCAATCTTACTGCTCGCCGCCACCGCTGGACCTGAAAATCAAAAAACAATGTACCCCCTACTCAATCACATAGGTAGGGCCAGAATCTGTTGTTATGTTAGATTCTGATAAGCCCCCTGCCCACAGTCCAGGGTTGTGGAAAAGAAGCCCTTGTCCCCATAAACAAAGCACCCCCCATGTTGAGGGCATGTGGCCTGCTATGGTTCAAGGGGGGGGGGGCTCACTCACCCCCCCCCCCTTACCTGGCCTGCCAGGCTGCATGCTCGGATTGGGGTTTGGTTTGGATTTTTGGGGGACCCCACTCCATTTTTAAAAAATATCTGCATGGGGGTTCCTCTCAAAATTCATACCAGACCTGAGGGATGCTGTTTTTTTTTTTTTTTAAGTTTTCTATTGCCAGCATTGTTTTTTTGTTTTTTTTTTTTTCATTCAGCTGTCAGTGGGGAAGCCCATTGACAGCTGATGACTCATCCATTGTTAAGGACCTCGCAGCCGGCTTCCCGTCTCTCTCCTTAACAACCAGCTATCCATTGCGCCCTGAGTGGGCAAAGCTTTGCCTAATCGGGGCTTAGAATGCCTTGTGCAGCATGCAGTGCATTGTGGGGCACTCGGCAGGCAAACATCCCACCAAGCGCCCTGCAAATTCAGGATTTGCTGTTGCTCAACCCAAACTGATCGCTCAACTCTACTGCTACTGTATCAAAAATGATCACTCTGGAAAAATCTATTGCATTGGATGATGCACATTGGCATGTATATACCAAATTGCTATCTGGAACATTCCCACCCATAGGCGTGCACACAGGGTGTGCCAGGTGTGCCTGGCAGTGGTAATTTTGGCAACAAATTTCGATTTTGTTTTAGTCAAAGTCTTTTGACTAAAATGCCATTTTAGTTTCAGTCATACTTTAGTCTTTTGACTAAAATGCTATTTTAGTTTTAGTCCTATGTTAGTCATCTGAATTGTTTTAGTTTGTCATATTTTAGTCGACTAAAATCTCTAGTACATTTTAGTCAACTAAAATCTCATACATTTTAGTCAACTCCAATCAAATGGGTTTAGGTAAATTGTTATGCATTATTTAAACATTTCTCTAGAATTTCCAAACTAGTTATATACTCCTGGAATAAAAATCGAATAACATGTTATTATTTATGGTATTAAGGTTTGAACATGCACTACAGACACAGATTTAGCCATTGTGATATATATATGTCTTTATAAATAAAACCAATTTTCAAAAACAAACAAAAACATTGCTTTTTGAAAAACAGAAGTGCAACTTTAAAATATAAAAACCCCCAAAAACTGTAAACTCTTCTGGCTGTATTGTCATTGAACATATTATCTGAATATATTACCAACATTAAATATTAAGAAAAAAATATAGGAAAAGCCTTTTTCCTAATTTTTTCTCTTTCAGCAGCTTAGTAGAAGCCCCCTACTTATGCTTATGCGGTAGTGCAATACATGTTTAAACTTTAATGTGCTATTATTACAGGCTTTGAATGGAAGTGTGTTGCCGATTTTGAAATGGCCAGCAGAGTAGTGTTAATTTTGATGTCAATTCTCGATTTTTAGTCATAGTCTTTTGACTAAAATGTCATTTTAGTTTTAGTTGCTTCCCTTTGAGACAGAACGGCGGTCTGCTGTTGTAAACATGGCAGACCGCTGTTCTGTCAGCAATGAACACAGGGCTCCTGTGTTCCTCCTATTTAGGAACACAGGTCCCTTTGTTCATTCCATAAGCCCAACCCCCACACAATTAGAAAGCCCCCCTAGGGACACATTTAATCCTTTGATCGCCCCTGGTGTTAACCCCTTCCCTGCCACTGTCATTAGTTAAGTAACAGTGCATATTTTAGCGCTGATTACTGTAGTAATGTTACTGATCCCTTCAAAAGTGTCAAAAATGTTAATTAGGTGTCCGATATGTCCGCCGCAATGTTGCAGTCCTGCTAAAAATTGTTGATCGCCACGATTACTAAAAAAAAAAATATATATATATAAAAATGACATCAATCTTTCCCGTAGTTTGTAGACATGATACCTTTTGCGCAAACAAGAGTACAGCCTGCACCTACTCCAAGCTCTCTCTGCTGCTATCCTGTCGGCACCCCCAGAATGTTGTGCGGGCCCCCTGACCTGTCCTTAGCAGTTGATGACATCATTGCAGGCGGGTGGCCCACACAGTTTTCTGGGTTGTTGACAGAAGTACAAATAGCAGCAGAGACAGGCGGAGGCGCAGGCTGTGCTCTCTGTTTCTTGTCTGTACAGAACACAGAACACACTCAGATTGGAGTGTACAGGCATTTTTGCTGTGACACCCCCGAGCACTTTTCGCAGCACCCCCTGGTGCCACCGCATCCTAGCTGAGAAACGCTGTTCTAGACTATGCCGTGGATTCATTAAATAATGCTTTTAAACAAATAATTCAAAAGGTAAAAATGCAAGTCAGTATATATATATATATATATATATATATATATATATATATATATATATATATATATATATATATATATATATATATATATATAATCAGTATATAAAAAACACACTGTAAATAAAAAATGACTTCACCAAAAAATTTCTCTTTAAGAAATTGTTTCCAAAATGGTTGGATCCATTATTGTAAAACTTGTTCTGAGTTCTGAGTTTTAAATAATAGCAACAGAAAACCAAAAAATGGTGAAATTCAGGAAAGGTGATATATAAACTATGTGTCAGAGAATGGTTCGCACATGCACACACAGGCACGAACGGACGCGAGGATCAATGTGCCAGTGAGCACACAATGCATGACAGATTCTGGTTCCAATTGGCCTATTTAAAGCAGCCATGCAGCATGAGCCATTAGTTGCTGGATGATCTTCAGCTTATTCCATGTGTTCCTATGTTTCTGTTCTTGAAATTATTGGATTTCCTTTTACCAAAACCTGCTTGTCTTTGACCTGTCTTGCCTCTATTTCTGGCTTTAACCCTTGACTTGCTCCATTAACCCCACTTCTGCCTGCTGATCCATCTATGACCTTTAGCTTGCTATTGGACTCCATTGCTGACTAATTACCAGTGTATGACCTTGGCTTACTCCTGACGCTGCTTGCTGCCTTACCCTTGGCTGACATTCCGTGTATGACAACCAGCCTGGATCCTGAGCCTGCTTCTGGCTCTCCCTTCTGCCAAGTCTAAACTGGTATGTCTGAGGGACTCCTGCCCAGCAGTGCATCCTGCTTGTCCAGCCACCATCCAGCAGACATCTCCTCATTACTCAGCCTATCACAGCTGGCAACCCCTGCTTCTTTGGGCATAGCATTCCCTGTTACCACCTTCAGGGGTGCTCTGCACCCAGCCCCAAGGGAAGCCCTCTTAGCACTTCAGCCTCCAACCAGGTAAATGACACTATGAGTTATAAATGTTATAACATTACAAAGCTGCTTACCTCACTTGTAACTGTTAGTCACTAGGAATCTAAAAAAAAATGGTGAATATGGTGGGAAATGAAAACCAGTTTATGAATGTAAGTAAGATATATTTTAGTCAGCAACCAGAATATTTTCTTCCTAAAAGATCCTAATGAGTTCCCAGAAGCAGGAATTTTATAGAGGTTAGATCAACAATCCATACATAATAACTAAATGCTATGATGTTTTGGTGACTTATGCGCTGATCCGAATTTCAAAATACCCCTAATCAAAAGGGAAAGCAATTCTATCTTCATGTAAATGCCATCAAAATCGTCATATAATTGCCATCAGAGTCACTAGATATTAACCTGGTCGAACATCTATGGCAACTGCTGCAATATTTTTCACTTCCACCTTTATTTAAGCTACAGTGCATTGCGAAAGTATTCGGCCCCCTTGAACTTTGCGACCTTTTGCCACATTTCAGGCTTCAAACATAAAGATATAAAACTTTTATAAAATTTTTTGTGAAGAATCAACAAGTGGGACACAATCATGAAGTGGAACGAAATTTATTGGATATTTCAAACTTTGTTAACAAATAAAAAACTGAAAAATTGGGCGTGCAAAATTATTCAGCCCCTTTACTTTCAGTGCAGCAAACTCTCTCCAGAAGTTCAGTGAGGATCTCTGAATGATCCAATGTTGACCTAAATGACTAATGATGATAAATAGAATCCACCTGTGTGTAATCAAGTCTCCGTATAAATGCACCTGCACTGTGATAGTCTCAGAGGTCCGTTTAAAGTGCAGAGAGCATCATGAAGAACAAGAAACACACCAGGCAGATACTGTTGTGGAGAAGTTTAAAGCCGGATTTGGATACAAAAAGTTTTCCCAAGCTTTAAACATCCCAAGGAGCACTGTGCAAGCGATAATATTGAAATCGAAGGAGTATCAGACCACTGCAAATCTACGAAGACCTGGCCGTCCCTCTAAACTTTCAGCTCATACAAGGAGAAGACCGATCAGAGATGCAGCCAAGAGGCCCATGATCACTCTGGATGAACTGCAGAGATCTACAGCTGAGGTGGAAGACTCTGTCCATAGGACAACAATCAGTCGTATACTGCACAAATCTGGCCTTTATGGAAGAGTGGCAAGAAGAAAGCCATTTCTTAAAGATATCCATAAAAAGTGTCGTTTAAAGTTTGCCACAAGCCACCTGGGAGACACACCAAACATGTGGAAGAAGGTGCTCTGGTCAGATGAAACCAAAATCAAACTTTTTGGCAACAACGCAAAACGTTATGTTTGGCGTAAAAGCAACACAGCTCATCACCCTGAACACAACATCCCAACTGTCAAACATGGTGGTGGCAGCATCATGGTTTGGGCCTGCTTTTCTTCAGCAGGGACAGGGAAGATGGTTAAAATTGATGGGAAGATAGATGGAGCCAAATACAGGACCATTCTGGAAGAAAACCTGATGGAGTCTGCAAAAGACCTGAGACTGGGACAGAGATTTGTCTTCCAACAAGACAATGATCCAAAACTTAAAGCAAAATCTACAATGGAATGGTTCACAAATAAACATATCCAGGTGTTAGAATGGCCAAGTCAAAGTCCAGACCTGAATCCAATCGAGAATCTGTGGAAAGAACTGAAAACTGCTGTTCACAAACGCTCTCCATCCAACCTCACTGAGCTCGAGCTGTTTTGCAAGGAGGAATGGGCAAAAATTTCAGTCTCTCGATGTTCAAAACTGATAGAGACATACCCCAAGTGACTTACAGCTGCAATCGCAGCAAAAGGTGGCGCTACAAAGTATTACCTGAAAGGGGCTGAATAATTTTGCACGCCCAATTTTTCAGTTTTTTAATTGTTAACAGAGTTTGAAATATCCAATAAATTTCGTTCCACTTTATGATTGTGTCCCACTTGTAGATAGAGACATACCCCAAGCGACATATTTGTCCCCATAGAGACATATTTGTTAAAAGAGTTTAAAATATCCAAAAAATTTCGTTCCACTTCATGATTGTGTCCCACTTGTTGTTGATTCTTCACAAAAAATTACAGTTTTATATCTTTATGTTTGAAGCCTGAAATGTGGCAAAAGGTCGCAAAGTTCAAGGGGGCCGAATACTTTCGCAAGGCACTGTACATAGGGTGCCTTTTACAATGAATGCATACATCACGAATCATTGAACCCCATGTTAACCCTAACAAGTGTGAATGCAGTCTACTGATAAGATTATTTCATCAATGCACTGTATTTGGAGGAAACAACTGGTGGGTACATACAGAATCTCACAAATGTGAGTACACCCCTCACATTTGTGTTAATATTTTATTATATCTTTTCATGTGACAACACTGAAGAAATTACACTTTGTTACAGTGTAAAGTAGCGAGTGTACAGCTTGTATAACAGTGTATATTTGCTGTCCCCTCAAAATAACTCAACACACAGCCATTAATGTCTAAACCGCTGGCAACAAAAGTGAGTACACTTAATTTCATGATTTTGAGTGTATGCACATATTGATTTATTGACACTTAATTATTTTTCTAGCGCAGCACCTGTTTGTTTTGAATTACTTATAATGTGGAAATGGATAACACTATCTGGTGGTGGCTGCCGGATATTTTTTTCAAAAAATCTTTTTCTATTTATTTCACATATCTGCGCTGATAGCTTTTTTGCACAAAAGTGAGTACACCCGTAAGTGAAAATGTCCAAATTGGGCCCAATTAGTCAATTTCCCTCCCCAGTGTCATGTGACTCGTTAGTGTTACAAGGTCTCAGGTGTAAATGGGGAGCAGGTGTGTTAAATTTGGTGTTATCGCTTTCACTCTCTCAAACTGGTCTCAAACTGGTCACTGGAAGTTCAGCATTGCACCTCATGGCAAAGAACTCTCTAAGGATCTGAAAAAAAGAATTGATGCTCTACATAAAGATGGCCTAGGCTTTAGGAAGATTGCCAAGACCCTGAAACTGAGCTGAAGCACAGTAGCCAAGACCATACAGTAGTTTAACAGGACAGGTTCCACTCAGAACAGGCTTCACCATGGTCGACCCAAGAAGTTGAGTGCACGTGCTCAGCATCATATTCAGAGGTTGTCTTTGGGAAATACACATATGAATACTGCCAGCATTGCTGCAGAGGTTAAAGAGGTGGGGAGTCAGCCTGTCAGTGCTCAGACCATACGCCGCATACTGCATCAAATTGGTCTGCATGGCTGTTGTCCCTGAAGGAAGCCTCTTATAAAGAAAGAAAGCTGGCAAACAGTTTGCTGAAGACAAGCAGACAAAGGACATGGATTACTGGAACCATGTCCTGTGGTCTGATGGGATAAACTTATTTGGTTCACATGTGTCAAGCGTGTGTGGCGGCAACCAGGTGAGGAGTACAAAGGAAAGTATGTCTTGCCTACAGTCAAGCATGGTGGTGGGAGTGCCATGGTCTGGGGCTACATGAGTGCTGCTAGCGATGGGGAGCTACAGTTCATTGAGGGAACCATGAATACCAAAATGTACTGTGACATACTGAAGCAGAGCATGATCCTCTCCCTTTGGAGACTGGGCCACAGGGCAGTATTCCAACATAACATCCCCAAACACACCTCCAAGACGACCACTGCCTTTCTAAAGAAGCTGAGGGTAAAGGTAATGGACTGGCTAAGCATGTCCCCAGACCTAAACCCTATTGAGCATCTGTGGGGCATCCTCAAATGGAAGGTGGAGGGGTGCAAGATCTCTAACATCCACCAGCTCCATGATGTCGTCATGGAGGAGTGGAAGAGGACTCCAGTGGCAACCTGTGAAGTTCTAATGAACTCCATGCCTGAGAGGGTTAGGGCAGAGCTAGAAAATAATAGTGGCCACACAAAATATTGACACTTTGGGCCCTATTTGGACTTTTTCATTTAAGGGGTGTACTCACTTTTGTTGCCAGCAGTTTAGACATTAATGTCTGTGTGTTATTTTGAGGGGAACAGCAAATTTACAGTCATACAAGCTGTACACTCACTACTTTATATTGTAGCAAAGTGTATTTTCTTCAGTGTTGTCACATGAAAATATATGATGATAAAATATTTACAAAAATATGAGGGGTGTACTCATTTTTGTAAGATACTGTATATGAACTGGTAATCCATAATCAATAATGCATTCACTTTCGTATTAGAAAGTAATATGATACCTTGTATCTGCAATGCTTAAAACAAAATGAGCTAAGATAAAAGAAGTGGTCTTTAACTTGCCCACAAGACTTGCCAAATGCATGAAATGTCACACCCTGCCCCCGACGAAGCATTAAAGCGGAGTTCCGGGCACGAAATTCATTTTCTAATAAATACTGCATTGTATTCCTTACCCTCCGCTGAGTCCGAATTGGATATTCCCATATTTTTTTTTTCTTCACTTACCTGTATACAGAGGTTTGTATACTCACCTTTCAAAGCACTTCCTCCCTCCTGCGCCTCGGCTCTCCTCGTCACTTCCGCGCCGCAATGCGTCCTGGGAGCTCTTCCTCGGCGCTCCCATGATGCACTTTGCAGTCACGTGGGCGGCCGACCGCTGTTCTCATCGCGTTATTTCCAAACAGGAAATGACGCGATGTTAGGCGGAGCCCAGCGCGGACGGCGCCATTTTTAAACCTGCAAACAAACTGCTTTGCCAGTAATTCCTTTGTTATCATTAGAGAGAGAGAGAGAGAGAGAGAGAGCGGGTCCTAGCGTTCGGCGGTCCAACTGCAAGCTGCACTAATAAAAATCCAAAAGGTAAGTGCAATGTAATCAGGTATATAAAAATGTGTAAAGTGTGTTACCAATGTAAAATTTGATTACAGAAAAGGGGGCAACAACTTTTAATTTTATTTGTAAAAATGGGGCAACAAATTTTTTTTTTTTTTTTTAAAGGGGGGACAACATTTTTTTTTTTTTGTAAAGGGGGAGAACAACTTTTTTTTTTTTATTATTTAAAGGTGACAATAACAGTTACTTTGCTTTATATTTTAAGCGGAAAAAACTTTTTTTTTAAAGGGGACAAGGACTGCAATTTTTTTTTTAAAAGGGGACATCAACTGTTACTTTTCTTTGTAAAAAAAAATTTAATTTTTTTTTAAAAGGGGCCTTTTTTTTTTTTTAAAGGGGACAACAACTGTTACTTTGCTTTGTTTTTTAAGGTGTAAAAACATAATTTTTTTATATTTAAAATGGGACAAAAAAGTTTTATATTTTTTTAAAGGGGACAACGACTGCTATTTTTTTTTTTTAAAAGGGGACAACAACTTGTATTGTACATTTTTTTAAAGGGGACAGCAATTGGTACTGTTTATTTTTTCTTTGTCTTCATTTACTACACCCCAAACAAATTGTCAGACCACCTCCACGAAAACAAGTAACAAGGACAAAGAAATAAAACAATGGCCATCCCAACCCCCCCCCCCCCCCTCCAACACCCACCTCACTCCCCTTCTTATATATTAAAATGGCTAACCTTGCCAAATAAGGACAATCAAGCACGCTGTTGAATGTCAGCATTATACTATTTTCATTACAACATTGCAGGTAAGAAATACAATTTAAAATTTTTTTTATACAAAATTCATTTTAATATTAAATTTTTTTTTTTAAAGTGACTGTTTAAAATAAAAATTATAATATTAAATTATATCATTTTTAAATTTACGATACAATTATTATTGAACCTCCAGACCTATAGCTTTCACTATGTTTTTATTAATTTGTACACACCCACAGAAATACTAAATACACAACCATAGAGTCAATTATTTCACAAATTTTTATTGTCAATGTTTGTAATAAAATTTTACTACTTTTAATTATGTTATTTTCACAATTAGAGGGAAACACGCTTTCCATCCTACAAATACACTGATTTTAATACGCCTCTTCAGGTAAGTAAATGAAATATTTTATTATTTTATTTATTCTACATATTTTATCTAAAAATTTTTAATTGTTTTTTATTTATTTTTTTCTTATCAGATTATCAACACATAAGAAGGAAATACATTTATTTCTAAATTTTCTTTCCTTTGTATTTGTTCTCTTTCATATATTCTTTATAAATGTTTTTTATGTGTCTTTTAATTGTTATTTTAATGTCAACATATTAAATAAAATTATTATATGTTCACAAATTATTGTTGTGCGTCTTGTCATTTTACATCTTCTATATATAAATTTATATTTTTTATACTAGCATACATATATATATATATATATATATATATATATTTATTTATTTCCAAAAATATATATGTGTTTGATTATGTGTGTCTATAAATCTTTTTTTTAGATTATTATATATATATATATATATATATATACACATATATATATATATACATACACATATATATACACATATATATACATACATACATACACACATACATATACACACATATATTTTTAATTATTTTTTGTAGTCTAAAAAAAATTATATATATATATAATTTTTTTTAGACTACAAAAAATTATTAAAAATATATGTGTGTGTGTATGTATGTATGTATGTATGTATATATATATATATGTATATATATATATATATATATATATATATATATATATATATATATATATATATATACATACATACACACACACATATATTTTTAATTATTTTTTGTAGTCTAAAAAAAAATATATATATATATATATATATAATTTTTTTTAGACTACAAAAAATAATTAAAAATATATGTCTGATGTGTGTGTATGTATATATATATATATATATATATATATATATATATATATATATATATTACCAAGAAGACAAAATCAGAAGACAAAAAGCTGAAGACATGACATGAAATTGTATATATTTATTTATTATAGCATAAAATTTAATAAAAGTTTAAAAATTACATGAAATAAAAACAATTGGCTATATAAAAAGTTAGAGATATTATATATACACTATGCTTTATAAAAGTTTAAGACCCCCCCTCCCCCCCTTTATTTTCAAGCATTTAATATAATTTTTTCCACATGCTCATAAATTAGATACAAGGGAAAACCTGATGCAAAATTTTTAATGGGTGAATGACCTAAGAAAAGTCTGTCTTGATTTATCACAATATAACACAAATATACATCAACCATACAACCCTAAATAAAGCGGCAATCTACTAATCTCCAAATTAAACCATTTTTATTTTCTTTATGGAACTAAGGATGAACATTAAAATTTTGCCAAGTTAATGTGACGGAAAATAGAAACACCTAGATCTATGTTTTGGTAAGTAAGTGTCACAACAAAAAGATGCATTGTCCAAACTAATACAAACTTTCTCGATTATAGAAATGCCAAAGTGCTTTGTGAAGACATGCGGTTATGTCACCGGACGTAAATCCACACCAGCCAATGTTTCTTTTTTCAAATTTCCAAAACAACCTACTCGCATCCAAGTTTGGTTAGCAAATGCTGGAATGGATGAAAACATGATTCCAGATTTTACAAAATTGATATTGGAAGATGAAAGAGGAGACAAGTTTAGAATCTGTTCCATGCATTTTGATAGGGATTGTTACGTCATCAAAGGAACCAAAAATTTTTTACTGGCAAATGCTGTGCCGACTATTTTTCCACAAACCAGTTCAAGTATACTTTCTGATGACAGCTGGGAAAAAAGACTGTCAAAAAGAAGAAGGACTGAAGACAAAAGCGGTGAACCATGCACATCTCAGTGTAAATGTCCTTGTCATCAGTCCTCACAGAAGATCAAACTCTGCACAGATGTGAGTACCCAAACAGTTGACTTTGAATTGGAATGGGAAAAATCCGAGGAAAGTTATTTCAAAGTAGCAAAGGGGGAAAGCATAATTCATGATCACCCATATGTCCAAGAATTTACATATTTTATACAGCCTCTGCATGAGTCCACACCACTCAAAGATGTGTTTCCTTCTTCGTCGAAATGCAAGGTCCCTGTCCAATCAATGGACATTGAAGGTCCATCTGCTTCTGTACAAACACCTATAAATGTTTTGTCAGACAATGAGTCAGTGAGTGATTCACCCCTACCAAGCATTTTGATTGAAAAAAAAAGGAAATTAAAGTTTGAGCAGGACTCCAGTTTTCACATTTCCGCATATGAATCACCAGAAAAATTTGAGCATGAGGAATTGGTAGCAAGTCAAGATCCAAACACAGTAATAAAAGAAAAAAAATACATTGTCTTTGAAAGTTGCCTCGACCCCATCTTGATGGAAATGAGATGCCCACGGAGAAGTTGCTCAGCTAAAATTACCAAACTCGATAAAAAATATGTGGGATCGATGGTAATTGTACATTCCATATGCCAATCACAACATAATTTAAAGCTGTGGCAGAGTCAGCCAAAAATTAAGAATATAACCGCTGGAAACATCATCATTGCTGGATCAATAGTTCTTTCAGGATCTAGTTACGCAAAATTTAAGGAACTATGCGATTATGCTGGAATTCTTATGTTTGGGAAGTCTTCGTTTCATAGCAGCCAGCAACGTTTTGTATTTCCAGCTATAGACATTGCATGGAAAAAGGAACAAGAAGAGGTCCAGAGCTTGGTAAAGGAAAACCCATTGTTCCTGGTGGGCGATGGGCAATGCGATAGTCCTGGATTCTCAGCCAAATATTGTACATACACTTTTATGGACAGAGTATCCAAAAAAATTGTCGATTTAGAGGTGGTTCAGGTCACACAGACCACTTCATCTGTTGCCATGGAGAAATTTGGGTTCATTAAATGCTTAGACAGAATGCTGGAGAACAATTTGGAAGTCCATTTCATCGGCACAGATCGACATACCGGAATTAGAAAAGTGTTAAGTGGTCCACGTTATCAACCTATCAAGCACCAATTCGACATTTGGCACTACGTGAAAAATATAAAAAGAAAGTTGCTTCAATTGACCAAGAAAAAGGCCTACAGACCACTAACACCGTGGATTGGGCCTATTCTAAATCACTTTTATTGGTGCAGCAGAACGTCCAAAGGAGATGGGGATTATTTTAAAATGAGATGGGAGTCAATACTTTATCATGTCCTAAATGTACATACATGGAAAGTTGGAGAGGAGGAGTATGGGTGCTTACATGAGGCAAGTTTTCCTGAATCTGAGGATCTCCAATGGCTTCAAAAGAAGAGCCCAGCTTATGACGCCCTATCTCAGTTAGTGAAAGATCCCCAAATCCAGAAGGACATACCTCACCTTACATATTTTTGTCAAACCGGAGCCATAGAGACATTCCATAGTATGATGTTAAAATATAGACCAAAAAGAATACATTACAGGTTTGACTCTATGGAGGCAAGGACAAAAGTGGCAGCTTTATGCCACAACAAAAATATTGTAAGGAGACCTGCACTAATAGAAAAAAAAATGGAATCAGGCGAAACAGTTCAATTACAAAGGATGAACCTGGAGTTTCCACGTGGTCGGAAAAAGTGGATAGCCAGACATGTGTACGAAAAAATGACTTTAACACATGTCATTCCAATTTTAGGGGACATGATAAGATTAATTTCTGGACATGTTCATTCCACATGGGTTTCTAAAAATAAAGAAATGCCGTGCAATATAGCACCTGAAGAAAGACCAGATACATCTACTGCCATCCAGGAACATCGAACAAGATTTCCACATCTGATAACATAATCTGTGGTGAGTAAATACGCACAATGTAACTAATATCTATGCACCACATCTATCTATCTATCTATCTATCTATCTATCTATCTATCTATCTATCTATCTATCTATCTATCTATCTATCTATCTATCTATCTATCTATCTATCTATCTATCTATCTATCTATCTATCTATCTATCTATCTATCTATCTATCTATCTATCTACCAAACACCACCTACCCACACACCCTAAACACTTCAATAAAAAAATTTATTTAAAAAAAAAAGTATGGAAATTTTGGGACTAAATATTTAAAGCAATGTTGACAATTATGCTGTGATGTCAACGTTGAAATGCAAAGTGAATAATATACACACGACCATAGCAAAAATTAATGAAACAATAATGAATTAGAAATTAGTTCTTTGTAATCTAAATACAATTTATTTGAAAAATATAATAAAAAAACTACTCAGATGCCATTTCAGAAGCATCGTAGTCATTAATACACATGAAACCCACATATGAATCATCAGGATCAGGAAAAGCATGTCTGACGGCATTCACTGCACATGATGGAACTACTCTTCTGTTTCCTTTGCCCAAGTAGCCATATATCCAAGCAGTGAAGCTCCTGTACGCAGTCTTTCTTAGTCTCCTAAAAAAAAAAAAAATATATAAATATAAAAAAAATATAATCACTCTAATAATTAAATTAATTATTTAAAAAAAAAAATGAAATAGAAGAAAGATGGAATGAAAAACAAATAAAATAAATGTGCATAGAGAACATTGAATTACTTTACATTATACATCATATATAAAAAAGTTTACAAGATATATTAGTATGCAAATATTTGACATATTTTAAAATTTAATGTTATACCTGTTGTTTTCAGGGTCTATAGACGGTGGATATTGATGGATGGCTATGCAGTTTTTTTTTACTAGGTTCTCAGTGGTGCAGAAAAGTTTGAAGGTTTCACACTCTATGATGCAATCTTCACCATCCGGGATGCTGCCCTCCACCTCATTTATCTCCTGGCAGCATACAGATTCCAAAGGAGTAGCCATTGGGATGCAGTTCCCACACCTGCACCAGTCTTTGTTGCCAAGACGAGAGATGTCGCCCTCCTCTTCACTCTCGGATGTTTGTTGGCAAATCTTCTTTTTTGGATTCACTGGAAACGCTGGATCCTGTTCAATCGGTGGATATTCCTTCCAGATTTCATCGATAAGCATTTTGCTCTTTTTTAACCCAAAAACAAAAAAAAATACAAAGGGTTAACATTTTTTATATTTTATAATTTACATTTTTATTTCAGATATGATGTGTAATTTATAATTATGTTTGTAAAGATTTTTTTAATCTTTTTTTTTTCTAATAACATTTTGTTTTATAACACATTATAAGCATCTTTATTGAAAAATATAGAGCAATAGCAATATTGATAATTTCGTTATCTATAATATAAAAATTTTTTATAAAATTTTTTAAAAGTTATGCTTACTCTCTCCTCCCAAGTTGCCTTCCTGGAACCACTGCAGGATGGCTTTTCACCTTCCATGTTAGAAAATCTAAAAGAAAAAAAATAATTAAAATCCCTTTCAACTTTTATATTTTGGATATATATATATATATATATATATATATATATATATATACATACACATATACATATATACACATATATATATATACACACACATACACACATACACACATACACACATATAGGATATCTAGAAGGAGTAGAGCCCTTACAGATGTTATGTGCATTTCAAATTTCAGTACAATATAAGCAGGGTTCCCCTTAAAACACAGCCCAATATAAGCAGGGTTCCCCTTAAAACACAGCCCAATATAAGCAGGGTTCCCCTTAAAATTGATCCCAATATAAGCAGGGTTCCCCTTAAAACACAGCCCAATATAAGCAGGGTTCCCCTTAAAACACAGCCCAATATAAGCAGGGTTCCCCTTAAAATTGATCCCAATATAAGCAGGGTTCCCCTTAAAACACAGCCCAATATAAGCAGGGTTCCCCTTAAAACACAGCCCAATATAAGCAGGGTTCCCCTTAAAATTGATCCCAATATAAGCAGGGTTCCCCTTAAATTTCAGTCCAATATAAGCAGGGTTCCCCTTAAAACACAGCCCAATATAAGCAGGGTTCCCCTTAAATTTCATTCCAATATAAGCAGGGTTCCCCTTAAAACACAGCCCAATATAAGCAGGGTTCCCCTTAAAATTGATCCCAATATAAGCAGGGTTCCCCTTAAATTTCAGTCCAATATAAGCAGGGCTCCCCTTAAAACACAGCCCAATATAAGCAGGGTTCCCCTTAAAATTGATCCCAATATAAGCAGGGTTCCCCTTAAATTTCAGTCCAATATAAGCAGGGTTCCCCTTAAAACACAGCCCAATATAAGCATGGTTCCCCTTAAAATTGATCCCAATATAAGCAGGGTTCCCCTTAAATTTCAGTCCAATATAAGCAGGGTTCCCCTTAAAACACAGCCCAATATAAGCAGGGTTCCCCTTAAAATTGATCCCAATATAAGCAGGGTTCCCCTTAAATTTCAGTCCAATATAAGCAGGGTTCCCCTTAAAACACAGCCCAATATAAGCAGGGTTCCCCTTAAAATTGATCCCAATATAAGCAGGGTTCCCCTTAAATTTCAGTCCAATATAAGCAGGGTTCCCCTTAAAACACAGCCCAATATAAGCAGGGTTCCCCTTAAAATTGATCCCAATATAAGCAGGGTTCCCCTTAAATTTCAGT
Organism: Pelophylax lessonae; assembly: GCF_965119305.1. Lineage (NCBI taxonomy): Eukaryota > Metazoa > Chordata > Amphibia > Anura > Ranidae > Pelophylax > Pelophylax lessonae. The sequence goes on from NC_138771.1 coordinate 531,950,168, forward strand.
ACAATATAAGCAGGGTTCCCCTTAAAACACAGCCCAATATAAGCAGGGTTCCCCTTTAAATTGATCCCAATATAAGCAGGGTTCCCCTTAAATTTCAGTCCAATATAAGCAGGGTTCCCCTTAAAACACAGCCCAATATAAGTAGGGTTCCCCTTAAAACACAGCCCAATATAAGCAGGGTTCCCCTTAAAATTGATCCCAATATAAGCAGGGTTCCCCTTAAATTTCAGTCCAATATAAGCAGGGTTCCCCTTAAAACACAGCCCAATATAAGCAGGGTTCCCCTTAACCACTTGCCGACCGCCGCACGACTATCTACGGCGGCGGTCAGCCCCTCACAGGCAAAGTGACGTAGGGCTACGTCACTAGCATGTGAGGGTCTAAGGAGCGAGCGCGCGCCGCCGGAGGCGCGCTCCCACTCCCGCGTGGTCACGGAGCCCCCCGCGCGTGTGACCAGCGGACCCGATGTCCGCCGGCCACTCTGCGATCGGCGGGGGAGAGGGAGAAAGTCAGGCAGCTTGTGTAAACAAGCTGCCTGTCATTCTCCCCTCTGTATGAGAGATGATCATATGGATCTACTATGTAGATCCGTTGATCACTCTGCATACAGCTGAAGCCACAGCCAATCACAGTTAGAATCACGCCCCTAGGGACACACACAGCCCCTCCCTCTCAAATAAAGTTAACCCCTTCACTACCAGTGTATTTTTACAGTAACAGTGCATATATATAGCACTGATTACTGTAGAAATGTCACTGGCAACCCCAAAAGTGTCAAAAATGTCAGTCAAGGGTCCGATCTGTCCGCCGCAATGACGCAGTACCGCAAAAAAAAATCGCAGATCGCCGCCATTACGCGTTAAAAAAAAAAACAACAAAAATGACAAAAATCTTTCCCTTAGTTAGTAAACGCAATAACTTTTGCGCAAACCAATCAAAATACGCTTTTTGCAATTTTTTTTACCAAACATAGGTAGCATAAAACAAATTGGCCGAAAATGTTAAAAAATTTTGATTTTTACATTTTTACACCCTCTCCTTCCCCTCGGCATTGGCTTTCTTGGACTGTCCGCTCACCGTTTGACTTTAGATCGAGCCGATTGTTATCTACTCTCTTGTGAGTTGCTTTTTACTTGTGTGCTAAGATTCAATAAACGTACTGCACTTAGAGGTGCTACGCCTGTTTCTTCTTTGCATTATTCACAGATTTGACTTCCTGTGTGGAGGAGCTGGCCCTTTGTTTGCAGACTCTCAACCCACTTCCCAGCTTCATCATCTTTATTTTCAATTTACCTTATGGATTTCATTTGATTCTCTGCAGTATGCCACATAGGTAACCTATTTTTATTGCACCGTTGATATAATTATCCTTTACATCCTTACATTGACCGTACCACACCAAACCAGAGCGCCAGTTAACCCCTATTCACTAACCTATGGGAAAAGATTCTCTTGCAAACCGAACAGCTTATTTGCCCTTTATAAATTACCCCCAATGTCTAAGGGCACTTTTACACTTGCAGTGCCCTTGAAAAACGTTAAACATTCAGATTGCTTTTCAGAAGGCATTTCATGGGCAGTGAGGAAGTGTTATATCACCTCCTCTCCACTTGATTTAATTCTGTAATGCCACACTATGCAGTTGTGGCACAGCCCCATTGAACCTCCTTTGAACTCAATGGGAGAATTTGACAGGCATTGCTGCCTGTAAAACTCTGTACCTTGAGTTAAAAATGTTGCAAAGCGGCATACAAACTTAGCCATGACCCAGCCTCCTGTTTTTACCAACACCCAGACACCCTTCTGAAAGAGCTTAAGAGGGGATTTACTCTCAATTAGTGATGTGCCGAACACCCCCCGGTCCGGTTTGCAACAGAACCCCCACGAACAGAGGAAAAGTTTGTTCGAACAAACTAACCCCATTGAAGTCTATGGGACTCGAACCTCGAAAATCCAACAGCCTCATTTTGAAGACTTAAATGCAAGTTCTTGCCCCAAAAAAGTGTATGGGGGTCTGGGTCCTGACCTGGAGAACATGTAGCAATGAAAAAAAAGTTTTTAAAGACGATTGTTTTTAAAGGAGCACTGATTTACTGATTTTAATGAGGCTTAAAGTGAAACTATAAAAATGAAAAATTCCTTCAAATATCGTGCCTGGGGGGTCCCCTGAATGAGCCTGTAAAGTAGTGCATCTCTACGATGTATGTAGCCTGCTGCAGCAATTCTGACATTTCTAAAGCAAAAAATGTCATACAAATATACAAACAAATTTAAAGTCGCATGTACTTGTCATACGGGTGCAGAAAAATTGGGCCTTGGTTGTTGGTGGTGCCTAAACACTGTAACCCCTCACAGTTACTTTTTCTGGGCGCAGGAATGGGCCCTGCTGCTAAAAAATACATACAAATTTGAAATCACATGTACTTGTCATACAGGTGCCAAAAATTGGGCCTTTGCTGTTGGTGGTGCCTGAAGACCGTAACCAAGGCCTCACAGTTACTCTTGCTGGGTGCAGGAACGGGACTTGCTGGCAAGAATTCCATACAAATTTGAAATTGCACGTGCTATACAAGTGCCAAAAATTTGGCTTTTGCCGTAGGTGGTGCCTGAACACCGTAACCAAGCCATCGTAGTTACTCTTGCTGGGAGCAGGAACAGGACCTGCTGGTAAGAATTCCATACAAATTTGAAATTGCATGTGCTGTACAAGTGCCAAAAATTGGGCCTTTGCTGTTGGTGGTGCCTTAAAACCATAACCAAGGCCTCGCAGTTACTCTTGCAGGTTGCAGGAACTAGACCTGCTGGTAAGAATTCCATACAAATTTTAAAGTGCATGTACTATACAAGTGCCAAAAATTGGGCCTTTGGTGTTGGTGGTGCCTGAACACCGTAACCCCTCACAGTTAGCAGGTCACAGGGACAGGGCCTGCTGTTAAAAATTACATACGACATTTCAATTGTATGCACCTGTCATACAAGTGCAAAAAAATTAGGTCTTGGGGGTTGGTAGTGACCTAAACCAAAAACATTGTTGGAAGCTAGCAGAATAAAGGTAGAGGAATAGGATAGGTAGCCTATGCAGTCTTCAACGGATGGTAGACCCCTTGCAAATTTAATCAGTTATATCAGCATCAGGGGCCTGATAGCTCTTGTTGATCCAGGACTGGTTCATTTTGAAAAAAGTCAGCTGGTCAACAGAGCCTGTGGACAGATGCACTCATTTGTCCGTCACAAAACCTCCAGCAGCACTGAATGTCCATTCAGAAAGCACGCTGGAAGCAGGACAGGCCAGTAGCTCCATTGCATATTGAGCAAGTTCTGGCCAGTGGTCCATCCTCAAGACCCAGTAAGCCAGTAAATGCTCAGCTGGAAAGGTCTCCAAGTCTGCTCTTGCACCTAGATAATCATGCACCATATGATGGAGATGCTGCCGATGGTTGCTTAAACCTAACAGCCCTGGGTGCTGCTGAGGACCATGAAATGTTTAAAGGCATTGGTCAGCCGGCCGCCTTCTCCGCCGCTCCTCCTTTGGCTGAACGATGCCTTTAGAAACACGCCCGGAGAATGTTGAACTCCCAGTGTCTGGAAAGGCGGTACACAAATTTTTTTTCAAGGCCTCCTTGTTGTTTCATCCTCTGCTCCCTCTGCGAAGGCAGGATGAGCAGTGCATCTTTACTCTTGTAACGTGGATCAAGAAGGGTTGCCAACCAGTAATTATGCCTCTCCTTGATAACACGAATCCTCGGGCTCTTTCACAGGCTTTGTAGAACCAGGGAGCCCATGCAACGTAAGTCAGCAGAGGCATGAGCTTCTGAGTCCTCTGGGTCACTAAGGATGACATTGTCAGCAGGAGCAACCTCTCCCCAACCACTTACAACTACTGTGGTTTCTGGGGAATCAAAACCATCCCTTGAAGACTGCTGTATGCTATCCTCTTCCTCTACATCCATGCTGCCGAAATCCTCATCTTCCTTCTCCTCTTCCTCCTGTTTGTTCTGTGGCCCTGCTGGAATGATATCTGCATAAAGGGGGCCTTGTGAAGAAAGGAAGTCCTCCTCTTCTTTCCGCTGTTCTGCCTCAAGTGCCCTGTCCATGATTCCACGCAGCATGTGTTCCAGCAGGTAGACTAGCAGGATAGTGTCACTGATGCATGCATCGTCCCGGGTTACCATCCTTGTGGCCTCCTCAAATGGTGACAGGACGATGCATGCATCCTTAATCAAAAGCCACTGGCGTGGCGAAAAAAAAAGGCAAGCTCCCCTGACCCTGCTCTTGTGCCATACTCACACAGGTACTCATTGATGGCCCTCTGCTGCATGTGCAGCCGCTGCAGCATTGCCAACATTGAGTTTCACCTGGTGGGCATGTCACAAATGGAGCGGTTGGTGGGCAGATTGAATTCCCATTGAATGTCAGATAAGCGAGCACTGGCATTGAAGGAATGGCGGAAATGGCCACAGACTTTCCTGGCCTGCCTCAGGAGATCTTGGAAGTCCAGGTATCTGCTCAAGAAACGCTGCGCCACTAGATTCAGAACATGTGCCAAGCATGGAACATGTGTCAAGTGTCCCTGTCGGAGGGGGGAGAGAAGGTTAGTGCCATTATCGCATACAACCATTCCTGGCTCAAGCTGTCGTGGCATCAACCATCTCTGAGCTTGCCCCTGCAGAACTGACAGAATCTCTGCACTGGTTTGACTCCTATCCCCTAGACAGACCAACTGAAGCACAGCATGGCATATTTTAGCCTGACTGCTTGCGTAGCCCCTTGAACGCTTACTGGGGTAGTGAAAATTGCCTGCTGCTCAAATCAAGCAGTGGTGTACTGCTAGCAGGTTGGGTGCAAGTCTGTGCCACTCATTGCTATACCATCATCCCTCTCAATGCTGGTATTTGAGAAGGCATGAGATATAGTAGGGTTAGAGATCACAGATGAGGAGCAAGGTGATGTATGCTTGTTTTGATCTGGTGCGTCTTTCAGGTGCTGTTGCCAACAGACGGCATGGCATGTCGTCATATGCCTTGTCAAGCATGCGGTGCCCAAGCAGCTGGTGTTCTGGCCAAGCTTGATCCTCTTTAGACAGATGTTGCAAGCAGCAACGCTGCTGTCTACTGCACAGATGCTGAAAAAGTCCACGCTAATGAACTTTTTGGACTCTGCAGGGATTTTGCAGCACCCTGCACCTGTGGAGCTCTGTGCTGTAACGCAATAGATTGGCTACTGCTATGGCAGCCCCTGGAGCACATCCTGCCTCATTGGAGTTGTGCGTCCTTCTCATCATCCCCCTCCTCCTCCTCTGTCCTGTCAGGCACCCAAGTACAGTCAGTGACCTCCTCATACCCTCCCTCCTCGTCACTGGAGCAAACTTGGCAATAGGCTTCAGCTGTGGCACCATGACTGCTGGTTTCTTGTCCATCATTGTCACCCCCTCTCTCTAGGCTCATGTTATTCACTTTATCAACCTGGGAACTAACATCACAGCTTTCAAATTTCTGCACATCCTCCAGGAGCATGTCACTGACACTATGATCGAATCCTTCAGTCGCCCCACCTGCATGATGGTGGGGCGACTGAAGGAGTAGCTGTGGAGAAGGAGCCTGTGGAACAGGCTGCTTTGGCAGCCGCAATGGAAGGCAAACTACTGGGAGTGTGGGTGTCAGAGGAAGAGGAGAATGAGGACGACTTATTGATCCACTCCACCAACACTTCCACATATTCTGGCTGAATAGCACGGTCAGGCAGCACCCGAAATAAAGGAAGGGCGTGCCCCACATGTAGAGGATGCACTATGTCGACTGTGACCACCACTTTTCACAATGGAAACAGAGGCTGTTTGCCCCCTTTTCATGGCCTGTGAGCGTCAGCCTCTCCTTGTCGGCCTTTCGGACATGATGTTGATACAGATCAATATAGGGTATATGCAACTGACCAATAGATACTCAATTACCTGATATGATGTAATTGATAGCACTATAGATGAGCTTTGGTGGTTATAGATGTAAGCAAGTGACCGATTAACAATACTCTCACTGATATCTGATGTAATCTATAATCCTATAGATGGATGATCTGTGATGCTTATAGACTGTTCCACAACTGACCAATGAATACACTGACTGATATCTGAAGTGATCTATAGTCCTATAGGTCTGTGATGATTATATATTTTTTTTTTTTCCAAACAGTTTATTAAGGTAAAAAGCATACATAGTACAAAAAAGAGCAAGGCAGTAATGGGCATTTGACAAAGCCCACAAAAATGAGCAAGTACAAAAGTGATATACAGGTAAGCAGTACAATGCACGTGAGGGACAATAAGAGAACATAGGCAAACCCATAAAGTGACATATAGCACCAAGCTGCAAAAATAGAGAGCTCGTGGGAGTGCCAAGGGAATATGGGTCTATTGGAAGGGTTCGTTGGGTAGAGCACCCTCCCACCTGGTGGGAACCGGAATATGAGGGTTACCTGTAAGAAAGCCTAGTGGTTCCCCCAAACCCGACACCCCTTAAAGGGAGCTACCTGTGTCAGAGAGTGGGGGATCCACCGCAGAAGAGTGGGGAATCCGGTATGGACATCTCTGAACATGGGCGCCACATCCGTCATCGGTGGAGCCAGAGCCACCGCAGAGTGCTAAATGGAGAACCCTGAGTGATTTAGAGAGAGGCCTAAGAGGGAGGGAGGGAATGAGTGAAGGGGGTTGGGAAGGGGTATAGGAAAGGGGCCAAGTGGGGCAAATGAGGAAAACACAAAGGGGAGGAGGGGGAGGGTAACATGTAAAAAAAAAAAAAGAACAAAACACAGGGGGGGGGGGGGGCATTGCACTCTGGTAGGAGACAAGCATCAAAAGAGTTATAATGAACTGAACATCGATGAAAGCACCCCAGAATAAGGGGTGCATCCCCAGTGCAAAACAAGAGGATTACAAATTAGCCAGCGATTTTCAAGTGCTCAAGGTTTGGAATTCGGGCAACGTTTGAAAGTGTGTCCAGGGTGCCCAGGTTGTGCGGTACTGATGGTGCGAGTCCTTGGCTTGGGCCACGATGTCCTCCATCTCCGCCACCCGCCGAACCCTGCGAAGCCATTCAGCAACCGACGGGGGTGTGGTGGACAGCCAATGGCACGGCACGCACATCCGGGCTGCATTGATCAGATGTAAGGTCAGGGACTTTTTGTAGCTGGCGTAGGAAAGTGAGGTGTGGTGCAGAAGATATTGTGCCGGCGAGTAGTCCGGCGTGTACGTGGTAATACGGCAGATTAAGGCTTGAACCTCTTTCCAGAACGGTTGCAGAACGGGACAGTCCCACCATACATGTAGTAGTGTGTTGCAGACACCTCCAGCACTGCGGAGAATTGGAGGAAGAAAATTTGTGCAGAAGATCTGGAGTCCTATACCACCTGGAGTAAAGTTTATACCCAGTTTCTTGGGTCAATACGTTCAGGGAACCCTTGTGCATGTGGAAAAGCACCCGAGACCAGTCTTCTTCCGAGAGGTCCACTCCCAGCTCCCGAGTCCATCGCGCCCGAAGAGCCTCTGTATGTGCGTGAGAGGAAGGAAACAGCATAGAATATAAGATCGAGACCATATGCCGGTGCGGACCAGGGGCATCACAGAGACGCTCCAAAGATGTCAGGGAACGGCCCCATTCCGATAGTTTCTGCGTGTGAGTCAGGAAGTGACGAATTTGGAGGTAGCAATAGAAAGGAATAGAGGCCTTCGGAAAACGCTGACAAAGATCCCGATATGACAGTAGTCCAGGGCCGTCAAGGAAGTGGCGAGCCTGAAAGGGTACGTCCGAGGAGGGGCCCTCGGCAGGCACAAACGGGAGACCAGGGGGGAAATCAGGGGTGGAATGTAAGGGAGTTAAAGGGCAGCGCCGCGGTGAGAGATCCAGCTGCTCACGAAGGGCGTGAAATACCCGTATAGTAGCTCCAGTCAGGGGGTTAGCTAAGATGGAGCGCGGAATCTTGGACGGAGCCGACCAAGGTAAGTGGTGGGCAGGGAAGGACGCCAAGGCCCCCTCGAGAGACACCCAGTCCTTAGACCTCGCATGGGCATGCCAATCCACCACCCTGGATAGATGGCATGCCTGGTAATACTTGAGTAGATGAGGGAATCCCAATCCGCCCTCCTGTTTAGGACGGGTAAGCAGATCCCAACTAAGCCTGGGTTTCTTAGAGGCCCACAGGAATTTAGTGCACAGGAGCCTAAAAGATTTAAAGAAAGCAGGCGGTATACGTATGGGTAAGGCTTGAAGGATGTAGAGCAGGCGGGGGAGGATGTTCATCTTGACGATGGCGACCCTGCCAAACCAGGAAAAGCGACCCTGCGTCCAGGAGTGTAAGTCTCTTTCCACTGTGTTTAAGATCGCCAGGTGGTTCTTGGAATAAAGGTCGGAGAGGGAGCTAGGCAATTGAACGCCGAGGTATGTGATGGAGTGGGGGTCCCATTCAAATGGAAAATTGGATTGGCAAAGTTGTAAGAGAGAGGGAGGGAGGGAAATGTTGAGGGCCCGAGATTTGGAGTAATTGATTTTTAAGTTGGAAAGATCTTGGAAACGTGCAAGAACGGATAAAAGGTTGGGGACCGAAAGCAGAGGATCAGTGAGGAAGAGCAAGACATCGTCAGCGTATGCCGCTAGTTTGTATGTCTTTCCCTTCAATGAAACCCCCTTGATGTCCGAACTAGCCTGAATCTGGCGCAAAAGGGGTTCCAGAGTGAGAATGTAAATCAGGGGAGATAGCGGGCAACCCTGTCTGGTACCGTTCGACACGGAGAAGGCGTCCGACAGGGATCCATTCACCTTGACCCTAGCAGAGGGGTTGGAGTAAAGGATAGAGACAAAGCGCAAGAACCTATCTCTTAAGCCAAGGGCCTCAAGCGCAGCGGACATGTAGTCCCAGGCCACCCTGTCGAACGCCTTCTCCGCATCGAGGGACAAAAAGAAGCCAGGCGTACGCGACGTGGACAACCAGTGGTGTAAATGAATCGCCTTGGTAGTGTTGTCCCGCGCCTCACGTCCGGGGACAAAACCAACCTGATCAAGGGACACCACCTCGGGAATGGAGGGAAGAAGGCGGTTAGCTAGTACTTTAGCAAACAATTTGATATCCACATTGAGTAGAGATATGGGACGGTAATTTGGCACCAACGTCGCGTCCTTCCCAGGCTTAGGGAGGACAGCGACATGGGCCTCCAAAAAGTCCGGTCCCAAGGTAGGCACATCGGAGAAGGCATTGAAGGCCCTCACCATGTGTGAAATCAGTTGATCCGCAAAAGTCTTGTAGTAACCAACCGTCAATCCGTCCGGACCAGGGGATTTCCCGGGCTTGGACTGCTTGAGGGCCGTCAAAACTTCCGTAGTTGATATAGGAGCATTGAGGGAGACCAACACCTCCTCCGAGAGCGGCTGAGGAGAGTGTTGGGACAAGAATTGGCGAATCTCATGCGCCCTAGATTGCAAAAGATCAGGCGAGTTCACTCGCGGCAAATTGTATAGGTCCGTGTAATAACGTACAAATTGGGCCGCTATATCGGGAGTAGAAGCGTGCGCCTTGCCCGAAGAGTCGGAAATGGAATGGATGGTGTTGGCCGCCCTACGCTTTTGGAGAGCTCTGGCAAGGAGCCTGCCCGACTTGTTGGAATGCTCGTAGAAAAAGCCACGAGAGAGGGCAAAGTTCCTGCGAACCGATCTACCAAGGTCCTCCAGCAACTCCTGACGGGTCTTAGTGAGCTCCTCTAGGGTATCAGATGCCAAAGATAATTTATGAGAGCGTTCCAACGAACTTATCTTGGACAGGAGCGCCTCTGTGTGAGCCACCCGTTCCTTCTTCCGTTTAGAGGCTAGAGCCATGAGTTCGCCACGGATCACACACTTGTGCGCTGCCCACAAAGTGACAGGACTGACTTCTGGGGACGCGTTCTCCAAAAAATACAGCGTTAGGCGGTCAGAGAGAGCCTTAACAAAAGTGGAATCAGTTAAGAGGGAGCTATCCAGGCGCCACGCTCCGGAGCGATGCGGTAGAGCCGCGAAGGAGAGGGTAGCACTGATGGGGTGATGGTCAGACAAGAGCATTGGCTCGATAGTTGTAGAGGAAAGGGCCGGCAATAAATCCTGGGAGACAAAAATATAATCGATACGTGAGTACCGGTTGTGTGGTGAAGAGAAAAAGGTAAAGTCCTTAACGCCGGGGTGGAGGGTACGCCATGAGTCGTGGAGAAGTAGAGTAGTGAGTGACTGCTTGATAGAGCGCAGGGCCGCGTACGGGACGGATGAAGAGCCCAAAGAAGTATCCAATAGAGGGGACATGGCTACATTAAAATCCCTGCCCAATATGATCTGGCCGGAGCAAAAGTCTGACAACCGCTGAAGAGTAGAACGAAAAAATGGGACTGTGTGTTTGTTAGGCGCATAAACATTAGCCAGCGTCAGCGCCCTGCCATGGATGGAGCCCTTAAGGAAGAGAAAGCGCCCATTCTCATCCGCCAAGGACTCAGATACCGCAAAGTGGCAACCCTTGGACAGGAGTATGGAGACCCCTTTGGATTTAGAATCCCCAGAGGTCGCATGATAAACCGTAGGATACTGTTTAGCATAAAGTTTTTGGATACTGTCTGAGCGAAAATGAGTCTCTTGAAGAAAAATTACATCAGCCCTCGTCCGTCGAAGGGTGAGGAGAAGCTTGGAACGCTTTTCAGGGATGTTCAATCCTCTCACATTGAGGGAGTATACCTTCAGGGAAGTATCCATGACAGGTAGACAGGAGTGCGACAAGGAAGGACTAGGAGTAGCACAGGTGAAAACGTATGGGGTGGACAAACAAACACGACTGGGAGGTAAAGGGGGAAGGAAAGTACACACCGGGGAAAGGGAGGGGTGGGTAAAACGGTGGAGGACTGGGAAGGGACCACCACCAGACTCAACTATCAGAATCCGGGGAAGGTGGTCAGGTGGGGGAACAGAAACAAAAAGAAATTCAGCGGTAGGGGATAGTAGCGTTACTGTTAAACAAATTGATACAGGACCACAACCGCTAAGCGGGGTTGGAGTAGGACAAACCAGAAGACGGGGTGAAAACTAAGTACTCACCGAAAAGAGCCCGTCCTCGAGTCCAGAATGTCAGGAGCCCATGTTCAGAGAGCGTTCGGTATGCTAAAACCAGTAAGGGAAGAAAGGAGTCCATAGCAACTATAACAGTGAAGGTAGCAATAATAACCACAACATAAGCAACAATATTGAAAAACTTGCGGTCTAGGCCGCCTCCCTAAGGGGGAACTTATTCCAACATGTCGGAAGAGTGACGGGGGAATGCACCAAATCTGAGGAACACGGTCACCATATGGGCACCCGGGAACTAATCCAGCTTGGGCAGGTGAACAGCGAGGAGAAGAGATCGACAGCCGCCTCTCTCGGAAGACCCCCCCCCCGCCCCCCATGGGCCAGCATCCCTAATCCGTCAGCCAGGTAAGGTAGGGGCGGGGAGGAAGAGATCTAGAGCGCCCCTCCAAGAATCCCGAAGGGGGGCCCAAGATGGGAGGGACGGGGAGGGAAGGGGGCCCGAGGGAATCCTAAAAAAAAAAAAAAAAAATATTAAAAACTCAAAAACTCAATCAGGACCGTAAATATGGACTACTAGACAGGCAAATAATAAAACGACAAAACCCTAAGCGTCCAGAGCTAACTCAAATGAACCATGAGGCAGAGCCCACTCCCAACATGCATTGAAAACAACTGCAGCCCCCGGGGTATCTACCCGGGCATCCCGCCCCAGGAGAGCCACCAGCCCGCAGAATCATGCGGATGCAGGCAGAAAACCCGCTGGTAGCACTTCCCGGGGCGCGAGCATACGGCAGCAATAGGCGCCAACAGAGGGTGCGGAGACACAGAAGCGATGCGGAGGGCGACCCCTATGGGGGCACACGTCCACATCACCCCCAATCCAATTTGTCTACAGAAGAGACACGAATATCTGACCTGCACGCCACCGCAACCACATCAGCATACCCTGAGAGCGGAATCGTGCAGTCCAAACAAACGTGTGGCAGCGGACATTTCACAAATATAATCTAACAACAGGGCATCTGTCAGTTATGAACCCCTAAATAGGCAGGAAAAGAAGGAATTACAGTGGATATGCCAGAGCGTCACCTGTCTACTAACCCACCCCTCAAAGGCCCTATCGTGTCCTTCTAATCGTTCCATCGTAACACAACGGGATCATTGCAAGTAGGCAAAGGTCCAGTGGCTATCAAAGGCTAGCAAAGGACTTCTACTCGTTGAGGTAGCACCCCAGGGCCGGTGCCAGAGTCCCAGGACAAAGGCAGTTAGCCGAAGGTGACCAAGAGGGCGAGGGTGGGAAGTTACCTAGTCACAGTCTGTAAGAGCCAAAGGGGGTTCAAAGTATAGCCAACATCGTAGGACGATGCAGAGGGGAAATAACATCAGTTCCAGCAGCAATCCAGGGAAACAGTGACAAACCAGGACTAAGCATGTCGTCAGTTGCGGTGAGGGTATGGAGTCATTCCAGGGCTCCGTCGGGTTCCGCCAGTGCTCCTGATTGAAATGGAGGATGTATCAGCATAGGGTCCTGTGAAATGAGCACTCCATGCTAACGAAGGGGGGAGGGGAGGAGTAGATGAACAAAGAACAATGTAAGTCCAAGCGCCTCAACAGAGGGTAACACCCCATATCAGTCACAGCAGATCAGTTGTTCTTCCGAGCCCTGCTCCGCTGGGGAGGTTTGGTAGGGCTGCAAACCATAGCGGGTCCAGCTCCCTCTCTCGCCGGTCTGTTCCCAGAGGGCGAGCGGGGCCTGCGAAAGCGAACTTCCTGGGCCTCCATTGGTTCATCCCCCCGAGGCGGATCAAGGTCAGCTGCATTCCTGAATTCGGCGTACCAATTCGGAAGTGCCATGAAAGGGATCCCCAGAGTGGAGCAAAAATGAGGGAGGTCTTCAGGCACCCTAAGGAGAGCCGTGCGATTCTGCAGGGATGCAGCTATGCAGAAGAGGAACTTCCACTTGTAGGTTATGTTGCGCGCTCTCAAGACATCCAGCAGGGGCCTGAGTTCACGCCTGCGTTGCAAAGTAATTCCAGACAGGTCTTGGTAAAGTTGCACAGGTGTCCCTTCACATTCTATATGTTGCCTTCCCCTGGCCTTCCGCAAAATGTCTTCCTTGAGACGATAGTCCACCAAGCAACACACCACGTCGCGTGGAGGTTCACCCTCCCGTCCCCGGGGCCGCAAAGCTCTATGAACACGCTCCATATCGATGGGGGACAGTGGAGGCCTGTCCAGCAAGGAGTTAAAAAGTGCAGTCACTGTGGGGGTAAGGTGTTCACCCTCCACTGCCTCCGGTAAGCCTCGGATCCGCAGGTTATGGCGCCTACCCCGGTTATCCAGGTCCTCCATATGGCGCTGCATATCCCGCATCTGCAACAGGTGGGAGTCTGATTTAAGGTACAAGTCTCTAATGGCTACGTCCTGCTGTGCAGTGGTATTTTCAACCTCCTGCACCCGGCCTGTAAGGGAGCGGATGTCTTCCCTCAGCTCCAAGATGGCCGCTCCCAAGGTATTTTTGATGTCTGCAGCGATGAGGTGGAGATCCTCCATGCATAGCTGCCTCGGTGTAGGTGGAGGAGCAGAAGCCGACTCTGCCCCCCCCGATGCGGCCGCCGCATAGGAGCGGGCAGGGGATGAGGGGAGAGAGGCAGAGGCGGAGGAAAGCCCGGGCTGAGACATGGTTGCGGCCTGCGTGCGAAAGAGCTCCGGGATGCTGGGGCTCAGCTTACTTGCCGGATCCCGCGGGGATCGAGAGCGGGTGGCCGAGGAGGATCGGGCAGTCGTTGCCATCTTCACCAGCGGTCTAGCGGCAGTGTATTCCCTGAGCGAGGCTTGTGAGGACTCGAGGCGGCGGGAGCTCCGTTCTCAGGCTGCCATCTTCTAGCGCGTCCAGACCACGCCCCCGTGATGATTATATAATGTTCCACAACTGACCAATGAATACACTGACTGATATCTGAAGTGATCAATAGTCCTATAGGTGTGTGATGATTGAAGAAAGTTCCACAACTGACCAATGAATACACTGACTGATATCTGAAGTGATCTATACTCCTATAGGTCTGTAATGATTATAGAATGTTTCACAGCTGACCAATGGATACACTGACTGATATCTGAAGTGATCTATAGTCCTATAGGTCTGTGATAATTATAGAATGTTCCACAACTGACCGATGAACAATACTCTGACTGGTATCTGATGTAAAGATAGAAATCTCTCCCTACCTCACATAGGTATCTCGCCCTACCTACACTGCTACTCACTCACTGGTGCTGCACTGTCTTATATGATGTAAATATTTAAATCTCTCCCTACCTCACACAGATACCTGGCTCTCCCTACACTACTACTCACTCACTGGTGCTGCACTGTCTGATATGATGTAAAGAAAGAAATCTCTCCCTACCTCACACACGTACCTGGCCCTCCCTACACTGCTAGCAATGTCTTTGCACTGTCTGGCAAACTTCAAAAAAAGCTACTCACTCTCCATCGCGTGCCGGTCCGTGTCTCATCGCCCGCACAATGACACTACACGCTGCGGCTGCGCGAGCAGCCTTTATGTAGTGTAGGGCGTGTACTTGGCCCCTGAGCCATAATTGGCTAAATCATGGCAGAGATCATTTGATTGGCCAAAGCATGAGGTCAGGGTTCATGCTTTGGCCAATCACATAACGCGCTGCACGTGCGGTGCACGTGCAGTGCATTATGGGAAACTTGTATTTCCCACGAAGAAGCACATTTGTTTGTCATTTGAGGAACCATCGAATGAGTGAAGTTCAAGTAGAACTTACCTTTGACTCGAACTCGAAACTCATCCCTACTCTCAATGTAGATTTCTTCTCATTTCAGTGGGCAGACAGCAATGAAAAACAAACAAAAAAATTTTATACCATGCTCTATCCAAAATGAAAAAAAAAAATTGGGCTTATGGTAAACTTTAAGTAAACAATTTGTCTTAAAGTGGATTTCAAAAATAAGGAATAATAATGAAATAAGAAAACAGAGATATCTCTGTCCCTGGGGTTTATTCATCTCAGACAGGCTTTGGATAAGACAAGAAGGGTAATTGATATAATATCTGCTATATAAGCCAACTGGGATAGGAAGGTCAGAGGAAGGGCATGCTCCTTTCCCTTGATCTTAATAAGGCTTTCGACTCCATTTCTTGGAAAAATCTCTTTTATATATGTTGCAAGGCGTAACATGGTTAATATCAGACATTTATGAATTTTACACTCTGATTATCACAGAGCCATATAGCCTGCTGGAGGTCATCTTGGAGCACCAGGCAAATCAGTTTACACAGCAGGGTGTTTGTAACAGGGGGTTGCTAATGGGAATTTATCTTGCTCAGGCCTCCTAATGTGATGTATGGGGTGTAGAGGAGCATCAGCTCAAATCTCCTGGTGAAGTGAAATGTAAAATGACTGATTTGCAACAACATCAAAGGAACCAGATGTGGACTGAAATGTTTACCTGGGTCAAGATAGGTGTTCACAGAGTAATGCTGCCCCCTTGTGGAAGACAGTAACATGCTTCCTGGGGATTAGGAAGAACAGCCCCTTATAGCTTCCCATTGGACAGAGGACTACATGGACGGCCAAAAGATTTTTGTGTAGGTAGTGCCTGTGAGTGCTTTACAAATAAGTTACAAATCTCAATGTTTCAAAAATTCACTGAGGTTCAAGCCAAGGATGCCCCCAAACTCCAGTACTATTTAATTAGTATTGTAACCATTGGCCATTGCATTAGACAACACCCAGATATCAGAAGCATTCAGTATGATGGACAGGAGCATAAATTTGCTTTTTTTGAGGACGATAGTCTTCTGTTTCTCTCTTCTCCAATAGTTTCTTCGCTGAATGTACTTAATCTTTTACATCAATTCTCCACAATCACGGATCCTAAAACAAATTTATCTCAATCTCAAGCCCTAAATTATTCCTTAGATGACCCAGCCCTCCAAATTGTGAAAACAAATTTAGAATTCAAATGGGTGACCCTATTTGGGAATTCAATTAGCGTCTTCGCTACAGATGTTGTATCAGAAAAATGATTCCCCGTTTATATAAAAAGCTTACAGAGGACAAAGAAAGGTGGAAACCAAGTCCCCTCCCCCCCCTCTTAGTTTGGGAGAATCTGTTCGCTATAATTTAACATCCTCCCCAAACTACTAAAAAGGCTTAAGTTTATCTGGGGTGATTAGAGGTCCAGGGTGCATAAGCGGATTTTGTACAAAGCTGAAGGGAGTTCTGGGATTCTCAAATCTGTTGAAAGAGATCCAGGAGGCACGAATAGCATATCTGACTAAATTTCATTCGAAACAACCTCACTAAGCCTGGATGCAAATAGAAACCTCCTCTCGTAGATCAAGACAGGTTAACCATCTTTTGTGGCTGCCAACTAAAGATAGGCCCCCATTCCTCTGCCATCTTCATCATTCACTTTGAACATATGGGATCACAAGCTCATAAATTTCAATCTTTCCCTAACCCATTGGCTCACATTCTTTATAATTCAGCTTTCACCCTGGGTCTTACTCAACAACATTTTAATTGGTGGTCCAAAAAGGTCTTTGGTGCATAGTAGGTATCTTGGCAAGACAAACATTACAAATAAAATCTCTTGCCGCCAAAGAAAACTATCGTTATCTTCAGCTTGTTTTTTAAAAGCTTTGGGATTACAAGCTGATCTATCAACAATGACTCTGAGCACTTATGTAAAAACGTTGACAAGATGTCTGATCATATCGCTGCAATATATGGGCTGCTTAATTCATATTCCAACAAACTGCTTTATATGCCTAGATAGGAATGAGATTTGGGTGAGGACCTACATACTACTAAATGGTAAAAGCTATCTCTCACGGCTCCAAGGTTCCACATAAACACTTTATTTATAGAGATGTGCACCCTTCTACTGTAGTTAGGTTGCTAGGTACTTTTTTTTTTGGCTCACTCTGTAGTCAGAGGCTCACTCTGTAGTCAGAGGAGTTGGATAGTCAGCTTTGGTCTGCTGTGCTTCGCAGGCTGTGGGACTGGTTGCTTCCCCCTAGTTCTTTTCTGAAACTTCCAGGACTTGGGGCGAAGATACAAATACTCAGCTTGCCTTCAACTCAACTCTCTAAACAATCCTTGGGGAAGTGTTTGTCCAGTTGGTGGTCAGAAAAGGGGATAAATAAATAGGATAGATAAATAAATAGCTGGATCTTGGACCTTCTGGATCTCTCACTTGGGTCTGTGAATAGAGCTTGATTACTGAGCTACTCCACGGTCCCCAGCTGTGAATAGTGACTGTTCCAGTTAGCCCTGAACTTGTTCAAGATTGTGGTTCTTAGCTGAAAGGGTTTTAGGCTGCATCATTCTACTTTAAACTTTTCTAAAACCCTTTTTGTTCATGGTCTTTAGCTGCAAACACAGTGACTATGCTGCTATTATAGAGAGAAGTGTCCTAGGTTTAAATTGGCACTCAAGCATTTTGGAGTATCTGATTCCCAATTGTTCTCCTACCATTCAAATTCTATAGCAATAAACCTCAAATAGACATTCCCTAGTCTGTTTTCTGAGCTGAAGTGAGTGAACTGTTTGCTGTGTTCCTGGCTGCCTCTGCACTGAATAGGAAAGAACTTGGCAAATCCAGTGGCCCAGAAGTGTAGAACACCCCACGTAGGAGCTGCAGCTTAAAGGGATCCCCCACCTCTGAACACCCCGGCACACCAAATCTTCAACAGCTCTCTAGAGACAGAGAACAGTCCATAGCTTTGTTTTTGTGTTTTATTAGGGAGTTTCAACTTGGATAATGATGGGAAGTTATGGGATGTCCACTTGACTTTAATAACTTCAGGGACAACTTCCTATATACAGTCTCTATGTACAGTCTCTATACTGTATATAGTCTCCTCTTCTTCAGCATCCTGTAAACACTTGGTTACATAGTTACATAGTTACATAGTTGGTGAGGTTGAAAAAAGACATCAGTCCATCCAGTTCAACCTATGATGTGTGTGTGTGTTTGCTTTTAACCGTACATTGTATAACCCTGTATGTTGTGGTCTCTAAGGTGCCCATCTAACAGTTTTTTGAAACTATCAATGCTCCCTGCTGATGCGACTGCTTGTGGAAGAGAATTCCACATCCTTACCGCTCTTACAGTGAAGAACCCCTTATGCATTTTAAGGTTAAACCGCCTTTCCTCTAGTTTTAGTGAGTGGCCACGTGTCTTATTGTATCTCCTTTCTCTGAATTGTTTGTTCCTTATGCTAGGGTTGCCAGTACAGTATTTGTACATTGATATCATATCCCCCCTCATTCGTCTCTTCTCCAGAGAGAATAGGTTCAGTGCTTGCAGTCTTTCCTCATAGCTGATGTCCTCCATTCCCCTAATTATTTTTGTTGCCCTTCTCTGGACTCTCTCCAGTTCCAGCACATCCTTCCTGAAGACCGGTGCCCAGAACTGGACAGCATACTCCAGATGTGGCCGGACCAGAGTCTTGTAGAGTGGGAGAATAATCTCCTTATTTCTGGAGTGAATCCCCTTTTTTATACATCCCAGTATTCTGTTGGCTTTACTTGAAGCGGCTTGGCATTGCATGCCACTTCCAAGCCTGTTGTCTACCAGTACCCCCAAGTCTTTTTCCATCCTAGACTCACCCAGAGGCTCCCCCCCTAGTGAGTAGCTTGCTTTCTGGTTTTTGGCCCCAAAGTGCATTACTTTTCATTTTTCAACATTAAACCTCATCTGCCATGTAGTTGCCCACCCCGTTATTTTGTTCAGGTCCGCTTGCAAGGTTTCCACATCCTGCATAGAAGATATTGGCATGCTTAGTTTAGTATCAGCTGGCTCACTCCTTTAGGGGGCTGACAAGGCCAGCAGAACTGTCAACTTAGCAACAGCCCATTACAGGCAGGAACTCGCAGTCCCTTGATAGTAGCACACAGCAGTGACACAGCTCGGCCTTTCACTTCCCTTTCTCCCTGTGGTCACTGAGCCCAGAACTACATCTTCAGGCAATGCCAACCCACCTGGCTGCATCTTCCCCATTACACAAGCCCACCCGGCTGACTGTCAGGAGATCTCCAAGGAAAGGTAGAAGACTTAAGCACACCACTGTCTCCAAGGGAGACTGACTACGTGTGGCAGTCTCCCCCCCCTTGTAATCCTCCCTCTCTTCATCCCGTGCCTCCAGGAAGACTTCCTCCTCTGTGTTTTAGAAGGATCCTTTTAGCACCTGAACCCCAGCCCAAGGTTACCCCCTTCAGACTAGGAGGTACCTCTGAGGGATACCGACAGCCTCCTCAGCACTGCAACTCCATCTTCCACCTGACTGCCCCTGCTGGCATGGCTCATGTCTGTTTATGAGGTCATCCCTGCCCCTTGCCAGCCCACTACTGGGGATTGGCCGAGGCCTCATAAATATGCATGACAGCCCCCCCCCCCCCCCTTACTCCCAAACTCCAGTACTGTGGAATGTGGAAAAGGTTTCTACAAACTTCCAGACCAGAGGAAGTGTCGGAGGGAGCTGCCACATGAGTCATCCAACCCTGATCACTGAATCCTGACTCAGATTTAAATAAATTTACCTGCACTGCAGAAACCTATACTACATATAGCACACATACTAGAGGGTGCTACAGAAGCATATTTCAAAGTGTTACTAAGATTGTACATGGTACCCATTAAAATAGCCTCTTGTGTTTCCTGTGCTTCCCCTAGGTGTTTTGGGAGGGTGCGGACAAGAAGTAATGGAACACCGTACCTTGTGGACATGTCTGAAATTTTAAAGATTTTGGATTCGAGTTTATAATTTCGCTTTTCTGTAGCACAAATTAATCTTAAACATTCTCCTTGGCAGACTCTATTGAACCAACCCATAGAGGAGGCACCGAAACACACTGAAAAATGATTCTCCTTTATTATCTTAGCAGCTAGGATAGCAATCACTAGGTCTTGGAAATCCTCATCTATCTTATTTGAGTTGATCAAAGCTAAGTTGTCGTGGATTATGGTGAATGAAAAATTAACTGCCATTTTGAATGATAAAATACCTTTTTTCAATAAAACATGGTAGCCTTGGATACAGTATCTTTCAGGTGGACAAGGAATAATTCAGAATATCAGGCTTTGGTTCATCTTCTATTGCCTCCCTTGCTTTCCTCCTTCACCTTTTTTTATACTTTCTTGTACACTTCTTCTTCTTCTTTCTTCATCTCTATGTTACCCTCTGGAGTTTTCTAAGACAGGCAATACTGCCTGTCAAACTTGCCCCTTGAGATTAATGGAGCCACACCGCAACCGTGAGCCAAACACTTGGCCAAAGTGTTCTCTTGTCAGAGGGCGGTGAGAATACCACCTGTCTGAAAGTACCCTATAGCAGTATTTTAACAAAAGCTTTTAGTTCGGCATATTTAGAGCATTTTACAAATAAGCTGAATACTGAAATACGCACAACTGTGGAATGTGGAAAAGCTTTTAGCCTCGCTGATGCAATTAGAGAAAACTGAACAATCCATCATTCTACCCGAGCCCCAAGTAAAAAAATGAAACGTTTTTTTCTTTGACTGCACTTCACTGTAGACACATAGCAATCATTCTAACTATGGGGCAGCTGTGATAAATTTGATGTAATAGATGCTATTCAATTATGTTCATATGTCAGCTGATTTATCTCTTTAGTCAGTAAACTTAGGACCTTTTCAAATATGTTTGCCAAGCTAAAGCTTTATGATATAGTGTTAGATATTTTCTTAATGAAATATGCGATCTGATTTACAAAATGAAAATTCATTTACTTGTTCTCACAATTGGGTTCTGGGTTTAATTTTTCTAATGAAACCTTTAAATCAAATTGGCTTCTAGGGACAGATGAGACCTTTTTAAACGATCCCAACAATGGCTGGATCTCATTAAAACTGTCAGTGTCAGAATTTTAAATGCTTACTTTAGTATTTGGGAGCTAGATATGCTACTAATTCAATACAGATTTACTGATTTACTAAAATTCTATAGTGCAAAATGTTGTGCAGCTGTGCATGGTAGCCAATCAACTTCTAACTTCAACTTGTTCCATTAAACTTTGACAAAACACATGGAAGTTGATTGGTTTCTATGCACAGCTGCACCCAATTTGCACTCTCCAGTTTTAGTAAATCATCCCCACAGTGTTTTTATTCTTTATGCCACTTTAATGGATCTCTATTCCACTGAAGGTTACATGAGTGATAACTGTTTGGCTGCATAGGCATTTAGGGGATACTCCACTTTTGTTGAGAAAAAAAATTCCCTCTGGCTGATCAATGTACATTGCAGGGATTTTAATAAACATTGTTGCAGATTCCTGCCTTTTGTTATTCTGAAAAAATAGCTTTTTGTTTGTTTGTCTGTGTCCATGTGCAGAGTAAATCTGTATGATAATGGTTTTATAATTATCATTCAGCTGCTGCACCTGCAAGGCTGTAATGAGGAAAGTGGCAGGTTCTGCATCCCTTAAAGCATAACTCCACTTTTGTCGAGGAAAAAACATTCCCTTCTGGGTGATCTATGTCAATTGCAAGGATTATAACAACCTTTGTTGCAGAGATTCCTACCTTTTGTTATTCTGAAGAAATCCCTGTGTGTTCCTATTTGCTGAGTGGGTCTAATGGGAGGGGTTTCATACTTATCAATTAACTGTGCAGCCACAGAGCACTAATGAGGAAAGCTGCTGGGCCTGCATCCCTTTAGACATGTTCCCTATTGGAAGTATCTCACCAAAAATTGCAGTTTTTTTTTGTTCCAGGGATGCCAGAAATCTGACTTGTATCTTACTCAGACTTCTGGAAAAATCGGTGAGCCAATCACACAAGCAGGAAATGATGTTTCTTGGGTGTGGTCGGTACACATTCTGCATACAGAGCACCTCTAGGTAGCCATATTGCATTGCATTTTCAGAAAATTATAGCAGCTGCAGATTGAAAAGGAAAGGTCATTTTTAATAATATTCAATTACAATATGACTTGTTTCGCAATTGTATACGCTTTATTATTTTCTCTTTGCTTGCTGATTTTTTTCCCCCATGAAAGTGGAGTTAAGGCTCTGTTCACACTAGTGCAACTTGTCATGCGACTTTGGACACATAAAGTCGCATTACAAGTTGTAGACCATTGATTTCAATAGCACCCATTCTGATCTTAGGCTCCTGTACTACTTTGATACAACTTGAGTGGCAGAGAGTGTAAAGTTGTCACATCAACATTGCACTCCAAAGTGTCGCTCTAGTGTGAACGGGTCCTTACACGTGATTTCTCTTTTGTGAATTTCCCTTCTTGTGTATCTCACCAAAAATTACATTTATGTTGCGGCAGATTCCCAAGTGATTTAGTGAAGATGTCTGGGAAAATCAGTAAGCCAATCACACAAGCAGGAAATTGTACATCTGGGGGGCGTTCTGTGTACCATCTGTGCACAATACACCTCCACCAGACTGCCATATTGCCTTGCATTTTACAGAACATTACAGAGCTACAGATTGAAAAGGAAAAGTCATTTTTATTAACATTCAATTTCTAATATGACTTGTGTTGCAATTGTATGCGCTTTATTATTATTATTATTATTATTATTATTATTTTTTTTTCCTTTCCAGCAACCATTAGTGCTCTTTCACACAGGTGGTCAGGGCGTAGTAAAAACAGTTTTATCCAAATTCTATCAGCCTGACAGGACTGTACATATGCTATAGCCATGCCATGGCATTTTTTACTAAAGCTGCAGACTTTGACAGGTGGCACCTTTTGTCAAACTGCCCACTGATATCCATGGTAGTGCATGAAGCAAACGCTTGACTCGCAGTTAGGGTGATGTCCCATGATATAAAATTTCCATTTGACAATTTTTAAAAACAGTCATCAGGAGGTGACAGTCGTGTCTTCTGATTGCCTGTCAGATGCTGCTATACACCCTTTCTGTAAGCTTTCCGCCTGTCTGAAAGTAACTTTTCACTGTATTATACAATTGTATCTTTTCTATGAAGGCCATGTCTGGTGGTTAAAACTGGTGGCAGTCTTCCATACACACAAATGTTAGGAGTCAGTAGTGATCCAATTGCTCAGGTACATAATATTAGGATGTGATGGCTCTGCCTACCGATTATTGACCTATTCACGCCTATGCATTTTTAACGCTTCAACACATGTAGACAGGTTAGATTTTCTTTTAAATGGTGCTAATTTACATCTGTGTAAAGTGTTGTCTGGTTCTTGATGCATCAATGTGTGTTATAGATTTTTTTTGATGACATTGGCAGCACATGAAAACCAATGATTATACATAATACACATTAAAACAGATGACAATGTGCCTGGAAAGGTGTGAGTACAGTCTAAATGAAAAACAAAACTCTTATTTTTTTCCATTTGTGACTAATGTCATGGTAAACATATCCCTAAGAATGCAACACAGTGCGCTACATAAACAATGATTAAAATGTAAATTACATGTAAGGGTTTATTGAAATTGAATTGAATATTAGCATTTTAGGGATAATTCTAAAATGAACGTATATTAGTTTTATGTATTCTGTCCTGGCCCTGTAGTGTTTGACTAAAGACTTTCAAGACATTTTCTAACACTTTTCTATGTAGGTTCATTGTAGCATCCAGGTAGCCTGATCATTATTATGGCGGACACGTTTTTTTAAAAAGAGATCTTGCTAACCCCTGGAATGTTACACAGTATTAAAATAAATGTGATCAATGACTTTTAGCTATGCTAAAAGTGGTAATTTAAAGAGGAAGTAAAGTCAGCCCCTCAAATGCTCATTCTTAACCACTCCTGGACCGGAAAGGATTTGCCCCCTTAACCACTTGCCTACTGTGCACTTAAACACCCTTCCCATCCAGGCCAATTTTCAGCTTTCAGTGCTGTCACACTTTGACTGACAATTGCGCGGTCATGCTACACTGTACCAATATGAAATTTTTATAATTTTTTTCACACAAATAGAGCTTTCTTTTGGTGGTATTTAATCATCTCTGGGTTTTTTATTTTTTACAAAAAAAAAGAATAAAGACAGAAAATTTTGAAAAAAAAAAAAGTTTTTCTTATTTTCTGCGAGTAAATTTTGAAAATAAATTTTTCTCCTTCACTGATGTGCGCTGATGAGGCGGCACTGATGGGCACTGATAGGCTGCACTGATGGGCACTGATGAGGTGGCACTTATGGGCACTGATGAGGTGGCACTTATGGGCACTGATGAAGAGGTACTAATATGCCGCACTGATGAGCACTGATAGGCGGCATTGATAGGCGGCACTGCTGGGCACTGAGAGGTGGCACTGAGAGGTGGCACTGCTGGGCACTGAGAGGTGGCACTGACGGGCGGCACTGATGGGCACAGATAGGCGGCACTGATGGGCACTGGCGGATGGCACTGATGGACACTGACAGGTGGCACCGATGAGCACTGATGGGTGGCACTGATGAGTACTGATGGGCAGCACCATCAGTGCCCACACTCAGTGCCCATAGTGCTGCCAGTCAGTGCTCATCAGTGCCTAGATGAGCAGGCACTGATGGGCACTGACTGGCAGCACTATGGGCACTGATTGTGGGCATTGATGGGGGCACTCATGGCGGGCACTGTGGGCACTGATGGGGGGGCAATGTGTGTATTTTTTTTACCTTTAGTAATCAGGGCACTGGTGATCGGTGTGTACATTCCTGTGTGTCCCCGGCGCTGTGAGGCTCCCCCTCCTTCCTCACACTGCAGGCTCTGTGTGAAGAAGGAGCGCCGGCGATGAGAGATGATCTCATATGTTTACATATGAGATCATCTCTCATTGGACGGCTTGATCACGTGGTGAATGGCCGCTGTGATTGGCCATTCACCACGATCTGTGATCGGCCGTGTCCAAGGTACACGGCCGACACAGATTCTCCCCGATGCGCGCTCGCGGGAGCGCGCAGGGAGAGTCTTTCTGGGAGGCCGTTTAAAAACGGCCTCCCGAAAATTCAAGTCCGCGCTGCAGCCGTATATAGGCTGTAGCGCGGATGGCAGCAGCTTAATGACCAGTGCATTTTTTGTGATTCGGCACTGCGTTACTTTATGGGACAATTGCACGGTCGTGCGATGCTGTACCCTAATAAAATGAATGTCCTTTTTCCCCATAAATAGAGCTTTCTTTTGGTGGTATTTGATTACCTCTGCAATTTTTATTTATTGCGCTATAAACAAAAAGAGAACGACAATTCTGAAAAAAATATATATATATATACATATATATATATTTTTTTTCACTTTCTACTTTATAATATTCCCCCCCCCCCCCCAAATAAAAAACAAAAAAATCGATTTTTTTCATAATTTTAGGCCAGTTTGTATTCTGCTACATATTTTTGGTAAAAAAAATAAAATCCCAATAAGCGTATTTTGATTGGTTTGCACAAAAGTTATCACATCTACAAACTAGGTGAAAGATTTATGTCATTTTTTTTTTTTTTACGAGTATTGGCGGCGATCTGCGATTTTTAGCAGGACTGCGACATTATGGTGGACAGATCCGACTCCTAACTGAAATTTTTGACACTTTTGGGGGACCAGTGACATTAATACAGAAATCAGTGCAAAAAATATGCACTGTTACTGTAATAATGGCACTGGCAGGAAAGGTGTTAACCCAGGGATGATCAAAGGGTTAAGTGTGAGCTTGTCTGGTCTATTGCTTATACTATTATTGTCCAGCCACAGGCTAGAGGAGGGACACTGCATGCACAGCTCAGTGTGCATTACAGCACAGCTCTGTGCCATGACATGTGACCTTTGTGCACATACACAGGAATGATCTAATTGCAGCCTGGTCAATTCAGTGGCCCAAAGAGTCGGCACCTGAAAGGAAGTAAATGGTGCACAGACAGGTACTCAGGTACTCTGGGTTGCAGATAAGTACTCTTGGCTGTAGATAGGTATTGGGGTACTCTGATGAGCTGGTGACAGGTACTCGGGTACTCTGATAAGCTGGTGACAGGTATTTGGGTATCCTGATGGGCTTAAAGACAGGTACTCTGATGGGCTTATAGACAGGCCCTCTTTATTTTGGGCACAGTACTGTAGTATAATATAATAATATTGTAACTTGCTGTTTCCAGATCTCCTCCTTACACACTGAGGAAAACCCAGTAACGACCAGTTACAGTTGTTTGTTGACATTTGTGACTGACTGTGATTGGACAAAGCCAGTTTCATTGCCTCTTTACCCAGACCAGGGATGGGCTGTGTCCAGGAGACACGCTTCTTCCACGGCTGCTGCGCTGCGCGCCCCCGATATGTCGAACGAGCAGCCTGAATGAGGACAACACATGTGACCAGCTGTGATGGGACACACCTGGTCACGTGGTAAAAAGCCATTTTCATTTGCTCTTTACCCTGATCGGGGATGGGCTGTGTCCTGAGGGACATTCCTCATCCCCGATTGCCACGCTGTCGTCCACCCGGAGGAATGGAGGTTCCCTCCGGTGTCATTTCACAATACGCCAGGCAAAAACTGGTTAAATAAAATAATACAAAACCCAAATTCTGGTAACAATACATTTCATCCAATAGGGTCAGGTTAATTCAGAAATTACACATTGCAATCCTTCCAGCACCAGTTAATAAAACAGGTATATTCTGGAGTCTGAATAGAACTGGCGAGATCCCACAGCCCCAGGACACAAGTCGATCTGCGATACATAAGTCTTACATTAGACGTGTTCATTAGATTTCCTCCTGATGTATTGGTCTCTCAAACAAGTACATATGTTCCAGGCACAGCTCATTGCTTCCAATATAAAAACAGAAGCAGAAAAGCAATAGGTTTTCTTTCATGATTATCTTGTTTACATCTTTTTCAGCAGCGTAAAAAAGGATTAAGAAATAGCAGTCCCTCATAAGGTGTAGTTATGAAAAACAGTGGCCATGTTTGTGAAGCTAAATAATGGAATGAATGCTAGTGGTTTGTTTGGTATGGGCAATGTTTAGAAAACGGGTGACAGTTGTTATGTATTATTCATCATTTGGCTATGTTTAATAAGAAAGTAGACAATTAAAAAAAAAAATAATTCAAACATTTAAGTTCACACTAGACCATGCACTAGGCACCTTAAGCACCATGGATCGCTTTTTAACCACTTCCTTACCGAGTCATGTAAAATGACGTCGGCAAAGTGGTTGTCTAGATCCGGGCCGCCGTCATATGACGTCGGCCCGTTCTAGCTGCTACTGCGCGCCCCCGGCGGCGCGCAGCGGCGCGATCAGGGATGAGGCTCGTCCCTCGGACATAGCCCATCACTGATCAAGGTAAACAGCCAATAGAAATTGGCTGTTTACCACGTGATCGGCTGTGTCAATCACAGCCGATCACATGAGCGGCTCCAGCACGAGCCGCTCGTTCTCTCTGCAATGCGCGCCCCCGGGGGCGCGCAGAGCAGCGATCGGGGACGAGGCTCGTCCCTCGGACAGAGTCGATCCCCGATCTAGGTAAAGAGCCAATGAAATTGGCTCTTTACCACGTGACCGGCTGTGTCCAATCACAGCCGGTCACAAATGTCAACAGAGAACACGGTAACTAGCTGTCACCGTGTTCTCCTCCTCACACACTGATCCTGTGTGAGGAGGAGAGTGTGGTAACAGCTAGTTACCAACTACAGTGCACCCCAACCACACTGATTGCCCCCCCCCCCCCCAATAAAGAGCACCTGTCACTAGCCCATCAAAGTACCCGAGTACCTGTCATCAGGTACTCAGATGACAGGTACTCGGGTACTCTGATGGGCTGGTGACAGGTATTCGGGTACTCTGATGACAGGTACTCGGGTACTCTGATGACGGATACTCTGATGACAGGTACTCGGGTACTCTGACGGGTACTCGGGTACTCTGATGACGGGTACTCGGGTACTCTGATGACAGGTACTCGGGTACTCTGATGACGGGTACTCGGGTACTCTGATGACAGGTACTCGGGTACTCTGATGACAGGTACTCGGGTACTCTGATGACGGGTACTCGGGTACTCTGACAGGTACTCGGGTACTCTGATGACAGGTACTCGGGTACTCTGATGACGGGTACTCGGGTACTCTGATGACAGGTACTCGGGTACTCTGATGACGGGTACTCGGGTACTCTGATGACAGGTACTCGGGTACTCTGATGACAGGTACTCGGGTACTTTGAGTACCTGTCAACGGAGTACCCGTCATCAGAGTACCTGAGTACCTGTCACCTACCCATCAGAGTACCCGAGTACCTTCCACCTGCTCATCAGAGTACCTGACGCCTGAAGTACCCAAGTACTTGCCGCCTGCTCATCAGTACCCATCACTACTCATCAGTACTCATCAGTACCTATCACGTATCAGTACTGATCATCAGTACCCATCAGTACAGTATCACCTATCACCTATCAGTCAGTGAGTACTACTCATCAGTACCTATCACCTGCCTGTCACCTGCCCATCAGAGTACCCGAGTACCTGTCACCTGCCTATCGGAGTACCCGAGTACCTGCCACCTGCTCATCAGTACCAGAGTACCTGTCACCTGCCTGTCACCTGCCCAACAAAGTACCCGAGTACCTGTCACCCTTCATACAGCCACCATGTCCAAGTCCAAAAAGGTTTAGTGAGCTTGCCCTCACTTGACTCTATGGTCTTGGAGGACCGGAGCTACGGAAAATGTTGTTGCCTAGCAACCGGTTTAAAGGTCCTTTTTTTTTTTTTTTTTCATTTTATATTATAATTATTATTTTTTTTTTTTTTTTCTATCTTTTAGTGTACTTGTGAGATCTGAGGACTTTTTGACCCCAGATCTCACAAAAAAGAGGTCCTGTCGTGCCTATTTCTATTACGAGGAATATTTACATTTCTTTTAATAGAAATAAAAATGATCAATTTTTTTTTTTTTTTTAAACGGTGTAAAAATAAAAAATAATAAATAAAATAAATAGTAAAAAAAAAAAAAAAAAAAAAATTAAAGCGCCCTGTCCCCGTTAGCTCGCGCGCAGAAGCGAATGCATACAGAAACCCCGCCCACATATGTAAACGGTGTTCAAACCACACATGTGAGGTATCGCCGCGATCGTTAGAGCAAGGGGAATAATTTGAGCCCTAGACCTTCTCTGTAACTCAAAGATGGCAACCTGTAGAAATTTTTAAATTGTCGCCTATGGGGATTTTTAAGTACCAAAGTTTGTCACCATTCCGTGAGCGTGCGCAATTTTGAAACCTGACATGTTGGGTATCTATTTACTCGGCGTAACATTATCTTTCACATTATGGAAAAAAATTGGGCTAACTTTACTGGTTTCTTATTTTTTAATTAAAAAAAGTGAATTTTTTCCAAAAAAACTGCGTTTGGAAGACCGCTACGCAAATACGGTGTGATAAAAAATAGTGCAATAATCTCCATTTTATTCTCTAGGGTCTCTGCTAAAAAAAAATATATAATGTTTGGGGGTTCTAAGCAGTTTTCTAGCAAAACAACTGATTTTAGCTTGTAAACACCAAATGTCAAAAATAGGCCTAGGCAAGTGGCTAGGATGCATGATGATGCTCCTTGGATGTTCGGCCCCTCTATATGGCTAGGCTGTGAAAAAGTCTCACACATGTGGTATTGCCATACTCAGGAGGAGTGGCAGAATGTATTTTGGGGTGTCATTTTTGCTGTGTACATGCTATGTGTTAGGAATATCCTATAAATTGACAACTTTGTGTAAAAAAAAAAAGTTTTCATTTTTTTCCCACATTTTCCAAAAACCTGTGGAAAAAAATGATATGTTCAAACGACCCATAATGCCTCATAGAATATACGTTGGAGTGTTTGCTTTCCAAAATGGGGTCATTTTGTGGACTTTTCCATTGTATTGGTGCTCTAGGGCCTTGAAAAGTGTGATAGGTAGTAAGAAAGTTTTATGTGTATTTATGCTCCTAAAACGCCTGAATGTGCTTCTTGGACGTGGAGTCTCTTTTTGTGGCCAGGCTGTGTAAAAGTCTCACACATGTGGTATCGCCATACTCGGAAGGAGTAGCAGAATGTATTTTTGGGTGTAATTTTTGCTGTGTACATGCTATGTGTTAGAAATAGCTTATATATTGACAACTTTGTGGGAAAAAAAAGAAAAAAAAAATTTTTCTTCATTTTCCCAAGAATTGTGGGAAAAAATTACAACTTCAAAAAACTCACCATGCCTCTTACTAAATACCTTGGACTGTCTACTTTACAAAAAGGGGTCATTTAGTCGGTATTTGTACTGTCCTGACATTTCAGGGCCTCAAGAAAGGAGATAGGCAGTCAGTACATCTGGTGTGATCAATTTTCAGTAATTGGTACCATAGCTTCTAGACTCAATAACTTTCACACAGACTAAATAATATACACTAATTTGGGTTAATTTTACCAGAGACATGTAGCAGTATACATTTTGGCCCAAATGTATGAAGAAAAATTTATTTTTTGCAAAATTTCATAATTGAAACTAAAAAAAAGTGTTTTTTTTTCAAAATTTTTGCTCTTTTTTTGCATATATCACGAAAAAAAAAAACCCCAGTTGTGATCAAATACCACCAAAAGAAAGCTCTATTTGTGTGAAAAAAATGATAAAAATTTTGTTTGGTTATAGTGTAGCATGACTGAGCAATTGTCATTCAAAGTGTGAGAGTGCTGAAAGCTGAAAATTGGTCTGGGCAGGAAGGGTGTCTAACTGCTCTGTATGGAAGCGGTTAAAGTTCGACTAAGCAGCCTCTGTCAGGCGATCAGAAGGCAGCCCTGCTGGCTCCTGAATGCGTGGTTTTTTTTTTTTTTTTTGTTAAACAGCAGTTTATAATGGGACTAATGCACTAATACAAGCTATTGGCTCATGGTTGCAGCCCGGCCCTATTGACCTGAATGGCCAAGTTTGACAGGCGGCAATTAAATGTGCCATGGCATGGGCATGTGAACAGCTTCCTCCGACTGTATTTTACACTTTAGGTAGGTAGCCAAGGGGGAGTATAATCATGGCTCGCCAGTCTGTTTTCAACTCCCCTTTCCCCCCCAATCACCCATGTAAAAGAGGCATAAAGTTAGCCTTAGAAAAATCATTTTTTTTTGTTCAGCCTTCTGACTGAAAATACAAATGGATTTATCCACCCCCGCTGAGACATTGGGGTTGATTTACTAAAACTTGAGAGTAAAAATGTGGTGCAGCCCTGCATAGAAACTAACTTCTGAGTTTTTTGTCAAAGCTTACTAGAACAAGCTGAAGTTATAAGCTGATTGGTTACCATACACAGCTGTAAAATTAACCCCATTGTATTCTGACAGCAATGACTCTCTGCTGTCCAAATACACAGATCAATGGATGCAGCAAATATTTTCCAACAAGCTTATTCACCAGCAGTCTAGCGGCTGCTGATCGACCACTGATTGTTCAATTCTTGGTCTTCAGTGAGCCAAGAGCAGTGACTGTCAGTCGCTGGCATTGTGCTCTGCCCCTCCAGTGCTCACTGGACTCCAGAGTGCCCAGACTGTAAAGGGGGTGAGAATGGCTGTCTCCTGGATCCTGACATTATTTTTAGGATCCCTGTACAGCCTGGACCGGCTCTGTGACATCAGCAGGCTTTAGCCCACTATCAGCTGAATCTGCTGACCCACAGGAGAAGTATGACCAAAAGTACCTTATATGGTACCAGTGAGGTCTGGGTGTTAAAAGAGAATGTCCCCTTGTAATATAAAAATGCCACAGCAGTATAAAAGCCTTCTATATGAGACAAAGGAGCAATCATGTGACAAAATATAGCCACATTATAACTAGATTACAATTTCTTCCATGTGACTAATATACATGGTGATTGAATGTCATATTGCCATACCCCCCTTGAGTTAAGGGGTCAATTTACTGGAGGCAAATAGACTGCTCACTTTGTAAGGAAAGTTACTGTGACAAACTCACTCAGGACAGGGGCTTTTGGAGGGGACTGCAGGCGAGCCATTTGCCTACTGACTATGGGCCCTGGCTTTTGAGAGAACATTGCTCTTTGTGGGGTGTATGCTGGGGGAACCCTTGGAGTAATGTTATTTTGGGTTCAAGTCCACATCTCCCCAAGACATACAGACTCTGGGACTCTAGGCTTAGGATCCATGTTAAATGCCTAGCTGCCTATTGCCAATAGGGGACTGCTTCGCACAGTCAGACTCATGGCAGATGCTAATTTCATCAGCTCAACCAACTGTCTCCGACACATTGTTGATTGTGCTGATTAACTTGCCGATTGTCTACTGTGGGAATGTGTTTACACTTATAATAATGTGCATTGTACTTCATGAGCTCGATGACGGAAAGTCTGCTAGTTAATTAACTCAAGTTAATTAAATCATTGTTATCTATTAGTTGCTAGTGGGAAAGTAGAATACTGTTTGTGTTGGTTGTTCCTTACATATGTTCATTATATTTTGCCTGACCTGGTGGGGTATATATTTGGTGTGAGTTTGTTCAATAAATGTTCAAAATCTAATACAAGCTATTCTTGGCTAGTTTTGCAGCTAGAATATCTCATATCGACATTCAAGACTGAAGAAAGCGGTATTCTGACGGAAGCACACAAGCACATAGCGGGGTCTCAGTTCCGTTACAGTTACACTTTGCAAAAAAAATCTCCCAAAAGTTTAGTGAATGCGGTGAAGTTTCACTTTGCAATGAATACCCTGGCTTTTGAGGGAACATTGCTCTTTGTGGGGTCTATGCTGGGGGGACCCTTGGAGTAATGTTACTTTGGGTTCAAGTCCACATCTCCCCAAGACACACAGACTCTGGGACTCTAGGCCTAGGATCCATGTTAAATGCCTAGCTGCCTATTGCCAATAGGGGACTGCTCCGCACAGTTAGACTCATGGCAGATGCTAATATCATCAGCTCAACCAACTGTCTTCGACACATTGTTGATTGTGCTGATTAACTCGCCGATTGTCTACTGTGGGGATGCGTTTACACTTATAATAATGTGTATTGTACTTCATGAGCTCGATGACAGCAAGTCTGCTAGTTAATTAACTCAAGTTAATTAAATCACTGTCATCTATTAGTTGCAAGTGGGAAAGTAGAATATGGTTTGTGCTGGTTGTTTCTTGCATATGTTCATTATATTTCACCTGACCTGGTGGGGTATATATTCGGTGTGAGTTTGTTCAATAAATGTTCCAGATCTTATACAAGCTATTCTCAGCTAGTTTTGCAGCTAGAATATCTCATATCGACGTTCAAGACTGAAGGAAGCGGTATTCTGACGGAAACACACAAGCACATTGTGAGGTCGCAGTTCCGTTACAGTTACACTTTGCAAAGAAATCTCCCCACAGTTTAGTGAATGTGGTGAAATTTCACTTTGCAATGAATACAGAATCTGTGCAAGGAAAATATAAACAGCATTTTTGCTCACACATGATTGGGTGATGAATGTCAGCAAAGGTTCACCTCATTCGCTAACCTCTGAGGAAAATTCCCTTGCAATGTGAATAATCTATTTGCCATTAGTAAATCAACCCCTATGTCTTTTTTAAAATACAGTTCCAGGCAACAGATAAGTACTTGGTGAGCTACTATGATGTCCAGTAAACAGAGCAACTGTGCTGAGAGTTCCCTATCCTCAACGGAATAAGCATGTGACATCTTTTTGGTAATAAAGTAAGAATACCCCATTGACTAGTATAGGATGGAGTGGCACAAAACAGCTGATCTCATAAATAGAGACAGCGTGACCTTATTTGTCAACACCTTGACTGATTGGATACTTTTTAAAGATTTCACTTTACACAATCAATATACACCCACCTACCCTTAGAGATGGATTGCTTCATGGCTCCAGGATGTCCCACTCCTACCACTACTCCTGCCCCCGTCCTACTCTACCCTCTCACCCCCTCCTCTCTCTACCATCATTCTTTTTTTCTTATTTTCTTTTTCTTTCTCTCATTCTCCTTTTCCCTTTCAGTACAATATTTATCTGTCAAAGTTATACCACACACTGCCTCAGTTTTGATTGCCATGACCTTTTCCTGATATCCTCTTTCATTCACAGTAGAATGTCCACTTTTAGGGCACCATTGCCTCACAATAAGTACCTTCTTACTTTATAAATGTGCCTAACCCACATTTTGCCGAATTTTAGGTGTTTAAACGTTACCTAAAGAATTATTGTCTTTTTCACGATTTACATTTGGCAATCTGTATGCTTTTGCAACATGTATTTTTCACTTATACCTTCATGTGTTTGTATCATATACAGCGCCTCGTCCAAATTGCGACTCAGCTTATCTTTATCTGTACAAATTGAAAGATTTTTACTGTACCCTTTCTTTTTTTTTGTACCCTTTCTTTATTCTATAAGGAACTATAGATAATTTGAATCTTCTCCTGTTTTAAATCGATGGTCATGAGTTTTTAAATGCAGCCTTGAAACCAGTTTTCAGTTACAAATTACAATTTCAAACCAATGGGGTCAAACTGTTATTACTGAGATTTGGTAAGAGATAAATAACCACATAAAAAAGTAAAGAAATAGATGTGCAAACTCAAAAAATATTGAAATACTTTTAGGGTGATTTTTTTTATAAGTTGGATTACAGCTGACCACCCCCCCCCCCCCCATAGTTTTGTCATTCAACTTCTAAAGAACTTAGTTAAATACTATAGAAAATGTCAAGTATGCTTCCTTTACACTCAAACCACTATTACATTTTCTGCTTACCTTCTCCCATAAAAAGAAATCAGATTTGTTATACAACATCTGTCTTTTATAAATCCATGCTGGATATCACTTATGTTTTTATTTTTATATAATCTTGTAGAAGGTCACTCACATATCTTTCTGGGAAGAGAAGTTAGACTTGCTGTTCCATAGTTATTGGGTGAAGAATGTTGTCCTTTTTTAAATCTAAATACCATATGTGCTTTTTGTCAATCCATTTGCTACAAAACAGCCACTATGGAATCTCTATAAATTAAAAACAGTGACTTAAAATAACTGTGCTCAGCTGTGTGAGGACTCATGGGTGTAAGGCATCTGGCCTAGGTGCTTTTTTCACATTCATTTCATCTGTTTGTGTCAGGACCATGTTTGCGTTAAGCCACTGAGGAAAATTTAAAGCATACCTAGAGCTTAACAAAATATTTCATAGGGTTTTTTTTATCTTTACCACCAAACATCTATTTTTTTAGCAGCATACATGTTTTGATCTTAACTTTTTCTAATAATAATTTAAAGAATTTGTCTTGCTTTTTCATTTTTAAATTGTTTTATGCTTTGTTCCTGTGTGCCACCCTTCTTGTAATCTTTGTAACTCTAAAGGAATGAAAGTGTTCCTTAATATTTATAATGTTAATATACCATTTTCTTCAGTATGCCATGATATTACTCTTTATGCTTGTTGTTTTTTAGTTTTGATAGATTGGAGAGGGATTAGAGGACCTGTCAGGTGTTTATTGCTGCCTGGGAATCTGTAGAGAGACTCATCCTCTCTATTTGTCCCGGTGACTGGTATTGCTGAAAAGTAAAGTAAAAGAAAATTCCAAATTTTAAATGGTCACCAGTAGAAGAATATAAGGTAAATCTTCCAATGGGGGCACTAGTGCTTGGGACTACCAGGGATTTCTTTTACTTTGGAGCGATGTGTTCTCACTTCCTGTTTTTGCTTTAGGACAGAATATGAAATGAGATGGGACACAGATGGCAAAAAGCAAAACAAAAAAAAACTGACATAGATTTTATCCTTCTCTTATTCTATCCAAAATGAAACAAAAAATTACCTTTAGCTTTACTTTATGTTGATGTTATATACTTTGGTGTTCTGTTTCTTTTGTTGGCAATAATTCCTCCCAAGAAAGTGAAAGAACATCTAACAAATAAAACTGGAGACAATTAGTTTGCTAAAGAACTGTGGCAATATCAAAATAACAAAAAATAACTATTTTCTCCTTTCTATCCTTTCTTTGCATTTCCTTGCTACTGATCTCCTCCAGTCTATTTTGGGCATGCCCTTTCCACATGCACATACTCCAGTGTTGGCTGCACATCATTACTCTAGATCAGTCATCTGACAGTGGTGGGCCATACCTGTGTAAATGTGTCAACGCGGATTGTATCTAGGGACATATGTGACAGGGTAGCAATGCAGGACATTTGTCCCCGCATAATAGGAGGGGCTTGAACAAGGACCTTTATGGAAGGATCCCAAGGTATTTGAAATCTGTAGGTATAAAGTAACTGAAAACTATTTTGAAAACTATATTAACGTGGTAAAACTAATAGAAGATTTTAGCAGTTGGGCTTAGATCTACTTTAAAATCTCTCATGAATTGTTAAAACTTTTTATTTGGTAAATCCTAAGAAGCTTTAATAGCTTTCTGTGTGCCCTCCAGATAGATGCATTCTTTATAATTGTCCTTGTGACCTTTTCCACCAATACAGAAAGGTATTACAACTATTGTAGAGTATTGATCACCAGATCACAAGGTGAGGAGAAACCTTCAAATGAGCACACTTGTTTCTATGACATCTATCTAAGTGACACCCCTCACTTTCTGTTGCATCTCCATACGGTGAAGGGAAATCTCCCTGTTTGGATTAAGGCAGCAAAAGAAAACCCTTGCATATATTATCAAAAGATAAAAAGAAATGCTTTGGCCATACATATACTTTTGGTGTACATTATTAAACTGAGATAAGCCGTAATAGTGACTATCATGGCTTTCCTCCACTGGGCAGCAGTTTATTAAACTGTGATGAGGAATGGAGATGTTGTTCACTGCTTCTCATCATGGGCACAGTGAGAAGGCACATATGTATATATACACATATGTGTATATATAGGGCTATCCTCAAAAATTGCTATGCCCCCTATGGTCTCCAAAAGCTGGGGACCTTTACCCCCTAAAAAATACTCAAATGCTTAGGGGACTCTGAATTCTAGTTTGAGTATATTCCCACACCAGACCCCCTGTATATTTCTGTTATTATAGTGATTATGATTAATAAGATCTGTATGTGAGGGAATATTCATAAATAACTGTGTTTTTATTTATATCAAGACATTCATGTGACACTTGAACTCAAGTGTATTTAAGGCTAATATGTACTTTTGATTACAAGTGTCACAGGAATGTCTTGATATAAATAAAACTAAAATTATTTATGCATGGTCCTTCTAGTATAGGACTTTTATTAACTTTATACTTACAGGAATATACTGGGGTCAAGTTTGGGATTATACTCAAACTGAGCTCAGGGTCCCCTTTGCAATAGGGTAGATCATGGGAACAAATCTCACCTCTCCTTACTTACACTATACATTGTGGCCATTCATTGCATATTCAGAAAAGAGAATTAAAAATTTTAATAAACAGGCTCTTCCCTGAGAAACTTATACATGGTGTAGAGCCGCAATGTGTAAAAGCTCTCTAAATCACACTTTAATAAATGTATACCGTTATTGTACAAATATACAGTATAATTGTGTCGAATCGGAGCTGCATTTTTTTAATGTTTATTTGAAACACAAAAACATAGTGATAGCTAGTCTGGTTGAAAAAAGACAGAAACAAGTCCATTTAGTTTAACCAATAAATGAGTGAGTGACGGGAGAAAAAAAAACAAGTGGACCATTGAGTCAGCCCAATTTTTAAACTTTTTTTTTTAAGTATAGATCTGTGTTTGCCCAAGCATGTTTAAATCCACTTACTGTTGACTGACTCACTACCTCTACTGGAAGTCAAGCATGAACTACTGTTTAAGTAAAATAATACTTTCTAGTTTTGAACTTTCCTCCTGCTCGTTTGAGGTCATATCCCCATGAGTTTGTACCCTTTATGATCAATTTGTCTTATTCTTCTCGAACTTCTAAGTTTCTATCTTCATGCAAGTCTCTCTAGTTACTGTAGTCCAGCTCCCTACCTGATCATCTAGAGTTATCCCTTCACCCACTACATCTAACCCACTTACTGTTCACAATTAGCTAGGTTGTTTTGTACAATAACAATTGCCTGCTCAAAAATAGATAGATTAAGTGATGAGCTTATGTTTATCATACCATGCATAATTACGGTAAAGGCACCACTGAGGAGGAATAATTAACTGGGGAT
The DNA here is from genome assembly GCF_965119305.1 of Pelophylax lessonae. Classification (NCBI taxonomy): domain Eukaryota; kingdom Metazoa; phylum Chordata; class Amphibia; order Anura; family Ranidae; genus Pelophylax; species Pelophylax lessonae. The sequence goes on from NC_138771.1 coordinate 531,988,362, forward strand.
GTTAGAAAATGAGCAATGTGTATTTTTGCCCTGCTCTTTTTTCAAGTAGCATTGGAAGAGTCTTTCAGCATTGGTGACCCTCCATGCTCTATATAGGGACAAACATGAAATTTGACTGAAATGAGCTGTTAACCATTGGAAAACCAAGATCAGTAAATGATGGTGGTCAGACCAAGCAAGTACATCCAACCACACTTGATTATCTTTAGTTACCCTTATCGGCTAACAGTATTCAGTTCTTTCACTGCCAATGAATTCCACTTCCTCAAATGACTGTCTATGTAATGTAAAGCTGGTGTTTATTCACAGGCAGGTAGATATTCTTGCTACTGTAACATAATATCTTGGATATGTGCCTTCAAGGCAAGCATGTTGGGGATGCCCATAAAAAAACACCCTTGTTTTTTGGGGTTTATTTTTACAAAAAAGCAGAGTAAGCCCACGCTCACATTGGTCCAATTTGACATGTCAAATCGCATGTCAAATCTAAACCAATTGCTGGAAATTGCAAAGTCGGTGTCGCATCGATTCCCAAAAGTAGTTTCTGTACTACTTTTGGCGACTTCGGGAGGCAACTTCAATAGACATCTGTGCAGGAACCCGCACAGATGTCTGTGATATCACCCCTGAAGGCAGACTGAAATGCCGGCTTGAAATTGTGCGGATTCAGCTGAACTCGCACAATTTAAAAATGACCTCAGTGTGAACCTATGCTAAAGGTAGAATATGAGTTCTGAATATACAGACTTCATCACTTTTTTTTGGTAGATAATTTCCCTATTACTTTAGCAATGCTTGAACTATAAATACAAAGGTGAAGGCCAAGATGCCAATTTGGCAGTATGATCACTCGCTGTATACAGTTTTTTTTTTTTTTAGACTCGGTAATATTGATGCTGATTGAAGTAATGGTAATTATGGTAGTTGCACTTCTGTGAAATTTCATGATGATCCATCCTATCATAAAGACACCAGGGTTGATTTACTAATGGCGCTTTTCCACTGCATGGAACCGAATGGTTCATCTTGCTTTTGTGCTTTTCCACTGCATGGTACCGCATGGTACGGTGTTGGAACGGTTCGGTACGGTATGGTATGGCGGCGCTTTTCCCCTACATGGAACCGAACGGTACAGCTCGCTTAAACAGTACCACCTCAGTTGTGGTTCCAAGAGGGCCGTACCGGTACCATATCCCACAATCCTTTGCATGCAGCCTTGACTGTTTGTCACTACTAGCCACTGATTGATCAGAGAATCATTGTTATCCCACCCACTTTACTTTATTTGAAAAGCAAACTGTACCAAACCGTACCGAACCGTTCCAACACCGTACCATGCGGTACCATGCAGTTGAAAACCAAACAGGGCCAAGCAGGGCCGTGTGGAGCCGAGTCGGTACTTGCAGTGGAAAAGTGCCATAAATCTGTAGAGTGCAAAATCTGGTGCAACTCTGCATTGAAATCAGCTTCCAGTTTTTTTGTTTTGTTTTTTGTCAAAGCTTAATTGAACAAGCTGAGGTTAGAAGCTGATTGGCTACCATCCACAACTGCACCAGATTGCACTCTCCAGCTTTAGTAAGTTTCTGTCCCTGAGACAGAAAAGAGGAAAAATTTAATCAACAAAAAAAACAGACAGAAATTTTAACAATTTGAGCCGGCAGATTTAAGTTGTAATTAACACTCTTGCATTTAGGCATCAGCTCTCTTTTTGGGACTACGTTAGCTGCCCTTTGTTGCTTTGTTATTCACAAGGCTTGAACTGTTGTTTAAATGATTGATTCACATATTCCCATGTTCAGTGAGGTATGGATATGGCCTTCGGCTGTAGCAAGCATTCAGTTATTCTGCACCAAAACAAAACAATGATTGATGGCTTTTGAAAGTGTTAGTTTGACCTTTGTCACCTGAACAGCCAGTTCTTCAGTATTTAGAACCCGCTATGTAACTTTCCCTAGTAGCCCTGTCAGTTGTATGCTGTACATATTTGACTGGGGGCAAACTTAATTTTGTGGCCATCAAGTCCATTGTCTCTTCTGTAGTTGCTTTCCCTTCCCTATGGTGTTCATGTTTGAATAAAAAGAGTGACCTGGCCAGACAAATCCTTTGTCTCAGTTGAGTCCAGTGTTTGTAAACTTGTGGCTGCTCTTTGAACTTGAGCTTTAGCTTCCTGAGAAATACAGATTTTAGTTTATTCACTGTATAAGTATACTTTCTGCTTGTCATAAACTCAACACACAAGTTTTAAGCTGCCCTTTGGGCAAACAGAGAAATGCAAAGATGAAATACACAGAACTTGTTTTACCATCCACCCAGTCCTGAGATGTACATCTTCATAGAGTATAGCCCAGTGGATGACACACTTGCAGACACACATACTGTACAGACATCGATTACAGTGCCAATTTCTCTCCTCTCTCGCCTGTTGATTGGACAGAGAAAAGGGCGGCAGCAGACTGATAAATTCAAACTTCTATTTATTCTAATTTCTACTCCTGTCAGCATATTCCCTGACAATGCATCTGCATGCAACACACTGGGCTACTAGTCCAGCTCATCCCTCTCCCATTGTAATTGCTTCTGTATAGGGGATTGCAAGAGGCTGATATCAAGTCAAATTTAAGTACTTAAACTAGCTACATAAAAAAAACAAAAAAAACAAAAAAACAAAAAACATATGATTTGTTAACCACTCGCCTACCAGGCACTTTCACCCCCTTCCTGCCCAGGCCAATTTTCAGCTTTCAGCACTGTCACACTTTGAAGGACAATTGCGCGGTAACGCAACACTGCACCCAAATTAAATTTGTAGCATTTTTTCACACAAATAGTGCTTTCTTCTGGTGGTATTTATTCACCTCTGGGTTTATTTTAAACAAACAAAAAGAGACCGAAATTTTTGAAAAAAAAAAAACATTTTTCATAAAAATTTTTGCAAACAGGTAATTTTCACTGATGGGTACTGATAGGCTGCACTGATGAGGCGGCACTGGTGGACACTGATGAGAAGGCACTGATAAGGCTGCATTGATAGGTGTCACTGATGGGCACTGATAGGTGTCACTGATGGGCACTAAAAGGTGGCACTAATAGGCTCTGATAGGTGACACTTCTGAGCACTGATAGGTGGCACTGATGGGCCCTGCTAGGCAGCACTGATGGGCACTGATAGGCACTGGTAGGCAGCACTGATAGGCACTGATTGGCAGTACTGATAGGCACTGATTGGCAGCACTGGTGGGCACTGATTGGCAGCACTGGTGGGCACTGTTGGGACTGCACTGATAATACATGCCCTGATGATTAATGTCAATGTCCCTTTAACACAAGTCAGTTATGGGCTCTCTTTTTCTCTCCTAACGCTGTCAGTGTGAGAAAAGAAAAGCCGATAACCGGCTTGTGTTGACATCCATTATCAGCTGTCATTGGACACAGCTGATCACGTGGTGAAGGGCTGCCATTTATTGGCCCTTTACCTTGATCTGTGATCAGCTGAGGTGATAACAGAACCTGCCACAGGGGATGCGCAGGAAGCACAATCACAGGAGGGTGTCAAGAGACACCCTCCTGGCAAAGTAAGCCCACGCTGTAGCCGTCATTCAGCCATAGCGCAGGCGGGAAGGGGTTAATGAACACATAGCTCCTTTAAAGTGGAATTCCAGGCTATACCTAGCTTACTATGCTCCCTCACCTCTCCTAACAGCCCATGCTGACTTACCTGTGTAGGAAAGATGTTTATACTTAATACCTATTTTCAGCCCACTTTGGTCTGATCACATGATCCAGCTCCCCTGCGACAGCCAGTGGCAGCTGCAGGGAAGAAGAGGGAGTGCTGACAACAGATGGGTCATCGTAAGCCTATGGATGAGGTCACTGCTCCTAGGAATTACCAGCCATTATCCAGCTCTCTCTTCTTCCCTGCAGCCTCCGCTGGCTGGCACAGGGGAGATACTGTAACTGGACCAGGATGGCCTGAAAATAGGTAAGTATATACTTCTTTCTTACACAGGTTAGTCAGCATAGGTGTTGGAGGGGGAGTGAGCACTTTTAACATTAGTTAGTGTGTGGGTGTGTTCCCGCTGTGTTCCTAGATATGAGTGCCACATCCCAATATGAGAAGCATATTTGGAGGATCCCCTTGGGGTGGGACTTTTAAGGCCACTCAAAACAAAAATATACAATTGAAAAAGTAATAATGATAAGTATATATAAATTTTATTACACAAGAATATAGAAAATTAATATACAACAGTATATGATGAAAAATGGTAAAATTGGCAAAACTGATGTTTATAAAAAGATGTACATAACACTCAACCAACTATTCCATGCAAGATCCGACGTTTCAAGGTAAAAACCTCTTCTTCAGGGATTTTAGTGGAAATAGTTTTTATGGTTGAAGAACGTATGGACATCAAAATTGTTTCGCCATAGGATAAAAACATGGAGTATTAACGACACCCACAAAGACTATTGTCAGCTTTGTCTATAGGGAGAAGGTTTAGTGCCTGCAGCAAGCCGGAAAATATCGATGAGCATGCGAAAGTGAGAAATGTGCAGACTGGGGGACAGTGTCTCAACTGGAGTCCAAAATAGCCCGACCAGAAAGGCGGAGGCCAATCAACAGAATGCTTAAGACAGAGAGCCCCTCGGCAACCTTACTCCCAGCAATGGATGTACATCCATTGCTGGGAGTAAGGTTGCCGAGGGGCTCTCTGTCTTAAGCATTCTGTTGATTGGCCACCGCCTTTCTGGTCGGGCTGTTTTGGACTCCAGTTGAGACACTGTCCCCCAGTCTGCACATTTCTCACTTTCGCATGCTCATCAATATTTTCCGGCTTGCTGCAGGCACTAAACCTTCTCCCTATAGACAAAGCTGACAATAGTCTTTGTGGGTGTCGTTAATACTCCATGTTTTTATCCTATGGCGAAACAATTTTGATGTCCATTCGTTCTTCAACCATAAAAACTATTTCCACTAAAATCCCGAAGAAGAGGTTTTTACCTTGAAACGTCGGATCTTGCATGGAATAGTTGGTTGAGTGTTATGTACATCTTTTTATAAACATCAGTTTTGCCAATTTTACCATTTTTCATCATATATAGGGTTGAGCGGACACCTAGATGTCCGTGTTCGACGGGTTCGGCCGAACTTTAAAAAAAAGTCCGGGTCCGTGTCCCGGACTTTTACCGAACTTTTCCCGGACACCGAACCCCATTGAAGTCAATGGGGACCCGAACTTTAAGGCACTAAAATGGCTCTAAAACACCAAAGGAAAGGGCTAGAGTGCTGCAAATGGCAGCAAAACGTAGTTAAGAGCATGGCAAGTGCTCTGCAAACAAATGTGGATAGGGAAATAACTTAAAACAACAAAAAAAAAAACAGAAAAATAAAACAATGTTCTTCATCTCTGAAGGACGAGGCCCATAAGGAGTAGGAGGGAGGTTGAGGTGGTGGTGGATGTGGCGGTGTCATAGGCGTGCGCACAGGGTGTGCCTGGTGTACCTGGGCACACCCTAATCACCTAGGGCACATAGCATTATCGCTCTGTTTGCCAGTGAGGAGATGGGAAAGATCTCCCTCGCACCTGCTCTGCTCTATTTCTCTTTGCCAGCAGGGAGAGTAATGTATCAGGGCCATGTACATGTAGGCAAACACATGCATGTGTATTTCAACTTTGGGGTGCACACCCTAATGCAATAGGCTGCGCACACCTATGGGCGGTGTAGGTGGAAGCGGCGGTGGAGGAGGACCAGGGCCGGATTAAGAGCATCATGGTCTTGGTGCTGAGGATTTTGAAGGGCCTTAAGGGCCGTGCCTTGGCATGCACCCAGAGGAGGAAGGGTGCAGCCATGCATGCCTAATTCAACATGGGATGCTGTCTCTGAAGCCCATAAACACATCCATGCATTGGCAACTGTCCCTCCTTGTCCGGCCTTCGCGCTGTGTGGGGAGGTTCTGAGGGTGCTGCCTGGGGAAGCGAGCATAGAAGCCAGACTTCTGTGTTTACAAGTGACAGAAGAGCGGTCACAGTGAATATGGCCAACCCGGGGCCTATATAAAAGGTAGGGGCCTGCATGGAGCTGCAGCTCCAATAGCCCCTACGTTAATCTGGCCCTGAGGAGGAGGACGAGGTAGCCAACACTGCTTCTTTTCACAAATTTTAAATGAGGGTACACCCCAAAAGAGTGAGAAAGAGCAAAAATGGAACAATGACTGGGTAAGGTCGGTATCCATTGCTATTCTGCACAAGGTACGGAAAAGTCCCGTGGGATCCATGCCTGGTTCATTTTAATGAACGTGAGCTTGTCCACATTGTCTCTGGACAGGCAGCTGCGCTTGTCTGTTATAACGCCCCCAGCCGTGCTAAATACCCGTTCAGATAATACACTGGCTGCAGGGCACGCCAGCACCTCCAAGGCGTAAAGGGCAAGCTCAGGCCATGTGCCCAATTTGGAGACCCAGAAGTTGAAGGGGGCAGACCCCTCATTCACTACATGTAGGCGTGTGCACACATACTGCTCCACCATGTTGGTAAAATGCTGCCTCCTGCTAAGACGTTCCATCTGAGCTGCTGGTGCTGCTGTTTGTTGTGGCATGCTGACAAAGCTTTTCCACATTTCGGCCATGCTAACCCTGCCTTCTGAGGTGCTGGCGGTGCCCTGGTTGAGTTGGCGACCTCCTCCTCCTCCTCCTCTGCCTTGTGCTTCCACTGTGGCCCCGCTGTCAGATGGGAATGCCAGCAGCATCGCGTCTACCAGCGTGCGCTTGTACTCGCGCATCTTGCGATCGCGCTCCAGTGAGTGAATTAAGGACGGTACGTTGTCCTTGTAACGGGGATCCAGCAGCGTGGCCACCCAGTAATCAGCACAAGTTAGAATGTGGGCAACTCGGCGGTCGTTGTGGAGACACTGCAGCATGTAATCGCTCATGTGTGCCAGGCTGCCCAGAGGCGATGAAAGGCTGTCCTGTGTGGGAGGTGTATCGTCCGTGTCCTCTGTATCCCCCCAGCCACGCACCAGTGATGGCCATGAGCTGGCCTGGGTGCCACCCTGCTGTGAACATGGTTCCATCTCCTCCTCCAGCTCCTCCTCCTCCTCATCCTCCTCATCCTCCAGAACTGTGCCCCTGCTGGACAATTGTGTCCCTGGCGTTTGTGTGTGCAGGAACCCACCCTTGGAGCCCCTTGCGAATGACTGCCCTGAAAGCCTTTGAAATGTTACCTCTTCATCCTCCTCCTCCTCCTCCTCATCCTGTGCCACATCCTCTTCCATCATCGCCCGAATTGTTTTTTCAAGGAGGCATAGAAGTGGGATAGTTAAGCTGAGAACGGCGTCATTGCCACTGGCCATGTTGGTGGAGTACTCAAAACAGCGCAACAAGGCACACAGGTCTCGCATGGAGGCCCAGTTATTGGTGGTGAAGTGGTGCTGTTCCGCAGAGCGACTCACGCGTGCGTGCTGCAGCTGAAACTCCACTATGGCCTGCTGCTGCTCGCACAGTCTTTCCAGCATGTGCAAGGTGGAGTTCCACCTTGTGGGCACGTCACATATGAGGCGGTGAGCGGGAAGGCCGAAGTTACGCTGCAGCCCTGCCAGGCGAGCAGCAGCAGGGTGAGAACGCCGAAAGTGCGCACAAACGGCCCGCACTTTCTGCAGCAGCTCTGACATATCGGGGTAGTTTTTAAGGAACCTCTGCACCACCAAATTCAGCACATGCGCCAGGCAAGGGATGTGCGTCAAACCGGCTAGGCCCAGAGCTGCTATGAGATTTCTCCAGTTATCGCACACCACCAGGCCGGGCTTGAGGCTCGCTGGCAGCAACCACTCATTTGTTTGCTGTTCCATGCTCCTCCACAACTCCTGCGCGGTGTGTGGTTTGTCCCCCAAACAGGCAAGTTGTAAAACTGCCTGCTGTCGTTTACCCCTGGCCGTGCTGAAGTTGGTGGTGAAGGTGTTACGCTGTCCGGATGAGGAGGCGGTAGAGGATGAGGAAGCGGAGTAGGAGGAGTTAGGAACAGGAGGCAAACTGAAGCGCCCTGCAATCCTCGGTGGTGGAAGGACATGCGCCAAATTGCTATCCGCCTCAGGCCCATCCACCACTGCATTTACCCAGTGTGCCATTAGGGAGATATAACGCCCCTGACCGTGCTTACTGGTCCACGTATCGGTAGTTAGGTGGACCTTGGCACAGATGGCGTTGCGCAGTGCACACCTGATTTTTTCCCCCACTTGGTTGTGTAGGGAAGGGATGGCTTGCCTGGAAAAGTAGTGGCGGCTGGGCACGACGTACTGTGGGACAGCCACCGACATAAGGTTTTTAAAACTGTGCGTCTCCACCAGACGGAATGACAGCATTTCAAAGGCCAATAATTTTGAAATGCTGGCATTCAGGGCCAGGGATCGCGGGTGGGTAGGGGGGTACTTCCTCTTCCTCTCAAGTGTTTGGGAGATGGAAATCTGAACGCTTCCACGGGACATTGTGGAGATGGTTGTTGGTGACCCAGGTGGTGGTGTTGCTGACAGATCGTCTGTTTGCGGGGTGGCAGGTGCCGGTATCACTACAGATGTGGCTGGAGCGGCCGAGACTGCAGCAGAAGAGGAAGCAGGATGAGCCAGAGACGTTTCTTGGTTTTGAAGGTGTGTACTCCACTGCAGCTCGTGCTTTGCACTTAGATGCCTGATCATGCAGGTTGTGCTCAGGTTGAGAAGGTTTATGCCTCGCTTCAAGCTCTGATTGCACAGGGTGCAAACCACTCGTGTCCTGTCATCAGCACATTTTCTAAAGAACTTCCACGCTAGAGAACTCCTTTGAGCTGACTTTGGTGCGCTCGTTCCCTTGCTGCGTTGGGCAGTAGCGGGCGTAGTGTCTAGGGCACGGCCGCTCCGCTTCTGCACCCTGCTCCCTCTTCTGCTGTGCTGGTGGCTCTGTGCGACCACCGCCTCTTCCTCCAAACTACTCAGGTCACCTGCATGATGTTCATTCCATGTGGGGTCGAGGACCTCATCGTCCTCCACATCATCTTCCACCCAGTCTTCACCCCTGCCCTCCTTGTCGGTCTCCACAATGCTGAACGCCGCAGCAGTTGGCACCTGCGTTTCGTCATCATCGGAGACGTGCTGCGATGATCCTTGCATGTACTCATCTTGAGAAATAAGTGGTTGGGCATCGCTGCACTCAATCTCTTCCACTTCTGGGGCAGGGCTAGGTGGATGGCCCTGGGAAACCCTGCTGACAGAGTCATCAAAAAGAAGAAGAGACTGCTGTATGGCTTGGGGCTCAGACTGCTTGCCTGATTTGCAAGGGGGTGAGGTGAAAGACGGTTGGACATCGGCTGCAGGTGCCAACTGTGACCTTTCTGCAGTAGACTGGGTGGGAGACAATGTGAAGGAACTGGAGGCACTGTCAGCAGCAAACCAATCTACTATCGCCTCCACTTGTTCTGGCCTCATCACTTCTAGGGGCGTATGATGCCCTACCAAATACTGATGCAGGTTCTGTCGCCTACTCACACTTGAGGAAGGTGTTTCACTTGTGCGTGTAGCTGGCACAGATCGACCACGTCCTCTCCTTGCAACAGGAGCTCTAGCAGCAGCACCACCACGACCCAGGCCACGGCCCCTATTTGACGCTCTCCTCATATTTCTGAAATTTAAGATCTTGCCCTAGAAAGGTCTTTATTGAATAGCGGAACAAAAGAACAACAGTATCGCACGGGTGTATCTCACAGTCAAATATGCAAACTATGCCGCAATTTAATGTTTTTTACACCAAAAGGGTGTGTATTGAATAGCGGAATAGGATAAAAAACTGTGTATCTCACACGTACAAACACAGACTAGGCCCGATTAAATTTTTTCCTACCCTAAAGGGAGGATGAGGAAGAGGAGTATGGAACAGGCAGCACCCTCAAATCTTCAGAAGTATGAGATGAACCCCAAAAACTTGGAAAGGATGATCTCACACGTACCGACACAGACTATTCCGCAATTTAATTGAGCCCCAAAGGTTTTTATTGAATAGCGGAATAGGAAATATGATCAAAAAAAAGTGTATGTTTTTCACACGTACAGAAGCACACTAGGCCCCAATTACTATTGTTTGTACACCTAAAAGGATGGATGAGGAAGAGGAGGAGGAGGAGTATAGAACAGGCAGCACCCTCAAAGCTTCAGAAGTATGAGATGAACCCCAAAAACTTGGAAAGGTGGATCTCACACGTACCGACCCAGACTATTCCGCAATTTAATTGAGCCCCAAAGGTTTTTATTGAATAGCGGAATAGGAAATATGATCAAAAAAAAGTGTATGTTTTTCACACGTACAGAAGCACACTAGGCCCCAATTACTATTGTTTGTACACCTAAAAGGATGGATGAGGAGGAGGAGGAGGAGGAGTATAGAACAGGCAGCACCCTCAAAGCTTCAGAAGTATGAGATTGTGTTCACTGTACCCCACAAAGATTGTGTTCACTGTACCCCACAAAGATTGTGTTCACTGTACCCCACAAAGGTTTTGTTCACTGCACCCCACAAAGATTGTTTTCACTGCACTCCAAAAGGATTGTCTTCACTGCACCCCACAAAGATTGTGTTCACTGTACCCCACAAAGGTTTTGTTCACTGCACCCCACAAAGATTGTGTTCACTGTACCCCACAAAGGTTTTGTTCACTGCACCCCACAAAGATTGTGTTCACTGTACCCCCCAAAGATTTTGTTCACTGCACCCCACAAGGATTGTCTTCACTGCACCCCACAAGGATTGTCTTCACTGCACCCCACAAAGATTGTGTTCACTGTACCCCACAAAGATTTTGTTCACTGCACTCCAAAAGGATTGTGTTCACTGCACCCCACAAAGATTGTGTTCACTGTACCCCACAAAGGTTTTGTTCACTGCACCCCACAAAGATTGTGTTCACTGTACCCCACAAAGATTGTGTTCACTGCACTCCAAAAGGATTGTCTTCACTGCACCCCACAAAGATTGTGTTCACTGTACCCCACAAAGATTTTGTTCACTGCAACCCACAAAGATTGTGTTCACTGTACCCCACAAAGATTTTGTTCACTGCACTCCAAAAGGATTGTCTTCACTGCACCCCACAAAGATTGTGTTCACTGTACCCCACAAAGGTTTTGTTCACTGCACCCCACAAAGATTGTGTTCACTGTACCCCACAAAGGTTTTGTTCACTGCACCCCACAAAGATTGTGTTCACTGTACCCCACAAAGATTGTGTTCACTGTACCCCACAAAGGTTTTGGTCACTGCACCCCACAAAGATTGTGTTCACTGTACCCCACAAAGGTTGTGTTCACTGCACCCCACAAAGGTTTTGTTCACTGCACCCCACAAAGGTTTTGTTCACTGTACCCCACAAAGGTTTTGTTCACTGCACCCCACAAAGATTGTGTTCACTGTACCCCACAAAGGTTTTGTTCACTGCACCCCACAAAGATTGTGTTCACTGTACCCCCCAAAGATTTTGTTCACTGCACCCCACAAGGATTGTCTTCACTGCACCTCACAAGGATTGTCTTCACTGCACCCCACAAAGATTGTGTTCACTGTACCCCACAAAGATTTTGTTCACTGCACCCCACAAAGATTGTGTTCACTGTACCCCACAAAGATTTTGTTCACTGCACTCCAAAAGGATTGTCTTCACTGCACCCCACAAAGATTGTCTTCACTGTACCCCATAAGGATTGTCTTCACTGCACCCCACAAAGATTGTGTTCACTGTACCCCACAAAGATTTTGTTCACTGCACTCCAAAAGGATTGTGTTCACTGCACCCCACAAAGATTGTGTTCACTGTACCCCACAAAGGTTTTGTTCACTGCACCCCACAAAGATCGTGTTCACTGTACCCCACAAAGATTGTGTTCACTGCACTCCAAAAGGATTGTCTTCACTGCACCCCACAAAGATTGTGTTCACTGTACCCCACAAAGATTTTGTTCACTGCAACCCACAAAGATTGTGTTCACTGTACCCCACAAAGATTTTGTTCACTGCACTCCAAAAGGATTGTCTTCACTGCACCCCACAAAGATTGTGTTCACTGTACCCCACAAAGGTTTTGTTCACTGCACCCCACAAAGATTGTGTTCACTGTACCCCACAAAGGTTTTGTTCACTGCACCCCACAAAGATTGTGTTCACTGTACGCCACAAAGATTGTGTTCACTGTACCCCACAAAGGTTTTGTTCACTGCACCCCACAAAGATTGTGTTCACTGTACCCCACAAAGGTTGTGTTCACTGCACCCCACAAAGGTTTTGTTCACTGCACCCCACAAAGGTTTTGTTCACTGTACCCCACAAAGGTTTTGTTCACTGCACCCCACAAAGATTGTGTTCACTGTACCCCACAAAGGTTTTGTTCACTGCACCCCACAAAGATTGTGTTCACTGTACCCCCCAAAGATTTTGTTCACTGCACCCCACAAGGATTGTCTTCACTGCACCCCACAAGGATTGTCTTCACTGCACCCCACAAAGATTGTGTTCACTGTACCCCACAAAGATTTTGTTCACTGCACCCCACAAAGATTGTGTTCACTGTACCCCACAAAGATTTTGTTCACTGCACTCCAAAAGGATTGTCTTCACTGCACCCCACAAAGATTGTCTTCACTGTACCCCATAAAGGTTTTGTTCACTGCACCCCACAAAGATTGTGTTTACTGTACCCCACAAAGGTTTTGTTCACTGCACCCCACAAAGATTGTGTTCACTGTACCCCACAAAGATTGTGTTCACTGTACCCCACAAAGGTTTTGTTCACTGCACCCCACAAGGATTGTCTTCACTGCACCCCACAAGGATTGTCTTCACTGCACCCCACAAAGATTGTGTTCACTGTACCCCACAAAGATTTTGTTCACTGCACCCCACAAAGATTGTGTTCACTGTACCCCACAAAGATTTTGTTCACTGCACTCCAAAAGGATTGTCTTCACTGCACCCCACAAAGATTGTGTTCACTGTACCCCACAAAGGTTTTGTTCACTGCACCCCACAAAGATTGTGTTCACTGTACCCCACAAAGATTGTGTTCACTGTACCCCACAAAGGTTTTGTTCACTGCACCCCACAAAGATTGTGTTCACTGTACCCCACAAAGGTTGTGTTCACTGCACCCCACAAAGGTTTTGTTCACTGCACCCCACAAAGATTGTGTTCACTGCACCCCACAAAGATTGTGTTCACTGTACCCCACAAAGGTTTTGTTCACTGCACCCCACAAAGATTGTGTTCACTGTACCCCACAAAGATTGTGTTCACTGCACTCCAAAAGGATTGTCTTCACTGCACCCCACAAAGATTGTGTTCACTGTACCCCACAAAGGTTTTGTTCACTGCACCCCACAAAGATTGTGTTCACTGTACCCCACAAAGGTTTTGTTCACTGCACCCCACAAAGATTGTGTTCACTGTACCCCCCAAAGATTTTGTTCACTGCACCCCACAAGGATTGTCTTCACTGCACCCCACAAGGATTGTCTTCACTGCACCCCACAAAGATTGTGTTCACTACACCCCACAAAGGTTTTGTTCACTGCACCCCACAAAGATTGTGTTCACTGTACCCCCTCAAAGATTTTGTTCACTGCACCCCACAAGGATTGTCTTCTCTGCACCCCACAAAGATTGTGTTCACTGTACCCCCCAAAGATTTTGTTCACTGCACCCCACAAGGATTGTCTTCACTGCACCCCACAAGGATTGTCTTCACTGCACCCCACAAAGATTGTGTTCACTGTACCCCCACAAAGGTTTTGTTCACTGCACCCCACAAAGATTTTGTTCACTGCACTCCAAAAGGATTGTGTTCACTGCACCCCAAAAAGATTGTGTTCACTGCAGCCCACACACAGAAAAATGGATGTGGATCACTGACACCTGCCTATCTCCTATCCCACACCACACAGCAATATCGATTGTAGTTTGTAGAACACAGTTTCCCTAAAATTCAGCAGACTCTGTCCCTAACAGGATTGAGAAGAGATCGTAGATCAGGAGAACTAAGTGCAGACCCCACCCCACACAGCAATATCGATTGTAGTTTGTAGAACACTCTGACCCTAAAATTCAGCAGCAGCCTCTCCCTAACAGGATTGAGAAGAGATCGTAGATCAGGATTGAGTGCAGACCCCACCCCCCACACAGCAATATCGATTGTAGTTTGCAGAAGACACTGACCCTATAATTCAGCAGACTCTATCCCTAAAATGCCTACAACTCGCCCTGCCTAAACACTCCGACCTGTCCCTCAATTCTATCCGGACACAAATGTTTTTTTCCTGCCTATCTTTCCCTAATCAGCAGCCAGCACGTTGATGTGTGCTCTGTCCCTGATCTAAGCAGCATAATGACGCCGCTGCGGCTGCCTCGAACTTATAAAGACTTGGTCACATGCTTCAGACGGCCAATCACAGCTACTGAGACATTTGCAGGCATGGCTGGGATGGCTTAAGGCACACCAGTTAAACGATTGTTGATTGGCTGTTGAAAGCCCGCCATGAAAAGAGCGCCAAAGCATGCAAAACCCGGAAATAAAACGACCGAACACGGATTTTTACCCGAATATACAGTAAAGTGTCCGTGTTCGTGTTCGGGTAACAAAAATCCAATTATTCGGTACGAACACGAATAATACAGTCCGTGTTCGCTCAACACTAATCATATACTGTTGTATATTAATTTTCTATATTCTTGTGTAATAAAATTTATATATACTTATCATTATTACTTTTTCAATTGTATATTTTTGTTTTGAGTGGCCTTAAAAGTCCCACCCCAAGGGGATCCTCCAAATATGTTTAACATTAGTTATGTACAGCCTGGAATTCCACTATAATTTGTATACTTTATATCTGCCAGGAGCTCAGCTTTAAATCTGACTGTACAAAATGTACTAATAGCTGTATAGTATGAGGGCCTACCATATTGGATATACATCCAATAGGGTATACAGATAGGCCATGGTAACTTTAAAGCTGGCTATACACAAAACAATCTATGCACAATATTTAAAATCAAGTAGTGTTAAAGCGAGCAAAAAATGTTTTTGTACTTTTGCTAAATTAGCTTTAATTGAATGTGCTTTAGTACTGTAACTGTATGTTATGCATGCTTATGATCAAATATCAATATTCACCAAATTATAATTTTCTCATAGACATGCAAGCATGGTTTTGCAGAAATCATGTCTTTCTGAGAAAGAAATATATTTAGTCTTATTGATAGATATTTGTATAGACATCCAAACTCATTAGGAATTGTGGCTCCTATCTGACAATTAATAATAGCAGTTATCTAAAAGGATTGATTTCATGGGTGACTACAGATCATCTCATTAGAGTTCTGAAAAATCATTATCTAATATTCATTTTAGCTCAGTTTTGTAGATGTGATCTGCATATACATATACAGTACATATACAGCTAAATCTTTAAGGGCCATTCACACAGGAGGTGTATTTGTGTTGTGTCAGTACCAAAGAACAGAAAGCACTTAGGGTCAGACTTGTAAAAAGATAAAAATAAATAATCAATGTACCACGGATCAATGTGAGAATTTGACACTTCCCACCAAGATGTACGGTAAAACTTAAATCTTTATTCACCACAGATAGACATAAAAACACTGAAAAACTTTGAAACAGGGCTATTGCAACCCTGAAGCACCGATGGATGGAAGGACAACACACTGTGGCTGCACCTGTCTACCTGCCCAACAGATGAAGGTGTACACGGGGAGGTAATCATATGCCACAGCCTAAGCTGGAGCTCCATGCAGAAAGCCACTGGATCTCCCCGAGAGTGCGGGTGGCAATATGGTAGGTGAAGAAGCCACATGAGGGAGGTGTAGGGGCATCCGGAGGCTGTGGATGGGAACCAGATGACTGCTTCTGTGGGGAGGCGGCCGGTGATGACGTCACTCACCATGCCAGGAAGACAAGCCTAAGCCGCAGGAGCAGTGTAGTTGGTGGAGGGCAAGCCAATTCTGAATGGTCTTGTCACCAACCAGACATTTTATGGCAGAAAGGGGAGGGGAACGTCCGGGAAAAAACGTCCAGGGGGTGGAATTTAATTGGTGCACACCTGCCACGAACACCTTCATCTGCAACACAGGAGATGTGTTTATCTATTTAAAAATACACTAGTAAACTCAATATAAAGAAACAGTTAGGATATATAAGCAAATAAACAACAATGCAGTTTGCATATCTTTAAGGTTATTTAAACATGATTCATACCAGTTGTGATTGATGCAAAAAAACATGTACAACGGAGATTAATATTAAAACAATAGTAGTATAGGTGATCACATTCCACCATAATTATCATAGAATTTTAATTAAAACTGAAAAATTACAAAATATAAAAAACTAAAAAACACACTTCAGGGACTACTGGTTCCTACTAGTCTTTCGTCCCTCTTTCCTGTAGTTTGCATATTTAAGGGACCACGACCAGCAGAAAAGAGTCTATATAAAGTTATGTGTTTCTATTTCTTTATTTAACCCATTATGGGACAATGTGTTTAACTTAAAAATCCAAAAAGATTCATGCTTGCAAAGTAAAGCAAACTTCTCATTCTCTATCAATGTCTTACCAGACATATATTAGATTGCCATAACTTTCAAACTCCTATAGTCCTTGTTATGATGTTGCAGAAAGTGTCGGGGCACGCTATGTTTGTCGCACCCACCTTTTATAAGCTTCCTGTGTTCCCCTACCCATTTACGTAGGGTGCGCGTAGTGAGGCCAACATAGAGGAGGTTGCAAGGACAATGCAGCAAATAAATCACATACTCCGAAGAGCAGGTGATGAACTGTCTTTTGTTGAAAATCCAGCCATTACTATCAATAAAATTGGATTTAACGTGAGAAAAAGATAAGGCAACCTCTCTCTTCCGGCACTGAAAAATCCCTGTCATGAGGTCGAAATAGGAGGGAATGTCCTTGATATTTTCTATCTTATTGCGCAGCAAATTAAAATGCAGCAATAGGATAGAACATACCATGGACATTCTTTCCTATTTCGAACACAGAACAGGGATTTTTCAGTGCCGGAAGAGAGGTAGCCTTACCTGCAAAATCTATTCTCACGGTATATTCAATTTTACAGATAGTAATTGCCAAGTTTTCAACATGAGACAGTTCATCATCTGCTCTTCAGAGTATGTGATTTACTTGCTGCGTTTCTATTGGGCGCCTGAACTTTTTTGCGGAGTATTTGTGTTGTGGCCTGTTGACATTAATTTTCAATACTGCCCAATGTGCATAAAGGACATAAACAAACATACCTTCCAGTTTCAGTAGCAGTGCTTTCATCTGCAGACAAGCTTGTGGACCAGATGCAGCACTTTGCTAGCCTTTAATTGGCCATTGGTGCATTATTCCTTACACTGATTCCAACAATGGAGCACAATTCCTCGTACTAACACTTAGGATGGGACATTTGTCCTCCCAAAAACGCAATCGATGGGGCACTCTTCCTCCAACTGACACCAACAATGGAGCACTGGGGTCCTTCCACTGACATTATTAATGTGCCCACTGACACCACCACAATGGTGCACTGGCACTATATCTCCTACTGACACCAACGATGGGGCAGATTTTTTTCCCAACAATGGAGAACTATTCATTCTATTGAAATAACGACAGGCACATTTTTTGTCACTGACACCAAGAACGGGGCAATATTGCTCCCACTGACGCTAAAGATGGGGCACCTCCCACTGATACCATACAAGGGGCACTATTCCTCCCACTGACACCAGCATTAATACAATATTCCCCTGATGGGGGTACCTTTCCTCCCATTAATAGCAATAATGGAGCACTATTCCTTCCACTGACACCAACTATGGGCCATATGTCCTTCCACTGACACAGATAATAGGGCATTTTTCTGTCCACTGACACCAAAGATGGAGCATTCGTTTTCCTCCCACTGAACAAGGATGTTAGGTATTTTTTTCACGCCCAGGGCATTTTTACTCTCACTCACAAGGGAGCTAAGGGGATTGTTTACTTGCACTAACCACTGCTGCCAGGAAATTTTCTATTCCCACTGGCCACAGTCTGGCCCATCTAAGTCAAAAGGACAGTGAATTGGCTCATATTTAGAAATTATGAGGATCATTGCTTTATAGCAAACAAGCATGTTTTGTCCACACATTTTTGACCTAGTATAATAAAATAGAGTTGTCAGCAGGGGTTTTGTGGTGCAGATATCAAAGGCTGCCATAAGGCTTTAGGTGTCCCCACCATGCTAATTTTCTGGATTGGTGTCCCTCATCCAGTCCCATCAGTAGTACCCCAGTGTCCACACATCTTGTTCAAAAAACAAACAAACAGAAATTCCCAGTGCTGCCCTAGCTTGTCTGATAAAAGGTACAAAAGATGGTGAATGAAATGTCCAGAATTGTGGAAATGAAAATAGTTATGTACCTATATGCACCTATATATGAAACAGTGTCTCTTATATACACCGCCTGGATGGGAATGAAAGACGAAACAAATCAATGAGAAATATCTGTTCTACCCATTGGAAACAGGCAGGGGGGAGAGGCGCCAGGTGACCAATAGTGTAAAACAATTTAATGAGTAAATATAAAACACAACAACATGTTTAACTCACAGGGTAATAATGAGATGCAACAAATAGAAGAGGGCGCCAGATCAGCCGCCCCCTCTCTCAATTTGTCTACTTTTGCACTCAGCTGCAGTGGTGTGTGTCAGGACCCCGGAGGCCACCAGCTATCCATACAGTGATCCCTGGTCTGTGCCTGTAATTGCTCTCCAGTCCATCAAGACCACTACTTTCATCTGAGCAACTGTACAACCCCTGTGTGCAGTTTACAGCTTGTTTACAAGAAAGTGATACTTAATAAATTACACTTTTTATCTTGCTTATACTTATCTGGCACTCTTTTTTATTTGTAGCATGCTTTTGAGCGGATCCCAATACCCATCGAGGAGCTGCCGGTGAATGTATGTGTCCTTTCTCCTATAAAGATTACCATCCCCCTGCAATTGTCACCCATGGACTTATATGACTGTTTGTTTGGCAAGTGGAGCGCTGACTCACCTGCTATTCATTAGCGAGTAACTTTTGGCTAGAATAATAATAATAAGAGACTGTCTGTGCCCAGGTGGGCCATTTGGAGGATCCTCCGCAGGATAGCGGAATAGTCCAAGCTGCAGCGGCAACTCCGTGAAGACAGCAGGGAGGATGCTGGAACCACAAGCTGCAGAGAACGGAATGACAGCTGTCAAACTGTCGGCTCCCTGCAGCTCGTAGTTCCAGCATCTTGAACAATGTAGGCTATGCGGGACTTTAAGTGAGACACCAGCAGATAATGCCCAGCGTCTCGATCCCTGTATCAGAAAAAGGTTTGGGGGAGGTTTGGGCTGCCTCCCACCCACCTGTCTCCCATCCATCCATTAGCAGCCATGTGCTTCCTTTGTGGAGACACTCAAATTAGAAAGTGGTAGAACTGCAGGTAACACAGGGTGCCGTGTGGTGGCCCTGCAGCTTACACATGCGTTTGCAAATGCATGTCAACTAAACCACGGTTCTTTATTTATATCATGAGACAGGTCTACTTGGTTGGTGGCAGACTGGGGGCTGGCTGGCTTCCATGCACCTCTTTTAATCCTTTTCAACTTTTGTAGTTCCAGCATCTTTCCTCCTGTCTTCACGGAGTTGCCGCTGCAGCTTTGACTATTCCACTATCTTGTGGAGGTTCCTCCAAACAGCCCACCTGGGCACAGACAGTCTCTCATTATCATCCTGTGAGATGAACATGGTATTGTGTTTTATATTTACTCATTAAACTGTTTTACACTATTGGTCGCCTAGCGCCTCTCTCCCCTTTCCCTCCACACATCTTCTGGCTCCTAGCAGCTGACTTGGCAGATGTCTCATGCAAGTGTGCTTTTGAGCTTGAGTGCCAGTTCACACTATATGCAGTCCATTGCGTTTTTTTTTCTGCATCAAAAATGCATGGAAAGTAGGTTATATGGTTTTCAATGGCATAGTTCACACCAGAGCTTGCAGTTCCAGTGCGTTCCAGTTCCATAAAAAAAAGTAGAACATGCTGCATTTTTCCCGCACTGGACTGTACTGGAACACTGTAAAACACATCAAAAATGCATTGGAACAGACCTAAAAGCACCGAAAACACAATGGGATACATATGGCCTTATTTATCCACCTTTTTTCACTGTGCTACTACTGCGGCACATTGGCAGCCCTGGGTCCAGCGACGTAGACCTACATCGCTGGACTCCTAGTGGTCTCAGTGGCGCGTGTGCCACCGTAGACTTGCTCTCGCTGTGTTTAGACACAGCGGGAGTCGGGCCGGAGGAGGAGAGGTGGTGATTGCCTTCTCTCTTCCCCGATCGTCAGGGAAAGTGTGAGAAGATCCGCCCGCTTGTGTAAACAAAGCAGGCAGATCTTCTCTGTGACAGACAGGGAGAGATCACAGGATTCAGCATAGCTGAACCTGCGATCTCTTTCTGTGTCACAGGACCCCTTCCCCCCACACACGTCAGTAAGCATGAGGCATACATTTAACCCCTTGATCACCAACAGTGTTAACCCCTTCCCTGCCAGTGTCATTATTACAGTAAAAGTGCATATTTTAGCACTGATTACTGTAGTAATGTCATTGGTACCCCCAAAAGTGTCAAAAATGTCAGTTAGGGGTCCGATCTGTCTGCTGCAATGTCACAGTCCCGCCAAAAATTGCAGATCGCCTTCATTATTAGTAAAAAAAAATGTAGCACCACCCCCGCAGGAGCTGCTGATTATATTATTGGGTCTACACCCTGCCTAACAACCCAATCAAATTGGCTCGATCCCTCCTCAGGCACAACTGACCCAGAATAGGACTGGACTATCAAATAGATACACAGGTTGGAATACAATACTTCACTATGCAACAATACCTTGTTACCTTCTTGAATAGTAGTCCTTCTGGGTGACACAATGGAACAACGCACAAGATTGTAATTAACCAAACTTAGTTTACTATATATCAAATTGAATAGGGGAGATACAATACAATACAATACAAGTCCATAAAAGGTTATTTAAAACAGCTTTAAAAAGGTAAAAGAATACCCCCACACTCCTCCTGCATTAAGGCTAGACACAGTACCAGGTAGGTGGGCCTATCTGAGTCCCTCCCCCAGAGTTCTCTTCTTTCTTGTTGATCTTCGCTAGCAAGGTTATTGAATAGAGCTCATTTGTAATCCAGATTAGGAATAAAGATCAAGAGAGAGAAAACAACGAGCTGTTAGTTGTCACCGCAGGGTGTCTGCGTAACTGAGCAATAACTTCTGCGAGAGAGATAAGCCTCTGGCGACTCCTTTACAGACCTTATTGTTTGTCTATGAGTCTCCTGAGAGAGTATGGTGATAAACCCCGGGGTTTTATCACCTCCTGCTGCGCTACCGCTATCTGTAGATAAAACTGTCTCTTCAGCAGATAAAGTCAGTTATTGGGCATGTGCCCTCTCACCAACAGAAGTTTCTCCTTCGCGCGCTTCCACTGCGGTCTCAGTCCTTTGGCTATATGCCAGCCGCGCCGGGTCCTTCTGGCGGATGACTTCCGGTCTCGGCAAACAGCAGTATGACCTCCAGGAATGTGCCTCGTGCTTGAGATGGGACGGTTCCACGTCGTCCCTCCAGGCTAAAAGGCTCTGGCCCA
This sequence comes from Pelophylax lessonae, assembly GCF_965119305.1. Lineage (NCBI taxonomy): Eukaryota > Metazoa > Chordata > Amphibia > Anura > Ranidae > Pelophylax > Pelophylax lessonae. The sequence goes on from NC_138771.1 coordinate 532,010,110, forward strand.
ATATCCAGTGTCAGTCCTTCACTCTCGCTCGCTGGTTCCTCAGAGTCCAGCGCAGAAAGGCCCCCCTTCGCGCGCTTCTCTCTTCCTTTAAATAACCTCCCCCATAGTGCCGTGCGGTGCAGCCGTGCACCCTGGATCTTGCAAAGCAGCCTGGGAGATGTAGTTTCTTCATCTTGTGAAAAGGAAGTCACAGCCCGGGAAATTCCATGCAGCTACCACTAGAGGGAGCCTAGTTCCTGGATCTTGCAAAGCAGCCTGGGAGATGTAGTTTCTTCATCTTGTGAAAAGGAAGTCACAGCCCAGGAAATTCCATGCAGCTACCACTAGAGGGAGCCTAGTTCCTTCCCACATATCAAACAGTGTCTTTAGGCATGTTTAACCCCGCTACACACTCCCCCCACTTGAGAAACTTTGGTCCCCAAAGAGGTCAACAGTATGTACCCTAGTGCATAGGTTGGCATTATACAACAAAAACATTAACATTTTGCTGAAATAAGTCAATCTGAATATATCCAATTTTGTATTCTAATAGCAGTGCAACAGTAAAACGATAAAGTGCAATTAATAAGCAAATAAGTGATTTCTACAGTGTTAATATAGTGCTGATTTCTAGTGCTTTTATATAGTGCTCCTTTAAAAAGCACATGTGCCTTTGCAATTTCTTAAACACTTACATCTTAAAGTTTGTGTTGAAAAAAAAACATCAAAAGGTGAGAAAGAGAAAAAAACATATAGTGAGGTCAGAGCAACAAAATGTGCGCAAACATTAACTCACAAAGTAAACCAAATTGTGAACATCAAAAACTGTGCTTATTATAATGGCCAAACCCAATATCCTTATGTACAAACTTAAATGCAAACGTTTTCTACTTCAATACTTTGTTCTCATGATCTCTCACAGACCCCCCAAAACTTGGGTGGCTTGTACAGTTGTGCCTGGTGGTGAGCTAGGGTTGTCCCCCACCAAATCTACAGTGGAGGAACTAGGCTGGTCAGGAGACCTTTTGGAGATAAAAACAGCTTCTTCCGAACATTCACCCAATTGATCATAGGTCAGTCTCTTAGGTGGGTGAATGACTCTCCTTTCCCTCTGTTCCCGTGGAGGCATGCTCTCAGAGGTACTAGGATCAGGCACTTCTGAGGATTCTTCCATGTCCCCCTCCTCATGTTCCAACACAGAGGCACCTGATGGTTCAAGAGAGGTCAGTTCTTCTTCAGAGAAGGGTGCAACCTCCTCCTCAGGATCTTCATCCTCAGCTGCTTCTTCTGGAAGCATATGAAAGGGTATGAATTCAGGGGCTTCTGCCCGAAGGGCTCCTCTATCAGCCAAGTCAGACGAAGACAGGGAGGCAGGTGTGGGTTCTGGCAACTGAGATGACCACAACCAGTCGGGTACCTCCTCTTCATCTTCCAAATCTTCAGATGGAGAACTTCCCTCTCCCTCATCTGGGAGCATCGTCTGAGATCTGGTAACTGGTCTGGACCGGCGAGAAGTCGAAGGGGCCGCTGACAAGTCTTCCACAGGGGGCATACGAACCGCTTCAGAGAGAGGCAGCAAATGGTTCCGATGCCAAGCCTTCAATGGACCCACACTTCCCTCAGGCCGAATTTGGTACACAGGAAGGTTTGGCAGTTGCTTACAGATAACATAAGGTTGGGACTTCCAGCGGTCTGCCAACTTGTGTTTTCCCGGGACACCCAAGTTTCTCAACAAAACCCTGTCCCCTGGTTGCAGGTCATGGATCCGAACTTTTAGGTCGAAATTTTTTTTATTCCGCAGTCCACGTTGATCAGATGTGGCCTGAGCCTTGTCATAGGCCGCTTTCAGACTCTTCCGCAGTCGGTCCACATATCCTCTATGCGATGCTGAAGAGGTATGATCAGGCGAAATGCCAAAGGCCAAATCCACTGGCAACCGAGCCTCCCTTCCAAACATCAGCCGATAAGGGGAATATCCAGTAGCATCACTGACAGTGCTGTTGTAGGCATGCACAATGGCAGCTACGTGCCTGCCCCAATGCTGTTTCTTCTCTGAGCTCAAAGTCCCCAACATATCCAAAAGAGTCCTGTTAAATCGTTCAGGCTGGGCATCCCCCTGTGGATGGTAGGGAGTGGTTCTAGTCTTTTGAATGCCTAACATATCTAACAGTCTCTTGATCAGTCTGCTTTCAAAGTCCCTTCCCTGATCAGAATGGAGGCGCTGTGGTAACCCATAATGTACAAAGAACTTCTCTACAAGAACTTTGGCTACCGTTGAGGCCTTCTGATCCCTTGTTGGGAATGCTTGAGCATATCTGGTAAAATGGTCTGTTACCACAAGGACATTCCCCTGGCCACTCAGATCAGGCTCTAAGCAAAGGAAATCAATGCACACCAGCTCCATGGGTCCCTGACTTTGTAGATGGCCCATTGGGGCTGCTTGACGTGGCAGAGTCTTCCTCTGTATACACCGGACACAAGAATGACAGTATCCTTCAACTTCGGCCCTCATACAAGGCCAGTAGAACCTGTCCCTGACAAGCTGAAAGGTTCTTTCGGGCCCCAGATGGCCATGATTATCATGAAGAGCGGCCAGAACTCCCTCTCTGTATTTAGCTGGTAAGAACAGTTGCCACTTCTCCTCCAGATCTTCAGATGGACCTCTCCGGTAGGCCACTCCTTCTCTGATCTGTAACCGGGTCCACTCTCTATGCAACAGACGGGCCCCCTGAGGGGAGTCAGTTAGAAGCAACTCAGGGCTCTGGATCTCCAGGGCTTCCAAGAGAAGTTTTCCCAAAGGGTCTTCCAACTGCTCCTTCCGCAAGTCCCTTTTGGACAGCCGGGGCAAACCCTCCCCTTCAACTTGGGTCACCTGGCAGTAGCATTTGGGTACTCCGATAGCCGAAACCCCAATCTCTTCTGCTCTTGACCCTCCTCGGGATCGAAATTCAGTTCCCTGATATAGGGCACGCACCCCTTCTGGAGCCAAATGAGTCCATTCTTCCGCAGGTTCCTGTGGAACATGCAACCTTCTGGATAGGGCATCTGCATCCCTATTTCCGATTCCTGGCCGATACTTCAGGCTAAAATTGAAGCTAGAGAGGGCAGCCAACCATCGATGTCCTGTTGCATCCAGCTTGGCCGTAGTCAACAGATAGGTGAGGGGATTATTATCTGTCTTGACAATGAATTCAGCTCCGTACAGGTAGTCTTTCAATTTGTCAACCACTGCCCACTTCAAGGCCAAGAATTCAAGTTTGTGAGTAGGATAATTCCTTTCAGCAGGCAGTAGGCTTCTGCTCACATAGGCAACAGGTCGCAGATGACCCTCATGCTCCTGATAAAGTACCCCCCCCAGCCCATCTCGGCTGGCATCAACATGCAGTTCATATGGTTTTGTGGGGTCCGCATAGGCCAACACAGGGGCAGTGGTTAGGGTTTCCTTCAGCTGGACAAAGGCCCCTTCGCATTCCGGGGTCCACTGATCCTGGATGGATTCCTTAGCCTTCCGGGGGCCTATGGTGGACTTCGCCGGCTTTACCAACTCAGGGACATCATCTTCTTCATTCTTCAGGAGCTCATTTAGGGGTCGGGCAATCTGGGCGAACCCCTCCACAAACCTCCTGTAATAGGAGCAAAAGCCCAAGAATGACCGGAGTTCGGTCACATTTGTGGGTCTCGGCCAGGAAGCAACAGCATCCAGCTTGTCCGGGTCAGTGGCCACCCCTTCTTCAGACACGATATGGCCCAGGTAATGGACCGAGGACTGATAGAATTGGCACTTCTCAGGAGAAAGTTTCAGACCTTCTTCATGTAGCCTCTTCAAGACCTTTTCCAACCTCTCCTCATGTTCTTCTAAAGTTCTGCCAAACACGATAACATCATCCAAGTATACCAGTACCTCTATCAAATTCATATCTCCAACGGTCCTCTCCATCAGCCTTTGGAAGGTAGCAGGGGCCCCGGACAACCCCTGAGGCATGCGATTGAACTCAAAGAACCCCACAGGGGTGATGAAGGCTGTTTTCTCCCGATCTTCGGGGTGCATGGGGATCTGATAATACCCACTCTTTAAGTCCATCACACTGAACCACTTCGCCCCTGACAGACTCTGTAGGGCATCTTTGATTCGAGGAGTGGTATACTGGTCTGGGATGGTTCTTCTGTTCAGCGTTCGGTAGTCGATACAAAGCCTCAAAGATCCATTTTTCTTCCGGACTACCACTATCGGGGAAGCATACGGGCTCCTGGATTCTCGGATAATCCCGATCTTTTTGAGCTCTGCCAGCTGTTGACGTAGATCTTCTAAGTCACCTAAGGGGACTCGCCGGACTCTCTCCCTGAAAGGCTTGTCCTCACTCAGGCGGATCTTATGAGTGGCGCTCCTGGCACATCCCACGTCAAACTCGTCCTTAGAGAATATTTCCCTCCATCGAGCAAGTTGTGCCTTGGCCCTCTTCACCCATTCCGGCGGGAGGGCAGCGTTTCCAGAGCAAAGCTCCTCTATAACCGCTTCACCCTGTTCCTTTTCTTTGAAATCAATGGGGGCAACTGGGGTAGCCGGGTTGACTTGGCCCAGGAGCACTCTGGCCGGTACCTTCACTGGTGTAATAGAGGTGTTTCTGACACTCACTAAAACCCTTCCACGGTTTTCCTGTAACACCTTCAAAGGGATCACCTCAGGGATCACTTCTATCCCTCTCTGTCTCTCCTTTTGACCTGATTCAAAGATAATGAAGGGACCCGGCTGTTGCCATGTGAGTTTAACAGAAGCCTTAAAACAGGCCACCTCTCCTGGCTGTAAGACCTTTTCTGCTCTATCCAGCTTCCAGAGTCGTCCAACTCCTTCGGCGGGGGTCTCTTGCTCCAACACTAATCGTTGGTAGGCCTGCCGTAGCATGGGATGGATCCTTGGCGCCTGAGCATCTTGTCCCTGGACCAGTTGTATCAGAAGGCGCCTTACCAGGTCAGTGTTTGTTCCTACGATGAGAGAGCTTTTGTTGGCCCCTGGTGGACGAGGACAGACCACCGCTAAGGTGTCGAAGGTTTCCGCTTCACCAGCCACTGATGGATCAAAGGTCAACTTGATTGGCAGATACCCGTCATAGGGAAAACTTTGGGTCCCAATACCCCATATCTCCAGATCTTCCAACTTCTGCAAAGGTAGATGGGTAAGATATTTATCATAGAAGTCTCTATACAAAAGAGTCACCTGGGCCCCTGTGTCAAGGAGGGCTCTTGTGTAAATTCCTTCCACCTGAACCGAGACCACTGGGGAGGGCCCGACCAAGTTAGTTGGGAATTCTCTTGATGTAGCCTTGTTATCTGATTCAGTTCTCTGTACCCTGGCCCTCTTCTCCTTTTTCTTCCTTGATCTAGGCCCCCGCCGAATCCGGTGTGCATTGACTTTCCTTCCCTCAGTAACCCGGAGTCTAGAACTGGGGGTGTTATATTTGGGTCTGACCCCCTGACTCAGTTTCCCTGATCCTGCACCACTTCTGGAGTCCCTTAAGACTGGCGGACACCCGGTTGACTCCTTCACCGGTGTCCTCTGAAGTTTCCCGCTGGCTCGCGAGGTTTCGCGGCAGCATTTCCTGAGCTGGGACATACCCTTCTAACATGCCCAACTCCCCCGCAGTTGAAACAAGTTAACAATCTTGCAGGCCGTGGCTCTGGATCTGTGCTGAGACTAACAGGTTCATCTGGCCTCTCCGATATACTCCCCTTGGGTAGAGTGGATACCTGACCAGTCAGGATGGACACCATTTCTATCAACTGAGACACTTGGGTCTTTAGGAGTTCAACTTGAGAGTCACCCTCTTCCACACTTATCACTCCAACCCGGGCAGTTGAGTCAAACTGCCGACTTTTCTTCTTGTTGTCCAACATGACCTCTTCCTCTCTGACCATTCGAATCAGATCGGGGTATTCTAGAATGCCGCCATCTCGACGAGTTCGTAACAGTATGGCAATGGGATCTAAAGGTTGAGCCCCTTTCAGAACCTGTCGTGCACGAGTCTCATCTATTTTCCGGGGGTCTATTCCTTTCTTTAACAGAATCTGGTGGATAATCCTATCCAGACGTTTAATGAATTCGGACAACTTCTCCCCCTCTTCTTGATAACAGTGGTCCAACTGGTAGAGAAGTTCAGCCGCGTTCTCCGTCCGACCAAACACATCTTGCAGAATGTCCAAATAATCCTGTGCAGTGCAGTTCTTCTTGCTAAGCTTTAGATTACGTACAGCCTCTAATGCAGGTCCCCTTAAACTCTCTGTGATCCTCTGCTTCTTGTGCTGTTCTGGTACCTCCCATTCCTCCAAAGCCTGAGTGGCGGTATCTAGCCACTCTTCGAACCCATCTTCTGCTGAAGGCACAGGCTGTTTCCCAGAGAATGTCCGGAGCTTCCTATATCCAGTCATCAGATAGCTCGAGGAGTCCCTGCTACATTTTGCCACAATCTCCCCAAGAACAGCACACAGTTCTGAGCTAAAAGTCGACAAAGGTGATGACTCAGGATGCCCTTCTTGGACACCTTTTTCTTGGCTGGATACCCCAGGGGTGGTGGATGAGGGACCCGCAGTAGGAACTCCTGGATGTATCAGGAAAAGTTCTGTTTGGTCAATAGTTTTTACACTGTTTCCATTGAAATAATCAGGGACCCCTTTCCTCCACTCACACAGTGCATACGTGTGTGGGGCAGTGGTGTCAGTTTTTATGTCAATCACCCAGAATTTCCTGTCTGTGGATAGTGCCCTTAAAACAGGGAGGAGCTTTTCTTCAGTCCAGGCTTCTCCCTTGATTTCAACCACCAGGCCATTTTCCACTATGACATTCTCTTCCTTGCACCACTCAGCAGCAGCGACAGGATCCATTTCTGCGTGGGAGGGGATTCTGGGGCTGAGAGGGTTGTGTTGCAGGACTGTAGAAATCCCGGACGAGCCCCCACGTGTAGCACCACCCCCGCAGGAGCTGCTGATTATATTATTGGGTCTACACCCTGCCTAACAACCCAATCAAATTGGCTCGATCCCTCCTCAGGCACAACTGACCCAGAATAGGACTGGACTATCAAATAGATACACAGGTTGGAATACAATACTTCACTATGCAACAATACCTTGTTACCTTCTTGAATAGTAGTCCTTCTGGGTGACACAATGGAACAACGCACAAGATTGTAATTAACCAAACTTAGTTTACTATATATCAAATTGAATAGGGGAGATACAATACAATACAATACAAGTCCATAAAAGGTTATTTAAAACAGCTTTAAAAAGGTAAAAGAATACCCCCACACTCCTCCTGCATTAAGGCTAGACACAGTACCAGGTAGGTGGGCCTATCTGAGTCCCTCCCCCAGAGTTCTCTTCTTTCTTGTTGATCTTCGCTAGCAAGGTTATTGAATAGAGCTCATTTGTAATCCAGATTAGGAATAAAGATCAAGAGAGAGAAAACAACGAGCTGTTAGTTGTCACCGCAGGGTGTCTGCGTAACTGAGCAATAACTTCTGCGAGAGAGATAAGCCTCTGGCGACTCCTTTACAGACCTTATTGTTTGTCTATGAGTCTCCTGAGAGAGTATGGTGATAAACCCCGGGGTTTTATCACCTCCTGCTGCGCTACCGCTATCTGTAGATAAAACTGTCTCTTCAGCAGATAAAGTCAGTTATTGGGCATGTGCCCTCTCACCAACAGAAGTTTCTCCTTCGCGCGCTTCCACTGCGGTCTCAGTCCTTTGGCTATATGCCAGCCGCGCGGGGTCCTTCTGGCGGATGACTTCCGGTCTCGGCAAACAGCAGTATGACCTCCAGGAATGTGCCTCGTGCTTGAGATGGGACGGTTCCACGTCGTCCCTCCAGGCTAAAAGGCTCTGGCCCAATATCCAGTGTCAGTCCTTCACTCTCGCTCGCTGGTTCCTCAGAGTCCAGCGCAGAAAGGCCCCCCTTCGCGCGCTTCTCTCTTCCTTTAAATAACCTCCCCCATAGTGCCGTGCGGTGCAGCCGTGCACCCTGGATCTTGCAAAGCAGCCTGGGAGATGTAGTTTCTTCATCTTGTGAAAAGGAAGTCACAGCCCGGGAAATTCCATGCAGCTACCACTAGAGGGAGCCTAGTTCCTGGATCTTGCAAAGCAGCCTGGGAGATGTAGTTTCTTCATCTTGTGAAAAGGAAGTCACAGCCCAGGAAATTCCATGCAGCTACCACTAGAGGGAGCCTAGTTCCTTCCCACATATCAAACAGTGTCTTTAGGCATGTTTAACCCCGCTACAAAAAAAAACAATACAAATGACAAATCTTTCCCGTAGTTAGTAAACGTGATAACTTTTGCGCAAACCAATCAAAATACGCTTATTGCAATTTTTTTTTTACCAAAAATATGTAACAGAAAACAAATTGGCTTAAAATGTTAAAAAATTTAGATTTTTACATATTTTTTTGGGAATGTTATATATCAGAATGTGAAAAATATTGTTTTTTTTTTTTTCAAAATTGTCTCTCTTTTTTCAAAAATCGCACAGGTGATCAAATACCACCAAAAGAAAGCTCTATTTGTGGGAAAAAAGGTACAGCATCACAGGACCGTGCAATTGTCCGTTAAAGTAACGTAGTGCCGAATCGCAAAATATGGCCTGGTCAGGAAGGGGGTAAAATCTTCCAGTCTTAAAGTGGATGAAAACATGTGCATAGGTGTAAAAATGCATTAAAAGACTGGGTCAACTTAGCGGAAATAAAGTGGTGTAGTGGTTAGCACTTTCACCTAGCAACAAGAGGGTCACTGGTTTGAATCCCAACCATAACACTACCTGCCTGGAGTTTGCATGTTCTCCCTGTTCTCCCTGTGCCTGCGTGGGTTTCCTCTGGGTACTCTGGTTTCCTCCCACACTCCAAAGACATGCTGGTAGGTTAATTGGATCCTGTATAAAAAATTGGCCCTACTATGTATGTATGTGAGTTAGGGACTTTAGATTGTACGCTCCTTGAGGGCAGGGACTGATGTGAATGTGTAATGTATATGTGAAGCGCTGCATAAATTGACAGTGCTATATAAGTACCTGAAATAAATAAAAATAAAATTATATATATAATATTTGCAATATTATAAATTATAAATTGCATATGTCTGGGTATATGCCTATGTAGCACGGTTTCCAGACCTGTGGCCTGATGTGGGTCTGACATTAATACCGGAATCCTCTCCAGCCCATGTGAGCTGAGTCCCTGGGTGTGACAACTGAAGCAGCGACAACTCCAGCATCTTTGTTTGTGGTTTTTATTATAAGTTAAAGGGGATGGGAGAAGGGAATGAGTGGGATACTCCTTTAGGCTCGAACTAATTACAATTGGGACTTTGATCCTGAAAATGCCCATTGGCGCTTCCTTGATGCCAGCCGGCGCCACTGAGTACACACTGCAACTTCATAGAAGTGCTGAATCCTCGACTGAAAGTCCAAAAGATCCAGAACTGTGAAATTATAGAACTCCTGACACTGTTATTCTGTACAACACACTGAATACTGTCCCCTGCTTTGGCCAGCTTGAGGTAGTATGAAGTAGAACTCTGCAAAGCTGTACATGCAACTGACGCACTCTATACAATTAAGGGCCCAGACACAGATGCCCCCTTTACTGTAACTCTTCAGGGTCCACTGACCAGGTAGCCCCTTTACAGCTAGCTGACACTGGATCCCAAAACCTCTTCTGGAGTGGTTCCCTCTAACTTCAGGCAGACCCCCAGGGGCAATCCTCAGTACTCACGACCTGTGTAGGCTTTCCTGGGACTGAACCCCTCTCCGCAGGTTCTCGGCTCACCGGATCCCCTCAGCTCAACTAAGAACTCTCAGGATACTCAGGCGACACCCCGAGATATCCTCTTTCTAAGACAGGAGGAGAGACAGCCGTACTCTCCATCCTGTGACTGTGCACCCGTCAAAGACACCATGCCACGCACTTCCCCCCCCAAACTTATACCCACTCCCAGAATCCTTTGCAGCATAATCTCCCTTCTGGGGTAGTTACAGGCTGGGATGTGTCCCCTTATTGGGCTTCCTACACTGCCCTACGAGAATCCTCTCACAGGAGCCAGTGGGGATACTTCTCCCCTCAGCAGGCACATCTGGAAGCCCTGATACCCTAGCTAAATAAATCACAGCCCTGCTGTTAGGCAGACAAGGCCCACTATAGTTTTACCTAGCACCTACCTGTAGGGTGCTACACCCACATATCTAAAATTGATAACATAAATAAGGTAAATAACACATTTATTCCATATGTATGGAAACAATAACATACATAATGATTATTTTATTCATCACATATGTTATCATTAGTTTATATTTTAAATACATTCTTTATAAAATGTAATCTGTCATAATTACTACAAAATATGAATAAACATGTTCTTAGTTTCTAGACTCCTTTAAATAGACCACCAGCATCATTCAGTTACATTTAGAAAAAATGAATTTGTATAAACTCTTTCCCTAGATAATGCTAGATATAGGAGTAACCTTCTGTATAATATTTACATTTCACTGTTGTTCCTTTGTCTATTACTTAACCCAAGTTAGGCGAGAGACAGATCCAGCCTGGTTAGTTTGCTTTTATACTGATAGTTTATATATTTAAATTTGTATGCTTAAAGTTGGGATAAGAAGTTTTTATATTGTGCCATAAAATATAACATGGCAAAAATAAAATCTTGAATGTTTTACTGAACCATACTTACTAATATACTACAAAAATAAATAAATAAATGTATATCTATCTCATAACCAGTAAAGCAAGAATCTCAGTTATTTATTATTCCTTTTAATTAACTATCTAAAGGTCAGCAACAATTTAATCATAAGGAGGATTTTGGCATATCATTTTTTTTTTTGGGGGGGGGGGGGAGCGAGTACCTAGATTTGACCGGTACCCGCTCCCACTTCCACTCAGCCCGCCTAGGCAGCTTGAGCGGAAGTTCTCTCCCCCTCCCTCCCTGATATTGCCCGTCCACTCAGGACTCGCGCATGTGCAGTGCACACCTGGCTGTGAAGCTGCAAGCTGTCACAGCTGGGTGCCACCACTAGAGATGCCAGCGCCGCGGGGAGAAGAGGCCGCATTGCTGAACCACAGGACAGGTGAGCGTGTGTTTATTATAAGTCAGCACCTAGACTTTTTGTCGCTTCTGACTTTTAATAAACACCAAAACAGGTGGAACTCCGCTTTAAGCAAAAAGAGTTAAAAATATTGGCACTAACACTGTTATAGTGTGATACATGTTCTGCAGAATTTCAGTACAGATGTGCCAACAGTTACTGAGAATGGAAAATGTTATCGGTTACTTCCCCAGAGAAAGCAGAATAATTAAAAAGCAAAGAATAGACAGAATGAAGCTACTGTGATTGAGAGAATATAAGGTTGACTACATCCCCTAACCATTAGGGAACATTGTCATCTTAATCCTTAAATCTTTAGATATACAGTGGCAGGGACTGATGTGAATGTACAATATATTGGTGAAATGCTGTGTAAATTGACAGTGCTATATAAGTACCTGCAATTAAATAAATTAATACTATGAATCTAACCCTCTCTAAAGAACTAGGGAAATTAGCTATCACAAACTGCCCTTATAAATGGGAAGAAAATCACTAAAATATTTAGGTATTCCCCTGAAGGCTAACTTAAAAGACCTACACGATACTAATTTCAATCCCACACTAAAAAAAAAAATGGAATAAAATCTGACAAAATGGAACTCCTAACAATTTTCCTGGTTTGTAAGAGCAGCCATACTAAAGATGATGATACTACCCAGACTTCTATACCTTTTTTATAGCTCTCCCCATAGATATCCCTAGAAGGTTTTTTAATGCACTAATATCAATACAAAGGGACTTTCTATGGGCTAACAGAAAATCCAGAATACAACTGTCCTACTTACAATTACCCAAAAATAAAGGGGGGATGGGCTTACCAGACTTTAAAAAGTACTACATTGCGACACATATTAACAGAATTTTGGTTCTGAAACAACCGGGGGTAGGGGGGCCCCCAAAGTTCAGGGGGTAGCTGTCCACTGTAGCGGCTGCCGGCGGAAGAGACAGAAGTTATCTCTGGGGGGGGGGGAGACAAGAGGGAAGACAGCGCAGCGTCTTCTAAGTGCAGCAAGACATTTATTGAAGTAAGTACAGCAGTAACACACTCACATTTTGTCGGTGAATGAGAGGCAGTTAATCAAGAAATGTTGATCATCAGGGGCATCACTGGAGCGGGTCCTGGTGGTGGAAGCAGTGGGTCCCGATGAGAGCAGCACTGCTTCCACCACCAGGACCCGCTCCAGTGATGCCCCTGATGATCAACATTTCTTGATTAACTGCCTCTCGTTCACCGACAAAATGTGAGTGTGTTACTGCTGTACTTACTTCAATAAATGTCTTGCTGCACTTAGAAGGCGCAGCGCTGTCTTCCCTCTAGTCTCTCACTGTGTTGAAGGTACGAAAATTAAAACTCCATCAACTATCTCAACAGATCTCCCAAAGGTACGACTATCAAATTGGTCCTATCTTCAATTACATAACTTCATAACCAGACATAAACACAAAACCTCCTTCTTCAGACCCTTCACAGAATTTGAAAAACTTTGCTTTGAACAAAAACCCATTAGAAGGGGAACCTCCCTAGCTTACAATATTATTGCACAGCCATTGAAAGGAACGTTACATAAATACAAACTGATCTGGGAAACCGCACTAGGAAAGAAAATACCAGAGTGTGACTGGGAGAAGGCATGTATTTTTTCCCACAAATGCTTTATAAGCACTAAACTCCAAGAAACTTCATACAAAGTCAGAACGCAGTGGTATATTACCCCTGTAAAACGAAAAACCTGGTAAGACCTACATTCAAATATATGTTGGAGGTGCAATAAGAGTGTAGGTACTTTCTTACATATCTGGTGGGAATATGAGGAAATCCAAAAATTCTGGACCACAATCACAGATTTAGTCATACAAATCACAGATACAAAACTAAACTAGATGCTGCAAGCTGCCTCATACACCTAAATGACTTTTCATATAAGACGTACAAGAAATCACCGATCAGACATATGCTAAATGCTGCTAAGTCTTTAATAGCGACAAACTGGCGCACTACACCTATACCTTCTACACAACATTGGCTCATGAAAATTAAAAATATTATGATATGGAAGAGACATTAGCCATTAAAAGAGAAAATGAGGCTTCCTTTCTTAAGATCTGATATTCATGGAGAGTGTTTACTTTTTCACCTAAATACAAATCCCTTATGAACACCTAAAACCTTTTCTGAGTGAAATTACGGATCCTTATTCCTACTCCCTTCCTTTTTTTTTTTTCTTTTTCTCTCATCTCCACTTCCTATTCTTCATCTTTTTTCTACTCTTACTACATACTAATTTTTTACATTTATGATTCCTTCCCCTTCTTTACCAACAACTAAAGTGTGTCTTATTCTCAATTTTACTCCCAATCACTGACCTATTCCTTTTCTGGCACTACAATTGAATTTTACATAATCCTTCAAGTTTTATTTTTCTCAAGTTAACGAAGTAGACTATACGTAGTCCCAAGTCATATCCATATATATGGGTTGCTTTGATGGTAAATCAGATTTATTACTCAGATGACATCTTTGTACTTTCATTCTTTAGTGATGTCCATATAGAACGTTTACCTGAAATACTTGTGAAGTTGTCCTTGTTTATGCTTTCTTCATGCATCTTTTCCTTATTAATGTTTATACAAGGTTCTTTATTGTACTGCTGCATCTTTCAATAAACTTTTATTGTGAAAAAAAAAAAAAAAAATTAATATACTTGAGATAGCTTGACACCATAGTGCTATGGGATTACTGAGAACTCAAAACACTGCAAAAAATGTCCATTTTATTGTCCCCTCTCCATCCAGGCCTGAAAAGATGTGCCAATACCGCCCTCCTCAGATTGGAGAATTTTGAAACAATACAAACAAAACAAAAAGGTACAGAGGCCTAGCGCTTTACCAACAACCTTTTTTTAAAAATTTAAACTGTATACTCACATTGGCCGTAGATAAAAACAGCAATCAATATACATAGACTCAAATGACAAGATGACCCTTAATTAGAGCTGGCCATTTCTCTAATTAAGGGTCACCTTGCCAATTGGGTCCATGTATATCTCTGTGTTTATCTACGGCCATTGTAGCATGCACTCTTTTGATGTAAATTTTAGCTAATTGCCGACCACCCATAGTACATTTACATCATTACTTTGAAGTTAAATACCATTGTTATGGCATCAGCTACCTGTACAGTGGGCGATTCTCTACAAGATAAAAGTGGTCCCAAAGGCGGATCACTTTTAGAGGTGGGGGGGAGAGGTGACCTTCCGCTGCTTCCCAGTCATCTCCGAGCTTACCAGAACCGGTCACAAATATCATTGGTCCCTGAAGAAGCCAATCATATTGGTGAAACATGTAGGACCCTATTGACCTTCATCTCTGTGGTTTTTTTTTTTTTGGTTCTTATATTTGCTATACTTTTTGTATGTTTTCAATTTGTATCTGATGTATTTGTTGCATCACGATTTTTAACAACTTTGTCATGTGATTATTAAATAAAGCTGATTTTTTATCCTGTATTGGTCCATATTCTATATGTGTTTCCACCATATGCCTCTGCCTTCAAAGTCACAATTTTTTGGTGGGTTTATGCGCGTACACCTCCCCTTCAGCCTCTGAGCATGATGGTAGGTGTTGGCATCCCAGATTCCAAAAAATTAAATAATGTTTAGGGGTTCAAAGTAATTTCTAGGACAAAAATACAAATTTAAACTTGTAAACAAAAAGTTCCAGAAAAGGCCTGGTCAGCAAAGTGGTGATTGTAATGAACTAGGCCTCTGAGCTCTTTTGTTTTGAATATACTTGAGATTTGTTAAATCCAAAAGCCACAAACAAAGTGGCAGGTTAATTCACCGACTTTTTCAAAAACACAGACAGTTTTACTTTCTATTTATGGATGCCTTGCTACTAATGCTGTAATTAATTAATTTGGCAGCGAACATTAAACGGATTGTAAAGGCAGAAGGTTTTCTTATCTTAATGCATCTATGCATTAAGATGAAAAAACCTTCTGTGTGCAGCAGCCCCCCTCAGCCCCCCCCCAATACTTACCTGAGTCCCATCTTTATCCAGCGATATTGCAGGAGTTTCTCAGCTGCCTGTGACTCCCCACCTTATTGGCTGAGGCAGAAGCGCGGCGCAATTGGCTCCCACTGCTGTCAATCAAAGTCAGTCAGCCAATCAGGAGAGAGAGAAGGGTTGGGGCCCTGTGACTTGGCTCAGGTGCCCCCATAGCAAGCTGCTTGCTATGGGGGGACTCAACAAGAGGAAGGGGCCAGGAGCACCAAAGAGGGACCTGAGAAGAGGAGGATCTGGGCTGCTCTGTGCAAAGCCATTACACAGAGCAGGTAAGTATAAAAAAAAACAAAAAAACAAATTGCTTTAAAAGGTCTAAGGCTGGTCATACATGTTCAAATTTCTTGCACAATTTTTCTTTAGATTTACCTTAAATTGTGTAGTGCAAGGGCCTGCCTAATTGGCTACAATTGTTTAGTTTGTTTGACCTCATATTATATGGTTTTTGGTAAATCTAAAGGAAAATTGTACAAGACGATTGACTATGTATGGGCAGCCTAAAGCAAAAATTAGTAAAATTTACCAAACTACTTCACTTTGTGGAAAACATTAATAACACATTCCAGAAATGTAGGTACTCTGACCTGATTTACTAAAGCAGTAGGGCATGTTAACTCTATATGGTGAATCTATGCTTATCTTAGGGAATGAAGTGAAACAAAGGGAAAATTCACTTTGCAAGGAATACCCAATCATATGCAAGGAAAATGAAAAAAGCAGGGTTTTTTTTGTCTTCATATGATTGGATGATTGAAGTCAGCACAGCTTTGCCTTATTTGCAAAGAAAGATGACAATTCCCTGACTCTCCGAACTCTCTGAACATTCACTTTAAAATTGAAAATTTTCTTTGGTAAACCAGCCACACAGTATTTTGTTGTTAATGAAAACAAAATGATTCTGCTACATATCATTTAACTACAGTCACAGCTGAATTGCCCCATGCCTCTTTCACAAAGATGTCAGTTTTATTGTTCGCTTACGCTTGCAGTGTGATTGATCTGTCGCTAGATATTGTACTGGATTTATTCCTTGGAGATGCAGGATCCTTTGTATTATACAAGAAAGAAGAAGATGATGGTATTGATACCCATGTGCACTGTAAAAAGGCTTTGGTATTATTTGGTGATATAAAAAACAAAGAACAGATACGACTTATTGATTCCTGTAGTAATTGAGGGTCCTTGTACATGCAGGACAAATCTTAGCGCTAAACGTCCAAGATATTGCTCTATGCAGCTGATTGGATTTGACTTACAACTAGCCTTCTTGTGTTGATCCATATTTGTTACCTTTATCAGGAACTACAAAGGATATTCACGTTTACAGTGCTTTCGAGTGCTCACTCTTCTAATGCATCTTTGTTTTCTCACCCACGGATGAGCACTAATGAGTCAATCAAATATTTGAGTTTCTGATTGATTTGTCTGTCATCCCTTAATGATACCCTTACATTGCGATCTGTTAAGTGTACCAAGCTGTCTACAATGATTTGAGAGCTAGTACAATAATGTCATCGTGAACCATGTGTCCTTTGTTCCGGTGTGCTGGCAAGGCATCAAGCAAGAGCAATTGCTAACCATGTCATTAGATTGAAGGCACATATGAGTAATAGTGCAAGCAAGGGTCTATATGATGACAAATGTAGTAAGAGAAAAATAAATGTTATATAGTGACTGAAAAAATATTTTAAACTGCAGTTCATGGACTTTATGGGCACAACCACACCAGTTCAAAATAAAATACAAAATGTTATTGATGCACAATAAAAGGCTAGAAAATGTTCAGGTTAACCACTTGCCTTTTGGGCACTTTTACCCAATTCGTGTCCAGGCCAATTTTCAGCTTTCAGTGCCTTCACATTTTGAATGACAATTGCGTGGTCATGCAACACTGTACTCCTAAAACATTTTTATAATTTTTTCCACACAAATAGTGCTTTCTTTTGGTGGTATTTAATCACCACTGGGTTTTTAAAATTAAAAGTAAACAAATGAAAAAAAAAAAAAACGTTTTTCTTAGTTTCTGTCATAAATTTTTGCAAACAGGTAATATTTATCCTCCATTGAAGAGGCTGCACAGATGGGCACTGATAGGCAGCACTGGTGGGCACTGATGAGGCTGCACTGGTATGTGGCACTGATGTGCAAAAATAGGCAGCACTGAAAGGCACTGATGGGCACTGATAGGGGGCACTGATGGGCACTGATAGGCAGCACTGATGAGGTCTGATAGATCAGTGGTCATCAAGTCAATGCTGATAGGTGAAACTGATGGGCACTGATTGGCAGCACTGATAGGCAATAATTTGCACTGATAGGCACCACTGATGGCACTGTTGGGGCTGCACTGATCATCTGGACACTGATGATTGGTGCCCTAATTATCAGTGTAGATGCCCCCTTTCACACTTGCCAGTTACTGGCTCTCCTCTCCTCGCTCTGTGACCTCACACACTGATATGTAGCATCGATGGGCACTAACAGGCAGCACTGATGGGAACTAATAGGTAACACTCAAGGGCACTGATAGATAGAGTTGATGGGAAATGGTAGGTGGCACTGATAGGCTGCACTGGTGGGCACTGATGAGGAAGCACTGATGAGGCTGCACTGATATGTGACATTAATGGGCACCAATAGGCGGGACTGATAGGCACTAATAGGAAGCACTGAAGGGCAATGATAGGCAGCACTGATGGGCACTGGTAGGGAGCACTGATGGGCACTGATAGGACAGCACTGATGGGAAGGCACTAATAGGTGGCACTGATGGGCACTGATTGGCAGCACTAATGGGCACCTATTGGCACTGATAGGCAGCACTGAATGGCCCTGTTGAGGCTGCACTGATCATCAGGGCACTGATGAGGCATCATAGGTGGGCACTGATGACACTGATGAGGAAGCACTGATATGTGACACTAATGGGCACTAATAGGTGCCACTGATGGCCACTAATAGGTAGCACTGAAGGGCACTGATAGGCAACACTGATGGGCACTGATAGTCAGCACTGATGAGAAGGCACTGATGGGCACTGATTGGCAGCACTGATGTGTACTAATTGGCACTGATAGGCAGTAGTGAGGCTACTCTGATAATCAGGGCAACAATGATCAGTGCCCTGATTATGGGTGTAACCGTCCCCTTTCATACTTTTGCGGTTACCTGCTCTCGATAACTGTAAGTGTGTTTATATCATGTTCAGCTGTGATTGGACACAGCTGATCACATAGTAAAGGGCCGTTGTGATTGGCCCTTTACCCTGATCTGGGATAAAAAGGACATGGCGACCACAGAGGGTGCCAAATGCGTGCTGCAGTGGGCGTGTGCAGAGGGCATGGTTCTGGGAGGATGTCACAACTGGACAACTGCACTGTAGCCGTCATCCCGCTATAACGTGGCGGCAAGTGGTTAAAAACATATTAGCATTCTGCACCATATGTTACTGAGGGTGGTGGCAAACATGTAATGGTAATATACAGCAATTATTGTTGGATTTCAGACTGAAAGTCTAAATCGGTAGGGGGTTCCACTACCCCTTCATAAAGAGCTCAACATGTTTTGCATACTCTGCTTTTTCAGTAGCAAAGGGTGCTAATATAGAATTTCTACTTAAAGGAAGATGAAAAAAACAAATGATAGTGCATAACCAATAAAAATGTAATACATGAACTCCAACAATAGTGATAAAAACATATCAATATGACTATTAAATGCTTTGGTTAGGGTCAATGTTCTAGATACAGCATGCCTCACCTCACAGTGACCGGGTAAAACATACTGTAGACACCAAGCCAGGGTCCTCATACTGTCAGCCAACAACTGATCTTGATCTTGATCTTTTTTGTGCATCTTGAATTGGTGTGTTTGTGCCCACAAAGTACATGAACTGCTGTTCAAGTATTTTTTCAGTCACTTTATAGGATTTTTGGACATGGTTATGATATACTAGTAGGGTTAACAAGGACCCATTGTGCCTTCCAATGGTCCATCGTTCCTTTTGTCTTTAAGAAAAAGAAATGTTGGCACTAGCACTGTTTTCATAGTATGATGCATGTTCTGCCGAATTTCAGAACAGGTCTGCCAACAGTTACTGAGAATGGAAAATATTATCAGTTACTTCATCAGAGAGAACAGATTGAATGAAAATCAAAGACTAAATAGAATGAAGTTCCTGCTATTGAATGTGGTGCATACTAGCTCATTATGCTTTTGTCTTTCAGGTTTTTATTTTTTTAATTATTTTTTTTGGGAGGTTTACAACCTTTTTTAGATTGACTACATCCACTAACCACTGGGTAAAGTTGTATTTGAAACATTAATGTTCAGGGCTTTTTTCTCAGAGAAAAGGGGCAGGAACTCCCCCCTTCTGGGTCACCCTTTGTTTCTGCTCTCTACCCACCACTGAGCAGCACCCCTTGGTTCTACCTTTACCCACTTCCCAGTACCCCCTCTTTTAGAGAATGCAGAACCAAGTATCATTTTGTGCTACTAAGTGATTTTCATTAAATTTGTTAATGACAACAAGAAAGGCTGTAAAATAGATCCCTTGCAGTTAACAATGACAGACCCCCACCCCAGCAACAGAAGACCCCCCCTCCCAGCAATGATAGATCCTCCACACAATAATATACTCCCCCTCTCCCAGCAGCAATGGACCCCAGCAACTAAACACCAACCCAGCGGCTATAGACCCCCCCCCAGCAGCAACAACAGATATCCCAGCACCAGCATCAATAGACTCTCCAGAAGCCAACAACTATAGACCTCTGCATAAATAGTAGATCCACCCGAGCAACATAGGATCCCCCACCAGCAACAATAGACCTACCCAGGGAAAATAGATATCCACGTAAAAATAGATCCCCACCAGCAACAATAGATCTCCAGCAGTCAGCATCAATAGACCTTCCAGCACACCCCAGCACTCCTTGCCTTTCCATACATTCACTGCTGGAGGTGCCAGAACTGCAAACCTCCTTTTCCACAAAAATGAAATCTCCTTTCTCTAAACATACCAAACATGTCACCCTTTCAACGCCAAATACCTACAACCTCCTACATAAACTTTATAAAAGGTTGCAGGACAACGTATCTTTCCCTATATACTTCTACAATGGGACATTCTATATAATGTCCTCCCCAGGGGATAAAATGATGATTGATTATTTCTCTGCTTAAATTCCCCTAAAACCAAAGTGTATGTAACCCTAAAATTAACTTCTCATATTTAATATCTTTTGGTCTGTTAAATGGACCATAAAACCCTCTCCTCTATGCTGGAGGGGCTATGGTTCGACCGCTACACATGCACACATTTGGTGGTTTTGCCCGGTCATTCTGGCTTTTTGGTCTTCCGTGTTGTCCCTTGAACCATACAGGGTTTCCCAATGGCGGACGATCCCTGGTCGGTTCTCTTTCACGGGACTAGTTCTCCACCCCATAAATACAGGAAGTCGATCACTGCCCACCTCCTCAACGCTGCTTAAGCCCTCATTCCCGTATATTGGAAACAAGCTGCTCCTCCTCCAATTTAGTTGTGGCTGCAAAATGTTGACCGTACTTATCATCTGGAAGACATGACGTATGACTTCAGAGGCCAAGCCTCACAGGCACATAAGATCTGGGCCTGTTGGCTAGCTTTCACATACTCTAAACAATATGCTGACCTCATGTCTTTAGAGTCATACGTTGATTTTGCTCACTCTGCAAGTTTCTATAGCACCACGGGAATTCCTCCCCCCCTTCTTTCTCACTTTCTTCCCCCTTTTCCTCTGGCCTTTCCCACTCCTTCATCTTTCTCTCTCTCTCTTGCTTCTCCTGCTTCTTGTTTGTTACTGTCTTTGTTTTTTCAATTTGTGCTCCTATGCCTACACTGGATGCATTTCTAGTTCTGACGTTAGGCAGCCTCTCGAGATTCAATCTCGGTGTCGCCAAGTTACCCTGGTTTTGATATACAGTTTGTGATGTTATTTCTTACCCGACTGCTAGCATACTGCATGTGATATTTGTTCTCACTCATTGTTTTTGGCCTTGGGAGTGTGTCCCTATAGTGCCTATTGTTTGTCATTTCTTTGAAAAACTTTTTCAATAAAAATGTATTAAACAAAAAGAAAAATAGACCATAAAACATTTGTTATATATGTTCAGTACAGGTGCATCTAAAAAAATTAGATTTTATCAAAAAGTAAATTTATTTCAGTAATTCAAATAAAAAACTGAAACTCATATATTATATAGAATCATTACAGAGTGAAATATTTCAACCATTTCTTTTATTTCATTTTGATGATTATGGCTTACAACTAGTGACAACCCAAAATTCAGTATCTCAGAAAATTAGAAGATTGTGAAAAAGTTCAATATTGTAGACTATATTGTATATAGTATTGAATATTGTCTATACTATTAAAATATTATAATATCTAATAGTATATTGTCTGTAATATTGTAGAATATAGTGTCATAATCAGCTAAAAAAACTCAAAACACCTGTAAGCCCCCCCCCCCCACTCACATTGGCGCGATTTGACATGCGATTTGACACGTGAAATTGCTTGTCAAATTGCAGCCTATTGCCAGCAATGGGAGTGTCCCAATCGGTGCAACGCCGACTTTGCCGCGCCGCACTGATTTCCAAAAGTAGTTCCTGCACTTTTGGCAATTTCCGGGGGCAACTTCAATAGACATCTGTGCATGAACTCGCACAGATGTCTTTCAAGTTGCCCCTGAAGTCGGACTGAAATGCGGCTTTGAAATCATGCGAGTTCAGATGAAGTTGCACAATTTCAAAGCCGTGTTCAGTGTGAACGAGGGCTAAAGGGTTTCCTGAGCATTTAAATTATCTCTCAATCTGGTTCAGTAGGTTACACAATCATGGGGAAGACTGCTGACTTGACAGTTGTCCAGAAGACAGTCATTGATACCCTCCACAAAAAGGATAAGTCATAAAAAAATTCTGTATTCAAGCATAATAATGTAAAGTTGAGTGGAAGGTAAAAGTGTGGTAGAAAAGGTGCACAAGCAAAAGGGATAATTGCAGTCTTGAGAGGATTGTGAAGAAAAGGCGACTCAAGAAATTGGGAGAGATTCAATAAAGAGCGGACTATGGCTGGTGTCAGTGCTTCAAGAGCCACCACACACAGACATATCCAGGACATGGACTACACATGTCTGATTTTAAATTACTGAAATAAATAAACTTTTTGATAATATTCAATTTTTTTTAAATGCACCTGTAAGTTTTTAAAAAATACATGTTGATTTTGCCAGAAATCTGAGCTGATAGCTTCCTTTGCTGACTGTTAGCAAATATATTATTGTCAGGTACCTCTGAGGACTACAGAATCACATCCCTATACTTTTTAGAGAAAAGGAAAGGGGCAAGTTTCCACAGTCTATTTTCTAGGGGAGTCTTTGTATTGAAATACTCCTTGTGTGGTTGAATCCATCTCTACTGACCCCCAAGGGAAATTTGCTATTGTGGTATTTAAATTATGGAATCGAAAATATATAGTTGTTAATGTGTAGTGTACATACCCCCTCCCTTCTCCAAGGCGGTATTGCATACTGTTTTGGAGAAGATTGCCCCCATAGCCCAGCTAAATTATTATTAATAATGGGGGATTTTAACGCCATATTATCCCCAGATTTGAACAGGCCTTTCCTGCCTAAGCACTTTAACTGGGATCTTGGTGCTTGGGCAAAGGTGGAAGGATTGAGAGGATTGTGAAGAAAAGGCGACTCAAGAAATTGGGAGAGATTCAATAAAGAGCGGACTATGGCTGGTGTCAGTGCTTCAAGAGCCACCACACACAGACATATCCAGGACATGGACTACACATGTCTGACTTTAAATTACTGAAATAAATAAACTTTTTGATAATATTCAATTTTTTTTAAATGCACCTGTAAGTTTTTAATAAATACATGTTGATTTTGCCAGAAATCTGAGCTGATAGCTTCCTTTGCTGACTGTTAGCAAATATATTATTGTCAGGTACCTCTGAGGACTACAGAATCACATCCCTATACTTTTTAGAGAAAAGGAAAGGGGCAAGTTTCCACAGTCTATTTTCTAGGGGAGTCTTTGTATTGAAATACTCCTTGTGTGGTTGAATCCATCTCTACTGACCCCCAAGGGAAATTTGCTATTGTGGTATTTAAATTATGGAATCGAAAATATATAGTTGTTAATGTGTAGTGTACATACCCCCTCCCTTCTCCAAGGCGGTATTGCATACTGTTTTGGAGAAGATTGCCCCCATAGCCCAGCTAAATTATTATTAATAATGGGGGATTTTAACGCCATATTATCCCCAGATTTGAACAGGCCTTTCCTGCCTAAGCACTTTAACTGGGATCTTGGTGCTTGGGCAAAGGTGGAAGGATTGACAGAGGCCTGGAGGTGGAAATAACCATCTTCCAGGACTTATTCCTGCTTTTCTGTCTCTCACAAGACCTTCTCCCATATAGATCTGGCCTTTGTGAACCAGAGTCTGCTATCTGATGTTGTAGCTGCTTCGCACTTGCCTAGTAGTCTCTCAGATCATAGACCCTTTGAGGTGGTCTTCCGTACCCCTGCCTCACGCAACTCTTCACTGTGACGTTTAGCTTCCCATTGGGTGTCTCATCCGGAATCGACCAAGAACATGCCCTACCATATGATAAAATACTGAGATATTAATGGGGTTCATCCTCTCCCACTGTCACATGGGACGCCTTTAAGGCCTACACCAGAGACCAATACATATTCAGTATTGCTGCCCTCAAATCAGACCTAAATTCCGCCACCCGCTCTTTACAGGAGTCGGTGTCAGAACGCATGGAGGCATATAATTTAGATCCTAGTGACACTAACTTCATTCATTTACAGTCCTCCCAAAGGGAGCTTAAACTGCACATAACTGAACTCACCCACCCTGCTCAATATCATTCCAAACAAAACTTTTTCGAGCAGGGAGAAAAAAACAGTAGTTTATTGGCATTGCTGGCACAACATGACCATCCTACCACCTCTATCTCTGATATAAGACTCCCTACTGGGGATACAGTCTTGACTCGTGAGGACATTTTGGAGGAGTTCAGTAATTATTACTGCAGTTTGTATACCTCCACGCTTACTATCAATTTTTGCCCACGCTCTCTGGCTTCAACACTGGACCAAGTGGCCCTGGGGTGGCTCTCAGATATAGAGCGGTAAACCTAAGTGGCCCCCTTCACGGCAGATGAAGTGGCAGTAGCCATCTCCTCTTTCCCATCAGGTAGGGCTTCGGGCCCCGATGGGCTCCCCATAGACTTTTATAAGAAACATGTTGAGATACTGGCTCCTATTTTAGCCTCTTTATATTCCCATTGTCTTACTGAGGGTGCATTACCTGAGCTTCTATGTGTCATGCTCACATCATTCTAATTTATAAGCCCCCTAAGGATCCGAGTATGTGTCCCTCATACAGACCCATTACTTTATTAAATAAGATTCTAACTAAACTCCTTACTCTACGGCTGTAGAGTCTGCTCCCTACAGTAATTGACTCGGACCAAACCGGTTATATGTCGCACATGTCTATGAACAAAAACTTTCTTAGACTGTTCACAAACATCTCTGGACATAGAGAAGGCCTTCGACACAGTCAAATTGCCTTTTCTGTGGGAGGTCCTTAGGAGGATTGGTTTCCCCTTACGATTCATTGATTGGCTTAAAATATTATATAACAATCCAACTGCCTCAGCTAGGCTAGGTGGCAGTCTTTAATCCCTCATTTCCCTTGCAGAGAGGCACACATCAGAGCTGCCCACTCTCTCTGTCCTTATTTGCAATTGCTATTGAACCAGTGGCAGAGGCGCTTCGCACTTCTCCACACATTAGGGGCCTTCATGTGAGCTGGTTGGAGGAGAGGGTTGCCCTGTACACTGACAAATTATTGCTGTTCTTGAATGATGCAGGGCCCTCCTTACAGGGAGCATTACAAGTATTCTGCCTTCACAGGGCTCAAAGTTAACTGGACCTTACTACTTCCCATTGTTCCAGGCTTCTTCTCCATCAAATCTGGAGCACTTTAAGTACCTTGGAGTATGGGTTTCTCGACAGGCCTCAGATTATATCTCCTTAAACCTTACCTAGGTTATTCAGGATACTAGGCATCAACTGAAGGAGTGGAAATCGCTTCCACTTTCTCAATTGGGGATTGTCAATTTTTCTTAAAATGAAAGTCCTACTCAAATATACTTACCTCTTCCGTCACTCCCCTTCTTGGACCCCTAAATCTTTTTTTTACCCATCTGAATCAAATTTTCTCTACTTTTTTATGGGCCCCCCACTCCCCTAGATATAAATTATCCACACTTATGAGACCCTCCTCTCAGGAGGGATTGGCTCTCCCAGATTCCCCTAAATCCTTTTTAACCAGCCAGCTAGTTACTGCCACTTGGTGGCTCTCCCCGGATTGTACCAATTCAGCTACTATGTTAGAGGTGGCTATTGCCGGCTCACTAGAAGCTCTGAAAGGCTTTATGTCCCCAAGGCTTTATATCCTTTAACTCCCTCTATATCCACAACTATCAGAGCCTGGAGGGCCGCATTGGCCAGTGAAAAAAACCCTGACACAGCAGTGTCCCCCAATGCACCCCTCTGGAGGAATCCCTCCCTACCTCATTTCTTTGTTACCTGAGGCGGTTGTTTGGACTAAATACAAAATTAAATATACGGTATCTCTCAGATAGTAGACCGAGACTCTATACATCCCTTAGCTCATCTATCTTAAGATTTGAATGTCACCCCCACGCACACTTTTTGCTATAGGTAGCTCTCCAAAGCTTTCAGTAGCCAATTTCTAACGGCTTCTCTGAGGATGGAAGAGTCAGGGCTTGAGCGGCTGCTCAGAACCGAATGCACTGAAAAACCTAAATCCCACATTTATACACATTTGGTATTTATTGCCCTGCCTCCATTAGTCAAACTGAGAGATAAATGGTCAAGAGATGTACCACACCTAGACAAAGGTGATTAGGATGACATTTGGAATCTTCCTTTTAAAACGCTGGTTTCTTTACATGACCATTTAATTCAGTTTAAAATAGTACACAGAGCCTACTTTACACCTTCTAGGCTCCAAATAATAAATCCCACCCACTCCTCAGTGTGTTGGAAGTCTGGTCATACTCAAGGATTACTCCCACAAATTTTGATTGAGCCCTACGATTATTGGGGTTTTTGGTCCGATTTAACACTTAGCATTAACACTTACACTTCAACACCAATCCCTCAGGTCATTGAGAATTGTCTATTGGGCCTTGTTGATAATCTTCTCCATACCAGGGCAGAAAAAAACCCTTTCTGGCCTCCTTTTTTTCTACAAGAAAAGCTATCACCTTGCATTGGAAGAAACAGGCTCCACCTTCTATTCCCATTCTGAAAACAAATGAATACTAAAAATCTCCCATTATATAAGGACACTTACGCAAACAGAGAATATCCTGCCAAATATGATAAAGTGTGGGCCATATGGTTGAAGAACCCCGCCATGGCTTCATAGTCACTAAATGCCGAAAAGCCTAGAGATGTCTAGTTAATCTTCATCCATCTCGTGTTTTGTGCGGGTAATAGGGTAAGTTTAACTCCTTGTATTAGGTTTTGGCACCTGGCGATGTAGGCTACACAGTCACACTATTCTCATCCTAGTGGTGCTCCAGCTATCAGCATTTGTACCATGTATTTCTAAGTTATGTCCCCTTCGTGGGCAGCACAAGTTTATTTACTGTATTGTCTTAATGTTGTTTTTGGTTGTACTTGTTTGGTACATAGAAACTTCAATAAAAAAGATTTGAAAAAAAAAAAAGGTTCCACAGTCAAATCTGGTTTCTGTTGTCCTGTTAAAGAAGGGTAGGTGTGCATTGCCAACCTAGAGTTGAAATTGTGTAAATGGCAAAATCACAGTGGGAAAAGAAAGGGTTTTCAGTGACATTAGACACTTATCACCCACCATTTCTCTGCCTCAGCTAACATTTGACTCAAAGAAGTGTAGTGGTGACAGATGAAATAGAGATTGAGTTGGAACTTCACCAGGGAGTTGTTGGTCACATTCCACACTAATTTTGTCATCTTTTAAAAGCCCTCCTAACTAGTGTTGAGCGAACACGGACTGTATTATTCGTGTTCGTACCGAATAATTGGATTTTTTGTACCCGAACACGGACACGGACACTTTACTGTATGTTCGGGTAAAAATCCGTGTTCGGTCGTTTTATTTCCGGGTTTTGCATGCTTTGGCGCTCTTTTCATGGCGGGCTTTCAACAGCCAATCAACAATCGTTTAACTGGTGTGCCTTAAGCCATCCCAGCCATGCCTGCAAATGTCTCAGTAGCTGTGATTGGCCGTCTGAAGCATGTGACCAAGTCTTTATAAGTTCCAGGCAGCCGCAGCGTCTTCATTCTGCTGCTTAGATCAGGGACAGAGCACACATCAACGTGCTGGCTGCTGATTAGGGAAAGACAGGCAGGAAAAAAACATTTGTGTCCGGATAGAATTGAGGGACAGGTCGGAGTGTTTAGGCAGGGCGAGTTGTAGGCATTTTAGGGATAGAGTCTGCTGAATTATAGGGTCAGTGTCTTCTACAAACTACAATCGATATTGCTGTGTGGGGGGTGGGGTCTGCACTCAATCCTGATCTACGATCTCTTCTCAATCCTGTTAGGGAGAGGCTGCTGCTGAATTTTAGGGTCAGAGTGTTCTACAAACTACAATCGATATTGCTGTGTGGGGTCTGCACTTAGTCCCGATCTACGATCTCTTCTCAATCCTGTTAGGGAGAGGCTGCTGCTGAATTTTAGGGAAACTGTGTTCTACAAACTACAATCGATATTGCTGTGTGGTGTGGGATAGGAGATAGGCAGGTGTCAGTGATCCACATCCATTTTTCTGTGTGTGAGCTGCAGTGAACACAATCTTTTTGGGCTGCAGTGAACACAATCTTTTTGGGGTGCAGTGAACAACGTCCTTTTTGGGGTGCAGTGAACAAAATCTTTTTGGGGTGCAGTGAACAAAATCCTTTTTGGGGTGCAGTGAACAACATCCTTTTTGGGGTGCAGTGAACACAATCTTTTTGGGGTGCAGTGAACAAAATCCTTTGTGGGGTGCAGTGAACACAATCTTTGTGGGGTGCAGTGAACACAATCTTTTTGGGGTGCAGTGAACAACATCCTTTTTGGGGTGCAGTGAACACAATCTTTGTGGGGTGCAGTGAACACAATCTTTTTGGGGTGGAGTAAACAAAATCCTTTTTGGGGTGCAGTGAACAACATCCTTTTTGGGCTGCAGTGAACAAAATCCTTTTTGGGGTGCAGTGAACACAATCTTTTTGGGGTGCAGTGAACAAAATCCTTTGTGGGGTGCAGTGAACACAATCTTTGTGGGGTGCAGTGAACACAATCTTTTTGGGGTGCAGTGAACAAAATCCTTTTTGGGGTGCAGTGAAAAACATCCTTTTTGGGGTGCAGTGAACAAAATCCTTTTTGGGGTGCGGTGAACACAATCTTTTTGGGGTGCAGTGGACAAAATCCTTTGTGGGGTGCAGTGAACACAATCTTTGTGGGGTACAGTGAACAGAATCTTTGTGGGGTGCAGTGAACACAATCTTTGGGGGGTACAGTGAACACAATCTTTTTGGGGTGCAGTGAACAAAATCCTTTTTGGGGTGCAGTGAACACAATCTTTGTGGGGTGCAGTGAACACAATCTTTTTGGGGTGGAGTGAACAAAATCCTTTTTGGGGTGCAGTGAACAACATCCTTTTTGGGGTGCAGTGAACAAAATCCTTTTTGGGGTGCAGTGAACACAATCTTTTTGGGGTGCAGTGAACAAAATCCTTTGTGGGGTGCAGTGAACACAATCTTTGTGGGGTGCAGTGAACAAAATCCTTTTTGGGGTGCAGTGAACAACATCCTTTTTGGGGTGCAGTGAACAAAATCCTTTTTGGGGTGCAGTGAACACAATCTTTTTGGGGTGCAGTGAACAAAATCCTTTGTGGGGTGCAGTGAACACAATCTTTGTGGGGTACAGTGAACAGAATCTTTGTGGGGTGCAGTGAACACAATCTTTGGGGGGTACAGTGAACACAATCTTTTTGGGGTGCAGTGAACACAATCCTTTGTGGGGTGCAGTGAACACAATCTTTGGGGGGTACAGTGAACACAAACTTTTTGGGGTGCAGTGAACAAAATCCTTTGTGGGGTGCAGTGAACAAAATCCTTTGTGGGGTGCAGTGAACACAATCTTTGTGGGGTGCAGTGAACACAATCTTTTTGGGGTGCAGTGAACAAAATCCTTTTTGGGGTTCAGTGAACAACATCCTTTTTGGGGTGCAGTGAACACAATCTTTTTGGGGTGCAGTGAACAAAATCCTTTGTGGGGTGCAGTGAACACAATCTTTGTGGGGTACAGTGAACAGAATCTTTGTGGGGTGCAGTGAACACAATCTTTGGGGGGTACAGTGAACACAATCTTTTTGGGGTGCAGTGAACAAAATCCTTTGTGGGGTGCAGTGAACACAATCTTTGGGGGGTACAGTGAACACAATCTTTTTGGGGTGCAGTGAACAAAATCCTTTGTGGGGTGCAGTGAACACAATCTTTGTGGGGTGCAGTGAACACAATCTTTTTGGGGTGCAGTGAACAAAATCCTTTTTGGGGTGCAGTGAACAACATCCTTTTTGGAGTGCAGTGAACACAATCTTTTTGGGGTGCAGTGAACAAAATCCTTTGTGGGGTGCAGTGAACACAATCTTTGTGGGGTACAGGGAACAGAATCTTTGTGGGGTGCAGTGAACACAATCTTTGGGGGGTACAGTGAACACAATCTTTTTGGGGTGCAGTGAACAAAATCCTTTTAGGGTGCAGTGAACACAATCTTTGTGGGGTGCAGTGAACAAAATCCTTTTTGAGGTGCAGTGAACACAATCTTTGTGGGGTGCAGTGAACACAATCTTTGTGGGGTACAGTGAACACAATCTCATACTTCTGAAGATTTGAGGGTGCTGCCTGTTCCATACTCCTCCTCCTACTGCTCAACCATCCTTTTAGGGGTACAAACAATAGTAATTGGGGCCTAGTGTGGTGGTGTACGTGTGAGATACATACACTTTCTTTTTGATCATAATTTCTATTCCGCTATTCAATTAAATCCTTTGGGGATCAATTAAATTGCGTGATAGTCTGTGTCGGTACGTGTGAGATCCACCTTTCCAAGTTTTTGGGGTTCATCTCATACTTCTGAAGATTTGAGGGTGCTGCCTGTTCCATACTCCTCCTCCTACTGCTCAACCATCCTTTTAGGGGTACAAACAATAGTAATTGGGGCCTAGTGTGGTGGTGTACGTGTGAGATACATACACTTTCTTTTTGATCATATTTTCTATTCCGCTATTCAAATAAAACCTTTGGGGATCAATTAAATTGCGTGATAGTCTGTGTCGGTACGTGTGAGATCCACCTTTCCAAGTTTTTGGGGTTCATCTCATACTTCTGAAGATTTGAGGGTGCTGCCTGTTCCATACTCCTCCTCCTACTGCTCAACCATTCTTTTAGGGGTACAAACAATAGTAATTGGGGCCTAGTGTGGTGGTGTACGTGTGAGATACATACACTTTCTTTTTGATCATATTTTCTATTCCGCTATTCAATTAAAACCTTTGGGGATCAATTAAATTGCGTGATAGTCTGTGTCGGTACGTGTGAGATCCACCTTTCCAAGTTTTTGGGGTTCATCTCATACTTCTGAAGATTTGAGGGTGCTGCCTGTTCCATACTCCTCCTCCTACTCCTCAACCATCCTTTTAGGGGTACAAACAATAGTAATTGGGGCCTAGTGTGGTGGTGTACGTGTGAGATACATACACTTTCTTTTTGATCATATTTTCTATTCCGCTATTCAATTAAAACCTTTGGGGATCAATTAAATTGCGTGATAGTCTGTGTCGGTACGTGTGAGATCCACCTTTCCAAGTTTTTGGGGTTCATCTCATACTTCTGAAGATTTGAGGGTGCTGCCTGTTCCATACTCCTCCTCCTACTCCTCAACCATCCTTTTAGGGGTACAAACAATAGTAATTGGGGCCTAGTGTGGTGGTGTACGTGTGAGATACATACACTTTCTTTTTGATCATATTTTCTATTCCGCTATTCAATTAAATCCTTTGGGGATCAATTAAATTGCGTGATAGTCTGTGTCGGTACGTGTGAGATCCACCTTTCCAAGTTTTTGGGGTTCATCTCATACTTCTGAAGATTTGAGGGTGCTGCCTGTTCCATACTCCTCCTCCTACTGCTCAACCATCCTTTTAGGGGTACAAACAATAGTAATTGGGGCCTAGTGTGGTGGTGTACGTGTGAGATACATACACTTTCTTTTTGATCATATTTTCTATTCCGCTATTCAATTAAAACCTTTGGGGATCAATTAAATTGC
Organism: Pelophylax lessonae; assembly: GCF_965119305.1. NCBI lineage: Eukaryota > Metazoa > Chordata > Amphibia > Anura > Ranidae > Pelophylax > Pelophylax lessonae. The sequence continues at coordinate 532,041,757 of NC_138771.1, forward strand.
GTGATAGTCTGTGTCGGTACGTGTGAGATCCACCTTTCCAAGTTTTTGGGGTTCATCTCATACTTCTGAAGATTTGAGGGTGCTGCCTGTTCCATACTCCTCCTCCTACTGCTCAACCATCCTTTTAGGGGTACAAACAATAGTAATTGGGGCCTAGTGTAGTGGTGTACGTGTGAGATACATACACTTTCTTTTTGATCATATTTTCTATTCCGCTATTCAATTAAAACCTTTGGGGATCAATTAAATTGCGTCATAGTCTGTGTCGGTACGTGTGAGATCCACCTTTCCAAGTTTTTGGGGTTCATCTCATACTTCTGAAGATTTGAGGGTGCTGCCTGTTCCATACTCCTCCTCCTACTCCTCAACCATCCTTTTAGGGGTACAAACAATAGTAATTGGGGCCTAGTGTGGTGGTGTACGTGTGAGATACATACACTTTCTTTTTGATCATATTTTCTATTCCGCTATTTAATTAAATCCTTTGGGGATCAATTAAATTGCGTGATAGTCTGTGTCGGTACGTGTGAGATCCACCTTTCCAAGTTTTTGGGGTTCATCTCATACTTCTGAAGATTTGAGGGTGCTGCCTGTTCCATACTCCTCCTCCTACTCCTCAAACATCCTTTTAGGGGTACAAACAATAGTAATTGGGGCCTAGTGTGGTGGTGTACGTGTGAGATACATACACTTTCTTTTTGATCATATTTTCTATTCCGCTATTCGATTAAAACCTTTGGGGATCAATTAAATTGCGTGATAGTCTGTGTCGGTACGTGTGAGATCCACCTTTCCAAGTTTTTGGGGTTCATCTCATACTTCTGAAGATTTGAGGGTGCTGCCTGTTCCATACTCCTCCTCCTACTGCTCAACCATCCTTTTAGGGGTACAAACAATAGTAATTGGGGCCTAGTGTGGTGGTGTACGTGTGAGATACATACACTTTCTTTTTGATCATATTTTCTATTCCGCTATTCAATTAAAACCTTTGGGGATCAATTAAATTGCGTGATAGTCTGTGTCGGTACGTGTGATATCCACCTTTCCAAGTTTTTGGGGTTCATCTCATACTTCTGAAGATTTGAGGGTGCTGCCTGTTCCATACTCCTCCTCCTACTGCTCAACCATCCTTTTAGGGGTACAAACAATAGTAATTGGGGCCTAGTGTGGTGGTGTACGTGCGAGATACATACACTTTTTTTGATCATTTTTTCTATTCCGCTATTCAATAAAAACCTTTGAGGATCAATTGAATTGCGGGATAGTCTGTGTCGGTACGTGTGAGATCCACCTTTCCAAGTTTTTGAGGTTCATCTCATACTTCTGAAGATTTGAGGGTGCTGTCTGTTCCATACTCCTCCTACTCCTCATCCATCCTTTTAGGGGTAGAAACAATAGTAATTGGGGCCTAGTGTGGTTTTGTACGTGCGAGATACATACACTTTTTTGGATCATATTTCCTATTCCGCTATTCAATAAAAACCTTTCTAGGGCAAGATCTTAAATTACAGAAATATGAGGAGACCGTCAAATAAGGGCCGTGGCCTGGGTCGTGGTGCTGCTGGTAGAGCTCCTGTTGCAAGGAGAGGACGTGGTCGATCTGTGCCAGCTACACGCACAAGTGAAACACCTTCCTCAAGTGTGAGTAGGCGACAGAACCTGCATCAGTATTTGGTAGGGCATCATACGCCCCTAGAAGTGATGAGGCCAGAACAAGTGGAGGCGATAGTAGATTGGTTTGCTGCTGACAGTGCCTCCAGTTCCTTCACATTGTCTCCCACCCAGTCTACTGCAGAAAGGTCACAGTTGGCACCTGCAGCTGATGTCCAACCGTCTTTCACCTCACCCCCTTGCAAATCAGGCAAGCAGTCTGAGCCCCAAGCCATACAGCAGTCCCTTCTTCTTTTTGATGACTCTGTCAGCAGGGTTTCCCAGGGCCATCCACCTAGCCCTGCCCCAGAAGTGGAAGAGATTGAGTGCAGCGATGCCCAACCACTTATTTCTCAAGATGAGTACATGCAAGGATCATCGCAGCACGTCTCCGATGATGACGAAACGCAGGTGCCAACTGCTGCGGCGTTCAGCATTGTGGAGACCGACAAGGAGGGCAGGGGTGAAGACTGGGTGGAAGATGATGTGGAGGACGATGAGGTCCTCGACCCCACATGGAATGAACGTCATGCAGGTGACCTGAGTAGTTTGGAGGAAGAGGCGGTGGTCGCACAGAGCCACCAGCACAGCAGAAGAGGGAGCAGGGTGCAGAAGCGGAGCGGCCGTGCCCTAGACACTACGCCCGCTACTGCCCAACGCAGCAAGGGAACGAGCGCACCAAAGTCAGCTCAAAGGAGTTCTCTAGCGTGGAAGTTCTTTAGAAAATGTGCTGATGACAGGACACGAGTGGTTTGCACCCTGTGCAATCAGAGCTTGAAGCGAGGCATAAACCTTCTCAACCTGAGCACAACCTGCATGATCAGGCATCTAAGTGCAAAGCACGAGCTGCAGTGGAGTACACACCTTCAAAACCAAGAAACGTCTCTGGCTCATCCTGCTTCCTCTTCTGCTGCAGTCTCGGCCGCTCCAGCCACATCTGTAGTGATACCGGCACCTGCCACCCCGCAAACAGACGATCTGTCAGCAACACCACCACCTGGGTCACCAACAACCATCTCCACAATGTCCCGTGGAAGCGTTCAGCTTTCCATCTCCCAAACACTTGAGAGGAAGAGGAAGTACCCCCCTACCCACCCGCGATCCCTGGCCCTGAATGCCAGCATTTCAAAATTATTGGCCTTTGAAATGCTGTCATTCCGTCTGGTGGAGACGCACAGTTTTAAAAACCTTATGTCGGTGGCTGTCCCACAGTACGTCGTGCCCAGCCGCCACTACTTTTCCAGGCAAGCCATCCCTTCCATGCACAACCAAGTGGGGGAAAAAATCAGGTGTGCACTGCGCAACGCCATCTGTGCCAAGGTCCACCTAACTACCGATACGTGGACCAGTAAGCACGGTCAGGGGCGTTATATCTCCCTAACGGCACACTGGGTAAATGCAGTGGCGGATGGGCCTGAGGCGGATAGCAATTTGGCGTATGTCCTTCCACCACCGAGGATTGCAGGGCGCTTCAGTTTGCCTCCTGTTCCTAACTCCTCCTACTCCGCTTCCTCATCCTCTACCGCCTCCTCATCCGGACAGCGTAACACCTTCACCACCAACTTCAGCACGGCCAGGGGTAAACGACAGCAGGCAGTTTTACAACTTGCCTGTTTGGGGGACAAACCACACACCGCGCAGGAGTTGTGGAGGAGCATGGAACAGCAGACAAATGAGTGGTTGCTGCCAGCGAGCCTCAAGCCCGGCCTGGTGGTGTGCGATAACGGGAGAAATCTCATAGCAGCTCTGGGCCTAGCCGGTTTGACGCACATCCCTTGCCTGGCGCATGTGCTGAATTTGGTGGTGCAGAGGTTCCTTAAAAACTACCCCGATATGTCAGAGCTGCTGCAGAAAGTGCGGGCCGTTTGTGCGCACTTTCGGCGTTCTCACCCTGCTGCTGCTCGCCTGGCAGCGCTGCAGCGTAACTTCGGCCTTCCCGCTCACCGCCTCATATGTGACGTGCCCACAAGGTGGAACTCCACCTTGCACATGCTGGAAAGACTGTGCGAGCAGCAGCAGGCCATAGTGGAGTTTCAGCTGCAGCACGCACGCGTGAGTCGCTCTGCGGAACAGCACCACTTCACCACCAATAACTGGGCCTCCATGCGAGACCTGTGTGCCTTGTTGCGCTGTTTTGAGTACTCCACCAACATGGCCAGTGGCAATGACGCCGTTCTCAGCTTAACTATCCCACTTCTATGCCTCCTTGAAAAAACAATTCGGGCGATGATGGAAGAGGATGTGGCACAGGATGAGGAGGAGGAGGAGGATGAAGAGGTAACATTTCCAAGGCTTTCAGGGCAGTCATTCGCAAGGGGCTCCGAGGGTGGGTTCCTGCACACGCAAACGCCAGGGACGCAATTGTCCAGCAGGGGCACAGTTCTGGAGGATGAGGAGGATGAGGAGGAGGAGGAGCTGGAGGAGGAGATGGAACCATGTTCACAGCAGGGTGGCACCCAGGCCAGCTCATGGCCATCACTGGTGCGTGGCTGGGGGGATACAGAGGACACGGACCATACACCTCCCACAGAGGACAGCCTTTCGTTGCCTCTGGGCAGCCTGGCACACATGAGCGATTACATGCTGCAGTGTCTCCACAACGACCGCCGAGTTGCCCACATTCTAACTTGTGCTGATTACTGGGTGGCCACGCTGCTGGATCCCCGTTACAAGGACAACGTACCGTCCTTAATTCACTCACTGGAGCGCGATCGCAAGATGCGCGAGTACAAGCGCACGCTGGTAGACGCCATGCTGCTGGCATTCCCATCTGACAGCGGGGCCGCAGTGGAAGCACAAGGCAGAGGAGGAGGAGGAGAAGGTCGCCAACGCAACCAGGGCACCGCCAGCACCTCAGAAGGCAGGGTTAGCATGGCCGAAATGTGGAAAAGCTTTGTCAGCACGCCACAACAAACAGCAGCACCAGCAGCTCAGATGGAACGTCTTAGCAGGAGGCAGCATTTTACCAACATGGTGGAGCAGTATGTGTGCACACGCCTACATGTAGTGAATGAGGGGTCTGCCCCCTTCAACTTCTGGGTCTCCAAATTGGGCACATGGCCTGAGCTTGCCCTTTACGCCTTGGAGGTGCTGGCGTGCCCTGCAGCCAGTGTATTATCTGAACGGGTATTTAGCATGGCTGGGGGCGTTATAACAGACAAGCGCAGCCGCCTGTCCAGAGACAATGTGGACAAGCTCACGTTCATTAAAATGAACCAGGCATGGATCCCACGGGACTTTTCCGTACCTTGTGCAGAATAGCAATGGATACCGACCTTACCCACCCATTGTTCCATTTTTGCTCTTTCTCACTCTTTTGGGGTGTACCCTCATTTAAAATTTGTGAAAAGAAGCAGTGTTGGCTACCTCGTCCTCCTCCTCAGGGCCAGATTAACGTAGGGGCTATTGGAGCTGCAGCTCCAGGCCCCTACCTTTTATATAGGCCCCGGGTTGGCCATATTCACTGTTACCGCTCTTCTGTCACTTGTAAACACAGAAGTCTGGCTTCTATGCTCGCTTCCCCAGGCAGCACCCTCAGAACCTCCCCACACAGCGCGAAGGCCGAACAAGGAGGGACAGTTGCCGATGCATGGATGTGTTTATGGGCTTCAGAGACAGCATCCCATTTTGAATTAGGCATGCATGGCTGCACCCTTCCTCCTCTGGGTGCATGGCAAGGCATGGCCCTTAAGGCCCTTCAAAATCCTCAGCACCAAGCCCATGATGCTCTTAATCCGGCCCTGGTCCTCCTCCACCGCCGCTTCCACCTACACCACCCATAGGTGTGCGCAGCCTATTGCATTAAGGTGTGCACCCCAAAGTTGAAATACACATGCATGTGTTTGCCAGCAGGGAGAGTAATGTATCGGGGCCATGTACCTGTAGGCAAAGAGAAATAGAGCAGAGCAGGTCCGAGGGAGATCTTTCCCATCTCCTCACTGGCAATGCTATGTGCCCTAGGTGATTAGGGTGTGCCCAGGCACACCCGGCACACCCTGTGCGCATGCCTATGTCACCGCCACATCCACCACCACCTCAACCTCCCTCCTACTCCATATGGGCCTCGTCCTTCAGAGATGAAGAAGAACATTGTTTTATTTTTCTGTTTTTTTTTGTTGTTTTAAGTTATTTCCCTATCCACATTTGTTTGCAGAGCACTTGCCATGCTCTTAATTACGTTTTGCTGCCATTTGCAGCACTCTAGCCCTTTCCTTTGGTGTTTTAGAGCCATTTTAGTGCCTTAAAGTTCGGGTCCCCATTGACTTCAATGGGGTTCGGTGTCCGGGAAAAGTTCGGTAAAAGTCCGGGACACGGACCCAGACTTTTTTTTAAAGTTCGGCCGAACCCGTCGAACACGGACATCTAGGTGTCCGCTCAACCCTACTCCTAACTTTGGAGGATTTTCCTCTGGCTTTAATTCGGCTATGGGACAGGAAATGATGGAAAATAATCTTGATGGAACACAGATGGCAAAAAAATGAAACCTGACAGGAGTAATAAAAATCCCTATTTTAAAACAATGGTCTGTAAAATGTGGCCTGGGGGCCTGATGTGACCCTTTTCTTGACTTTATCTGGCCCTTGGGGCACTATTCCTCCCATCTGCATTGACAATGGGGAATAATTCCTGCCACTGCCACCAACAATAAAGCGCTATTTCTCCTACTGACACCAATGAAGGGACACTATTCCTCCTCCCACTGACACAAATAATTGGACACTATTCCTCCCACTGACATCAATGATGGGCACTATGGTACTATTCCCGTCACTAACACCAACAATGGGAGCGTAATCCTCCCACTGACACCAACAATGGGGCACTATCCCTCACACTGACACCAATGATGGGGCACTATGTATTCCACTAATACCAAAGATAAGACATTTTTCACACCCACTGATGCCAGATCATTTTTTTTACTCCTACTTGCTAGGGATGATCGAACGGTTCGGGTCGACCATCGGTTCGGCCCGAACATTGGGTGTTCGAGGTTCGGCCGAATTTAGAACTTTTTGCCCAAAAAGTTCGGAATTCGGCAACCAGAACCGCCCAAAATGCAATGCTTCAGGAAATGGGCTTTAAAAGCCAGTGATCGGACCAGAACCATTAGCAAAAGCCAATTGAGGGGGCAGGAGAATGCTAGGAATGTGATTGGAGTGACTAGGGGGTCCCTAGACCAATCATTAGTGAATACGCCCCCCCAGTATATAAGATCGCCCCCGCCATATTCCTAGCATTGTTATACTGGACATGGAAGAGAGTGGAAGCAGTTCTGTTAATTTTACTTTAAAAGTGTCATTTAGCTATTTTTAGTGTGAGGAAATGGATATCTAGTGTAGTTAGAGTGCTCCTTTACACTTAAGTTAGCTTCAAAAATGTAGTTTCTGTAGGGAAAGTATGAAGTGTCAGGGGACCGTAGTGTAGTGTAGGGTTAACTGGCAGTGACTGCTATGGCAGGGTGAAAAAACCCTTCCATAGCAGGGTGACCGCTATAGAGAAATTATCATTTCTCTGAATAGCTTCGGCACACCCATATGGCTTCTCACCAGCCAAGCATTTTTTATGCTGCAGAGGCTGCCACTGTCAGTGCTTTTTTGAGGACATGTTTGATGTCAGACATGACATCTGAACATGTGTATAGGGGGTATATATACACATATATGTCTGAATATATACCCCTAGCCATATATAGGTGTGATAGTAGCAGAAATAAATGCTTGCGCTAATGAAATCATTTACAGGAATATATTTCTGCTACTATCACACCTATATATGGCTAGGTGTGTATATAAATATATGTATGTGTGTATATATACCACTATACACAAGTTCAGATGTTTTGCCTGCCTCAAAAGAACCCCAAAAAATGCCAAAAAAACGCTAGCGTCAAAAAAAAAATGCCCAGGTGTGTTTTTGCTGGCATTTTTTGGGGGGTTTTGGAGGCAGGCAAAACATCTGAACTTGTGCACAGTACCACTATACACAAGTTCAGATGTTTTTCCTGACTGCAAAGAACCCCAAAAAATGCCTGCTATTAAACCGGCAAGGTGTTACAGCAGCGAAGCCATACTCCTGTGCTGAAAGTTTTCTAATACAAACAATCCTTTTTTTTTCTGGTTCTGGACATGCTACAGAGCTGAAACTTCACAGGTACACCTTTTAGACCCCCCAGACACAAAATCACACAAACAAAGTTCTTAAAAATTGTCATTTTTGATAAAAAAGCAAATTATTGAAAAAATTAAAAAAAAAGAGATTTTTTTGATTTTTTACTTTGGATTTCGTATCTGGGGGGTCTAAAAAGTGTACATGTGAAGTTTCAGCTCTGTAGCATGTCCAGAACCATAAAAAAAAAGATTGTTTGTATTAGAACACTTTCAGGACAGGTAGTTGGCTTCGCTGCTGTAACACCTTGCCGGTTTAAAAGCAGGCATTTTTTTGGGTTCTTTGCAGTCAGGAAAAACATCTGAACTTGTGTATAGTGGTACTGTGCACAAGTTCTGATGTTTTGCCTGCCTCCAAAAACCCCCAAAAAATGCCAGCAAAAACACACCTGGGCATTTTTTTTTTTTGACGCTAGCGTTTTTTTGGCATTTTTTTGTGTTCTTTTGAGGCAGGCAAAACATCTGAACTTGTGTATAGTGGTGTATATACACACATACATATATTTATATACACACCTAGACATATATAGGTGTGATAGTAGCAGAAATATATGCTTGCGCTAATGAAATCATTTACACTAATATTTCTCTGTCGCTCATTGACAGACGTAGTCCTCTTTGATTCATATCAATTGGGTTATGCTGCCCTCTACAGGAGTAGGACTAGGCAGAAGGAAAACGTTCTGGCTCCACCTTAGGGGCAGTCCCAGAGGGTATATCCCCTCTCTCTCTGCTACAGGATGTCAGTTTTTTTCTGTCTAGTCAGGAGTAAGGACCTAAGCTCCTTGCTGGGATCTTTTGGTCCTGGCAAGATTTTTTTAGAAAAACTTTTTTCTTTTTTAGGTAGTTGTTTTCTCCAGTTTTCCTGTGAGATCTTCAAGCAAATCACGCCGGATCTGGGCGAAGGGCTGGATGTTGAGATCCAGTGGTCACCCCAGCCGGCCTACGAGCACGCGCAGGCCATAGCTCCGCGCTGGGTCGGCCGCGACACATTCAAGTAAGTATGCAGGACCGGGCGACGGGCTGGATGTTGAGATCCAGTGGTTACCCCGGCTCAGCCTACGAGCGCGTGCAGACCATAGCTCGGCGCTGGGTCGGCCGCGACATAGTCCCATTGGACGGGGACTGACCCTGCGAGTTGATCGTCTCGCTTGAACGCCAGGAACCAGTAGAGTCACGGCGTCAGTATTGGTCGACAGCCCCCCATCTCGGTGGAGAGGGTACTGTGAAGAGAGGGTGCCCATCAGTTCCGGTATGGTGAGTAAATATTCCCCCTTCCCCCCTGTGGGGTTTTCGGGATACGGGCCCCTCTGTGTATGGTCGGATCCTTTCTGACATTAAGGTTCCTCCTTTAGCCTATGACAAATTCACCTATCCCCTGGATAGTGTGATCTGGTTTGGGAGCTGATACTCCAGAGGCTTGGTTTGGGAACTAAACACTCTAAGCAAACCTTGGTTTAGGAGCTGACACTCTAGCAACCTTGGTTTAGGAGCTGACACTTCAGCTGGCTTGGTTTGGGAGCTAACACTCTAAGCAAACCTTGGTTTAGGAGCTGACACTCTAGCAACCTTGATTTAGGAGCTGACACTTCAGCGGGCTTGGTTTGGGAGCTAACACTTTAAAAGCAACCTTGGTTTGGGAGCTAACACTCTAACAACCTGGGTTTGGAAGCTGACACTTCAGCAGCCTTGGTTTCTCTAGCAGATTGATCCAAGGAAGCCTGGTTCGATTTACCATAGTAAACATATAAGCATCCAGAGCAAAGGAGGTATAGCCTACCTTAGACTGTAGATATCGCCATGCTCCCGCAGGCCGACAGGCCGCCATCAGCCGTTCCAGAGCCGGTCACAGGCCACTGCACTGGAGGAGCCATGCTAGATCGGCAGTCCGCCGCCATTTTGTTGTAGACCGCATGTCTGCATTGCCTACACAGGCCGCCCGCAGGTCACGCAGGCCGCCATTTTTTCGAAGTCTATTGTCTTCTACATGGGGGCGGCCATGTTTGATGTGCCCAGCCGACCTCGAGGAGCAGTTGGGAACGCCGGAAGGCGTGCACAGGGGGCGGAGCCACTTCCTTTTACCCGGGAAACCTAGTACAGGACTTCCCAGTCTGCATAGGACAACGCTGACAGCATTTTGATAAGGAAACTTCTCTGCATCAGGTGGTGAGCCCTTGGGGTCTCTCTCTCTCTCTCTGGGGGTCCAAAGCAGGTATGCTGAGGGGCGCTATTGCGCTGGTGGATTACAAATAAAAAAAAAAAAAAAAAAAAAAGTATTTTTTATTTTTTAAAATTTTTTCACTGGCAAAGTGTCCTGGGTTAACATGGACCCTGCCACACATGTATCTCCACCTGATCCCCTCGAGGTGGCTGCAGGACCCTCCAGTTCCCCACTGACTATTGAGTCATTGTCAGCAGTTTTGGAAACTTTCTTTTCCCGGGTGGAAGTGGCTTGTCAGGGACAGGGCGCAAGGAAGCGCCCCCTGCCTACCCCCAATTCATCTGAAACTTCAGATTCAGAGTCTGAGCCTATCCCTGCAGTTGCAGGTACCTCATCTGGGGTTTGTGTCTCGGGTACTGTCTCTTCAGACAGTGAGGAGGATGTCTCAGCATCTACCATAGCCCGAGAGGAAGCGTTGGTAAACGCATTAATTGTAGCCGTTCGGGAAACCTTAGGACTACAGGTTACACCATCAGAAGTAACTGATACTGAGATTCCATTTGGTACTAATAAACGCGCCAAAATGGCGAAAGTATTTCCCTTACCCAAGTGTTTCGGTAATGTAATTAAGGAAGAATGGGGTCATCCAAAACGAGCCCCTACTATTTCCAAACGCATTAATAGGCGTTATCTGTTCGAGGAATCCCTCCTCAAGAAGTGGACAGTACCATCTATGGTAGATTCTCCAATCTCCAGATTGAATAAATCTACGGTTATCCCATTGGAGGATGCTCCGTCCTTTAAGGATCCAGTGGATCATAAGGAGGAAGCCGTGTCTCGCGCCATCTTTTCCCTGATTGGGTCAGCTTTCAGACCAGTAATTGCTATTGGTCTGGTTTCTCAAACTGTAACAGAATGGACCAAGTGGTTACGCCGGGATTTAGAAGGGAGTGATATCCCTCAGGCAGTATCAGATCTGTTAGAACAGATGATACAAGGGTTACAGTTTATCTGCGACGCTGCGCTAGACGCCACTCCATTATTGGGGCGAGCATCAGTCTCAGCAGTGGTTCTCAGGCGTACACTGTGGCTAAAATGTTGGTCGGCAGACCAAGGTTCCAAGAAGGCTTTGGCTAATCTCCCTTTTCAGGGTGAGCGCCTATTTGAGGCCAACTTAGATGAGATTATCAAGGATCTCACTGGAGGCAAGAGCACTTTCTTGCCACAAAGTACTAAGGGCAAAGGACCTCGTCAGAGACGGGGGCCTTCCTTTTCCGCCCACAAAAAGTTTTTTCGCCCCACGGGCGAAAAAGCAAAGCCCTCCAATACTCCTTCGGGAGGTTTTAAGGGGCGCTGGTCGGGCAAGCAAAAGCCCGGCCCTTCCAGACCTGAAGATAAGACTACTAAAGCCTGAAGGTGCGCCCCCACCCATAGCGGGGGTGGGGGGACGTCTTCGCCGGTTTCCGGATCCATGGCTTTCCAGAATCCCGGACAAGTGGGTTTGCGAGGTCATAAGGTCAGGTTACAAGATCGAGTTTCGATCTCTCCCACCGGTGCGATTCTTCCCTTCCAATATCCGACTATCTCCGGATCGCTTAGAAGCTCTGCGGGGAGCGGTCACGGATTTACTACAACAAGGAGTGGTAGTCCACGTTCCTTGGGCAGAGCGTTTTCAAGGGTTTTATTCAAACCTGTTTACAATACCCAGGAAAGAGGGCAAGGTGCGTCCAATTCTGGACTTAAGAGCACTCAATTTTTTTGTCAAGACACAAAAATTCAGGATGGAGTCCATTCGTACAGTGACAGCCTCCCTGCATCAGGGGGATTTTTTGGCGTCCATAGACATCAAAGATGCCTATCTTCACATTCCCATTTACACAGGACATCAGCGTTTCCTGCGTTTTTCCGTAGAAAAGAACCATTATCAGTTTGCGGCGTTACCCTTCGGTCTCGCATCGGCTCCTCGGGTCTTCACAAAGGTGTTGGCCCCAATGTTGGCGCTGTTACGTCAACGAGGCATATCGATTCTAGGTTACCTAGACGATCTTCTACTCCGTGCGGAGTCTCCACAGACCTTGTTACAAGACCTAGAGATCACCATGATCTCTTTGCAAGAGTTCGGGTGGCTAGTGAACCTGCAGAAGTCATCTCTGGTTCCCACCAGGAGGCTCGAATATCTGGGTCTAATTCTAGACACTTCCAGGGCAAAAGTGTTTCTTCCTGCGGGGAAACTCAGGAAAATTCAATCAGCAATTCAGTTGTTACTATCCGACAACTGGCCTTCTCTTCGGACTTGCATGAGAGTCCTGGGGTTAATGGTGGCCTCTTTCGAAGCAGTACCATTTGCCCAATTCCATACCCGAATCCTTCAAGGAGAGATTCTTCTCAAATGGAATCGGAATCCAGAATCTCTGGACGATCGGATCCGATTGAGCGAGTGGACCAGGGAGTTCCTGGTCTGGTGGCTTCGATCTCCGGCGCTCAGCCAGGGGAAGTCATTTCTGCCAATATACTGGACGATTGTGACCACGGATGCGAGCCTTTCCGGTTGGGGAGGAATTCTCGGTCGATTAACTGCCCAGGGGCTCTGGTCCCTGGAAGAGTCCAGGTTACCGATAAATGTATTGGAACTGAGGGCGATCAGACTTTGTCTGATACACTGGACCAAGCAGCTCCAAGGCAGCCCGGTTCGGATCCAGTCGGACAACGCCACAGCTGTGGCTTATGTCAATCACCAAGGGGGCACCAAGAGTGTCCTGGCGACCAGGGAAGTGGCCCGCATTCTTCGTTGGGCGGAACGGTGTGTTCCAGCTCTCTCCACAGTGTTTATTCCGGGAGTGGAGAATTGGCAGGCAGAGTATCTCAGCAGTCAGACTCTGGATCAGGGGGAATGGTCCCTCCATCCAGAAGTGTTCCACCTATTGTGCCTTCGTTGGGGCACCCCGGATGTGGATCTGTTGGCATCTCGACTCAACAGGAAGGTGCGGAGGTTTGTGGCTCGCTCCCACGATCCTCTAGCAGAAGCCGCAGACGCACTGGTCGCCCCGTGGGGGCAGTATCAGCTACTGTATGCCTTCCCTCCTCTCAAGTTACTGCCGAAGCTTCTTCGCAGGATAGAGGTGGAGGGAATCCCAGTTATTCTGGTAGCTCCGGACTGGCCTCGTCGAGCCTGGTACGCCGACTTGGTCAGACTGGTAGCGGATGTTCCGTGGCGACTTCCTCTCAGGGAAGATCTGCTGTCTCAGGGACCAATCTTCCATCCTGCTTTACAATCGCTGGCTTTAACGGCCTGGCTATTGAGACCCAGGTGCTGAAGGACAAAGGGTTGTCAACTTCAGTTATTCCTACTCTAATTAAAGCTAGGAAAGCGACTTCCAGAAAGATTTATCATCGCACATGGAAGTCTTATATTGCGTGGTGTGAATCTCTTGGGTTTCCTCCACGTTCCTATTCGGTTAACTGAATATTGGCTTTTCTGCAACAAGGAGTTGAGCAGAAACTGGCCTTGAGCACTATCAAGGGTCAGGTTTCAGCATTGGCTATCTTCTTTCAGAAACCTTTGGCTACTCATTCCTTGGTACGGAATTTCATCCAGGGGGTGCGACATCTGACTCCGCCAGTGCGCACGCCTTTACCGCCCTGGGATCTTAATCTGGTGTTGTCGGTTCTTCAGAAACCTCCCTTTGAAGATATTAGGGAGAGTCCCTTGCCTACGTTATCCCAGAAGGTGGCCTTCTTGGTGGCCATCACTTCTGCACACAGGGTGTCAGAACTGGCTGCATTATCTTGTCGTTCCCCATATTTGGTGGTTCATAGAGATAAGGTGGTTCTACGTCCGAATCCATCCTTCCTACCAAAAGTGGTTTCAGAATTTCATCTGAATGAGGATATTGTATTACCTTCCCTGTGTCCTAAGCCCAGCCATCATCGGGAGTTTGCTTTACACTCCTTGGATGTGGTTCGGGCGATCAGGGTATACTTGAAAACGACGGACTCGTTTCGCAAGACGGATTCACTTTTTGTGATACCGGATGGCCCCAAAAAGGGGTTGCCTGCATCTGCCACGACTATTTCCAAATGGATCAGACAGACGGTGGTACAGGCTTATTCTATTAAGGGTCGGGAGCCCCCGTTCCCTGTTAAAGCGCACTCCACTCGGGCGCTTAGTGCGTCATGGGCCTTTCGCCATCAGGCATCAGTCCTTCAGGTTTGCAAGGCGGCTACTTGGTCGTCAGTGCATACCTTTGCAAAGTTCTATAAAGTTGATGTGATGGCATCGTCAGATGCCTCTTTTGGCCGCAAGGTTTTGCAGGCCGCAATTTGAGGAGACCGGCGGTCTACCTCGAGGGTTTTTTTCAGTTGGATTTTTATTTGAGTCTCATCCCTTTAGTCTGATGAGCCTTTGAACTTCTAGTTGGCACCGGTTGGGCCTTCTAGATAGGATTTTGATTTTCGTCAATCCCACCCCTCATTTGTGGCACTGCTTTGGGACGTCCCAATTGATATGAATCAAAGAGGACTACGTCTGTCAATGAGCGACAGAGAAAAATGGATTTTTGTAAGATCTTACAGTAAAATCCTTTTCTCTTAGCTCATTGACAGACGTAGTACCCGCCCCTCTACTGTTGAGTTGGGTTGGGTTAAATTCTCTGACACTGCTTTGTGACATAACTGACATCCTGTAGCAGAGAGAGAGGGGATATACCCTCTGGGACTGCCCCTAAGGTGGAGCCAGAACTTTTTCCTTCTGCCTAGTCCTACTCCTGTAGAGGGCAGCATAACCCAATTGATATGAATCAAAGAGGACTACGTCTGTCAATGAGCTAAGAGAAAAGGATTTTACAGTAAGATCTTACAAAAATCCATTTATTTCTGCTACTATCACACCTATATATGTCTAGGTGTGTATAAACATATAAGTATGTGTGTATATATACCACTATAGACAAGTTCAGATGTTTTGCCTGCCTCAAAAGAACCCAAAAAAATGCCAAAAAAAACTCTAGCGTCAAAAAAAATGCCCAGGTGTGTTTTTGCTGGCATTTTTTGGGGGTTTTTGGAGGCAGGCAAAACATCTGAACTTGTGCACAGTACCACTATACACAAGTTCAGATGTTTTTCCTGACTGCAAAGAACCCCAAAAAAATGCCTGCTATTAATTTAATAGCAGGCATTTTTTTGGGTTATGTGAAAAAAATAAGGTGCGCTAACCCAAATTACATGTGATTCAACTAAAATTGAAATGCAAGTGGGATCAACAAACGTTATTGTTATCCAAATGGTATAACTTATACACATAAACAATGTACAGTGCTGGTGATGAAAAACAAATCACAATATGTGGGTCACAATAAACATTGGTCACCAGGTGCAAATCATATAGAAACGATCAAGTGATAAACCAGTGTCCATAAAACAAAGTAATGTCCAATGGGGAAGTGAAGAATCTCCCAATAAAGAATAAAGTCCAAATATGTGCTGTGTTCACACAATTACTGGAAATGGTGTGTAAGCCTTGTGAAAACTAGGTACAGCGTCCCTCCACCAGCTTAACTCCTTACCAGAAATTGAATTTGTAAGGGCATATAGGAATATCCCTGCTCCAAAGACCATGCAGATTCCAAACCACCCAGGCTGGTGATAGGCACACAAGGGATGTTCAAAACTCTTACCAGAGAAACCTTAAAACAAGCCTTGAGTGGTCCTGAATGTTGTCATGCATGAAATCACTTTGAGGTAGATGGCTGATGCGACCTCAGGTGTCTCTTAACCAGAGAGGACCCAGAGATGAGCCTTAAGCAATCCTGAAATCCTATCCTGCTTGGGTTCGATGGGTAGTGGATGGCTGGTACGACCTCAGACGTTAAATGGCCTCAACAATGTGGGGACAAAACAGAGGGGACCGCCATGGTGCATTATCGACAAACACTTTATTAATACAAAGGAAATGCACTTACACTTAAGCAGATGGTATTTCGTATACTCAACGTGGAGGCAAGGTGACGGCGGCCGCCTGCAGTGCGGACCGCCGTGTCAGTCTGTTAGTGATCAGACGCGGCGCCTCCTCTCTGACGCGTTTCCCCCGATTGGGCATCCACTGAGATAGGAGGTGGAGCCCGCGTCATCACTTCCGCCCTTAAATATGTCCTTCGGCGAGTACTTCCGGTGCCCGAAATGCCCTTACATCATCCCACGGATTACCAATAGGTAACAGCAACATTTTTCCAGGGACAAGATATCCTCAAAGAGGTAATAAAGATCTGAGGACTTGCAAATGTTACTATAATGTTAATTTACGGTAAAATTCGGTGTGGGAGATCGGGATATTCACCGGAAGTGCTCGCATCAAGGATTTCCTGTGTCCCATAGTTATGACACTAATGATATGCAAATAACAATGGTAGAGAGCATTTCCGCTGTCAGCAAAGTATGTCCTTGTTGCATCCTGAGTGCAACAACCAATTAAAAAGATGACAATCTTAATTAACTGGCGACATTAGTAAAAATGCTTATCTTATACCTGATAAAATGTTGAAATTATATTTTAATAAATAGGATAGTGTCTAAAATGGGTAGGATTGGCAAAAATATTAAACCATTATATTAGATTAAAACAACGGAGATACTCATGCTTACATAAATAGTTCAATACGATGCATTAAATGGTTATATGAGGTAAAAACCTCCTGCTAATGAAAATAATCTACACAAATAATAGTTAAAAACTACAATATTAATTATTAAAAAATATTAAAATCAGTTAAAATCCGATAAAAATTTGATAAAAATGGAGGAAGAAATTAAGAAAAGGATACCAAAATTATGGATCCCAAAAATTAAAATTGACTAAGAGAGGAAAAACCCACTATTTTCGAATAATAAAGGAGGAATGAAAATATGGGTCAATGAAAATGAGAAAGAGGGACCATATATGTTTAGTATCAACTGTTGTTAATGAATGCATTTATGTCCCATTCAATGTTATGTCCTAGGGGCTTGTAATTTTTGAGTTCGTAAATCCAAAAAGTTTCCCTTCTGGAAATCACTTGTTTCATATTACTGCCCCGCCAGTGAGGATGATACTTCTCAATCACAATAATTTTTAATTTGCCAGGGTTTTTCTGATGATGCGTGGCGAAATGCTTGGATAGATTATGACCTGGAAATCCCTTCCGAATATTAGCCAAATGCTCGCCTATTCGGATATTGGCAGTCCTAATCGTCCTTCCCACGTATTGCTTCCCACACTCGCAAGTAACCAGGTAGACTACCCCCTTAGTATGACAGGTGATAAAATCCCTGATGGGGTAGTTTTTTCCTGTGCTGGTGGACGTAAACTGATTAGTTTTGATGGTGGTGGCATTATTGCAGATATTGCAATTCCTGCATGGGAAGTATCCTTTGAGATCGGGAAAAAATTTGGGGGTGAAAGGTTTCTCTACTGGGTTTCGTGCTATGATTTCCTTCAGGTTTTTGGCCTTCCGGTAAATCATCTGAGGTTTCGATGGAAGAGAAGGACCTAATAGCGGGTCCTGCTGTAGGATTACCCAATGCTTCCGGAATAAAAAATTCAGCCATTTATAATGGCTCGAAAATTGTGTTGTAAAAGCAAACTCAAACCTTCCAGTTACATCTTTTAACTCTTCTTTCTGTTTAGGAACGGATAATTCAGATTGTTTAAGGGTTGCAATTTCTTGTATCTCTCCTTCCAACTCATCCTCATCATATCCTTTTTCGATGAACCGATTCTTCAGAAGATGGGCCTGCGCTCTAAAGTCATCATCTTCTGTGCAGTTGCGCCTAACTCTCCTGAATTGTCCTTTAGGCACGGATTTTAACCACATTGGGTGGTGGAAACTGTCGGTGGAGATAAAGCAGTTCTGATCCGTGGGTTTTTGATATGTGCTGGTGATAAATCCTTGTCCTTTCCTCCAAATCACTAGATCGAGGTAGTTAATGGAGGTAATGCTCCATTCATAGGAGAAACGTATGCCCCAATTATTACAATTCAATTTTTTCATGAATTGATGCAGGCTTTCTTCCTCTCCTTTCCATATGATTAAGGCGTCGTCTATGTATCTCCGCCACATTACCAACTCATTGGTTCCTTCCGCAAAAATATTCCTGTTTTCCCATAGGGCCATGAATAAATTGGCGAGGCTGGTGGCAAATTTCGCCCCCATAGCCACGCCAGTCCAGTACCAGTAGATAAAATTGTTGGTTGTGGTAAAAATAATTATTTTCCATACCAAATTGAAGAAGTTCTAAAATGAACTATATAGGTGTGATAGTAGCAGAAATATATGCTTGCGCTAATGAAATCATTTACAGTAATATATTTCTGCTACTATCACACCTATATATGTCTAGGTGTGTATATAAATATATGTATGTGTGTATATATACCACTATACACAAGTTCAGATGTTTTGCCTGCCTCAAAAGAATCCCAAAAAATGCCAAAAAAAACGCTAGCGTCAAAAAAAAAAAAAATGCCTAGGTGTGTTTTTGCTGGCATTTTTTGGGGGTTTTTGGAGGCAGGCAAAACATCAGAACTTGTGCACAGTACCACTATACACAAGTTCAGATGTTTTTTCTGACTCCAAAGAACCCAAAAAAATGCCTGCTATTAAAGCGGTAAGGTGCTGTGCAAAGCGAGAAACCATATTGGTGTGATCTGAAAGTTTTCTAATACAAACGATCTTTTTTTTATGGTTCTGGACATGCTACAGAGCTGAAACTTTACATGTACACTTTTTAGACCCCCCCAGATACTAAATCCAAAGTAAAAATCAAAAAAATCTCTTTTTTTTTCAATAATTGGCTTTTTTATCAAAAATGACAATTTTTAAGAACTTTTTTTGTGTGATTTTGTGTCTGGGGGGTCTAAAAGGTGTACCTGTGAAGTTTCAGCTCTGTAGCATGTCCAAAACCAGAAAAAAAGATCATATAGGTGTTAAAGGAGGCTCCCACATCCCTGTTCTACTGAAAAATTATCTTTTTTTTTTTTCATGGTTGTGGACATGCTACAGAGCTGAAACTTCACATGTACACTTTTTAGACCCCCCAGATACTAAATCCAAAGTCAAAATCAAAAAATCTCTCTTTTTTTTTTTTTTTCAATAATTGGCTTTTTTATCAAAAATGACAATTTTTAAGAACTTTTTTTTGTGTGATTAATAGTTAATGGGGCATGACCCAGAACCCTAGGCACTTTTTAGGGGCATTTATTTGGTTTTAGGGCTTAAAAATTGTGTTTTTTGATTACCAAAGTTCGGGTCCCATTGATTTCAATGGGGTTCTGAAATCCGAACCGAACTTTTGGGAAATTCAGGTGTTCTGGTCGAACTGAACTTTTCAAAAGCTTGATCATCCCTACTACTTGCCACACTCTGTCTACGCTGAAGTCTGAAGGACAGTAAACTATACCCCTTTGTTTAGAAAGTTTGGAGACCCCTGCTCTAAAAGAAAGAAAAAATGTTGCCTTTAGTTCTACTTTAAGGTTTGCAATATCTCAATGGGTCATGGAAAACATAGCCTCATGCAAATTCCATCCACACTTTCTAAGAGAGATAGTTGCGCTGCTACTGTAATTTAGTTTGCTATTGTAGCTTCCTGGCAGCTGGCAAATGTCTTTTTCTATAAAATGGTCCCATTATATTATTTTACACACAATGATGGCAAATATAAAGAATGGGACTGCTAACCTAGACATGTAAAAAGTAAATAGTGCATTGGACATGTTCAATTCAGAGTTTATACTGCATTGTACATGTCAAATGTACAATTTACATTTTGCACTGAAGTATTATGTATGTGTGCAGTAAATAGTGCTTTGACTCTTGGAGTTATCTTGTAAATGGAATTGCAAGCTCTGATATTGCTAGTCAATGGGGTACAATAAGGCAATTTGTTCTGATACAAAGTAGCAGCTGAAGAAATTTCTTTTCTCCTTGAACCATGACCGTCTTTTCACAGATTGGCCCTTCGCTCGTTAAATGGAAACACAAGCTCGCTCTTAGCCACATCTAGAACACCTGTCAGAAATCACTGTAGGAATAGGCAGGCTTTGGAAAAAGACGGGCTTATAATAGCAATGAAAACCAATTTAAAATCACTGAGCAATTACAGAGAGAACACACACTTTAATGTATTTGATTAAAAAGAAAGTCAAGATTTTTGAAGAATATAAAATATCATGCAAATGGTTTCCTGTTCATTACATAACACTCAAATCTTACGTCAGCCTCTTCAGCTATTTAAGAATGAGGTCAGGTGGGTACTTTAAACGTTGATTTATTTTTTTTTTCTTTTCATGGAAGCCTACAGCTCTCTGAAATCTTTAGTTGTAATATATTACTTCTTTTTAGACATAAGGATTGATGGATTAAAATTAGACTTAATTCACTCATTTTTATCCTCTTTTTGACTTTTCAAGTTCCATGGGAAGTTCTAAGAAAAAGTTGAAACACAGCTGGCTGCTAAGATCAGTCTTTCAGGGGTGATTATAATCCATGAATGGTCATTGCCTATTCTCACAGGAAAACTTGCCTATAGTCCCTTGTGGATCCCAGTCACTAAAACGTGGACTGCCAGTGGCTGTCAAGTATACTTAGTGGTGGAATATAATAACAGAATGGGTGGTGGCTTGGGAGCACCAGACTCCAGCAGTGGAACCTGGGATGTTAAAAGATGTTTTGCACTTTAGTGCTGAAAATAGAAAAACAATATAAGCTTTGCAGGTCTTAAGACTTTTCACAGAAAGAGGTCAACCTTTTTATCGTCTTACTAAAGTTTCCTTTAAGGCAGAGGTAAAGGGGGTTAATTTTGCACAATGACACACTTACCTTGAAAAGTACCCCCCTCTACCCCTCTAGTGCTGCAATGTCTGTGATCTACCTTGTTGTCACTGAATTTTCACAGTCTCCCTATGTTTTTAACAGCCTTCAGCTGTTTATATTGGCTAGGCTGGCATGACAACTCCAGCATGTGCACATGGAAGTTTATTTATCTTTGTGTCCGCATGTATGGCTGTCAGTGTACGAATTGTAAAAAAATTGCCAGCGGGAAATATTTTATGGCATAAAATGCTAAAAATATTGATCTGCTGGCATTTTTTTACTTTGCAAATTTACTTCCACATGAACATAATTAAATCAGCATACGTAATGCCAGCGCACCCTGGAAGCATTTGCAAAGAGCATAATCTGACACACAGGCTTTTTTGAGTGTTTTTGGAGAAAGGGTGTGAGAGAAACCTGTTTAAATATTATTTCCTATGTCTTTCTTCATCTTCCCAAAAATTGAGCACATCTTACTACAATGATTTTTTATTTCTCCTGGCAAGAATTAAAGGAAATGGGAGAGGGTACTTGTCAAAAAAGCTTCCCGATCCACTTGAAAAAAAAAATAAAAAATTAAATGTGTTAGGGGTGGGGATGGGGTAGAGGATGAATGGTACCTTCACTTTAGAAATGAAGGTCTGCTTTAAGGCAGGGTGAGGGATATTGGACCTAATAAAGAACCTGCTTTCGTCCTTCCAGACACTGTTATCTGTACATTTTTTCATGTGACATAAATTAAGTGACATAAAGAAGTATTGATTTTCTGTGTGGGGAAGATAGAAGCCTTTTGTACAAAATTTATCATAGACAAAGACATGCAAATGAACATATGCAGGATGAAGGCTCAGAGTTCAAATGCCACAGCTGCCTAAAGATGGCATTGTATCTCTCTTTAACCACTTTACCACTAGAGCATTTTGCTGTCTTACGTCTGGGCCACTTTTTGCGATTCGGCGCTGTGCGACTTTAACTGACAATTGCGCGGTCATGCGACACCGTACCCAAGCGAAATTTACGTCCTTTTTTTTCCACAAACAGAGCTTTCTTTTGTAGGTATTTGATCACCTGTGCGATTTTTACTTTTTGCGCTATAAACAAAAAAAAGAGCGTTTATTTTGAAAAAATAACAATATTTTTTACATTTTTTTTATATGAAATTCCCCCCAAAAAAGATGTAATAAACATTTTTTTTTTAAATTTTTGGCCAATTTGTTTTCTGCTACCCATGTTTGGTAAAAAAAATCGCAATAAGCGTATTTTGATTGGTTTGCGCAAAAGTTATTGCGTTTACTAACAAAGGGAAAGATTTATGTCATTTTTGGTGTTTTTTTTTTTTAACGAGTAATGGCGGTGATCTGCGATTTTTTTTGCGGGACTGCGACATTGCGGCGGACAGATCGGACCCTTGACTGACATTTTTGACACTTTTGGGGGTACCAGTGACATTACTGCAGTAATCAGTGCTATAAATGTGCACTGTTACTGTAAAAAATGACACTGGCAGGGAAGGGGTTAATTTTATTGGAGAGGGAGGGGTTAATGTATGCCTGGTGCTTACTGACGTATTGGGGGGGAGGTGACTGTGTGAGACAGGGACAGATCGGATGTCCAGCTATGCTGAACACTCCGATCTGTCACTCCCTGTCACTGAGGAGATCCGCCCGCTCTGTTTACACAGGTGGGCGGATCTCCAAACTGGATTCCTCGACGATCGGGGCAGAGCAGCGGCAATCGCCGCTGCTCCTCCCCTGGCCCGACTCCCGCTGTGAATGAAAACAGCGGGAGTGCGCCTCCGGCAGCGCGCAAGCGCCGCCTACAGGGGGAGGAGTCTGGCGACGTAGGTCTACGTCGTCAGACGGGATTGTGCCACTTTGCCGCAGTAGTACTCCGGTACATAGCGGTAAAGTGGTTAATATTGTAATATTCAGACACAATTACAGGATTTAAAAAAAAAAGAAAAAAATTGTGTGTGTGTGTGTGTGTGTTAGTGTATCAAAGTATAAACAATAAATAAAATAAAAAGCCCTATATGTCTTTGAAAAGAATATTTGCCCCCTTCCTAATTTTTTATTGTTCTGAATATGTGTCACACTAAAATGATTCAGATCATCAAACAAATGTAAGTATTACACAAAGATAACCTGAGTAAATGCAGTTTTTAAAGGATGATTTAATTTATTAAAGGAAAAAAGCTGTCCAAACCGGCCTGGCCCGATGTGGAAAAAATAATTGCCTCCCTTGCTAAATCATGAATGAACTGTGATTAGGAGTACGTTCACACTAAATGCAGGTTTGAAATCTGAACTTGCACAATTTCAAACCCACGTATCAGTGTGAGTTTGGGGACCATTTGAATGACATATTTGTGGGTTCATGTACATGTGTCTATTGAAATTGCCCCCGAAGTCGCCAAAAGTAGTGCAGGGACTACTTTTGGAAATTGGTGCAGCGGCGCACTAATTGGGACAGTGCCGTTGTGAGCAATATTCTGTGATTTGGCATGCAATTTGACATGTCAAATTGTGCCCATGTAAACGGGGACTACGTTTTTTTTTATGTTTTTGGAAACCTGAATTAAATTTCATTTACCACACTCAGGCCTGATTACTGCTAGACCTGTTGAATCAAGAAATCACTTAAATAGAAGCTGTTTTACAAAGTGAAGCACACTAAAAGATCTCAAAAAGCAACACATCTAGCCGCGATCTAAAGAAATTCAAGAACAGCTAAGAAACCAAAGAAATCAACATTCTACAGTATGGAAAAGGTTAAAAAAACAATTTTGAAAGCTTTGGGACTCCAGCAAACTACAATGAGAGCCATTATCCACAAATGGAGAGACCTTGGAACAGTGGTCAACCTTCCTAGGAGTGGCCGGTGTACCAAAGTTACTCCAAGAGCACAAGGACGACTCATTTAGGAGGTCATAAAAGAACCAAGAACAACATCTAAAGAACTACACTCCTCACTTGCCTCAGTAAAGGTCAGTGTTCATAATTCAGCAATAAAAAAGAGACTGGGCAAAAATTGCATCCAAGGCGACAAGCCACTGCTGACCAAAAAAAAAACACATAGTCTTATCTCACACTTGCCAAAAAACATCTTGATTATCCCCAAAACTTTTTGGCAAATATTCTGATGAGACAAAAGTCCACCTCTGAATGGCTAAAAAAATCTATTGAGATTTTCGAGTGGCCTAGTCTTAAATCTGATTGGGTTGCTGTGGCATGGCCCCCATGTGCTTGTATGCATGCCTGACAATGTCAAGGCATGCTCCTAATGAGCAGACGGATGGCGTCCTGGAGTATTTCCTCCCAGATCTAGACCAGGGCATCACTGCGCTCCTGAACAAACTGAGGTGCAACCTGGTGGAATCGGATGGACCGAAACATAATGTCCCAGAGGTGTTCTATTGACTTCAGGGCAGGCGAGCGTGGGAGCCATTCAATTGTATCAATTCTTTCATCCTCCAGGAACTGGCTGCATACTCGCCCCACATGAGGCCGGGCATTGTCATACACTAGGAGGAACCCAGGACCCAGTGTAGGGTCTGACAATGGGTCGATACCTAATGGCAGTCAGAGTGCCATTGTCTAGCTTGTAGAGGTCTGTGCGTCCCTCCATGGATTTGTCTGCCCAGACCATCACTGACCCACCATAAAACTGGTCAAGCTAATCGATGTTACAGGCAGCATAACATTCTTTACGGCTTCTCAAGACCCTATCAAGTCAGTCACATGTGCTCAGAGGGAACCTGCCCTCATCTGTGAAACGTACAGGGTTCCAGTGGCGGACCTCCATATCTGGTGTGCAATGGCAAATGCCAGTCAAGTTCCACGGTGCCGGGCAGTGGACGCAGGGCCCACTAGATGACTTCAGACCCTCATGACACCCGCATGAAGTCTGTTTCCGATATTTTGGTGAGAGAAACACCAGTGGCTTGCTGGAGGTCATTTTGTAGGGCTCTGGCAGTGCTTATCCTGTTCCTCTGTGCACAAAGGAGCAGATACCGGTCCTGCTGATGGATTAAGGACCTTCTACGTCCCTGTCATAGAGTACCGCCATGTCTTCTGGAATCTCCTCCATGCTCTTGGGACTGTGTTGGGAGAAACAGCAAACCTTCTGGCAATTGAACATTTGATGTGCCATCCTGGTGGAGTTGTACTGCCTGTGCAACCTCTATAGAGTCCAGGTATCGCCTCATGCTACCAGTAGTGACACTGACCCTATAAATGCAAAACTAGTGAAAAACAATCAGAAACAAGGAGTGGAGAAAAAAAATGTTAGTGGACTCCACCTGTAAACTATTCCTGTGTTGGAGGTTGCCTCACTGTTGCCCATCGAATGCACCTGTTGGATTAAGGACCTTCTACGTCCCTGTCGTAGAGTACCGCCATGTCTTCTGGAATCTCCTCCATGCTCTTGGGACTGTGTTAGGAGAAACAGCAAACCTTCTGGCAATTGAACGTTTGATGTGCCATCCTGGTGGAGTTGTACTGCCTGTGCAACCTCTATAGAGTCCACTATTCCTGTGTTGGAGGTTGCCTCACTGTTGCCCACCTAGTGCACCTGTTGTTAATTTAATTAACACCAAAACAGCTGAAACTGATTACCAACCCCCTTTGCTACTTAACTGACCAGATCAATATCCCAAGAGTTTAATTGGCTTGATACTATACTCTAATTAAAAAGTGTTCCTTTACTGTAATTCTTTTGAGCAGTGTAGTAACATTATATATAAATCATGGCTTCCAACTGTCCCTGATTTTGAGGGACTGTCTCTGATTTAAAACAAAGCGTTCAATTGGATGGGGTTTTTTTGTTGCATGTGTGTGACAACGTTGTCCACTTTGATTTTAATTGTTGGTGCTTAGAGGTTATGGCCATTGTGGCCCTGTATGTTTTGACGATTGGGCTCTTTTTCTCTATAAAATATTTTTCTAGTTAACTCATACCATTGTTGGTTCTCCTTATACAACTCCTTTCTTAGGGTGACCCGTTTGGTTTCCCTTTGCATTGTTTTTGTAAGCCCCACACCATGCATAATTTAGAGTCTTAGAAGCAAGGAACAAATGCATCTATTTTGTCACTGTAGATGTTTAAGTTTTTTATGGTATAAAATGCGTTTTGCATGGTATTCCTAAAAATAGATCCTTAAAGTGGTACTAAACCCAGATCCTGCATTCACTATATCTGGTCTCCTACAGTACATAGAACATGGAAATGCAATTATTTTAGTAAATATAAACTTATCAATACCTTTTCTAATTAGATGTATATAGCAATTAGAGCAATCCTTTGACTTGTATTAGTGAGTGAGTGAGTTTATAGGAGGAGTTTTCTTTTCTCCCACGATTGTCCTATCAGGCTTCAAGACCCTTAATTCTATGTCTGGACAGCGCTGATTGGCCCTGTGCCGATCACAAAACAAAATCATCCATCATTCAAGATTTGACATCCCACCCACTGTGTTCTTTTTTAGTTACTGGGCATGGAGGAGGAGGGAGGGACTGGGCTGTCATTTAGAATCTGTACACACGCCCAAATGTGTGATGTTAATACCATGTGACCTGAATAGCTCCGCTAAAACCAGGAAGTGGTCTCTGAGCAACAAAGACCAAACTGAGCATGTGCAGCTAAACTACACTTACTGTGCTTTTCTGGACTTGTCCAGAGTGAACGTGCAGGGGAAGAGGATCTGCGTATACAGGATCACACTGCCTTTTTACACAATGCAGAGGATTAATCACCTAAGTTACACAGTGAGTATAACAAGCATGCTATTCTGCATCTATAGACAGATTTTACTGCTGTAGGTTCAGTAACACTTTAAAGTAAAAGTAAACTCTCCCCCACAACTTTATCACATTTCAATCTGCATAAAAAACCCTGATAATCACCACTTGTAGATGTCTCCTTGCTTGCTTTGTTTTCCTGTAATCCGCCCCATTCTGTGCAGTGACATCACCGACGTATGCGCATCTCTCCCGTTTTTCAAGTTGCACTCCATTGACAGGATGCGGTGGCTGTGATTTCCTCTCCCAGTGGCACTCCGATCAAAACCGGTGAGACTGCAGATTCTCTTCACACAGACTGTGTGACGTCACATGGGGTGTAAATCTTATCATCAGACTGCATACTATGGTGGTGATTAGTCGAAGCAAAGCATACAGCAACCTGACAGGCACCCAATACAAAAATAGCAAAACGATTTTGTGATTCTGCACTGTCAGGTCAGCTATGAATGGCAGAGCACGGTTGCCATAGGAATGTGCGATTGAAACCGAGGCTTGGTTAAGATGCGATTGCATATGCGCAAGAATACAGCAAGACATACATGAAAGGGCGGAAGTAATATGCAGTGCAGGCTCGGGAAACAATACCTTAAATTGGTGAAGCCTGATCCCTGGAGACACAATTTATAAAAGTTTTTTATAAAAAGTAAGTAATATGTGATTGAGGCTGATTTACAATGGGTAATGTTTGGTAATAACTTAATATAATGGACTAGATGAAAAGTGGCAACGGAGTGGGAGAGTTTACTTCCGCTTTAACAACAAGATTAATTGGTGGGCCCTTCCCCATTTGAGTGCTAGATAACTGACAGAAATACTTTTTATAAATAGGACAGCAATTTGAAAAGGTTAGCATTCATGATAGATTTAGGTTGCAATTTGCACAATATTTATATAAAATAACAGTCTGTCATGTCTACATATTGTATATATTGGCAGCGGCTTACAGAAATGAGACATTTGCTATTAATAATCATGATAATGTGTCACCTGTACATTTCCCAGTCCTCCTACAAGAACTTTATGTTAAAGGACATATTGACATGATAATAATGCCATTAGTGACATATGCGCTGTCTTCACACTCAAATAACTACCATTGCAGATTTTTTCCTTAACAATATTGATCAGGTTATTCAAACATTATAAGATTTATGTGGTCATTGCCCTTTAACCGTTCAGCAGAATCTGCTAAAGTTGTTTTTTTTCCCCTCCATCTGCTGCAAAGAGTAATAAATTATCATTTTAAAACTATTACCCTTTTAATAAAAAAGTATTTCCCAAATGTTGTTCCATATACTGCCTTTAAAACTTTTCTACATCTAAATAATTGTGCTGCTCACAGTTCAGAATGCAGCCTATGTTGAATATATCTACCATCCATTCTGGAAACTGTGCAGCTCATTCCCACTATGTGCAGTAACTGGCATTTTTCAGCGCTGGAAACCCCAAGTTATTGCATGGGCATAACTAGTGTGGTGTATGGTGCAGTGCTGAGAAATGCAGATGTGTTGCATTTTTCTTAAATTAACTGGATGGCCCCATATGTATCTGCACTGTAGAGCAATGCAACGTCACCTTGCACACTTCAAACCTCTGTAGGGCAAAACTGACAGCTGCCCGAATGCGAAAAAGAAACGTTTTGCATACTGGAGGGAAAATAAGCCCTTAAACTGAACCTGTACTTTGCCCATGCAGGAAAACCAAAAGCCGCACGTAAATGCAGCTCTTCCCTGAACAAATTCTTACCGTCCTTTCGCAATTCAGCTGCAGTGCCCTACTCAGTTACCAGGGATGTTTAATATGATTGTCTAGAGTTGTAGCTTAAACAGGGCTATGGTCTCCCTGCATAACAATGCTGATAGGATCAGTGCAGTCGAGTTACATGCTCCTCCATAGCCAGAAGTTCTGGGTATATCCCATTGGCTCCCAATGGGATATACCCAGAATTTCTGGCTATGGAAGAGGCTTGGAAGAGTAAACAAGACAAAGATAAATGCTGCAGACATTTCGGTATTAGAGAAAACCTGTTACTTTGGCCAAAGGGGCAAAGCACAGGTTTCCATTCTGCTTCAGCTGTACCAGATAATCCCTGCACAACTCCTCTCTGAGTTCTTGAGTTTCCCTAACAATTTGGCAACAAAACTGGCAAGAGGCATTGAGGGTCTCAGCTATGAACTGAATTTATTATCTCTTCAGAAGAGATGATTAAGGGAAGATTTACCCACCAGGTATAAGTACATATGTGATCCACAGTGGTGTAGTGGATAGCACTTTTGCCTGGCAGCACTGGCGTCATGGTTTGAATCCCAACTATGAAGCGACCCGCCTAGAGTTTGCATATGCTTGCCTGGTTTCCCCCCACACTCCAAAGACATGATGGTAGGCTTATTGGCTCCTGTCTTTATTGGGCCTAGTATGTGTATGAATTAATGTGAGTTAGGGATGTTAGATTGTAAGCTCCTTGAAGGCAGGGAAGGCTATGAATATTCAACAAATATTTAAAGTGCTGTGTAAATTGTTGGTGCTATATAAAAAATTATGAACTCGGTGCAGAGTTATTTACTTTAAGGTCATTACAAAGCACAAGGGCACACTCTTTACACCTTTACATGTGAAAAGGCTTCTTCAATGTAACAGCTGTGAAAATGTTGTCTAGATAATTTTAAAAAGAGCTGGATGCATTTCAAAAAGCACAAAATATAACTCAATATTATCACTTACATGTAATCACATCAGAGATTGTTGATCCAATCTGATTGTCTTCAGTGTATAAGGAAGGATTTTTTTGCCTTCCTCTGAATCAACTGTGAGTATATGGTTCTGTATATGGAGGTTTTCTATTTATTGTTCTTCTGTTGGTTAAACTAGATGGACTAGGTCAGGGGTCAGATAACTTTTTTGACTTAAGGGCCAGATGCAATGTATGTGAATGCATGGAGGGCCGCATTCACCTGCTAACAAATGAAGACAACATTACACAGCCCCCGCACCTCTGGCCCCCTTTACATTACTCAGTCCCCGCACCTCTGGCTCCCTTTACATTACACAGCCCCCTGCACCACTGGACCTCTTTACATTACGCAGCCCCTGCACCTCTGGCCCATTTTACATTACACAACCCCCTGTACCTCTGGACCCCATTACATTACACAGCCCCCTGCACCTCAGGAACCCTTTACATTACACAGCCCCTGCAGCTCTGGAACCATTTACATTACACAGCCCCCATACCTGTGGACCCCTTTACATTACACAGCCCCCCCTGCATATTACACACAGCCTCCCTGCACATCACACAGCCCCCCTACCCAGCTACCATTTTATATTACACAGCCCCCCTGCAGCTACTTAAGCTACTACTTAAGCCACTTTGTTATACTTACACAAATAAAAAACACAGTATTGCTGCGCTAAAGAAAACATATAAAGGATAATATAAAAATGACAAAAAATTTGCCAAAACGTGAGGATAAAGCAGCCACACTAATCTGGAATATGGCAGATTAAAATACACAATAAAACAATAACTGTGGTGCTAAACTCTATAAAAAAGTCCCAAATGAATGAGAAAGCAGTCCATAAAAGTACATCTCCACACTTGAGAAACAATTCCAGAGTTGAAGAACCACCACCAGAAAGCACTCCAGCACCACCACTCCTTACCAGATGTAGTTGACCCCCGTAACAGAGATCAAATGCGCATAAACATTATTAGGTATAAAAACAGGAGGCTTCCCACTCTGATGTCCAGTTCACAGGCTTGGTGTCGGCCATAAGGCGGAAGATGGAAGCAGATTACGCGGTAATACCCTGCATTTTCTCTTGCAAATCTCGGTGGTCCGCTGTTTTTTTCCTCTCTCCCACTTGCAGCAAACGCCGTACGTACTATGCCCTGAGAAACGTCACGCCGCCGGACCCTACCAAGATGGCTCCCGTAGGCTTCATCGGTGCCGCAGGATGATGATGCTGCCTGTGGCCTCTCTGGTGACTACAAGTCACGAGGGTTTCTGATCACTCCTCCGTGTGCTGGGTGTCAGTGTTCTGCCGGGGACAGGCAGGGTATTACCGCATAATCTGCTTCCATCTTCCGCCTTATGGCCGACACCAAGCCTGTCAACTGGACATCAGAGTGGGAAGCCTCCCGTTTTTATACCTAATGTTTATGCGCATTTGATCTCTGTTACGGGGGTCAACTACATCTGGTAAGGAGTGGTGGTGCTGGAGTGCTTTCTGGTGGTGGTTCTTCAACTCTGGAATTGTTTCTCAAGTGTGGAGATGTACTTTTATGGACTGCTTTCTCATTCATTTGATACCTACACAAATGTCCCTGTTTGCTAATGACAAGTATCCCAGTGCCTGTGCTTTATTAATAAAATGCTGCCATATATCTGATTTCGGAACGCCGCTCAGTGCTCAGGTCAGCTCCCTCCTCCTCCCCTCCCTGCTGATGTCAGCGGGGGACTCTCAGCCCCTCCCACTTTAGCTGCCAGATCAGGGGAGGGGAGAGCTGGCCGGTAACGTGAGAACTGAGTGGCGCTCGGAAATCAGTTATATGGCTGCATTTTATTAATAAAGCACAGGCACTGGGACACTTATCATTAGCAAACAGAGATGTTTGTGTAAACATAACAAAGTTATGCGGGCTGGGTGCATATGAATTCATCACGTGCACTGACTGGCTGGACATTTAGCAGTTGCGGGCTGGGTGCAGACCCCTGGAATAAATGATATTTTTTCAACCTGACTATCTACAATATGTAACTATGTAACATTCCCTGTTTTTTGGATCTTTGGGTTTGCCCCCCTTTTTTGTTGCCCCCTACTCTTGAAAGCCAACAGTCAATGAAAATAATATTTACCGGTACTTTAAATTGGCTAATGGACTAACCAAGAAGACATTTCTATAGCTCAGTTACTATGCTCCCTCTATTTCCCATCATTTTACTTCAGACTATTTACCTTTCTCAAATGACAGTAAAGTTAATAAAAAATCACAATCTCCATACCTCCATTTCTCATTATTGTACTATCATATGATTTGCATGGAACATGTTCTTGTTATTGCAGACAAGTATATTACTTAACAAGTATACCGCAAAGGACAGCGCCCACAGTCAAAAGCAGAATTAAACTTGCACTGCTCTGATATTGGTAAAGTGAATTCTGATTGTCTGCTTTAGGTTACTAGATTATGTTGCAGTTTGTTTCTTGTGCTGCTCATTGAATAAGCTCAATTCTTTGGCTACTTTGTATTTGGGGTGGTATAAGCATGGTGAGTGACCTGCAGGAAAGTATAATGTGTCATCATTGTTGGTAAAACAAATATGTGCCATTTAATTCATACTAAAAAATACTAAAACAGAAAATGGTTACGTATTCATATTGAAAAATGAACAATAACCTAGGTAGGCAGCTGACATAACTGGTGTATAAATATATTTTTTTGTGAAAAAGGAGGAAATTTACTCCTTTTCCTCTTTCCTATTTTTCCAGCTCAGTTTTCTTCTTGCTTTCGTGAGGAACCTTGATAATCCTCGTATGAGTACTCTACTGTTAGCAGATGACTTTCTGCATTTATTTATCTTAGTCTGTATTTTATCTCCACTGCAGCAATATCAAATCTGAACCTACAAAATATTTCTGTACACGATTCTTATAGGCATTCCTTCATACTTTATGTATTTTCTATATGTTGCCTCTCCATACAGTTCCTTAAAGTTGAATTCCAGGCATATATACAAGACACAAATTAATGAAGCTCTGTTTAACCACTTCTTGACTGGAAGGATTTGCCCCCTTAATGACCAGGCCATTTTTTGCGATTCGGCACTGCGTTACTTTACCTGACAACTGCGCAGTCGTGCTACTCTGTACCCAAATAAAATTGACATCCTTTTTTTTCCCCACAAACAGGGCTTTCAGTTGGTGGTATTTGAACACTCTTTATTTTTTTGATTATGCGCTATAAACAAAAAAGTGTGACAATTTTGAAAAAAAAAGCAGTATTTTTCACTTTCTGCTATATAACATTTCCAACGAAAAATTTAAAAATCAAATATTTTCATAATTTTTAGCCAATTTGTATTTTGCCACATAATTTTGCTTAAAAAATTCCAATAAGTGTATTTTGATTGGTCTGTGCAAAAGTTATCGCATCTACAAACTAGGGGAAATATTTATGTCATTTTTATTTATTTAATTTTTTTATTAGTAATGGCGGCGATCTGCGATTTTTAGCGGCACTGCGACATTGTGACAGACAGATCGGACCCCTAACTGACATTTTTGACACTTTTGGGGGGACCAGTGACATTACTACAGTAATCAGTGCTAAAAATATGCCCTGTTACTGTAATAATGACACTGGCAGGGAAGGGCTTAACACCAGGGGCGATCAAAGGGTTAAATGTGTACCTAGGAGTACCTGTGTGGTGAGCCAGACTTGGTGGACGGAAACAGGGCTCCTGTGTTCCAAAATAACAGGAAAACAGGAGCCCTGTTTCAATCAGTGACAGATGAGCAGCGTGCCGTGTTTACAATGGCACACCGCCTTCTGTCAGTCCCTGCAGCAATTGCCGGGTTCCCGGTGGCCACCGCACCTGCCGGACCCGTTGCTTAGCTGCAGGGCTAGAGATCGGGCATCTAATGTAGTAATGTCACTGGTCCCCCCAAAAGTGTCAAAAATGTCAGTTAGGTGTCCGATCTGTCCACCGCAATGTCGCAGTTGTGCTAAAAATCACTGATCGCCGCCATTACTAGTAAAAAAAAAAAAAAAGTAAAAAATAAAAATGACATAAATCTTTCCCCTAGTTTGTAGATGCAATAACTTTTGCAAAACCAATCAATATACACTTATTGGAATTTTTTTTACCAAAAATGTGTGGCAGAATACATATTGGCCTAAAATGATGAACAAATTTGATTTTTTTTTATTTTTTATTGGGAATGTTTTAAAGCAGAAAGTAAAAAATATTGGGTTTTTTTTTTCGGAATTATCGATCTTTTTTTGTTTACAGTATAGGGCAAAAAATAAAAATCACAGAGGTGATCAAATACTACCAAAAGAAAGCTCTATTTGTGGGTAAAAAGGACATCAATTTTTCTGAGATACAGCGTCACACGACCGTGCAATTGTCAGCTAAAGTGACGTATTGCAAAAAATGGCCTGATCATTAAGGGGGAAACCTTCCGGTCCAGAAGTGGTTAAAGAATAATTGAATTTAAAAACAAAAATGTAACACATTACAGCTTACAGTCTTTTTTTCAAGCACATTTTCAGCAAATACAGAGAATACCTGTTGATCATGCCAGAAATATAGTCATTGTCATTTCCTTTGAGCTACACCTAAGAATGTCTTCCCTACTAGTAGAGTTGGGCAGACAGTTTGGGGCAAGCAAAAGTTTATCACGCCAAAATTTTTTTTTTTTTAAACGGCATGAGGTCCCCCCTAAAATCCATACCTGGCGCTAATCCAAGCATGCAGCCTCCTCCTGAACCATACCAGGCCACATGCCCCCAACATGGGGGTGTGCTTTGGGGCAGGGGGGCTCTGCTCCACTAACAACAATGGGGACAAGGGCCTCTTCCCCACAACCCTGGGCTGTGGCTGTGGGGGTTTGTGAGCAGGGGGCTTATCAGAATCTGGAAACACCCTTTAATAAGTAGGCCCCTAGATCCTGCCCCCCCCCCATGTGAATGAGTATGCGGTACATTGTATCCTTACTCATTCACCAAAAAATACCAAAAATAAATAAGAACACATACGCAGTTTTTAAAAATGTCTTTATTAAGTATAAAAAAAAAAATGTCCCCCCCCCCCCCGACGTAGTATAGAGAGAAAGGAAACACTCACAAATGATAGGAGTGTAACACCTTAATAAGGTGTTAAGGTTAAGTGTTAAGGTGTTACACTCCTATCATTTGTGAGTGTTTCTTTTCTCTCTACACTTTATATCATCTGTTAGTTGGTTTTAGTCTATGGCGTTTGTATCTCTCATTCCATGAATTGGTGATGCGTGGTTTCACCTCAAATGCCTGGGGGACGTCACATCACTACAAGCAAATAAGTGGTCCTGAATCAAAGTGGTCATTGTTTGAAGACATCCTGGTCCTTTTGGGTCGGTTTGATCTGGTTACAGGCGCTATATATATATTGGTTTCTGGTAAGCAGAATACTTATCGGCCATCTATTGTGAAAATTTTAACCTCACGTGCATTTTCCATTTATGGATGAATAATAGACTAATTTCATCTTTTTGGACACATTTCTCATTTTCTGTGGACACTTTTTGATTATTTGTTATTATTTTATTATTAAATTATTACATTTTTATTATTAAATTAAATTATTAAATTAAATAATTGTATTATTTATTATTAAATTATAATTTTTTTTTTTTACCATCCTATTTCATTATTTTGGACACTTTCATTATTTTCATTATTTTCATTATTTTAATTTATCACTTCGCGTGACTTGGTTATATATTTTTTTGTCTATTTAAGTGCTGTCACACTTGAAGTCGCTGCTCTAGTTATCTAATTTGGCACTAGCACTGTTATTTATTATATTTTATGTTCTATACATGGTACAGAGGCGCCACTTTACAGGTAGACTAAGGGGACCCCACAGGCACTATTTTTAAAGGATCTTTTCAATTTTATTGTTTCACTTTAAGCATTAAAATCACTATAAAAATTATTTTTTTTAAAAACATTGGCCAATAACTTGCATATAAGCCTTCAAAATGGGGACTTTTGATTTTTCAAGTTCAGGTCCCATTGACTTTAACCACTTTACCACCGGAGGATTTTGCTGTCTTACGTCCAGGCCACTTTTTGCGATTCAGCACTGAGCAACTTTAACTGACAATTGCGCGGTCGTGCGATGCCGTATCCAAACGAAATTTACGTCCTTTTTTTCCCACAAACATAGCTTTCTTTTGGTGGTATTTGATCACCTGTGTGATTTTTACTTATTGCGCTATAAACAAAAAAAGAGCGTACATTTTTAAAAAATAACAATATTTTTTACATTTTTGTATATGAAATTCCCCCCCAAAAAATGTAAAAATCAAAAATTTTTTAAATTTTTGGCCAATTTGTTTTCTGCTACCTATGTTTGGTAAAAAAAATCACAATAAGTGTATTTTGATTGGTTTGCGCAAAAGTTATTGCGTTTACTAACTAAGGGAAAGATTTCTGTCATTTTTGGTGTTTTTTTTTTTTAACGAGTAATGGCGGCGATCTGCGATTTTTTTTTGCGGGACTGCGACATTCCGGCGGACAGATCGGACCCTTGACTGACATTTTTGACACTTTTTGGGGTACCAGTGACATTACTAAAGTGATCAGTGCTATAAATATGCACTGTTACTGTAAAAATGACACTGGCAGGGAAGGGGTTAATTTTATTGGAGAAGGAGGGGTTAATGTATGCCTGGTGCTTACTACCGTGTGTGGGGGGAGGTGACTGAGTGACACAGGGATAGATCGCATGTTCAGCTACGCTGAACCCTGCAATCTGTCCCTGCCTGTCACTTAGGAGATCAGCCTGCTCTGTTTACACAAGCGGGCGGATCTCCACACTCGATTCCCTGACGATCGGGGAAGAGCGGCGGCGATCGCCGCCGCTCCTCCCCTGGCCCGACTCCCGCTGTGAACGAATAC
The DNA here is from genome assembly GCF_965119305.1 of Pelophylax lessonae. Classification (NCBI taxonomy): domain Eukaryota; kingdom Metazoa; phylum Chordata; class Amphibia; order Anura; family Ranidae; genus Pelophylax; species Pelophylax lessonae. The sequence goes on from NC_138771.1 coordinate 532,078,047, forward strand.
AGCAGGAGCGAGCCTCCGGCGGCGCGCATGTGCCGCCAACAAGGGGAGGAGTCCAGCGACATAGGTCTACTTCGCTGGACGGGAACTAACCACTTTGCCGCAGTAGAGCTCCAGTGAGCGGTCGGCAAGTGGTTAATGTAGTTCGCGGTTCGGGTCTGAACTTTTTACATGTTCGGGAGTTCTGGTGCGAATCGAACAGGGGGTGTTAGACCCAACTCTTTTTCCTAACTATCTTCTGTATACTGCCAATTGTCCTACCTCCCTAGTAATAGAGATGAAAGGATACAGACATGTTTTAGTCCATAAAGGGAGAGCAGCCTACAGTTACAGCCATAGCTTCCTCCATAGATACAGTAGAGGAATGATGTAGCCACCCAGGGACAGGAAGAATTATATCTGCAGGATTAAAAACAAAGCAAATGAAGCTTGAAAAAAAAAAAAAATCAACCACCACACTAAGGACTATTAAGCTGCAATATATCACATTTTTGGGTATAGATACAGTTTAAATAGAAATTTATTTGTGTAAAAGAAAGTGGTTTATCTTTTTTTTTTTTACTCTTTGTTGCAGTAGAAACCTAAACCAAAATGCAGCAATCATTTTCTCATAAAATGTATTTTCTGGTCTTACTTTCTTGCTGTGGCTCAGAGGTTTTTCTGTTGCTTCTGATCTATGAATTGTCAATAATACGCCACATAGGATCATTTACCACTGAAAAAATCGATGCAATAGACCTTGTTTTGCACTTCTTTGCCTAGGTAAACCATGCATGCGTACTGTAAATGCATCTGTACATCGGCAAAGTGGATATAATTCCCGGGAAAATACTTTGTGAAATCAGGCTGTGATCTCTGTGCACATCACAGTCAGCAGGGAATTATGAAAACGACAGTAATTTTAGTCTCTGAAAAATAAACCTCTCAAATGCAACTCTGCTCAGTACGCAGCCTGTTTTGAGGACTTGGAAAAGCATTGTGCAAATAGTGTGGGGATGTACTGTTTAAACACATTTAAATGGTATCTGTACCAAGTGGGTGGACAATGGACAGGAAGACCCTTAAGCTGACCATATATGGATAGAATTAAAAAAAAAAACAATTCACAGGAAAAGTCTTAAGAAACTTTGTAGAAAAAGTCTCAGAACAGTATCAGAGCATTTGTCCTTCAAAATATTTTGTTTGCTTTTAAAATTTGATTTTGGAATGAATGTAATTTACCGAACAAAAACCACATTCACTGTTAGAAATTTGTTTGAGAAACATTTTACATCCTGTTCCTTCAAACTTTCTGGTCATTGCGGTCAAAAACGAACATTGATTTGACCCTCTAATGTTTAGAAAAACAACTGAAATTATATTAGAGCCTTTAATTCCAAGAGTTTTTGTTCAAAATTCTTCCTAATTATAGCCAGCTTTAGCGCCCCTTGGAGGATGGTAATTCTTCCAAACATCTGGAGTTCTGAGTTGTAGATATTTGTATGTATATATAAAACTATATTTTGTTTGTTTTGGGTAGGGTAGAGAAATGTTAAACCTCTATGACCTTATTTTTGTTTCATGTGCTCTGTTGGGGAGCTCTCCCTTTGCTTCCTGTCATGTAAATCTAACAGGAAGTGAGAGGGATTCCCTTTAACCACTATTGGAAGATTGTCCTCATCTCTTGTGCAGGCGACTTTCTGTCTCATTGATTATGATGACCAGGGCAAAGAGGGTAAATCTCTCCAGTGGGGACACAGACATCTCAAAAAATGCGAATAGGCATCCAAATATGCTTAACCCCATTCCGCCAGCCGTAAGCGTATATGTGGCCTCTCGGCGGGTAGGCTTTAACGCAGATCGTCCCATATATATATGCTGCCTAAATGTACACCTACTCTCCCATGCACAGTTGTCAGCAGCATTTAGAAAATTTCCAATGCATACTTGCAATCGGGAGCTTTCCGATCATGTGACCGCTGTGAAAGCCAATCACAGTGGTCACATGACCCGAATGCCCGACTCCACCTCCTGGCATCTAGAAGCTCTTAAAGGGCCGAGAGGTGGCAGGGGAAGGGGTTAATGTAGGCAACCTGCCCTGTACTGTGGTGTCCCTAAATAAATTCTTATTGGTTTATCACCAGACTGTAATTAACCTAAGCATCTATTTACTGTTTCTAGGCTCTGCAAGTTTTTACTTAAACTCAGTGGGCTTGATTGCTTCTGCCTGTTACTTTGAAAGAGGTTCTGATAATTAAAGAGGGAATGACAATTAGAGTTATGTGCTTCAGCCTGCGGCATGTGTCAGAGGCCCTCTATCTGCTGGAGTGGATATCTGGACAAAGCTGGTCTTGAAAATAATCCTCTTGCTGAGTTTTGCAGAGAAGCTAGGTAGAAGCTACTGCAGAAAACTATATAACAGGGGGGATGCCCAAGACCAACCTCCCAGTATGGTCAATGGGGGGAGGTTGGGGGGGGGGGGATGGAAATTGAGTAGGACTTTCAGGGTACTGTAATCACAAGTAATAGGCAGGGATAAAATCAAGGTTTTTATTCAAACATATAATTTAAAAGGACAAACAAATAGAGGCGTACATAAGCACATAAGTGCTACATAAAATCTGAACAAATTATACAGGCACAGTGGGGGTTTTTTACAATCCTATGACGGATTCTCAAACTTCCAGGTGTGTATACCTCGACATGTTTCGTGGTAAAACCACTTCTTCAGGAGGATACTGTACACACTTGTGCTAATTCTAGTAATGACAAACAATCTATTAGTAATCACATAGTATAAATACAACACAGTATATACATGAGGAGTATGGGAGGAGCCATCTTACCCAAAGTTCAAGATCAGAGTGGATCACAGATCGCGGACCTAGCCACCAAAATCCTCTCCGCATCAATTGGATGTTGGTACTATTAACCTCAAATACTATCACAGGCTTCCATATTTCTTTACTACAGAAAACTGCAAGAAATATTAATTGCCCTCAATCAAGTTATCTTGGACTACTATGAAAGGGCCAAGAACAAAAATTACTAGTGTAGCACCCTCCTAGGTAGGTGTTAGAGAGAGAGAGTATCGTTTTGAATCCTTTCTGCTTAACAGAGGGATTGCAGGTAAATCTATATTGTTCTCTGCCTACCAGAGAGCAGGATCTGCTAGTGAGGTCTGCTCAATGTGCTCAGGTGCAACTCAGTCTGTCTGCACACTGGTCCAATAGGGAGGCATATTGGACAGTGGGAGGAAACCTGACAAAATGAGTGCACAGGCATTTAGTATAGCCCTGGTGATTTGGCAAAGGAAAGTGTATTGGTGCATGCTGGGATACTGTATAAATGCAGGAGCACATGTGCTCGGGGGCTTTCAGCTGGATAGCGGAGTCCCAGAGGGAGGGGGCGGCTGCCTCCTCCTCTGTAGAGGTGCAATGCGGCCTGAGGTACTTAACCTGAGGGCCTAAAGAGCTAGGGGAGGAACTAAACCCAAAGGTCCCATGAAGCTGACTGACAGGGGGAACACTGAAGAATCTGATTCTGCAGTACAGTGAGTACAGATCTGTGTCAAGGGGCCTGACCTTGAAGAGAATCTAGAAGAGTCAGTGGATGGGTGTCAGTAAACAGGATAGTTACTAGTGAGTATCAAGGAGCAAGGAGGCTTAACCCTTTCCATACATGTGGCAGTATGGCTTAAGCAGTGTCACTGCTTCCCCAAGCAACCTGGTGAGGCCAAGTGAGAGTTGTCCAATGTACATAGTTCCATTTGGAGTATCCCACTATTCCCTTCTCCCATCAAAGTTTTACAATAAATACTAAAAACCAACACTCCTGGACTGTTTATTGAGCAACAAGCCATTGGGAATAAGGTTGAATGTGTAAACTACACCCTAAGTGATTGTGTGCTGGTAATCAGAGGAAGCCCAACAAGTCATCATACTGCAAGCCCCGTGCTATATTTGGGGGAGTCGTCCGAGATTTCCTCTGAGTTACAGCAGCGATTTCTACCGGCAACGGCTGAATATTTGCCCAAGTAACGCTATGTCTTCGCAAAGAGAAAGTAATGTCTGCTCTACAGTGATCAGCACAAGTGTGCTTCCGAGTCATGGTCACGGCAGTGGTTGCTATTGGCAATGACTGGACATTTATCTAGGAAATACTATGACTTCTCAAGCAAAGTGCTGGAAAGTTGGTGGAGAAAGGATGTGCTGTATTGTAGGAGAAAATTGTGTCTACTTTACAGTAAAATTTGCAAGTGTGCTTTCAAGTTATGGTCAAGAAAGTTGTGTCTGTACATGTGCTGTGAAAGGAAAATGTCTGCCATGCAGTCGGTTGCAGAGGGACAATTTCAAACAGCAGCGAGGGAGTTCGATTGGTTTGTGAATGGGAAAGTGCAACCGAAGCTCAAGTACAGACAGAAGAGGCAGATGTATGTGTATCTATGGCAGGGAACACAATCTGCATTGTAGTACCATTAGTGCAGGCCGGAGCACAGTTATGGCAGCAACGAAGGGGTTACTGAACCAAAGAGATTCCAGGCCTTCCAGGAGGAGCCACCGCCAGACAGTAAGCTAGTCTGGGGCCATGGGCGGAGTCGCCATCCGTGGGACGCCAATCCAAATGGAGGAAGGGAGCTGAGATTTCACTTCCGCCATCGGGTATAGCTGAGGAGAAGACACGGGTGTGGAGGAGCAAGATGGCGGATGCCGGAGTGGGCCGGAATGCAGGAGCTATCCCAAGTGTTGGCGGAGAACCTGTGGAGTGGACTGAGTTGCCGAATTCGACCCTGTGGGACACTGGGGTCCTGTTAGTGCCCAAAAGAAGTCTGGCCTTGTGCAGGGGAGGGAACACGGAGCATCTATGACTGCTATGTAGCAGATGCCTGAATGTGTCCATGAGACTGTGGGCATGGGGTCAGTGTAGGCACTGCGGTGACATGTTGTTGCAGATAGTTACATAGTTACATAGTTAGTGAGGTTGAAAAAAGACAACAGTCCATCCAGTTCAACCTATGATGTGTGTGTGTGTGTTTGCTTTTAACCGTACATTGTATACCCCTGTATGTTGTGGTCTCTAAGGTGACCATCTAACAGTTTTTTGAAACTATCAATGCTCCTTGCTGATACGACTGCTTGTGGAAGAGAATTCCACATCCTTACCGCTCTTACAGTGAAGAACCCCTTACGCATTTTAAGGTTAAACCGCCTTTCCTCTAGATTTAGTGAGTGGCCACGCGTCTTATTGTATTCCCTTACACTGAATAGTTTGTTCCTTATGCTAGGGTCGCCAGTACAGTATTTGTACATTGATATCATATCCCCCCTCAATCTTCTCTTCTCCAGAGAGAATAGGTTCAGTGCTTGTAGCCTTGTACCCAGATAGAACGGAGTGATTGCCAGGTAGGAACCACTTGTAAACTGCTGACACCTAGAGTGGCTTTTCCTGTTGGAAGATGATGGAGAGTGGCAAGAGTACCACTGGGGCAGGGACCAGTGATGCAAACCTGCACTTCTATCTACAAAACCAGGGAGACCCACCTGTCAGAGGTGCAGTGTACGCAAGTTGTGAGGGCCGAGCAGGGGCCACAAGATGCATCAGTGACACTCACAACAACTAACAGCCCAGCTGTTACAGAGGCAGAAGGGAGTCAATGGGCCCAGACAAGAAGTTGAAGGCTTCCAGTTCGTCCAGTGAGGGAGGAGGCCGGGCCATTGATGTAGGGTCACCCAGTTTCCAGCATCGCTGTGGGTCCCTGAAAGAGGGAATCGATGACTGAAGGTCAGAAGTGGAGACTGAGTGGGATTGGGGAACCGAGGAGAGGAGAAGCCCTACGAGTTCCAGTTTGCTCAGTGAAGAAACAGAGGGAGCAGTCATTTGCATGCAGTGCGCAAGGAACTTGGGGTTCTGCGAGGCCTTTGCCACTAGGGTCCCAGATCTGTCCCCACCTTGCACCTATGCCCGGGCTCCGGCACAGAACAATGCCTACTCCAACTGGATTAAGAAAGTGGAGACCCTGTACACCCCACCTGGGAGAGGAGACAGGCAAAAACTTCCCAGCTTCTCACGCTTCCAATGCCTTGTTCAAAGGAAGGTCGCCATGGAGTACAGATGCGATTATCCATACGTTCCCTGGGAGATAATGGAGGAAATCAAGAGCAAGAGAGGGGCCTGGTGTGAAGAGGCCGTTTGGGACTTTCTATATGGCCACAAGCCACATCAGAACCAATCCAAGCCTCAGTTGTGGGACACCTACATATCTACATGGACCGAGTAGAGTTCAACCGCCCAGATGGAAAAGGCCAAGCCTGGACCATCAGTATGTACCATCAGTCCTGAAGGCAAGATCGTCAGCCTACCTCATCCTGACCATTACTACTGAGGTGTGCCGATGTCAAGGTCTTACCTTGCCTTCCTGTTGGCAGCCATCTTGGACATGTGCAGACTGCTGTCTCTTATAAACTCTGTTTGCATCATCACTTGTCTGCTGCCTGGGCGTTGCTCAGTGATGATGTTGCACATCTGACTATATATATATCACCTGATGGCTTTCAGACCTTGCCCTTTCGTTTGTGCTCCAAGGTGCATCACTGCTAGTAGTCCTCTGGTCTCTGTGGTTTCTCTGTGCATGACTTGGTTTGGCTGACGACCTTCCTGGTTCTGGATTCCACATCGGCAGACGACCCCACATAAGACTCCGTTTCTGCAGACTACCTGCTTCTGGACTCCATCTCGGGATGGATGACTTCCTGTTCCTGGACTTGATCCCGGCTTGGATGACTACCCACTTCTGAACTTGACCCCGGCTTTTCTTGATTTTGCTCCTCTCTCTTGCTGTGCGATTATTATTGTTGCATAAATAAATCACTTTATTTTACTTTATCTTTGTGTGGTCTGGTTTCCTGGCACCCTGACAGCCGAGTTCTTGTTCATGTGGAAAAGTTGAACTACCAAGAGGCCAGTATGCCTGGAGAGTCCCTTTGACACTAAAGTTGCTTTTAAGGTTGGAGGCCCTGTTTCCAAATCCCCTTCCCATCTATCCTTGTAAAAGAAGATGGGGATCAGTGAAACTGAAGGAAAGTGATCCTGAAGTAAACTTTGTGTGGGTTTCTACCTTGCGAGAGAAGGATAGCGGCTCATTGCCTCTTCAGAGA